>NC_091001.1:98329964-98954964 GCF_041146395.1 Eulemur rufifrons
GCTGAAGGTCCCCCGATGAGACAGAACACTTACACTGATGGCCAACTAATGGCCTTCCTGTATCTATGCCCTGTGCCCTGTAACTCTGTAGGACCCTTTCCACTGTGACCCTGAGCATGACCATGTGACTGGCTTTGGGAAAATGCATGTGCATTTCCACTTCCTCTTTTGTTTCTCAGAAATTGCTGTAGGAACATGCTGGCCAGGCTCAGCCTATCCACTGAGAGATCAGCCAGTTGACCCCAAGCATATGGGAGATCCCAGCCCAGGGTCCCCTCAGTGACCCTCGCTGACCACAGACGTGTGAATGAACCTAGCTGAGAATGGAAGAACCAGCAACGTACACACTAGACAAGCAATACTCCATGTCTACTGTTGAAGCCAGTGAGTTCTGGGGTGGTGTGTTATGCAGCACAGCTGTATTAGCAGGTGACTGATACACCAGTCAGTAGACATTAGCTGGAGGTCAGTAATCCCAGCCCCAAAAGGATTCAGAGTCAAGCCCCAGAGTCCTCCTTATACCATACAGATACGTGGCCCAGATGACGAAAGAGAAAATGGAAGGGACAGGTTTGTCATGGGGGCCAGCCACTGCCAGGCATCAGTTCACAGGGTTCTTGTGAGGCAGCACAGTTCACGGAGCTTAGACTCTGAAACCACACAGCCTGGCTTCAAATCCTGGTTCTGCCGCTTCCCGTGTAATCTTTGGTAAGTTATTTAATGTGTGGATCTGCAGACTACCTCAGTCAACATCCCCTGGACCTTCTTCCCTGTGTGCCTTCCTGTATTTCAAAGTTGAGAAAGTGCCAACGACCTGTTCCCTTGCACCTCCAGGTTCTAGACGTGTTTTAGATTCTGCCAAGAATCTGGCAGATTGTACGTGATCTGGGAGGACAAGGAAATGAGGTGGCGGCCACATAGCTACAGATCCTGCTGTTACCTGGCAAGCAGAGGCAAGGAGACCCGTCGGTAGGTTTACAGGTGTGTTGAAAACAGGTGCAGGTGTGGCAGAAGCAACGTAACTCAGAAGCCGGCAGTCGTTGGTGGTCACCGCTCTAGGTTTCTTGCTGGAGGCTAAGGTGGGTGACCTGAAGGTGACCGTTCCTGCAGTGGAGTCCTGGTTCCCAACCTCCCTGACTGTAGAAGCAGCAGTCCTGAAGGTTCAGTTCTGCAGTGTTGTGTTGGCAATCATTCCTGGAGGCCGAGCCTGCATCCTGCTCCTCTAGTCCCTTCTGATGCTTTTGGAAACTCCCAGTCCCCTATATTAATCTCCACTTAAATAGCCAGAGATATCTATTTCCTGGCACCCGAACCATAGTAGATACATTTAACCTCTATGGGCCTCAGTTTCCTCATTTGTAAAGGGATAGACATGTCAGCTGCCTCAAAGGGTTGTCACAAGGATTTGATTAGATTATCCATTATCCATATTAAGCACTTCAAACAGTGCCTGACATGTGGAAAGTGTTTAAAATCTTACTATCCTTAGATTTATAAATCCGGAAACCTGCTAGTGTCAGGGCACCCAGAGTTGACAGACTCGGGGGACTGGGGGACATCCAGTACCTTCTGACTTGGGGACCTCTTTTCTGGCCTTCATACTGTGCACCTTCTGGGAAAGGGGAAGCCAGTATGCTAGTTGGGCTTGAGTGTTTTCAAGGTCTTGGGCATCATACACTTTCACTCACCCAGGCATGGGTCATTTCCGTCCATGACTTATCTTGACAGTCATATGGAATGAAATGACAGGCATCCCCAGTCTCTGATTTTCTCCAGGTCCATAATCCCTTATCACAAGTCCTTGGGACCATGTGTGTTTTGAAATTCAGATTACAAATGCCATATATCATGATACTCCCAGCAGGTTCTGGGATAGCACCCCAGAATCAGACACAGTCATATTTCCACAGCAAAAGGTACAAACATTCACACCACTGAGATAAATACGGACTATAAATGGCCTCATGTCAGGTTAGGCCAGGTTTTGCTGTCAAATGATTTCCTGTTTCCAGAGCTTTTTCTGTTCCACAATTTTGGCTAAGGGATACAGGCCCTTTGGATAAGAAATAATGACATGACAATGGCCTAAGTGCTGAGACCGAGGGGCACGTGGTCAGCTGGGAAAGGTTACCTGGGCCAGGCCAAGGCCATGAGCAATGGGAGGAAGATGCGGCAGGCTGATTTGTGATGGGGAACTTTTCTATTTGCAAGGATGTTTGATCAAGTGCAACAAATGCAGGAACTTCCCAAGCAAGGAGAAAGGCGCAAAGGAATTTAGGAGGCAGGAAAGCAAGGCCAATGTAGCCACCTTAGGCACAAGTGGGGTCCAGGGCTGGAGGGCCTGGGGCAGAGGGGGTGTAAAGGGAACAAGGCAGCCAAGGCCTCTGGAGGTGGTGTGGCCCATGCACAGGTTAAGAGGTTATGCTAGCCCAGGGAAAAGTGCCATGAGGTGAGGGAGACACACACTGCAAAAAAACAAGTGACCGATGGCAATAGATGCCCGCAGAAAGGTCTGCATTTGGTCCCAGCGGCGATGTAGCATTTACCCTAGGACCCATCCATGACGGCAAAGTTGAGTCAAGGTGCAGGTGTTTTTCAACAGAGTCCAACACGAATGCCTCAAGCTGATTGGTGACGACAACGTTGTCTGAACCTGTGTCAGCTTTTAAAATCCTTCCACATTTATTCCTATCTGATCTAAAATGGTAAGATTTAAAGGATGAAAGCTGCGTGACCTGGAAGCAAAGGTGTCTTTCTGCATTAGGTAAACCTGTCCAAGAGAAGTTCCTTTGAAGAGTGCAGTAAATCTAGCCTGAAATCAAGGACTGTGCTTTGTTTACATATTTCAGCAGCACAAAGCCGTCAGTGCTGTGTGATTCCCTTCCTCCCTCCCCTTCTTCAAGAATATATACTCCAAAACATCTTGCAAAGATGCACATAATTTAAAAACACAGAAGTAAAATAATGTCAGGAAATCTGGGTAAATACAGGCAAAATAAGATAAAATCAGGAGTGAGAGAATGATCTAGTGAATTCTCAACACGTTTGACTTTCACAGGGTTTTTCTGTAGCACATCCCTCAATATAGGACCATGAATTGTCACTGAGTGTTGTTCATCAAAAGCAATTCCACAGGAAGCCAAAATGGTACAGATTGGTATGCAGTACCCTGGTAGTCCAGCGTGATCCAGGAAGAGCTTTTAGAGTACCTAGGCCTGAGGAATAGTTGTGTAGCTACTCCATGCTGCAGGCTAAGTGCTCAGCCATGGGATTTCACCATCTGGGGTTGGGCTGGATCTGGGCTGTGGAAGAACATGACAGGGACACAGTGTCCTCCCTCCCTCCCACAGGTGGGTCAAGGTGGTCTTCAAGAATCTCAGGTGTGACAGATCAATGGAACAGAATAGAAAACCGGCAAATAGACCCAAGTGCATGTGGAAATTTGGTATATGATAAAGGTGGCATCTCAGACCTTTGGTGGAAAAATGGACATTTTGGAAAAACATAAAATTGAATCCTTCTCTCATACCATTCACCAGAAAAAACTCCAAGTGCATTAGATATAGCTAAGTGAACACTGACATTATACACGTACTAGAAGAAAACAAGAGTGGGTTACTTGATCACCTGGGAGTGGAAAAGCTTTTCTAATTATGACTCAGAATACAAGATCGATAAGTTTGTCTACATGAAAACAAAATAAGATGAATGCCTTGCAAAAATCATAAGAAAAGTAAAAAAAAAAAAAATGACAAAAGTAAGAAAGCAAACCATTTGCAAATGATATCAGAGAAAAAGGTCTAACCTCTCTAACACTAGGGAAAACTCTTATAATTCAGAGGAAAAAGACCAAAAGCATGACAGAAAAACGAACAGAAGACCTATATGGTTTACAGAAAGAGAAATAGAAATGGCCCTTAGACCTATGAAAAAAAAATGCTCAGTCTTACTCATAATAAGATAAATACACATTCAAACAAAACTGAAACACCCGTTTGTATTCATCATATCAGCAAAGAGCTAAACGATTGACAAGCATTTTGTGGTTCAGGCTGTGGAGACACAGCATTCTCACATGTTACGGGGGAATACAGAATGCTACAACCCCCAGAGAGGAGAATCTAGCGATACCTGACAAATTACATCTGTTTCATCTTTTGACCCATCAATTCCACTTGATGCTACACCTTCACGTGTATGAAACAACATGCACTGGAAATTACTCACTGCAGCACTGTTTGTAAAAGAAAAGATTATAAAGAGCCCATCTCCCTCCCATTCAGCAAGGGAACTTGCTGAATCCATTCCAGGGCAGCCACACAGTGGAGCACTACACGCAGTGGAGAAAGACGGTGGCCTTCGTGGGCTGACATTGAGGGATTTCAAGGCTATATTGAAAAGTGGACAAGGCAACATAAAGTGAAGAAGAACAGAGAGAGTTTGCTATCCTTGTCTAAGAGAGAAGGAGAAATAAGAATGAATATGAAATCCGCTTACTTTTACAAAAAAATGCACTGGAAAGATACATCAAAAACTAGCAAAATGGTTACCCATGTAGGGAAATGGGGTGGAAGAGATAGGCACATAATCAAGATTTCTATGATGTTTCCTTATTACATAGTTTTGATTTTTAAACTATGTACAGTAAATCAGGTTCTTGGAAACTGTGGCTTTAAGCGAAATGTATAGCACATCCCAGAACAACTTTGTATCATTCAACATCATTTAGTTATAACATTCAGGAGAAAAAAAATTGGTTGGCTTATTCATCATTTCATTTAAAGTCGTAGTTTCCAAGAACCTATCAGTGATGTTAAGTGAGGACTTACTGTACAATGTTTCATATTTTCCAAAAAGATTAATTTTAAAAGGGGGAGGGGTAAACCTTGCAATCCAAAACAAATGTCAACACATGATCCTGTTTACCAAATTGATAACATAATCACATCAAGAAAAGAATTATTTCAAATGACTTTTGAACACAGAACTCTGACCGTACATTTGTAATGGGATATATTCTAAGGACAAAAAGAAAGTGCAAAGAAAAACTCCACTTGGTTATAGTGTTAGCAATAATATTGGTATTGTAAGTTTAACACTATTTTATGTGTATATGTATATTATACACAAATAGGTAGATATGTTAATGTACAGGAATCAAAATTTCAGTCTGAGAAGATAAATATAAAATAATGTAAAAAGTTAAGGAAAAAACCTTGAGTATTAAATTGGAATTGGAAATATCAATATGAACACATAATTTATTGAATAAACATGTTTCCTAGCTCTATCCACTAAATGGTCCTAGAATGAGCATCCCTAGTGCCTAGATCTTGGCTTTAAATTCCCCAGGATTTAAAGGGTTCCTTCCTCAGAAAAATGACTGGCTCTATGTCTGGAACAGTAAAAATGCAAGGTCTGTCTGGGATATATTGTGTCTAAGAGCAAGGAAGGGCTCAAAGAGGGACATGAGCTCTTCCTTACAAAAACTTTCAGCTAATAAATGTAGAAAGAATGATAGGATTTTTTTAAACCACCATTTTACACCACCCCTCCCCCTAGGCAAAGGCTATCAAAGGATGCAAAGGCCATTAGGTGACAAGTTCCTGGGAAGCAGCATATTTGCTCCATGCCAAAGTATCACCCCGCAGATTACTTGCTAATTACAGAAGGAAAAATCTACCTCCCCAGTGGTGTCATCGCATGATCATCACTTTAACCCAGTGATTAAACAACTTCACCCGTACAGGACACCAGACATTACGTACTCGATGTACTGCCATATGCAGGACACAGCATCATCTGTGACAAATTCTTGCCAAAAGTGTACAACCCGAATCTAGTCTAGGCCTTTAAACATAACTTGCAATGTACAGGACATACAGGGGATAGAGGGACAAATTAGAAACCACTGCAAGGAAATAACTGGACAAATCTAACATGTGGGACATTCTACAAGACAACTGGCCTGGTCTCTTCAAAAGTCAGTGTCATGAAAGAGGGAAAAAAGGTGGAGGGTTGTTTTAGAATAAGAGACAAAAGAGACAGTAACAACTAAAGGTGATGTAGGACTAGATTAAAAATATATATTAAAAATGTTTTTGGCCATTGGGGAGATTTGAATGTGGACTGAATGTGAGATGATTGTGGGGAATTATTGATTTCCTCAGGTGTGATAAGCATTGTGGCAATGTAGAATGTTAGGACACATATGCTAAAGTATTTAGGGGTGAAAGGTCTTGATGTCTGAGACTTTCAAATGGTTCAGCAAAAAATACATATAGATATGCACACATATATTAATGAAGCAAATATGGAAGAATATTAACAATTGTTGAATCGAGGTGGTAGGTATGCAGAAATTCATTGTACTATTCTTTAAACTTTTCTTTATGTTTGAAATTTTTCATAATAAAAATTGGGGAAAGGAAAGGGAATCTTGGAGTGGCTCTAATGCAAGGACCTATAGTGAATTATAACATTCAGCATGGCAGTTATAATTTTAGCTTGAAATAACTGTATAGCATAGATAACTAAATGTCCATCTTGACCAGAAAAATTATATGGCATCCATAAAATATTTAACTTTGGGCAAAATAACTTCCTAAAGAAAATCCCGTAAGATTCTGGTTTGCGAAATGTACCCTGGTTTGGATGGCAGATTGTCACTTTGGCGACCCCAATGAAACAGGGCTCTGGCATTTCCTATCCCTGTGTACGGCCCCTCGCACACTGACTGTCGGGTTGGCCATGTGCATTAGTTTCCTAGTGCTATTGTAAAAGACTACCACAAACTTAGTGGCTTAAAACAACACAAATTTATTATCTTATGGTTTTGGAAGTCAGAAGTCTGAAATGAGTCCCACTTGGCTGAAATCAAACTACCATTATGGATGTTCCTTCTGGAGGCTCTAGGTTAGAGTCCATTTTCAGTCTCTAAAGCCTGCCTACATTCCTTTACTGGTAGCCCCTTTCTCCATCCGCAAAGCCAAACTCTGCTCCTGTCATCACATCTTTTTCTCTGACTCTCCTGCCTCTGTCTTTTACTTAGGGTCCTGGCAATTTCACTGGACCCACCCACATAACCTAGGATAACAGCTCCATCTCGAGATCCTTAACTTAATTACATCTGCAAAATCCCTACTGCCATGTAAGGTAACATATTCACAGTTTTGGGGGATTGGGATGTGGACACCTTTGCGGGGGCCATTATGCTGCTTACCCCACCACATGACTGGCATTGTCCAACGAGATACAAGCAAGCATGATACAAGCAGAGGCTTGATAAATGCTTGCACAGTGAGTCTTGTCCTTTTGGAACTTCTGACTCTTAGTATCCTTTCTCTCAGAATCTGATCACCATGCTGTGAAAAGCTCAACCTAGCCACATGGAGAGGTCACATGGAAAGGAACTGAAGTTCTGGTCAATAGCCCCAACTGAGCTCCCAGCCAACAGCCAGCTCCAACTTGCCAGCCACCTTGAAATGTGTATCTTCCAGCCTCAGTAAAGCCACTCTAGCTGACATCATGAAGAGCAGAGACGAACCATCCTTGCTGAGCCCTGTCCAAACTGCAGAACCCTGAGGAAATAAATGACTATTCTTTTAAGCCACTAAGCTTTAAAGTGGATTTTTACACAGCAATATATAAACTGAGACAGGTTATTTGCTATAAGCCAGTTTAGTGCTGAAGAACATATACCAAAAGTGCTGACTTTGAGTTTAGCATAATTATTCAGAAACACTTCTTCATGATAATAATTAGATAGTAGAACCTGTTGTCTATTCAGTCCTTTATGATTTGTGAAAGCAAAACTAGGTCACCCACATAGAAGACCATGCCTTTTTCCTAGTCTCTCTAGCAAGAGGGATGCCTCCAACTTATCCAAAAGCAAGACTAAATCATTAAGAACCACATTAAAATTAAGGCAGGCCAGAATACCACAGGAAGTTGCAATTTCCTGTATCAGGAAACCAACCTCAATCTTATGGCACTAAATGAGGTTCTATGAGATAAACAGCTGCTCCTACATAAACTAGACTAGATGGCTGTTGACCTCACCCAAGTCTGTTGTTTTTAGTAACCACCTCAGAAGCTGGTTTGTATACACCTTGCCCACACGTTTGCCTGAATCAAGGCCTTTCAATCAAGCTGGTAGCCCAGCTAAAGCGTAGCATGGGGGACTGATTTTCAGAGAGTCTGGGTCTTGCCGGGAGCTTTTTCTATATCGGGTGGAAACCAGTTACTTTCTGGACTGCGGGAATTTGTGTGTTTGGTTTCATTACTCTTGGAAAATATGCTTAAAATCATTCATCTTCCTTTCCCTTCCTTCTGGTCTACAATCCTCCTAGCAACTGCAAGGGGATAAACAGACCCAGCTTCCAGTCAGAGAGACAGCACCCAAGTCTAAGGCATCTTTATAATTTATAGCTCCGGGCATGAAAACGTTGACCTAGCAAGACATGGGCTTAAATGGTGCCCCGATGGCAAACAGCAGAAATGATTCTCATTTTCTCCACGGCTGCGGAAGCCCAGCTGTATCTCCAAAGCATTTTCAAGTCTCCAGAAAACTAACTTGACCCGAGACCCTCAGCATCGTCAAGACTCCTCTGCTGGCTTTGCAGCGCTGAATGCACACCTGTGGCTTTGTACTAACAACAAGAGCCGCCCAGCAGATCCACACCTGTGACTCGTCTGCTTTTATCTGCGCTGCACTCAGTGCCCAAATCCACAGACAATGAGGAAAGGCAGAGTCATTCTGCTCTTGAAGCAGGAGCAGCCTCTCAGGCTGTCACCACACAATTGACATCACATTTAAGGCAGGGAGAAACTGGCTCCTGGATGTGGTTTTGTCACACAAGTTTTCAAGGGACTAAAGGCCAACTCATTTGCTGATGAGAAAACTAAACAGAAAGCTACTTACATGTCTTAAATCCACAGATGTTTGCTGAGACTCAGCAATTCGCTCAGCACCATCTAGGCACTGCGGGTAACACCGAAGGAATACAAAAACATCCCCCTGCACTCAAAGCTCCATCTGCAATAAAGCTATAGATGTGGAAGCAGCTAGAAGAAACCCACCAGTTATCTAAGGAAACAGCCATCATAATGGCTATATATTTATTTCAAGAAGAGTTGTAGATTTGAAAAGCTCGGGCGGAAGATTAGAAATAGCAGGAGGATGAGGGCCCTGAAAGCTCTGCGACTGAGAAGTGGCAGCTGAAAGCAGAGAGCGAAGAACAGGGAGGGAAGCAACAGTTTTTCTTTTCTTTTCTTTTCTTTTTTTTTTTTTTTTAAAGAAAAGACCCAGAACTAGCTAAGTACAATAGCCGAGGGCCATTCGGTGCCAGGGCAAAGGGTCCCAGACACCTCAGTGGGCCTTGAGGCGTCTGACAATGAGGACAGTTACAGCTGTCCATAGCAAAGGGTCGCATCAAGCTGTGCTGACAATACGTTCTACTTCCTTTGCTTAGAAATTTCTGGGCACAGGGTGATGTTCAATGGTCACTATTTAGAAAGCTTTCCATCCGAAAAGAGTTAATTCCAGTTTGGGTACTTAAATGAATAAACTTAGTGGAGTAGAAAATTGATTTACGTGCAACAGCAGCTCATTCCCCAAACCTGGGAGTTGAACTTGAGTTCCCCTTCAGCATGTCACACAAACTGATTCCCAAGCCCTGCTGATTCTCTGTCATGCTCACTGTGACTGTCCCGTTTGGAACTGTCATATCCGCCTGGACACTCTGGTTCCCACTGGTCTCTAGCCTTCCCGCATCCAGCCCAGGGCAGCCTCCGCTCGACAGAGCCATCAGTGAAGGCGCACGTGACCCATCACACACATGCACGGAACCCTCCAGTCGCTCCCTGTAGCCTGAAGGAGATAGACCCCAGGACGGCCTTCAAGATCACCCACAGCCTGACTCTGTCTACCTCCCCAAGGCCACCTCCTACTGCCCCTTCTTTCCCAACAACAGGCATTCCCTGCCTCTGTGCCACTGGCCCCCGGGTTCCCACTATCCAGGCTGCACCTCGCCTTCCCGCCATAGCTGCTGACACGCCCCACTCTGGAGGTGACACTCAAATGCTGCCACTCTCAGGTGCTTTCCCCAGGGAATTAATCAGATCTTCCTCACCCCCGACACACCCAGTTCATGCCCCACACCAGCCCCAAGTACACGGAGCTGTGGGATGACATTTCCGTCAGCTCTGTGAAGGCAGAGGTAGGTCTTGTCGAAGCCAACGTCATCAGTTTCCTCGGCCAGCCCCAGCCCAGCCCCCCAGCCTCCCAGATCCCCCCTCAGGCAGGAGGGAAGACCGTCCCCCCAGGCCTTGACGGGCACAGTCTGCCTGGCCCGCACGACACCAGGATTCCCGTGCTCAGCTCACAGCGGCACTGACAGCCCACGGCCCCGGGGAGAACGAGGATTTAAGCACAGTAATGGCTCCTCTGTCTAGTGAAGGAGCAAAGGAAAAAAAAAAATTAAACCAAATAAGCACAGTAATGGCTCTGGGTAGCCAGCCTCGCCCCATTATGGACGACTATTTGCAGCATGTCAAAACCAGTCCCCTGCAAAGCCACTTCATGTGACCCAAATATTTGTCCTTTAGTAGAAAATGTGTATAAAATCCCAGTAACTGGTTCACCAGAAATAGCCTGGGGGAAGGACTCTCAATCTCTCCGTTTCTTTCTTTCTTCCTGTCTACAAGGCCCAGGCATGAAATCAGGAGAACTTCAGTCCACTGTGGAACTATAATTTACTAACTGCCTGAAGTTCTAATTAGGGTTGCATTCTTGACTGGTGCCCTCACCCGAGGGGAGGGTTTGGGCAAGGCCTTTCTCTCCCCACCAAGAAAACAAAACCAGGGCTTTGCACTCTTTCAAAGCACAGGGTTTTTGGCTTTGGACCGTGACCCACGGGGCCTGGCTTTTTTAAGCGACTCTACACACTCGCGCATATCCACAAATACGCACCCTTAAGGACAGATGAAACTGAATGTACTTGAACAGTTGCATTTTTCATCTTTTTCAAAGACACCATTATTGCTTCGTAAAATCTGACTGGGAACCCATTTGCCGACATAACAGCCTCCTGTGAGCACCCTTCTCTCACCAGCTGCGGTGGGCATGCAGCTTATCCCAGACCCATGCCCCCTAGGTGCCAGGACAGCACTGCAAGGTAAAGCGAGGCCTGCCCCCCACCCAACGCCACACTCCCTCCTGAAGACAGGGGTGCAGCGAAGTCAGAACAGTGGCCTGCGCTGGCCTCTCCCCACTGCGGTCAGAGCAACGTCCTAACAGGTCTGCAGCCACCATGGTGCAGGAACGCCGGTAACTCTGTAAATGGATTTCAATACATACTCTGTAGGTTTTTCTTGCCATAGAGCCAACTCTTCTGCTGGTGCAGACCCAGGCCTGGTGCAGATGTCCATCCTCCGAGAGCTCGGAGACTCCTTGTGGGAGCAGACACATGCTGGCCGACCCAAGGGAGTCCTGCCACCCTGCTGAAGGGGCCCTGGCTGGAGGGCGGGAGAAACTCCCTTGCCTTTAACCAGCTCGGGGCACACATGCTGGCCATCAGCAGGAATCCGCACCAGCAACCTCACAGGTGAACCCAGAAGCCTCCTTCGACTCCTCCTTTGCCCTGCACCTCCCCCGGCCCCCTCCCCGTGTCCCAAATAAATCTCGATCCCTTTCCTGTCTCCTTACCCCTCCTGCCACTGATTGTTCTTGTAGTGAAATGTGCGTATCAGCAGCAGCCTATGGAGGTGGGGCTGTTGGGAATTCTCTCCCCACTTTGAGCCCACATCAGGGAGAATACCCTGTTAGATAACGCAATCAGACGCCTTCAGGCATATTTCCTTCCCATGGAGAAGGACCAGTGGTGTCTTCGTTCCACACAACTCACTGGATCACCGCACTTCACCCTGGCTCGGAACACAGGGTCACACATCTAGATACAGGACCCATCTGCCAACTCTGGACACCTGTAAACCGAGCTTTAGCCCCAGGAGAGTAGGAAGAGCTGATGGTGGCTTGGCTGCAATGGACACCTTGTAAATGTGTGGAAGAGGACACAGGATCCAGGCGCCTTCTCCAGCGGCTCCCACGCAGGTGCTAGAGGGGCCTTTGAGCAAGACTGTGGCTGTGGCTCCGGGGGCGGCCACCGGGCTGCATGGCAGGGAGGGAGGGGCGGCGGCTGCACCTGGGCCATCTCAGGTCTACGTTCTTTCCGTGTGGGGGTCCCTGGGAAGTCATTTTAAACAATCTATGTAAACCAACCGTTTGACAACCAAACACAAATCTATGGTTGTCATGAATTAATTCAAAACGAACTTCACAGGGACAGTGGTCTGTGCGACCTGGGACAATTCTCTTTGCCTCTGGGACTCAGTTTCACCATCTATAAAATGAAGGGGCTGCACTGAACACCCTCCAAGGGCCTTGCAGAGGTGACAGTCTGTGGCTCTGGGATCTGAAGATGACTCTTGAGAAGAGACAAAATTAGTTCCCAGGTTCGAAACCATCAACCACAGTAGCACAGGCACCAGGGACTAAGCACAGAAGAGATCCCTGTGGGCTGGGGCAGGCAGGGTAGGCTTCCTGGGGGAGGCAAAAGCTGAATTGTGCCTTGAACAATGGGTCAGATTTAGGTAACTGGGAACAGCATTGGGTACTTACGTAATAACCCAAGGCACCTGTCGTTTTTGGGCCAGCTGGAGGGCCCAGAGAGCCCTTCTCAGGGAGGAATGTAACTGTGGGTGATTTTCCTGAGCTCTGAGCTAAAGGCAGGTTTGTGAATTCCAAAGCATCAAACAATCAATAGATTTCTTTTAAAGAACATGCATCATATCATGTAGTCACTGAAAGCGATGTTTGTGAAGCCAAATAGCAACATAGGGGAATTCTTTCAGAACGAGTAGGGAAATTAGGATACAGAACTAGGTCCTCACGAGGTGCAGTGGTTCTCAATGTGCAGTTCCCACACCAGCAGCACCAGGTGATTGCCTGGGGGTTGTCAGAAGTGCAGAATCTCCAGCCCCAACCAGCTCAGCTGAACCACAAACTCTGGAGGTGAGGCCCAGCAAGAGGTTTAACAAGTCTTCCTGGGGAAACACAGCTGAAACGTGAGAACATTCCACTGCACTGGTGGAAGGAGGGGAGGTCCCAGAGTCACACCGCAAGGGCTCAAATCCCAGCCCTTGCAGCTGAATAGACCCAGCAACTCACTACCCCTGAGTCGGTTTTCTCACCTACAATACAGGGTTCACTAATTCCTAATCAGAAGGATTGTTGAAAAGACTCAAGTAGTTAATATATGTAAAGTGCCTATAACAGTGCCAAGTATGAAAACATATTATAAAATGTACATTGAAAAGTCACTAGAAGGAAACTTAGAAAATGACAGTAGTGGCTGTTGGGGACGAGATGTGACAGGCAATTTCCCTTCCCCTCCTCTCTATTTCCCAGACTGTTGGTAAGGTGGTTATGTCACTTTGAAAGCAAAAAAGAAACATTTGTAGAGTGCAGTGCGAACTCGTAACTGAAGCACTGCTCTGTCCTGCCGGGTTGGGGACGGTTACATGCTGAGACACACATCACGCTATGTGATGCAGCCTCTCCCAGGGACACGTGGGTGCCAAAGCCCCAGCACCAGCAACCGGGGCCCCCTGGGCCGCACACAAGGATCTCCCATGGGGAGGACAGGCCTCAGAGGCCCTGGCTCACTAATGAAGGACCAGGGCCCAGCTGAGCATGTGCACACATGTGCGTGCCTGTGTGGGTACACAGATGCACCCAAGTGCAGGCTGGTGCTGGTGAGAGGCGACGTTCACATTCGGAACTCACAGCGTCGGCCATGAGTTCTAAGCTCCCTTGTCGTCCACATGGGGAAGCCAAGACCCAAAGCGAAGACATTTGCCCGACCAAGGCTATACTCTGAGTTGGCAGCAGAATCGGGAAGAGAAGCCAGAGTCTGGCCTAGCTCAACCTGGGCTGAGGGACAGAACTTAGAACTTTCCATGGATTGTCCAGTGAGTGCCTTAAAGGGAAAGGTGAGACAGTCAGAAAGCAAAATACCAAAGAAGCACTGGGAGGCACTGCCGATTCTGCTGGGGGAGCCAACGGCCCCAGATCATTCCTTGCATCTTGGAAAATCTTTTGAAATTTTCAGGGAATGCTGAGCTCCAATTCAGCACACAGGTTTGGGCACATGAGGAGGGACATTCTTCACAACTTGGCCACACATGACTGTTTGACCCGTGTCAGCCATCTATGTTGAGTATCGGTCATACAACGTAGTATGTGCGAGGGACACGGGGCGGGGGAAAGTCAGGGTAAAACGGTTACCCTTCTTGCCCCAAGGAAAGGTGCGAACAGTCGGTGTGCGGTCACTGCTGGTGTGGGTAGGTGAGAGGAGATGAGAACAGGACGCCCATCACAACGAAAGACAAGACATAGTGAAGTGATTATGGAACGCAAGGAGGAAGGGATGGGAGTTGGGTAAAACTAGTAAAATCCTATGCCCATGCCAGACTATAAGCACCTCGAAACATCTCTAGGGGAACATGGGCCTCCCCCAAACCTCACATGCAGGGGACAGAAAAAGACACGGCTGCTTGTCCCAGAGTGACTCTGCTCCACTACACATCTGCCCACACGGACTCCTGGACCTGCCAGCCCAACACTCCAAGGCCTCCCGCAGACGCAGTCCCAGACTCTGCTCCCTCTGCGCGGCTGCTGTCGTGGATGAGGCCGTGTGGCAGGTGCTCTGTCACTAATCCATCGGCAGTGACAGCCTGCAACCTTCCATCAGGGTGTGACATATTTCAACACCAATCAAGAAATGAGCTTGTGAGCATGCCGATGGCTAATCAAGGCTGCAGGTGGGGACACACTCTGGCACCCTTGTTAATGGCATTCTCTATTAACGGGAGCTGCCCAGGTATAAAATAGCTGCCCTGATAGGAGCCTCCACGAGCACAGGGAGACGGGCAGACAGACAGCTGATGGGCTCCCAACATTGTTTTACTTAACTACAACATGCCAGAATATTCCTCAGAACAGCTTCCAGTGTTTAAAAATATGTCACAAAACTGACATCAAGGACCTTGCTCATACACTGACAGGATTTTACATTTTTATCTTTAAATATTTCCCAGTAGGTGAATTACCCAAATTAGTCAATAATAGAACCCAAAATGACTATGTTTAGCCAATTGAGTGTGACACCAAAATGCCTGACCACATGAGCCATCTCTCCCTCAAAGCCATTTTAACGTGACTGTCCGCAGGCGCTGAAAGGTGGCAATTTTGCCGCGATGATGAAATGCCGCAGCAGAAGGTCATAAACTAATAAACACGGATGTGGCCATGCAGAACACGCCACCCCTCTGAGCCTCACAGAGAACACAAAGTTACTGTTAACACCTAGAAGTTTTAAAAATGTTATTTCCACCAATATCAATTTTTCATCAGGACACATCATCCAAAGCACGACTTCCCACTGTGATAGACTTTGTTGGCAGCTCAGGTTAAAGGAGTCATTCAGTAAAGAGTGATTTTTGACAGATTCATTCATTTCCTGTGATAACGCCATACTGCTAAGTTCACCTCCATCTTGGTGTAAATATAGAACACTGTAAAAATATTCAGCCTCGAATGATCACCGGCCCCTTTTAGAATTGGCTCTTGCACCGTTTTCTGCTGTGTAATTAGCTGGCATCTTCTTGCGAAATGTCAGGGGACCTGAGCTCCAATTAGGTACTCGGTTTGGGAAGGAGAGTAGGGACATTCAGAGGCGCCGCTCACCTGGTGCGTGAAGCGCCCGATCGGGAGACCTGGGTATCAGTAAGCAAACCGTGTAACGGCTCAAGCCATCACTCTGCAAACGAGCGCTATTACTGTTCTGGTTGGAACAGAAAAAGGCCTTGGAAGAAATGTTCTTTCCGAAGGCCATATGTGGCCCTTTTGGAGGTTAGATTTCAAGGCCTCTCGCGTGCACCTCATCCTCTCGGCAGACTGCGTCACCCCCGCTAGAACACAGAAGCTTCCAGAAGAGCTGTCAGCTGTAGCTGGGCCCAGCTGTGCACCGAGATCTTGGCACACAGAGCTGGCAACCCTGCCCTTTGCTGTCCCGGTTGGCGCTCCGAGCACTGCACTGGGTTCTCGGGCCACGCTTTCCGTGGGCTGTTGACAAACTGCAGCCCATTTAGAGATGCAAGACTGAGATGCTGAGAGGACATGAAATGTCTGCGTGAAGAGCAGGGGAAGGAGATGTTATTGCTGCCTGGGTGTTTATTCTTGGCGACGGAGAGGGATTGTCACTGTCTGTGCGTGTCTGAAAGGCCGTCCTGGGGCAGGAGGGCCAGGTGCACTCTGGGTGACCCCAAGGGGCAGAAAGAGCCAGAAGCAGAGGGGGAAAGCTACTGGTGGAGGGGCTGCCCCTCAGTTGGGCCACACAATCCTGCCCCTGGAGGTGACAGCAGCGGCCGGGAAGTCACTTGGCACGGTAGCCCTGGGGAGCTCATGAGTCAATGATTCTATAAATAATAGTACCTTGGATTGATACATTTGAGGATGGGCTGTGGCAGGTCAACCAGCTGGAATAGATACAAATAAATGTTCCCGCAGGATGGGTCACAGAATACCCACAGAGCCTGACCACAGCAGAACGGTTTCTGCCGCTGCTTAAGTTAACCCCTCTGCCCTGACCGTCCCCTTTCCAGCTGTCTCCAAGAGCCCTGGCTGTCCCTCCCAAGCGCCTTTCCAGTGACCCTGAGGCCATCTCCCCAGGCTCAAAGGCATTCTCCAGGGCATGGGAGGGGCGCAGTCCTCCGCAGTGATTAGTATCTTTTAAACAGCACATACCCTTGACCCAGACCCCTCCAGGTTCCCTGGAAGAATGCACACGGGGTATTCTTGGGCCACCTCGAGGCCCTGGGCAGCCTCTTCCCACCTCTGGGCTCCAATTTGTGCTCTGTAAAGAACTGGCTTGGATGACCAGGCTCCTGTGGTCCTTCCATCTTTCACAAATGGTGCAGGGGGCAAGATCCTGCCTGGCTGCTAGCGTTCTGCCAAGTCACGCGACAACCAGTTCTTGGAAATGCTGTCGTCTGCACCCAGTACACCTGGTCTGATCTCAGGCAAGTCGGCAAAGCAGCTTAGTAGGGATCAGCTGGGGGACGCTCCTTTCGGGGCTGCTGTTTGGGGAGACAACCTGCCACATTCCGTCTGTGGCTCCAGTTCACACCTCGTCTTCACAACAGGGCAGGAGAGAGGAAGGGGGCTCACCCTGCTACCCGCCTGGGGCCGTGTTCTTGGAAGGATGCACTTTTCACTGTGACCTGCTTTGAGGAAACAAGAGGTAAAGGCAACACTAGGAAGTGCCCTCACCTCTGGACAGCTTCTGGCATGTGCTGTGGGGACCAGGTCTGGTGGGTGGGGGGTGAGAGGGGTATCCGCCAGTGCCCAGGGAGGAGGCTACACACTCCACACCACACTGGGACAGGCTCCTCCCCATCCCCACTTCTCTCCCCTTGTCCCTGCTCCCTACTGCGATCCCTGGGTTTTGTGTCCCTAGATCAGCGTTTCCAATCTTGTTTTTGACTAATGAACTCCTTTCAGAGTAATCTATAATTTCACAAACCCCCTACAATTAAAAAAAATCATTTTATCATTTTTGCATGGCTTACGGTAAAAGAGATTTTTAGTTAAATATTTTATATGAGTATATTATTCAAAGATTATATTAAATGAGCATTAAAAGACCATTTTTAATAACATTCATTATATATAAAGACACATTTCAACATTTTTCCATTTAACAAGTTATACACAACATTTCCTTTAAATTAGCTGTGCAAGGAAAGACTGATTTGTTGACAAAGAAACGACATTTTGGTTTGGGGACCAACATATCTGAAACATAATTGAAACTTAATTATGTGCATCAGCTTCAGAAATAGATAAAAACTACTTTTGTGACCTGATCTTTAGAATTCATGCATTGTGAACTTAAGAAAAACCAACTACAGTGTTTTTGTAATGTTCAAATGTTATCTCAAGGATGAGATAAAGCAAGATTCAGAGAGAGATTTGTGCATTTTTCTTCCAAGTAACACATTGCTGGTAATAATTTTTTCCAATCAATAAAAAGGCAAGCTAGTTAAATTATCACTGTATTATCTGCCCTCCCCATCCTCTGCTCTCTTCCTCTCATTCGATGTACTAAGGACATTTAGATGACCTATATAAGAACTTGGATCAGATGATCACAACTTATGAATCCGGTAAAAATAACCTTGAGGCAAACTGCAGAATTATCATTCTTAGGCTCCTCATTAACTTGGGGTGGTTCCACATAAATGTTCTTTATGTTTCCTGTCTTTGTCACTTTTTATAGCCAAAGTGGTCCACTTTGGTAATAAATGAAGCCATATATGACAAATAATAGAAACAATTTAACAGTGTCTAGCAGTCAAAGTGAGCCGGAGACAAACCAGTTGGTGACTGAGTCCGATTTCCATTAGCCATGCATCCTCTCTCCTAATATTAATACACACACACACACACACACACACACGTACATGCACACACGTGCAGGCACGCTCAGAAGCTCCCAAAGTTCCATTTTAGGGGAAACTACGTAAATAATCATTTACTGACTTTTATAATGTGTGATTTAAATCCGAGATTCATTTCCCACCTTTAACAACAGTAAACCCCAAGTACTTGTTCTAGAAGTATTGGTTCTACCCACTGTTAGTCGGAGGAACGGTGGGTGGTGCTGTTATTCCGAGAGAAGTGGCAAGAGCCGCTCTGTCCTCCAGGGAGCCACACATGAAGAAGTGGCACCTCAGGGCTGCAGTGGATGTGACGGGGGAGGGCTGGGACCCATAGGAGAGGTCCCTATGGGTGGTGAGTAGGGTGGGGGAGAAGGAGGAGCCGTGGTCTGGACTGGGAAGCTTCCAGGAGGTGAGACGCTCCTAAAAGGCTTTGGGGACACACTTTGGGGATGTGTGATGTGAGATCCACACATCACCTTTGAGGAAGCCTGGGACAGAGCTCCCCATCCTTCTTCAGGAACACAGCGTGTGGCTGTGGTTTCACATGCATAGCCATCACCGTGGGAGCCAGTGTCAGCGGGGACATGGCTGTGCGGGGGTTACCTGGCCAGGATACTCCAGGATGGAGATGGAGCCCAGGGGGAGGCCCCTGAGTAACAGCCAGCACCCCCAGCCAAGGAGGAGGGTGTGGAATTCTCAGGGGACCCAGGCCTCTCTGCCCGACCCCACAGCCATCATCAGACCCACCGAGTGGCAGAGGAAGCGAACACTCCAGAAATCACAGGGCCATTTCCCTGTGAGGGAAACACGAGTCCAGAGTTCTTTAAGACCCGTGAGACTATGAGGTGAAAAGTGTCGCTGTGCAGCTGCTTACGAAGTTCTCAGAGCGGATTGGGATGCAAGAGCCGCAGGGCAGTAGAGGGCCCCCGGCAGGGCAGCTCCGGCCAGGAGCCCTTCTGTGAACAGAGGTGACTCTGGGCACGAGGAGCCGGCACAGAGGAGGTCAGCCGGTGAGGCGACTTCATGGCCCAGCATGCGGCAGGGGAGACACGCTCACTTTCACGTTCCCAGGGAGGAAAGAACCAAGGAGCAGGCGGGCGAAAGCGCCCTCCCGTGACCAGCCAGCGTCCCCGGAACCACCTGTGGGACCAGCCCCACCCCGCTGAGGTCCTCGGCTCCCCGCCACGGCTCGGTGTCGGGCTGGGCCCTGAAAGGCAAATCGGCGAGACCCATTCAAGGGCTGCTTTTGTTGAATGACTTGAGTTTTCATTTTCTAAGAAACAGGGACGTAAATGGCTTGTTGGCATTTTACCGACAGAGGTGTGGGCGAGTGACTGGCTCCCTCGCGGGCTTGGCGCTGAATGGGAAATTCGAGGCCTCCTGGAGGAGCACAGCGTCATCTGTCAGGAGCTCAAGGCACAGACTCTGCCTGTCTGCCTGCCCGCACGTGCACACACACGCACACACACACACAGACACGCAAGGACAGACACACTGACACACACACAGATACACACAGACACACACCCACACACATAGACACACTCACACAGACGCTCAGACATATAGACACAGACACACACAGACACAAAGACACACTGACACACATAGATACACACACAGACACACCCTTACCCACAGACACGCATATAGACACAGATACATGAACACACACTCACACAGACACACTGACAGACACACACAAATGCACACACAGACACAGACACAGACATACACAGACACATTCACACAGACTCACACAGACACACTCACACAGATATACACAGACACACATCTACCCACAGACACACACACATACACACACAGACATACACACATCTCAATCTCATCAAAACCTTCCTTCCTGACATTCATGACAAGCCAGGTAACTTTGCTCCGTACACTCTTTGCTTCTGCCCTCAAGCAGCAGACAGCCGGGCCGAGGACAGGGGACGGGGCGGCCAAAGCCTGACCTCCATCCACCTGCACGTTGCAGGGAAGCGCTGATGGTGCCCCATCCTGCCCTCCAGCACTGCCCCAACTGTGTGATCCGGGGAGGATCAGACACCTTCAGCAGCCGACAGACCACAGGTCACCACAGTCCAGGCCACTCAGATGCCACAAGACAGGCTCCAACAATTGTCTAGCATGCAACAGACTATGAGAGTTGGAGGGGCTCAAAGACCTAGAATAGGGTGGAAAGAACATTGGACAGAGGCACAGCGTGGGCTGGAGCCTGGGCTACACACTGGGTGAGTCACCAAACCTTTCTGTGCCTCAGTTTCTCTACCTAGAAGGTTGTTTGGAGGACTGAATCAAGTGAGAAAATGTTAATAGAAGCACCTTCACTGGGTCCTGGCCAGGCCTCTCCATGGACTCTGCTGAATGGTAAAGGACAAGGAGAAAACAGACAGGGCCTCTGGCAGGGCATGGGATTTATGCCGGGATCTGCGGGGTCTGGGAAGACTTAGGTGGAGAGTGGCGAGAGGATGAGTTTTATATATGCCACTCACGGTGGCTGCCCCGCCCAGAGCCCCTGCTGACAGGGTTGTGCCCTAGACCCAAAGGCAGCCAGGACACAGTCCAGCAGGCGCTCTGCAGAGATGCCCTGGCACAAAGATCTCTGCCCAACGAGGGCAGCGGCAGTTAGCTGAGCCCACTGCACTCTCTGCTTTTGGAATTTTTACCAGAAAATAACATGATCTATCAGTTGACAGCAGGAAGAAAAATAAGAAAGGTAGAAAAAGGTCTGCAGAGAGGGCAGCAGTCACTTTGCCGGTGCAGCCCTGAGATGAAGACGCATGAACTGGCAGTGAGGAAGACACCAACAGGATGAGCTGGTCCCTGGGGTTGGCCAGCCCTGAGCTCCCTCAGGATTCTGCCATCCATAAGACAAGCCCCATCCCTTGACAAAGCGTAAGTGAGTCTCTGACCCTTTAGCCAAGAGGGGCTCTTGCAGCGAGAGTTTCAGGCAGGAGGCAGCAGTGACACGATCAGTTTGGAGGTAGCCAGGAAGGTGAGGAAACAGGCTCTGGAGGGGCAACCAAAATGCTGGGCAAGTTCCAACTGTGGACAGCTTTGCACCTGCCGAGGAATTGGCTTCGACGGATGGACTCTGTGCAGGAGTGCACAGGAGGGGGCGCGGGCAGAGCTGGGGGCCTCTCTATGGTCATCTGGCCCAGAGCGTCCTAGTGGTGGGCCCAGGCGATGGCTACCATGTGTGACATACGGTTCCCCAGGCCAGCCCCAGTCGTGGCCTGTATCTCAGCGTGTGGAGAATATTTCATTCTTCACGTGTTCCATCTGGTGAGAAAACCGGGAGGGGTTAATCTAGCCTCAGCGACATCAATACAAGAGAAAGGAGTTGTGGAAAGTCCCCCAGCTCGTCAGCAGCTGAGCTGGAACGGGAGCCCCAATCCGGGAATAACCGGCTGACCCCACGTCCCTTCCTCTCAACAAACTACCCAGGAGCCAGTGATGGAGTGTCCTGGCTTGAGCAAAGAAGACCAACATGGAGGGACGGCCACCCCCCACGGAGCAGCCGCCTGAGCCTCCTCACCTGGCTCGCGTGTGCCCAGCACCGGGCTCCTCGTGAGGCCACTCTATCCTGAAGACTCATTCTGCTCAACATTTTTCAGGGAAAGGGCAATTAAAAATCTATTCTGAATAGAGCAAAGACATACTTTTAGAATGAAATTGAGAAGATGCCCTGAAAATAACATGGAACGTCCCAGTGAAGGGTGATCAAAGGGAGTGACTCAAGCACAGCGTGACAGGGACGGGGCTGCTCGGCTGAGCCAATTACACCGGCCGGCCAGGCTCCCGCAGCGTGGGCGGGCACGTCATGCGGTAGCCGTGCCCAGCCCTGCCAGAGGGACAGGGAGCCTTTACCTGGCCTCCACCTTCACGGACTCCGGACATGGCAAAAATGAAAGAGAGAAGGAAGAGGACAGGAGGTCCCAAGGTGGCCGGAGGGTGGGGCCCGTATGTGCGGAGTTCAGAATTCCAAGTCACCAATTTGACCTCACAGACGCTCTTCCTGGGTAAGTCAGCCTGGCCTGGGAATCCCGAAGCCTAGTTTCCCGACTCGACCCATTTTCCTTCAGTCTGTAGGACAATTTACTAGTATTTGTAGCCTACGACTCCAGACCCTGAAACACTGATGGGGAGTGTGACGGGGCGGGGGGCAAAGCAGCGATGCCCACCCTCTGCCTGCAGGTTCCTCTCCCACGAGCCAGACCTAACGTGGCACCAAGGGGCAGGGAAGAAGGGATCCAGGGAGTCCACACAGGGCTCTGCGTTCTTTCTCTTTTGATTCTCACAGGAACCTTCCGGGATGAGGGAGGGCCAGCCCTGTCCCCCAGATGAGACGGCTGAGACTCAAGGGGCTAAGTCGCTGACAGTGAGTCAGTCTCGGTGCCGCATCCCCGTTGCCTGCGCTACTGTAGCTGCTGGAGTCCGGGCTTTCCCCACCGCCCCGCACTGGTTACTGTTTAGCGCCGGGCTAAATCTAATCAACAAAGAAAAGCCCTGTGTCAGCAACAGTCCGCGGAGGAGAAAGTGAACATTAACAAATGCCTGATTACTGTAAACTAGCTCAGAAATGCCAGGGCACTAAATCATGCTGAAGTCTAACATTTCGAAACCAAAGCACCGGATCTGCTGGCCCCTTAGAGGCTCCTGTGTGGACCTCTATAGGCCACAGGTTGTCTGGACGGGGGGCAAGAGACGGGAGGGATCTGCCCCCAGACCAGCTGGGGATGGCCAGCCTCAGGACGCCCTCCCAAGGGGGTCCTAACAGAGCCCATGCAGACTCCATCCCATGCAGGGTGAGCAGCAACGAAGACCACGGATCCAGCCCTGGCTCTGTGGAGGGGTCCAGCGGGGACAGGGTGGGCAGTCAGGCTGGAAGGACCAGGCCTCTTCAGCCGGGAAAGTCCACTGCTTAGAGTGACAGGGCAGGACCATGCTACGGAGGCTGTGGATCCACTTGCCCCTTCTGTGAATACTGCGATGTGCAGGGACTGCGCGGGGTTTGGGGATACAGAATTGAGCGTGACAGACCCCGCCCGCAAGGAAACTGCAGTCCCGACGAGGGGAAAGGTGAACAGACTGTTACAGTGACAGATATAATGAGACAGGAAGAGGTGCTGGAGCAGCGTCTGTCCCAGCCATGCAGGAGGGGTGTGTCCAGGGAAGGCTTCCTGGAAGAGGTGATCCCCTCCCCAGGTCATCTCTCCCTACCACACACAGCCTCAGCAGAGGGTGGGGGTCGTGACAGTAAAGATGTTCCAGATAGAAGGAACTGAATGTTAAAAGGCCAGGCTGAAAGAGCCCACTGTGTTTTGAGATCCGCAAGCACTTGAGCTGAGCGGCGCCAAAGGGTCTACAAGGGGAAAATAGCAGAAAAGGTGAGGCCAGAGGGGAGACAATTCAGTGACCAAAAATGAAAATCCCAGATCCAAGACCACTTGGGTTCAAATCCTCCTTTCATGATGGCTTTGCTGTTAATGTGCACAAACGACTTCGTTTCTGTTTTGGTGTCTCTGTCAGTAAGTTGGAGATCACAACAGCACTTACTGCACAGCGTTGCTAGAAGGATCGAGACGAGGCACCCAAAGCATGCAGTGCAGTATAGGCAAGTTGGGTCACATGTGCTCAACCGAGGAGTGTGACTTGTCCTCACTGGAGCGTAAATGCCTGCAGGCGGATTATTCACTCTGTCTCTCTGTGCAACCACACACGGCAGCCACACGTATGCATATCTCCAAATGGCATCTCTCTAAGCCATGGCTCTAGCAGAAGGCTGTCAGAATACATTTGTGCCCTGGATGGATCATTCTGGCTGTGGGTGGAGAACGAACAGGCAGGGACAAGCTCAGAGACCAGGAGACAAGTTAGGAGGTTTCTGCCAAATCTAGTAAGAGATGATGGAATCTGAACCCAAGCAGGGGTCCTGGTGGGAGTGGAGAGGGGAGGACAGGTACAGTGGTGGGAAGAAAGCAGACAGCCTGGGAAACGGCTCCACACCGGGGGCAGAGGGAGGAAGAGATTTTGGGGGGGCTGGAGAGGCTGAGATCAGTTTCAGAAGGGTTGAAATGGGGGTGCATGTGGAATGTCCAGGGGAGATGGCCCTTAGCAAACTGGTGTTATGGATCTCACTGTCAGCAGTGGGGGCTCTGCTGAAGATATGGATTTGGAAACCACTGTTTTGGGGAGCACAGAACATTACTCAAGAGGAAGTATGTAGAGTGAGAAGAAGAACAAAGATGGAGCCCCCGGAGGGGGAGAAGAAGTGAACTTGGCCGGGGGAACCACTGTGTATATTCAGCTGACAGCACGCTGAGACACTTGCCATACCCTATAGGCAGCAGTAGATAAAAAAGCAGCTTCTCCAGCAAGAGTTTCAGCAAATTCATGGACAACAGATCTACTGACAGAGAGCTGAGAACAGCTCAAAAGACAGGGTAGTATGAAACTCACAGGCAGAAGAGGACTGCGGTTTCTCAGCCCAGGACTGCAACTCTCTGTGGCATCTCTTACATCTGCATCAAGAGAGAATGGACTTGAGTCCGGGCTCTGTCACCAGCTCACTGGCCAGGTGACCTTGGTTCGTCATTTGCCTTTTGCCAGATGAGGAAACTGAGGCATGCAGTGGTGGATAGGCACAACCTATCCTGTCCATCCCGACAAAGGAGTGAGAGAGACAGAGAGGGAAAATGCCCCTCATACCACAGCTCCAATGCCCCTGCATTGCTCTGGGTGTTCTTCCGGGAGGGGGCTCTGTGAGGTTAGGGCTCCTAAAACTGGGATCCATCAGTGTTTGTGAACAAACAGCTGCCTTCCAGCCTACAGGTGTTAGCAGAGAAGAACCAAGCAAGGCTCCCCGGGACCCAGTATGTCCTCAGGTACCTCCAGCAGGCACAAGAGCAGACTCTGAAATATTCTGGATGAGATTAGATCTGCCTCTAGAAAGCCAATAGTGTCACTGTTCCTTACTGGCTGCTGCTGACCCTGTCTCCTCATTCACTGCTCACCACCACCCTGGGAAGCGCATGTTGTTATCTCTGTCGTACATGTAAGAAAACAGGGCCTCAGGATGACTGTATCACTCACTCACATCGACCTGGGTAGAGATCTGGACCCGGGCTGTCTGGCACTAAAGTCCCAGTCCTCTGGGTTTCACAGACTACGAAACTTCTAAAACATTTGGGAACCAATAATAGTTTCCATCTTCATATTCTTCCAAGTAACAATACTGCTTTAAACATCAAACAAACTCAGCACCTTCACTTCACAAAAGAAAGAACACTTTTAGCACTCACACCTGCACACACAGGTATGTTCACTCAGAGAGGGAGGACGCACAGAAGAGACACCCATCATTCCCTTGGCTCTCAGCACTCAACCCCTCGTCCCATGTCTAGGAAGGCCCTTGCCGAGGAAGCAGAGCCCACCTTCCACCACAGAAGCTGGAGACAGCAAGCACGCCTACCGCCCTTGCTCCACCAGCTGCGTTCATCGACACACACTTTTAATCAGAAGCCAGTGATGCAAAGGGCCGGGGGCATGCAGGACGGTGGCAGCAGCCACACCCCCTGTCTGGGGCTGGCGGTGTTGGAGCACAAGCGGGAGGACTGACCAGCAGGGCAGCAGCGGGGTCCTCGCCAGGCCAGACCTGGGCACGACTGCTGGTCATTCCTGGCTGTGTGGCCTCTGAGCCTGGTTCTCCACCCCCTGGAGGCGCTGGGCTGCCTAATATTCTTTTAATAAATTCCTTTTCTTCTCCAATTAGCCAGAATTGGTCTCTGTTGCTTGCTAGGAAGAATCTTGGCTGATAGAACATAATCTTAGAATAAGATTTAAATGCAATACATTCGGTTTATGAAAACCTTGCTATGCAGTGTCGGTGTTTTGGTGTTTTCTCCTTTTGCAGCAGACGGGTCTGAGACCGGCAAGGATCCGCAGGCCGGGCTGTGGGACTGCGCTGTTCTGCTCCCCCATCGCCAGGGGGCGATACCCCAGACTCAGGAGCCCCTCAGGGGTCACTCCCTCGCCGGGGCATGTCCAGGCATTGCCCATGCCTAGGGGAAAAGGCCAAATCTGACCTCTCTGGCCCCATCTGGCCGTCCTGCTCTCCCTCCGTGGCCTCGCACGTTAGCTGACGCGCTCCACCCAGCCCGCAGGACGCGGTCGGCACAAACCCACTTCTCCGCTTTACTCACACTGTCTCCACCCCGCTGCCCCAGCCCCTGGAGATCTCTACTTCTGCCGTCTTACGGTCCTACCGTCTGTGTCAATTCCTTCCTTGCTTTTTAAAATTTTCTTTCCAAGAGAGGGCTGAGCCACCTTTCTCCTGCAGCACCCCCTTCCCCAGGCACGTCCCCGGCACCGCCCACCTGTCCCGCCCAGGCTCCCCACGCCGCCCCCGCAGGGCTGGGCCTGCCCTCGCTAACCGGAAACTTGGCTCGTTCCTTTGAGATCCACCTCGGCTTCTCTCGCTCAGTGAGATGGAGAACTCATCTCTGTCCTCCACAGGAGGATCCTTCAAAGACAATTAAGTCCCTCCTCAGCGTCTTTCTTCTGAAATGAAATTATCCCTAATCCTTTATCCTGTCTTCAAGAGTTCTGTTTTCCAGTCCTTTAATGGAGTGGGCTCCATCCGAGGAACAACGCAGCTGGTGGGGGCTGAGCAGCTCAGCCGTGGGGTTTGCAGGCGTCTGTGAGAACCGCGGCCTCTTCTCAGGCCGTTTGCCCGTTGAAATGACCTTGGTGGTGACCACAGATGGCCTCAGTTCACTATCTCTGCTCCTGCTGCCACTGTACCCCTCACAGGGCACCCAGGCCTCCCACTGAACTTACAAGGAAGGAAGGCAGCAGGAAGCTGGGAACACACCGGGGGCATTCAATGCCAAGTTTGATGTCAAGTTCAGAACTTGGGTTTCAGTGGGGAGAGATGGACAGTTCAATTAGGGAACTAATGAGAAAAGTGAACTAACACTTTGAGTTGAACACTACGTGGCCATGAACCTGTGGTTTTCTCCGTGAGGTTAATGGTATCTTCCAAGGTGGGGACCAGGCCACTCTTCCTTCTGTCTCCTCCAGTGGTGTTAACTCCGTTAAGAGGGGATGGGGGAGGGACAAGGAGGAGGTGGATCTCAGTAAGTGAGTGGGTAACTATAAGCATTCTTAATTAACCTCTGCCCAGTAATGGCAGTCCTGGCTCAGTGGAGTGGAAAGGACAACACTGTGACACCCATGTCCCTGGGTCTGGAGTGACCAGCTCTTTGCCACAGAGGGAACAGGGAGCAGATCACACAGCATGTGGGCATGTCCGGATGGAGATGGTAGGCCTGGCTTCTGCATGGCCACGTCAGTGCCAGTGCAACTCTGCAGATGAAGTAGGTTTACTACAAGTGATCCCCACAGGAGGTCGAGGAGCTGCCTGGATGCTTTGAGTAGCAAATGCCTTCTATTTCAGCTACACCCGGCAAGTTCACCAGGCCCAACGCCTCACAGTTCCACCGATTCATCACATGCATCCTGGGCCTCACCTTTCCCCCAGATGAAATAGAGAACTGCGGGCATTTTCTTGAAGGCAAACAAGAAAATTGCCCAAAGAACCAAGTAATCTTCAAATGTCAAACACATCCAGTGCGTGAATCACGTTTAAGTAAGAGCATGGAAATTTGGCAAAGTGACAAGCAGTGGTTTACGACATTAAAGGTAACTTGGAACAATCAAATAGTCAGAAGCAGAGGGAGAAGGATGCCTGAGCCCACTGAACCAGCCGTCTCCCTCGACAGGCCCGAGACCTGCCATTTCCCATCCGTGAAAGGGCACTGGAGCCTCAGGCTTCTTACAGAGGAGGTACGTGCCAGGGCATCCCGTAGACCCCCAGCCAGCCTCATCCGATCTGGTGGAGGATTTCTCCATCATTGCCTTGACCCCTGAGCAGAAGACAGCTGGGCATGTGCCCTGGCTGAAGCCGGGTACCCAGTAACCTCTCCTGCTACCAAATGCAGGATGGTTAACTTCTGAAAGAACCTGGGAAACTGTTTGTCCAGGCCCAGGAACTTGGAAGACCTGCCCAGATACTTCTGGTCACAGTCATCTCCACTCCCTCCAATTCTCGTAGCTCTGTCCTCAGCTCCAGGGGTCCCAGCCTCTCTTTACCTCAGGACAGTGATCCTCGGGTCCTCCTGCCTCTCCCCAGCCTCGGAGAGCGATTCAGTCCACCCAGCGCCATTGGCCTATGGTCAGGCTCTGAGCCCTGCAGTGCACTGCTGGTCTCCATCTCCCGTATCCCCATCACACTTCCTGACCCCCCTCCTCATGTGTCTCTGTCCCCAGCACCCACAACCACCTGGGCTGGGCACTCAGTAGGAGCTGAGGAAGGCCTGGTCCAGCAATCACAAGCACTGCAGGGACCGGAATCCAGAGCAATGGTGTGGATTTGTTTGTATTCATTCTCTGAAATTCCTCAACTATGGACAAGCCCTGAGCAGATCCAGGTGTGATCTGGACACTTGACAAGCCCACCGCACCCCAGCCCCTGGAACTGTCCAGCCGCAGGGGTCTTAGGTCAGAGCCCTGTGACATTTCCTAAGGATCCGGGAAGTGAGGGTTCCCAAAGGGAATTAAAAGTCATTCCAATGAGAATGTGAGTCGGAAAACATCCATGACTAAAATTTTGGCTTCTCCAGAAGGTTATTAGTTATTAGATTGGGTCCGTGCACAGGGCCTAAGTGACTCAGATTGGAAACTTATCTCTGCTCTGCCAAAACTGCCCAAGGAGACCCTCAGAGCCAATTGTTCAACACTGCTGATGTTGGGAACCACCATTTCCACATCTGGGAAGTAGAGAAGGCAGAACCAGGAGTGCCTGTTAAGATTCCAGTCCAAGCTTTCATTTTCCAACCCAAGAAGAATAAGGATATTTTTGTCTCATTTCATCTCCCAACAGCAGGAATGGATAAGGCTGAGAAAACTCTCCTGGCACACATAAAAGGAGGAAATCTGGCCGACCTCACAACTCTCTCCTCGAGGCCCTGTGTTACCTGGATGCTGCCCACCTTGGCAGCTTACCCCATCTCCCTGTACCTACCCCACGACCCACCACCTGCCCCCTCCATGCTACCGCAACCACGCACACACCTTTCCAACACACACACAGTGTGCTCCAGGCGTGGGAACCACTTCATGTTCCCCAAACACCTCCTCTGGCGCCACCCCGCCCTTAACCTTTGCTACATGTCACACACGCCAGCCCTTCCCTCACTCCACGGAACGGCCCCTCCCTCACCTGGCCGACCAGATTTGGTCGTCCCTCTGTTTCACCGTTTGTCACATCAACGTTATAATCCATCTATTTCATCCTTTGTCTTCAACATCTTTATCCATGCCACTGTGCCTGGCACATAGCAGGTGTTTAATAAATATTTATTAAATGTACAATTACATGTACGAGGATCTCAGATTTAAGCAAACAATTTAATTCTCGACTCATGTAACTAAATGACTGGGCAATGTACTTTCAGGCCTGTTGTTCAGGAATGAGGGACTGGCTCGGGAAGAGGAGGGAAGGGGCAGGAGAGACCCCCCCGGTTCTACCTCTGTACTCAGAGACATCCCCTGAAGGGTGTGACTGAGAGTCTGGAAAGTGAGCAAGAGTTCATAGATGGGATTATTTAGACATGTGGTTTCCCCGTGTTTATGCCCCTTTTATTGTGCCCAGCCTTGACTCAGCCAGCACAGGAAATGCCCTCCTCCACACCTGGGAAAGCCCCGTCTCTGGAAGCCAGAGTGTGGTCACAGCAAGAATCGGCAAGAAGTCCTGAAAGGACTGGGGACCGACAGCCTTTCCCTTCCCACTAAGATCCTTCTCCCTGAAGCTAATGTGGATAATTCCTCAAAGTTTACGTCTCTGGCCCTCATCTCTCCTCTGAGCCAGAGCCAGACCTGCACATTTAACTGCCTATCTGCCACCAGGGCCATGTCTCGGGAGCCCTCACACCCAGTCCCAAACAAAACTCAGTCTTCTCCAACACATCTGACCCCTCCCAGGTTCCCAGCACAAACAGCAGCACCTCATTCACCCAGTTCCTCAAGCCGGAAACCCAGGCATCACCCCCAGACATCCCTCTCCTTTACCTCCCAGCTTCAACCCACCAGCCAGGCCTGCCCCCCTGTTCAAATGTCTCCAACCCACTGGCCTCTCTCTGTCTGCACCATCCCCTCAGTCTCAGCTGCTGCCGTCAACTCTTGCCTGGACCCCTGCAGTCCTCGCCTAACTACACCCCACTTCTTCCTTAGTACTCCTCAGTAGGTTCCCACGTGGTAGTCAAAGCCATTTTTGCAAAATGCCACTCCCTTGCTTAAAAACCGTCAGGCAGTCAGTGCTCTTGCAATAAAGACACAGATTCTTTATGTGGCCGCCAGACCTGCAGGGTCTCTCCCTCCTAATTCTCTGATCTCCTCCTGCACCATGCACCCCCTGCTTCCTCAGCGCCAGCCTCCCTGGCCTTCTTGCCTTTCCTTGAAGATGCCACAGTCTCTCCTTCACATCTGTCCCCTCCACCTGGAACGTATCCTCCTACCCCCTCCCCAGGTCACCCTCCCTTTAAATCCTGAGGTTAACAATCCCTTTAAATCTCAGATCAGTTGCCATCTACTCCCTGAATCCAAGAAGAGGTGAGGCTCCCTGCAAGAGCACAGACTACCTTCCTTCCTGGTGCTTACTGCTGTTTGCACCGTCTGATAAACATCTGTCTCCCCGACTAGACTATAAACTCCTTGAAGGAAAGAACCAGGCATGTTTTTGCTCACCACCGAGTTTCCACACCAAGCACAATGCCTGGCACACAGAAGGCACTCAGTTATTTGTTGAACCGTGAATAATGGGCTTGGGTTTTACTGAGGGAAGACTCATTGCCTTTACAGTCTGGCTTCATAGGAGATAGTTACAACACAGAGGAATTGCTGATGGCAACATATTCCTTTCGAGGAGGATTTTCAAGTGGGAGAAAAACAACCTTCCCAAACTGGCATAAAAAGCAAAGAGTAAAAGATGAGTTGTTCGTCCAACGGAGGAAACACACACCATCGGAACATTCACAAGCCGTCTGTGTGGGGACGTGGGGAGATTCCGCCCCCCACCTCCCACCATATGCTAGGAAGAATCAGGGTAGGAGAAATCCTTTCCTTCCCGCGACTGATAGACGGCCTTAACTCATGGGAGCTCAGCACCGACGCGGAGAGGGAAGTGCCTGGATGTCACAGTCGTGTTTCTGGTCGGCCTCCCTCTTCTCCTCTGCGCACTTCAAGCGGTTATCTTTGTGCTGAGAATGGAGATTCCCCGAGTGTCCTCCGGGGATCAACACAGGGCAAGTGATGTCTCCTTGTTTCTTCACACCCAACTTCGTCTGGCTGTGAACGCACATCTGGGTGAAATTAAACCTAACGGCAACAATAGCAGGCTCTCCCCCGTCAGTCTGGGACACATGTCTGGAACTGGCTCCCAAATTGTTCTTTGTGTCAGCCCTGCCGCTCTCACACAAGGCGGAACTGTGCACCCCAAACTCCCACCTGAAAATCGCTCCCTTCAGCACCTGGAAGCCCCCCTGGCTGTCAGGAGAGGCTTCCGTGCAAGCGTCACCGCTGCTTAGACTGTGTGCCCCAGACAGATGACATTACCAGGACTCGGGATTAGAGTCAGAAAGATATTCCGTTAAAATGGTATGTAAGACACAATGAGATGCCATTTTTCTTCAAATTAGTAAAAAGTCTTAAAAATGATGATATAAGCTCTCCCAGACACTACTGGGTGTACATATAATCTTTCAGTGAGAAATAGCTAACATGTTTGAAAGCCTTAAAAAAGGTTCCATCCATAAGAAAGTTCAGTAACCTAGTAAGATACAAAATAAATGCACAAAAACTAAGAGCTTTCCTATTTGCCAGTGATAACTCATTAGAAACCCGATGGGACAGAAAGATCTCATTCTATCTGTATGTAACATCTAGGAATGAAATTTCTAAGAACAGCACAGAGCTCATATGAAGAAAACCACAAATGTTTACAGAGAGATAAGAAAGTAAACTAAGATAAACAGAGAAAGAGAGACAGTAAATGGAACAGCACATTCCTGAATGAGAAGACTTAATATTGCAGTCAGGATATCAATTCTTTATAAATCAATTTGTGGATATCATCAAATTCATATAGATACATTAAAAAAAAAAAACCTCAACAAGATTTTTTTTTTAGCTTGGTAAAAATGATTCTAAAATTCATCTGGGTAACTAGAGGTGTCAGAGATCGTAGCCAAAAAATATTTTGGAAAATAATAATAATGGAGATGATATATACTACCAGATTTTAAAACACAAAGTAAAAGCTTCTATAATTGAAACAATGTGGTATATAGCACTAGGTCAGAATGAAAGAGAATACATAGCCTGGAAACACTCCCTAGCCTACAGAAGAATTTAGTGTAGGAGAGGTGGCATTTCAAATGGGGGGGGGGGGCGCGCGCTGGGGGGGGGGAAGAAAGATCAGTCACTAAAAAGAACTGGGAGAATTAGATAACTATTAAATAAAAGTTAAATTGCTTTCCTATCTTACAACAAAATGAGAGAATGGATAAAAAGTTCCATCTGCAAAATGAATCATGAAACAAGTAGAAGAAAATGCAAATGAATAGATATCTAAAGCCAGGTTGGGGAAGGATTTTTCTAAGCATAAAAACAAGAGGAAACATCAAAGTGAAAAAAGCTGATGAACAGCACAAGCAAATTAAAGGCTCCTATACAACCAAGAAACCATAAATACCTTTAAAAGACAAATGACAAACCGAGAAAAATATTTTCAATGTTACACCAAAAGGTTAATATCCTCTTATGCATAAAGAGCTCTTACAAATCAATGAGAAAAAAGATGAACAGAAATAGAAGAACAGGCAAAGGACAGGAACATCAATAAACACGGAAACAAATGCTGCTGCCCACCTGTAATCAAGCAGATACAAATTGAGACCAGGAGATTCCATTACTCACCTACCCAACAGACTGAGATTAAAAAAAAATTATAATAGGTAAGAGTGGGGTAAAATGAGTGTTCACATGCTATTTATGGGAGAGTAAAACAGCACAGACTTTCTGGGGACAATGTCTTCAGGATGTTTCTGGCTCTGACTTGGTAATAATACCAACTGCAGGACTTAATTCTAAAGAACTAATCCAAAATGTCCAGATATTTGCTCAACAACATCTTATTGCAATGTTATTTATAGTAGCAAATAACTGAATTATCTAACTATCCAACAACAGGAAATTAGTTAAATAAAATATGACACATTCATGTAACAGAATATAATGAAATATACTCTTTGAAGATTATGTTTCTGAATGAGTAATGACGAGGGAAAAGCAATACAAGCTTCAGAGGGAAAAAAGCAGGAGAGAAAATGATATATATAGTACGATCCCAATTCTGCTAAAAGTGACAAATAATAGATTCTAAAACGTTAATTGTTTTTTTAATCTCTGAGTGATGAGATTATGCATGGTTTTTCTTTTTGTTAAAATTTTCCATAAAGAATGTTACTTTTGTAATTGAAAAGTTATATAATATCAAAAAGATCAAATCTTGGTAATTCCATTTCTAGAACTCTATCCAAACATGATCTCCTATAACTTTCACAACCCCATGAAGTTGGTACTATTATTTCCACTTGACATGTACGGATAGAGGCCGGGGTAGGTAATAGGTGACAGGCCCAGTATCACCCTGAGAGCTGGGCCTTGGCAGATCTGTCTGACACCAAAATTGTGAACCAAAATGGTACACAAGAACATCTAGCAGAGTGTAAGAAAAAAACACATCTGATGGGAATGGCTGCATAACAGCATGCAGGCATGACAGAATACCGTGAAGCCATTCAAAAGTGATGTTTAAGGATAACTTTTAATGACAGGAGATAATGTTAACTGTATACTAAAGTAAAAAAGCAAGATGCAAAATTTCATGTGCAACATGCTCTTGATTATTGTAAAAACATAAAACAAGAAGACTAGAAGAAAATATGATAAAATATTAACAGTCATCTCTAGACAATACATTTATTAGAGACTATTACTTTGTTATGCTTGAAAATTTCACACAAATGGATGTTGCTTTTATTAATAAAAAAAGTTCCACATTAACTTTAAAATATGAACACAGTACCCATCATAATCTCACGATCCTCTTCCTTATACCTACTTGTTCTTTAATGCCAAGTTCAAGGCTCATCTCCCCCATGAAGCCTTCCTTGATTTGCCCTGCTCATACTGCTTGACCTCCCAAAATAAGTGTCCAAAATAAAGCTTTGACTCCTGGCTTCAGAAGCTCTCACATGGATTGCTAATGGCGTCATAGCTTTTGGGCTAAACTCCTCATCAAGTATCCCAGGGTGGGGAGCAGACCACCTTCTGCTCTTGGCTCATGTATGTTGTGGTTGTGGGCTGGGCAGGCTTGCGGAACTGGTGCCCACAGAGACAACATCACTGTGTGTGGCCTGGTCCTCATGGTTGGGGAAAGCGTGGAGGATGCCTTGAGCAGGACTTGCGGAACCAATCCATGATGAAGTTCTCACATTCCATCGAAAATGGAAAAATTCCAGCATTGTGAATTCCCCAAAACGCTAAATTTATTCAACTGTCCTATATTCTGGGATTTTATCCTTCCTATCCTTGGTGTTAAAACATGCATTGCTTTGTGAAATGCTGGGGCAAGGAGTAGACGGTAATTTTTTAATGTTATTTAACAAACTAATTACTGGCAACCACGTGTTGCTTCCCTGTTTTCACCATATTTCATGGTCCCTACAATAGTAAACATTACAACTAACTTTTTTTGAAGGAAAGAAAGGAGTTTAAAAGATTGAATACCTTTGTAATCCAAATAATATTGGTGTCGATCAAACAAAATTAGAATGTTATTTGTTACTCATCAGAGAAGCACACCTAACTACCCAATCCAAAATAGCTACCCTTTTCCTTATCCCAGTGACTTTTCCTCATAACACTTATAATTATCTAAATTATATTCCAGTATTTTTTTCCCTTTTTTATGTCAAGTCTTCTTATGGAGAATGTGTGTGCCTCCAGGACGGGGTCTCAATCTGGCTCAGTGTTGACACAGACTAGGTACTCAATAAACATGTGTTAACTAAATGAAGGAAGAAACTTGGACCTAGAGAAGCTCTCTTAAAATATAAGAAAAATCCAATTTCGTACCGAAGTCACCGATGGGGTCGGCTACCTGCTAGTATGTGGCACGATGTGTCCGGAGAAAACTCTCGTAAAGGCTTCCTCTGGTCCCCAGTCATTCTGGGAATAAGACGTTCAAAGAAGAGTAAACACAGAGGGCAGATTCCTGGCCGGTGGTGCTGGCTGGCAGCGGCAGGACGGCGGTAAGTGGAAGCGCACATACGACTCAATCGCGAGCAGCTCGCCACTCCCCGCTCCTGCGTCTGCCGAACACTCTCCTCCCCCAGGCCGCTCAGCTTCCCTTTAGAAAACAAATCGGTTTTTACCGTAGTTGATGAGAAAATGCCCTCTTGTGGGCGTGACAGTAGACCACCTCGACCATGTCACAGATTTCTGAAGATGCGGTTATTCGAGAGCATTCCTTCGCTAGATTTAAAGGTTTTCCTTTTTTTCAATCTCAAACCTCGATGCTTTGTTAAAGCGAAAACACATTTTCTAAGAGGCCATTAAATAGTCCTCAATTCACTTCTGCATGCCTAACTTAGCAATGAAAGTTCTGATGATCTTAAACAGCATCATCACAAAGATAATTATTCTCCTTTCTAAACTTCTGTACGATTTGCTAATGATTGGGTGACTTTTTTTTTTTTAAATCATCACCCAGAATCTGCCTCTTTTGTGCTCCCAGGAAACCATCACCTGAGATTGACGGGCAGCAATTGAAAATAATAAAATTATGTAAGATGAGCTTGTAATCACTCACATTTCACAAGATTCAAAATGCATTTCACTCTGGCTGAGGAACAGAAAGTTTCTTCCTCATTTTAAATCTGTATCAGAGGTAAAGCCTTCTATTAAAACACAATTCTCTGTACACTTACAGCCTCTGGCAGTCTGCCAAGGAGACTATCATAGCACCACTGCTGCAGAGAAGCAAGCAGTCAAAGGCATTGAGGATTGCTCCCGAGAAAGAGGATGCAAAGTCCCCGGAATTCTTGGGAGGGCTCTGCCCACAGCTACCCCCCACCTCTTCTGGCCAGGCCCTCCCTGCAAATGGAAACACACACAAACACACACACACACACACCCCTCCTTTCTGGGAGGGGCATGGGGACAGTAAACACTGAGAAAATTGTTCCTGTCTTTTGCTCTCCAGGCAAACACTCTCTCTCTCTCTTTCTCTCTCTCTCTCTCTCTCTCTGTGTGTGTTTCTTCTTCCCCTTTCTCATTTCATTTTTCTATGTATTATTATCTTCATCATTATTATTAAATTGCAAACTCTCCAGTCCAAGACCTGGTTAACTGCAACCTTTTTCTGCTGCATGTAATTTACAGGTACATGTGACCACTTGGGGGCACAGTTATTTGAGAATGCTGGCATGGCATTCAACAAGGTAAGCGTTCAAGGTTTGAAGGCTGCTTTCGCTACCTTTGTAAAAGCCCCCAACTCTCAGCTCTGACAGGAGGAGCCCCAGGAGGGAACAGAATCCTGGGAGGATTATTCCTTCAAGGTGAGTCTGAGATTCATGATGAGGGACATTTTTATATGAGAGTATATGAAACGATTTTGTTCCTGTTCCCCATTTAAAAACTGGTGGTTTAAAAATTTCTTCTACATAAGGCCTGTCCTTTTTCTGTTTTCAGCAGTATTCGTGTTGGCAGGTACATAAACACATACTGCTCAGTATGGGGGGGGGGGAAGTGGCAAAATTAACCTTACTGTTAACAGTTAAATTTCTTTGCTTGTTAGGTAAATTTTAATTTTTTTCCCAGTATGGAAAATATGCTGATTATTTAAAAAGCTGGAAAATTTTAAAGTAGAAAGATGACCACCGCTAATATTATGGCATATTTTCAGCCTTTTGTTGTATGTTCTTTGTTTTTATACACTTGACATTATAGTATAGATATGATTATGTTCCTGATTTTTTTTGATTAGCAAATTAGTTTCCTTCTTAATTAAAAACCATTCTGTGAAATAACCAAATTTATGATAAAGTCCTTTAGAACCTTTAATCTCAGTCTCCAAAGAAGTGTTTTGTATTTTTCCTATGGTTTCCTGATCAACAGAAAAGCGAGGAAAGGTTTTCAGGCCACCTTTTCCCCAGCCCCACTGCAGCGCCCAAACACACATCCGAGCCAGGTTCTCCCCAGGACGAGCCAGACCGTGTGGCTCACAGCTGGGCAGGGCAGCCCAAGGTGCGGGGAGAGCGGGGAAGACGAGGGGGCCTGGGAGCCAAACACACACAGCCTGGGCTTTCACCAGGGACCTCCAAGGCCAGAGACTTAGACAAGCACACACTAGGCTAGTGTCCTGGAAAGATTCTAATCTGGTCTGTCGCAAAAATGGAGCAAAGTTTATCTTTCCTGGCTCAGATTCAGATGCACAGTCATTTCACGCCCTGGTGAAGGGATCCTTTATGGAGTCATACATTTTAGGAAATCATCCCTCTTCCATTTGACAATAGTCAACACCGAGGGGCGGGGGTGGAGAGGAGAGAGAGAGAAAAAACTCCAAAGAGTTTGCATTTTTCCACCCAGGGCAGTTTGAAACAGCCCTGCATTCTCAGGAGATGACCCCTCACCCAGACGTCCTCCCGCCCCTCTCCGCGCCCTTCCCCGATGCTGCTGTCGTGGGCTGTTGGAATTCCAGTTCCGGCTCTGCCTCTCACTGGCAAGTCTTAGATATGGCGTTCCCTTTCTCTGCCCCTTGCTTGTCCAAAGTACACAATGTGCCCAGCATCGGTCTAGATCTTTACAGGAAAATCAGCACAGGAATATAAACGATATAAACTGATGGCCATCAGTTCCCCCAGGAGCACCTGGCAGGTCAGCTGGGGACCCCTGCGCAGCCGTGAAGCCCTTGTGTAGAGAATCGGCGTCGGTAATCCCCCGGGCTTGGGAGCTGCTCCCTAGGAAGCCATAAAGGGCAAGCAGGATCTAAACTGTGCAGAGAAGCTTCTAGAGAAGGAAGAGAAGAGAGGGGAACTGAGGGTGACCTCGGTGTGGCCAGAGGCTCCTTGGAACGAGCGGATAGTCCCTCTGTTCAGCAATGTGGCTTCCTGCCCCTCCTGCCACTTTAGGGAGGCAACCCTCTTAAAGAGCAGATCACTTCCTCCATCCCAGGTCCCCTGTCCCCTGTGGGCAGGCAGGACTCAGCAGGCCCTGACTTGCTGAGATGGGCTTCATGCTCTGTGCCCCGTCAGATGGGCTGCTACAGAGGCTCCGGCAACCGCATAGCCACGGGCTCCTGTGAGCAACGAGTCCCTCAGAAATCACAGGTGCAAACCCCAGCTGGGCCGTGCGTGCTTACCTCTCCCAGGTGAGGGAGACTGTTAGCTCTCTTGAGCTTGTGAGCTGGTGGACTTGGGGGAGGGCCCGCAGCGGAGGGAGGGAAAGCACCCTAAATACTTTTGCTCTCGGAGGGGCTCCTAAATTCTCTGTTCCATGGAGCTTCCCGGTGACCACAGCCCACCCTGATCAGCCCCTGTCCTGTGTCTCCACAGCTCTACTGGCCAGCAATAGTCAAAGCTGTCACCCACACACTCTGGACTGGTCCTGTCTACCTCATGAGATGAGGCACCGCCCAGGAACGTGGAAATGGGGGAAACTGACCTCAGGTGAATTCAGCTTTCACACGGATGAATTTTGCCCACGTTCCTGGAAGGCAGGAATCCCCTTTCCACCCCTGACTCCTTACCGCAGACCTATTACAGGCAGACACGGGGCAACACAGATATTAGTAGTGCTGTCATATGAGGTAGCCAAGCTCCTACCATCCTACCACTTCCAGGTGGCCCCCTAGGGTTTTGAGCCCAGATCTACCTGGCAACAAAAGCACAGTGCTTAAGCATTAGGCCTCGCTGCATCATGAGCCGACACACTGCCCAGCAGGGTGCAAATGGGGGGCCACTGACCTCAGAGTTGGACTCAAAGACTGTAAACTCTCCTGAGAACGGGTCACAGCAGAGAGGGCAAAGGCACCATAAAGACGGAAAAACTCTTGTGCTTCAGTCCCAGACTAAGCTCCCTGACGTGGTTAAAGAGCAACTCAGCGGCCCCGAGACTCCACACCAGAAAGGAGGAGGCTGATCTGGGGACAGGCCACCGGCGCCCTGCCCAGAGGAGAGGGTACCCTGCCCCACCCACTCCCGTACCCCTAGCATCTGGTCCGGTCTGCAGGTGCCCCTGCCACAGCTCAGGGAGGCCGCCCTGTTAAGGCCATTGCCGACGTGCCGTCCCCAGCACTGAGTCGCCACACAGCCTCCTGAAGGCAACCCAGCCCTCTGCGTGACAGCCTCCTGGGGAGGAATTTGCTCAGCACAGGGTCCGGTCCCCTGGATGTCACACTTTCAGTGTAAATCAACCAAACGTCACTACCTGGAGACCGTTCACCTCTGGGGAGGCTGCCGGTCAAACAGGAAACCCCCCCAGCACCAAGAACTTGATGTGTGGGGACCCCACCCTGCGGGGACACTCCCCGCTGACTAGCTGACATCCCCACCCACTGCCGCCGTCTCCAGGCCACAGCGCCATCCTGTGTTCACAAGAGAAGGGGCGCACAGACTGCGGTGCGGGCGGTGGACTAGTACTCAGCAATGGGGAGTCAGCTGCTGCGACACACGTCACCATGGGTAAACGGCACAGACAGGATGCTGAGTGAAACCAGCTGGGCACACGAGAGCGCACACGCGTGGTTCTGTCTACAGGAAAGTCAAGAACAGGCAAAAAGTCCATGGTGACAGTGACTGACTTCAGAAAGTGGTTGGGTAGGAGAAGGGGGTTGACGGGAAGGGGCAGGAAGGAACTTTCTGGGGTGATAAAAAGGTTTTCTATCTTTTAGATGGTGGTTACACAGGTATATACAATTACTGAAACTATACATCAAATAACATAAAAATAGATAGATAAACAAATGCAATGCGATGCCCAGCACAGAGCAGGATACACAGCAAGTGCACTGTAAAAGTTGCTGAATTGTTAAGCACATTTTTTTCTAAGTGAATTTTTAAAAGAATTTATTAGGAGAATCAGTTTGGAAATCTTCTTTTTATTGTGATAAAATATACATACCATAAAATTTACCATTCTAACCATTTTTAAATGTACAGTCTAATGGCATTAAGTACAATCACCTTGTTGTGCAACTGTCTCCATCATCCATCTCCAGAGCATTTTCATCTTCTCAAAATGAAACCCTTTATCAATTAAATAAAACTCCCTCCCCCGGGCCAGCCTCTGGCAACTACCATTCTACTTCTGTCTCTGTGAATTTGACTTCTCTTGCTATTTCATATAAGTGCAATCCCATGGTATTTGTCCTTTTGTGACTGCCTTATTCACTCAGCATCATGTCTTCAAAGTTCACCCATGCTACAGCATCTGTCAGAATTTCCTTCCTTTTCAAGGCTGAGTAATATTCCGTGGCGTGTATATATGGCAGCCCAGCCTCCTGCATGACGGCCTCCAGTGTCCATTCACCATTGGTGGACATGTGGGTTGCTTCCACCTTCTGGCTATTGTGAATACCGCTGCTATGAGCAACGTTGGTGTATGAACATCTGTTCCAGTCCTGCTTTCACTTCTTTTGGGTATATGCTCAGAAGTGGAATTGCTGCATCATATTGGTAATCCCACGTTAAATTTTTTGAGGAACCGCCATAATGTTCTCTGTAGAGGTTGTACCCTTTTGCATTTCCACACACAGTGCAGTGTTCAAGGGTTCCAGTTTCTCCACATCCTCACCAACGCTTGTTATTTTCTGTCGTTGTTTTATAATAGTCATCCTAATGGGTGTGAAGTGGTATCTCACTGTGGTTTTGATTTGCATTTTCCTAGCAATTAGTGATGTTGAGCATCTTTCCATGTGCTTATTGGTCATTGGTATATTTTCTTTGGCAAAACGTCTATACAAGTCTGTTGCCCATTTTTTAATTGGGCTGTTTGTTGTTGAGTTGAAACTAAGTTTTAACTGTAACTGTGCAGGCCTGAGCACCAGGTCCCACCCTCCCCAGTGTCACATGCTCAGTCTCCAGACAGCAATTTCACATCCTCTAACCCCATCTCTACCCCCGGTGGCCCACTGGTCACACCCAGCACAGGAGTAAGGGCCAGATGGCAACTGCCTCCCCCTTTTCCTGGGATCAAGGAGATTATACCTGGCTCAGGTGTCTATTCGAGCTATCAGAAACTGTTTCTGGAGACCAGACATTCTGGGAGGCGTAGCAGGATTAAAAACAGCAGACAGTTAGGGCTGTCGAACGGTGACTTGACAGTGCAGTGAGAGCACACCCCACCCCTGCAGCCTCCCCCAGGAGCCCTCACGAACAAAAACGGGCTTTTTGTGGTTTCTGCAGAATCAAGGAGGGAAGCGTTCAATTCCTAGGCGGGAGCCTGAGCAGGGCTGCGGCTCTGGAACGCCCTTGTCACTCGGGGATGTGAGGGAGAGCACGTGGGGAGGTGAGGAGTGGCAGGGCCAGCACCACAGCCCTCATCCAGAATGGGGCTGCAGCCCTCGCCACAGGACAGCGGTCTGCGTGTCTTTAGCCCAGCAAGGTAGCAGCACCAGCCGCTTTCCTGACAGGCTCTCTATGGCCGCCTGCGACCTTCTTCTCTGTCCCGGCTGCCGGTGTCCGCCAGGTCTCCCAGCCCGTGTCCCCTCCCTCCAGGGATCCCTCCATCTAGGGGTGCCAAAGCAGGGCTTGTCAGACCCCTGGGGCCAGGAGGAAGCCTCCCTCCCGGTCACAGGTGAGAAGGCGACTTTATAGAGAGGAAAAAAGCAACATCCATGAAAATCATTTTTCTCCTCTGGGGGGAAGAGAGGAAATTTTAAATCACTGTGCCGTTTCATTGTAGAAAAAGGCAGCTTCCTCACATCACATGAAGCGATCCAGGTGTTTCTTTTTTTTTTACAATGTGTTGCCATAGATTGGTAGATGGAGAAGCTTTGGCGCTTCCCTTTGGCACATCTAGGCTTCAGCAAGAAATATGTTCCTTTCGCAGTTTGAATATTATTCAAGTTTTGATGATTAAAGCTGGTTGGAACAGCATGAACCGAATAGATTACAGCACTCCACTCCTCGCAGGCTCTTTGCTAGTAGGACGGGCCAGACGTGCACGCTGCACGCAGCCTCCCGGTCTACCCAGCCCCGCTTGCGAATGTGGCATTTAACACTTCCCGAATTCCGCGGCCCTTGATTTGAGCCCAGAAAGCCAGAATCAGAGCAAGCTCATCTTGTATTTCCTCACATCACCTAAATAGCCTATTTCAATGGCAGAAGACCTTATCCAAAACAAGCTCATTCAATGGCAAAATAACCTACCCATCTCTCAACAGGTCAAAACAGTGCAATTTTGCAACAAAATGGCTTCAAGGTGTATGTGGGTGGGTACGAGGCTCCTGAGCTAAGACCCTGAGAATCTCACTCAGCACCGGGAGATCAACTGAGGATGCACATAAATGCTGGGCAGGCAGCCCTCCTTATGGCCACCAACAATGGCAATCATGTATCCCCAAGGTTGCAAAGCTGGCCTCACTGACAAGGGATTCCAGACCTGGGTGTTGCAAAATCACTGCATATGTTTCGACAAGACAAGTGCATCTCAGTTTCTCCCATGCAGTTCTCTAGCCCTATCCATGGTGAAGGACCAGGTTTTAGGTTTTTGTTTATATCTCCAATCCATCAGGAATTAAAATGTGGTCCTACTATTCATGGCTAGACCACAACTCACACCGCATGTGACTCTCCTGGTAACTCTCCCTGTGAGTCTGATTTTGCCCAAACTGGTCCGTACCTTGTTCGATGAGAGGAGGCTGTGGATCATGCTCTTGGCTGCCAAGGTGGTGGTAAATGCAAGAGTCACTTCTAAATGCTCAGTCCCAATTTATCTTGGCACAGACTGGTCAGTTTGTGGACTGGCACCAGTCTGTGACCGTGCCCGGAGTAGCACTGTTTTCTACTCCTCTGTACTGTTTTGGAGAGACTGGTCAACAGCAGCAGTGGCCAGTGTAGGCAGAACCGAGTGACCCATGGGGTCATGGCCACAGCAGCATTCATGACCAGTTCTCCCTGCTCCAGACTATCTCTCAGAAATTCCCAGGAAATTCCTGGACTGGACCACTCATTGTGTATGGGCTTCCTAGTCAGATTGGGTGCTCTCTCCGTTGGGGCCCTGTCTTCAACCCCTGTCACCTCACCATACTTCTTTGAACTCAGAGCATCCACATGGTGAGTAGGCAACACGTGCCAGGTCCAAGGCTAAAAGACAAAGACAGTCCTTGTCTTCAAGGACAATGATATCCAAGATGAGTCCAGAAATCTGACGTTGCTGTGGTTTGGCATATGCCCGGCATTGTTCAATGCACTGCGCCAGTGAGAACTGATTAACCCTCCAATAGTCAATCTTCACACGTTCGAGTCAGAGCACCCCTGGAAGCCTTCCGATCACAAAGACAAGGAGTCAGTTAGACCTGAGCCTCGGCGGTAAACTCAGAATTGAACTATTGCTCCATTTGCCAAGATGAGGGCCGTAAGTTTAAGTGTGGAGACACTTGAAATGATACTGGTGAGTCTCTGGTTCTTTGAATTTATTTCACACCTTAAAAGAAAATTCACTGGACCTCAAGTTATTATGCCAACTGTGCTAATCGGTGAGCAATGTGGCTGAACACATGACTATTCTGTTATTCTAACAAGCAATTCATATTATACAAAAGGGAATATTGACCCCCCCTCCCGCTTCTCTATGGGGGGGGCAGATGTCTGGGGGACAGGCTTGCTCCCCCTTTTAACACAGCTGCACCCACTACGGCCTGGCACCCACGTTTGTCGACCTGACCTTGGGCAAATGCTTTGTCTGTCTAACTCATCTGCAAAATGAGAACAACGCCACCATGTCACAGGGTGAGCAACAAGTGAGATGCCGCAGGACGGGATGCATTGTGCCTTTTCAGTAAACAGTTGTTGGATCTATACTCATTCAGAAGCTCCAGGAGCTGAATACATGTCATTAAAGTTCCTTGGGAGGCTAAGTTCAGCTGCAGTTTTGATCTAAAAGCAAATGCTTAAAAGCTGGAAGATATGAAAAGAAAAGGTAAGATTGTTTAAAAAAAAAAAAAAATCCAAGTTTCACCATTCGTTCCTCACCACTTCTCAATGTTACTAAATGACTGGAAGGAAAACAGGTATGTTCTGGCAATTGTAAGGTCTCCAATTTGGCCTCAGTCTTTGACTGGCGTTTGCTTTTCACAAAACAGAGATACAGAGTCCTCCCGTATGCTCTTCCGTCACCGCCCACATCCCTCAACTGCTTCTGAGAGCTTTGCAGGGAAGCCTTAAGAAAAAGGAAGCTTCACGCCTGATTCTGACTTTAGGGCAGAAGCAAGCCCAGGAGGAAGGAAAGGGAGGCAGCAGAGCTGGACAGACGGGCACCGGGGAGTGGCCCGTGCCAACACCAGGACAGCCCTCCCTGGCACCTTCCGTGTGGTCACTCCACCGCAGGTCTGATCCCAGGCACAGCCACTGTGCCTTGCTCACACTGAGAAGCCACTCCTTGGCTGAATGGGGTTGGAAGAGTTAAAACAGGAGGCAAACACATTTTTGTGGTGTGTGCTCGAGGCTCTATTCACACCCATCTCCAGAAAAAACTAATATAAAGAGTAAAAATAGAACAGAAGAAGTTGGAAAATACAGTGCTATTGCCCTTCCATAACTGTCTCTGTGATTTCTAGGTGTTTTCTCTTTCTTTAAAATAATGCTTTTGTGAGTTACCACAAATTTAAAATTGGAGAGGGGACAACACTTTGCAAGTTAAGCATGTTTTGAAGGACAGACTGTGTGTGGACTCTCGAAAGCACCAAATAGATTCAGGTTATCCCTGGGATGATGAAGCTCCAAGAGAAAATTAGTCTTCAAAGTCTCAAGTCATAAATCCCAGAAGATTCCATCTAGATTAGTTAGAATTCATCAACAAGCATATTTAATAGATATATGCCCAAATATAGCATCAAAAATTCCACACAATGACAAACCATGAACATGTAACTACACAGCCACTGAGTGAAAAGAAAATCCAAAAAGTTGGCTTTGATGTCTGTTACGTGACACCTTCTCTGGGCATAAATTTTTCCATGCAAGCATTTTTACTGAAGACTTTTGTGCTCGGCGCTGTGCTAGGATCAGGCATGCAAAAAACGAACAAGTCTAGGTCAGCCTTCAGTGGTTCTGGATGGACCCTTTTTACATTGTTTTAACTCTTTGATTGGCTATTTATTCACTACCCTGGCTCAATATGGAAACAGATGCCATTCAAGCATCTAAAAGTTTTTCTCATTAGCCTTCCAGGAACCAGCGTACACGGAAGCAGGTGGACAATCCAAAAAGCATGATGAATGTTGATCAGATCAGACCTGATTACTATGCTTATTTAAGCTCACATTCCATCTAACAGAATTATTTTTATATAAAATGTTAATTGACACAGATAAAACAGTACCCGGCACATAACAGGCAGTGTGAAGTGGTGCACATGCATTGGAAAAAACAAGACACACACACACACACACACACACACACGTGCACGGGGGTCTGTGTTCAAACCCAGAAGCACAATGTGACTAGGTTTGTGGCCTTGGACCAGTTGATCTCTGAGCCTCATCTTCATTTGTAAAATGTGGATAATCCCTACCTTGCAGCATTGCTAGGAATATTAGAGATAATATATATATATTATATATAGTTTAAGTATATAGTAAAGTACCAAGATAGAGTGGGCAGCCATAACTGTTATTATTATTATATTATTGGGGCTTGATAAAGGCTTGCTGATTGAATAATAGGTAGATTAGCTGACCTCTAAAATCCACATCGACTCTAAAATTATGATACTAAAAATGGAATTAGAAGTTCATACATCAAATCATCTCAAGGATATTTTTAACTCTTGGAATTGTGATGCAAATCTCTTGTGCTTTTCAGAATAAGTACTGATAACGAGACTCATAGAATACAATATACACACACACTCTGATGTACCATTAACATGTCTACGATTGAAATTTAACAGGATTTAACAGGCATCTACGGTTTCTGAGATCTCTCCAGGTTGCTGCTGCCTCTTCCGACACAGCTTTTTTGCCTAAGCTCTCCCTTCCGGAGCACTTCCCTAGGTCATTGTGACATGAGTTTGCCGGGGTTATTATCTCTTTTCACCCTCCCAGCCATCCTAAGACAGCCACTATTGTTCCCTCCATTTTCATAAAAGAAAACTGAGTCTTGGTGAGACGGAGGATCTTTCCAAGGTCACGCAGCTAGTAGGCACCAGAGACTGGGCTTCAACTCTGACATGAAGCCGGTGCTTGCAACTGCTCTGCAATATCACAGCAACTCAGGCAAGCCCTCAAAGCAAAGCGTGAGAGATCGGAGAGACGTGGGAGGAAATGCACACAAAGAAAAGGAAGAACAAATGTCAGTAACATCAACTGCATTCTTTATCGGATGATATTCTGTTTGACTGCATTCTCACCAAGTCTCTTCAACAGAAGACCTATGTGATTTGTTAGCGTTAGAAGTGGCCGAATACAGCAATCTCACTTCTGGGTATATATCCAAAAGAAATGAAAGCAAGATCTCGAACATGAGCACACTCATGTTCATAGCAACATTACCCCCAAGAGCTAAAATGTGGAAGCAACCCAACTTTCCATCAATGGGTGAATGGATAAACAAAATTTTGGTATACACATACAATGGAATATTATTCAGCCTTAAAAAGGAAGGAAATCTTGTCACATGTGACAACATGTGAGGAACCCTGAAAACATTATGCTCAGTGTAACAAGCCAGTCACAAAAGGACAAATACTGTATGATTCCACCCACCTGAGGGATCTAAAGTAGTCAATTGTATAGAAACAGAAAGTAGAATGGTGGCAGCCAGGGCTAGGGGAGGTGTGAATGGAGACTTGATGTTTAGCAGGTATAGAGTTTTAGTTTTGCCTGACGAATAAGTTCTGGAGATCCGTTGCAAACAATGTGCATAGTAACACTACTGACTGTACACTTAAAAATGGTAAAGGTGGTAAATTTCATATTATGTTTTTTAAACCACAACTAAAAAATAAAGTGGTAGAATATATATTTATGTGTATATATATTTGTATATATATATGTGTATATATATCCTTAAAATGTTCCATGATTTAAAAATTTCAAAAATCTATATGTAAATTATAAAAATAGACACCTATGAGGCAACTGATAGCCTTTAAATGTCCTGGGAACCGTCTTGTTTGCTCAGAATGAATCCCCTACCATAACCATGCTTGGCTGTTCTTGTTCCAGCTTCTGGGTCATCATGTGTGGCTAAAATGTCAAGAGTCTCTGAACCATTTGGATTCCATGCATATACCCTTTTTTTGCAGAAAATGAGGAATCTTCCCCTTCCCACCTGAAAGGTGGAAATGCTCCAAAACAGTAAAGTTCATTTCACAAGAACTCTGTTGCTACTTCTAGGGATCAACTTGCCTCATTTTAATTTGCAGTTTCAGTTTTCCTGTTTTCAAGTGGTTTCCTTGAAGACAGTATAGACTACTTTTCTAACCGTGGATGCTGAGAGAGTAATTGTGTAGCTGCTGTAGGAAGAACCACAGAGTCTGCTTTCAGAGTGGTCCTCATCTCAGAATTTTTGATCCAAGGTGGAGGTGAGGAATTCTGACATGCTTTTCCTTCTTAACCAAAATCATCAAGACCATTTTCTACAGTAAAATTTACTTCACATGAAAGTACTAATTTTTTAGCATATTAAGAGATGACCCTAGATTTCTTGAGTAATAACAAATGATTATTTTCTGCACCAACTAAAAATATTTTACCAGTTTCTAAACATTTGTGCCTATGTGTCCAGCACAGTGGGAGAACATATGATTTACCTGTCCACAAAAGTATTTCTTGTTCTCCAGTCCTCTTACACACTAACTGCATTGCCTTATCCTCATTCACTACAACTAAGGGCTGGATTTCTTATTCACGGCATTACTTCCTCCTCCTACTCCCAAGTAGGCACTTAGTTGACATTATAGAATCACAAGGTTGGTTATAATTCCATTTCTTCATCTGACTTTGAACTTAAATGTTCCAATTACTTTGCCTGATCCTAATAAGTCAGGAGCGTGCTAATGCTTGCCTTGGTATTTCTGAAATATACAGGGTTGTGATTAGCATGGGACTGCATCATTAGAAAGCAAAGTTGAAAGCGGGTGAGCAAAATCATCACTTGCATTTAAGTAAAACTGTCTGTTCAGTGAACTTATAATGTTACTATGATCCGAGGGGCACTATATGCCATTACTAAATGCATATTGTAGTGGACAAATCCTATGATGTTCCGGAACCTTCTGGCTTTGTCCACCACTAGAAGAGAAAAGATCCTAGAAGGACAGGCCAGCTCTAATACACAGTACCAACGTCTCTCTGAGCCAGATATAGCTGAAGACACAAAGAACCCTTGAACCACAATGGGGCTGGGGGAAAAGAAGGAAGGAAGGAAGGAAGAAAAAAAGGAAGGAAGGAAAGAAGAAAAGAAGGAAAGAAGGAAAAACTTTAGTCAATTCTACTGGACGGAACTGATGTCTCCAGGTCAAAAAGTGAGAATGCTTTACAGCAAGCCTGCTGGAAGAAAAAAATTAACCCATGCGCGCGCGCACACACACACACACACACACACACACACACGAGATGCTAAAAAACTACATTAGCATCAGTGGTGTTATTTGAGTCCATTAAAAAAAATTAACCCCTTTATATCTGTGTGTAGCTAGGAATAGTGTAAACTTGTAAACTAGGAGAAAAAAAAAAAGGAAATACCTAAAACTGGGAATAATTTGCAGCCAAATCAATTGATAAATGAAAGAAATAAAAAGATGGCACAACTGAAATTGATGCCAAAGATTTATAAGGTTGACTAAGTAAACAAAAATGAATGGATCACCATGGAAATGCATGAATATTGAAATAAGCAAGATTTGAATAGACTAATGATATGCCTCCCTTAGACAGACAGGTGTTGATAACAACAGTGACACTCAATCCACACCAACATCCACACTTCAAATATGTTTCTTCCTAGAAAACGGGCTGGATGTAAAGGTTCCGTTGGTAAAACTTTATAAGCAAAATACATTTTCCAATCTTAAAGGGACTGATTCAATTCTCATCTACTTGAAAAACAAAAAAGGTTTTATCCATTTGCTTTCTGGGTATGAGGAGCTGCAGTTAGCAGAAGTCATTCTCTTGGGCTCTACTAGTCTTTGTTCCAATAAACCTCTCACCAAACTCAATTCTCAGTTTCACTTATCTCCCACACTGAATACTTGAAGTATGACCACTACTCATTAGAAACATAATTAAAAAGACACAACACTAGGTCCCCACCCCCCCATCACACACAGATGAAAACCAATAACCCTTAATCTATTTGTTACCATGGCTACCATAGGATATTTTATTTCAGTAAAACGCTAGGTATTTCGTTTGGATTGTTGCTTGCAAATGAAAGTTGGAGACCTATAAATTTCCACAACTGCAACAGAAATGGAGAGAATGAACAGAAGAAAATGTTTTTCTTAATCATAGTCAAATATGGTTTATAAGGTGTTTGTGCAGAAAAGTTATTAAAATTGGTTAAATGCACCAGCCCATAAACCAATTTAAATGCCATTAAATTCATATAGAGTTTAAGGGCTCATATGCTAGTAATTCCCTGATTTATAGCAGGGTGATAAATCAAGTGTACTCCCGAATATGTATGGGACGGAGACTATTCATCAGGAGCACACAGCTCCATACCTGTACAAACACCCAGACTATGTGACTAATCAAACACATGCCAACCCGCCTTTAAAGTATTCACCTGTGTTCACTGGACATGTTTTCTCTAAGTGTAAGGATGAACAATCTATAAAACTGTTCATCACCACCCCCCCAAAATTAAAAAGTTATCTCTACACCTCCTCTCCATAATTAAAAATATCAGGAATGAGGTAGGCTAATTCAATCTGCTGCCATTCATCCTCAAATGAAATAATTCCTTAAATCTGCCCTTCCAAGGCTGAGTTACTGATAAGACCACCCGGCAAGGGAAGAAACTCTGTAATGACTAGACAGATGACTTTAAAGAGACGGAAACTGGGATAAATACAGCTGTAACCAGGACAGATCTGTCGCTGCATGAGAAGTCCGAGTCCCAGTGTTGCTCGGCTGGTGAGAAGCTGAAGTATGTTGCAGTGGAGCCGGGTTGTCCCTGAGCTGACCAAGTGGAAGTTTTGCAGGCAGCAGTAGCTCGGCGTCCTCAATGGTCTGGTCCCTCCAGCGCTGAGGTCTCGCCTAATGCTACATAAATACCTGCGTCCACGATTCGCCCGGGGCGCGCCGCGGCGCAAGCACGGCAGGGAGGGAGGAAGAACGTTTGCAGAGCGGCAGGGAAGGCAGCGGCGGCGGCGGCAGCTCCTCACCCATCCGCATCCCTGGGGACCCACAGGAGGACCTGCCAACTGACCGCGTCGGCCGTTCGGTCCCAGAGCCCAGGGACGACAACTGGCTTCTCAGCAGGCAGACCCAGGCATCTGAGACTCGCGTTTTGCCGCCACCCCCTCCTCCGAGACGGCTGGCCGCAGGCAGGCAGCGCGTCCCCGCCTTCCCTAGCCAACGTAGAGGCGACTTGCCCCGGGAGCCGTCTCCGACCTACCCGGGATCTCGGCTCCGCGCTCCGGCCCCGGGCGAGCACGCCCCTCCCTCCGGGCCCGGGGCCGACGCTGCCCAGCGCGGGCACCCGCGCCGCGACCGCAGATAACCCCAGCGCTCTCAGCCCGCTCCAGGCCACGGAGACCGGGACGTGAGCCCTCGGCCACCCGGCATCCCCGCGGCAATCGGGGCGCGCGTTCACGCTCCCATACTACACAGCTCCTGGTCCACACTATCCCACACATAAACAACCCCTCCCCACCCGACACCAGTTCCTCGCCCCTTCGCCATTCCCCTAAGCTCTCCTTTCCACCCCCCCCCTCCCGCTGGCACCCACAAGGTGTCAAGGGAAGTGTGTGTGTGGGGGGGTCACAACAAGGTCTGTGCGGGTTCCCTCTCGACGGTTTTCAAGATCCTCTACCTCGAAAGTTACTTGGGATTGAGTGAAGAGACCTGGTCCCCAAATGCGGGATCTGAGGACGCGAGGGGGCAGAAACCCCAACCTGGCTTTTCGCTGCACAGAGGCGTGCACCTCCCCAAAGGGCAGGGCGCGAGGCCACCCCCGGGGGCCAGCCCTCCAGTGCCTCGGGCCCCCAGCCTGGCCGGGGCCCTGGGCCGCTCAGGGAAAGGTGGCCCGGAGAGGGGCGCGCGCCACCGGGCCCAGCAGGGGGGCCGCCCCGGCTTGGGGGGTCACACTCGTTTCCAGCACCTCCGATCACCGCGACAGTGGCCCCAGGCAGCCCCCGTGCATACACACCCGGGGGCAGGAAGTTTTTCCCCCCTTTTTCCCCCTGGAGCAGCGCAGGCGCAAGGACTCCTGCAGCCTGCGAGTCCAGACGCGGGAGGCTCCTGCCGCCGCCGCCGCCGCCGCCGCCGCCGCGGGAGCCGAGCCCAGCGTTCCGGGTTCCGGGCCCCGCTCCCACGCCCGGTCCGGCCCCGCGCAGCCGCCAGGACCCTGGGTCTCGGGCGCCGCATCCTAAGCGCCCCAGCCCGGCCCGGCTCTTACCTCCGGCTGCGCCGCTCCGGCCCCAGCCCGACGCGCAGAGAGCCCGGGGTCGCGGGTGGGCGCAGGAGGGCTGATGGATAGGGGACGGCGCCGGCGGGTGGCGGTAGCTGGGGCCGCTCGAGTCCTGGCCGGGAGAAACGGATCCAGGTCCACCTCCTCGCGTTCCTGCTCTGCGCCTTCTCTCCCTTTTCCTCCTCCTCCTCCTCCTCCTCCTCCGCCGCCGCCGCCGCCTCCCGGCAGCCCAGGGAGGATGCCCGGGAGAGGGAAGTCAGTCCTTCTGCTTGTCAGCCTGTGCGGCTATGCGCGGTGCGGCGCGGCTCTCATCGAGGCGGCGGCGGCGGCGGCGGCTCCGGCAGCATCGCCCCCGCCCTCTCCCCGCAGCCGCGGCGGCCGCGGGGCTGGGGCTGGCTCCGGGCTCGGGTCTCGGGCTCCGGGCGGGGGCTGCGCTCAGACGCGGCGACCGCCGGGGCTGCGGGCGGGCGCTGCGGAGCCGGGGCCGGGGCCGGAGCTGGAGCTGCGGCTAGATCCGCGGTGGCGGGGACGGCGGCGGCGGCGCGGGGGCTGGCGCGGCCGCGGCGCGGGGACCATGCTCCCTTCTGGCTCGCTCCGCTCCGGGTACCGTCTGCTTTAGCTGCGAGGGAGGCGGGCTTCGGCGCGCAGCCAGGGGCGGGCGGAGCCAATCACGGGCGCCCGAGTGGGCGGGGGTGGCGGGCGGGGGAGGCGGGGCCCCCCGGCCGGGCACCGTGCGCTGCTCCCCGGGCCCGAGGGATCCCCGGCAGCAGCGCGCCGGGCTGGGGCGGCCAGCTAGTGGGTGTGTTCGTCCGTTCGGCTGGCCGCCGCCCCCGCCCCCTGCGGTGGCCCCCGGCTTGCCCGGCTCCACCGCCGCGCCCGGCAGACGCACGGCGCGCGTGGCCGGGTCTGCTCGGCCCGGCCTCTGGGCCCTGCCGGCCCCGGGTCGGGGGGCCGGGACCGACGCGACTCCCCATCTGCTCTCAACACCTGAGGAAACTGGCAGAAAAGTTTGAGAAGGAAAAGTCCGATCGTCTTTCAGCTTCCATCTGGCTGTGACACTGCAGCCGCGGGAAGGAGCAGGAATTGTCCGCATCTCTGAAGGGCCAGGACTAGCCGTCCAAATCCCGTCCGAAGCCCTCTCTGAGTCTGCCCTGCCTCTCCTCGGTGTGCGCGAACTTCCCTGTTCACACTGGTTCTCTGGAATCCACGCAGCCCTACTCGGGCCACACTGGCCTTTCCTGTCTACACCGACCCCACGCCCCCACCCCAGCTCTCTCTCGCGTGCGCTCTCTCTCACTGTGTACCCTGACTTCTCGATCTCACCCCCTCTCGGTCTACACAGGCTGTCTACACAGATCCTAACTTCGACTTTCACAGGAAAGGCTTGGCTGCCCCGTCCCCTCCCCAGTGAGAGCTTTTCCATCAGGCCAGAACCTTTCACTTCAGCCTGTCTTCCCTTCCGCTGGTCACTCTCCAGATCTGGATTTTATTCCCTGACCTCTCTTCCTCCCACCTCTCCCTCACTTGGTTTTGAGTTTCAGAGGAAATATCTGCTCCCCTCAACACACCACCCCTGCCTGAAAGTAATGGCGTGAGGGCCCCATCCTCATCCTCTCCCCTCCCTCCACTCCCCCAGGCGAAGGCCTGAGGCCTGGGGCCTGGCTGGAAAGTGGGGAGGGGCGCGGAAGGTGATGTGGGAAGCTGCTGGGCCTCAACTGGGAGGAGCTGGCCCGGGGAGGGCTTTGCCAGTCCCCGCCCCCAACTGCCAGGGCAGAGGCAGGACCTTGTCAGTAAATCCTTTTCTCCCAGCTCCCTCCTGTAATGTCTGGTTCAGGCCTCTGCTGTCCTTGGCTGTAAACTCAGTGCAGGGATTGTGTCTTCTTTAATATCTTGTGCAAAGCAGAGTACAGTGTCGTGGCTGATAAATAATAAATAATAATAATCTACTGAGGGTGGCAGGAGGACTGTCAGTGAAACGAAATGAGGACACCAGGGAGATGGACCATTGGTGTTAGAGTAACTGCATTTCCTGGAAGAAAACATGCATCCAATGAAGTTTTGGTGTGTGGAGCCTGGGGCTCAGGGTGGGGGGACACAGCAAAGCACTTTAGGGAGGAACCCACTCTTGAGGATGGCACAGCCAGGAAAACTGGTGTGTTAATAAGACAGGGGACAGAGGTGCCTCAAAGGGAGCAGGGTGGAGCTGGGGGGAGGAGGGCTCTAGAGTCCTCAAGCAACACCTGACGGTGAGGGATAGCTGTGGCTTGAATACTAAGTTCTTAAAATTGTAAACGAACAGGGATAGAAGAGCAATGTAGACAGACAGTAAGATGGAAAAAGAGGAATTTCTTGGGATTTAAAATAGATGCACAGGTAATATCTCGAGCAACTCAATGCAAAGAGAAGGAGAACAAAGCCACAGGTGTGAGTGAGCATTTGTTCATGCTGTAGGAAGCGGTCCTCTGAGATGATCTGCATGGATCCACCAACTGTGAACATGCAGGAATCCACCCAGCTGCGTTCTGGAGCAACATCCTGTGTGACAGCTGTAGGCATTACAGAAGTGTGGCCAAGGTTTGCAGGGTCTGGGATAGGTTAAGGTCTCAAAATTTGAAGCACTCACAATGTCTTACACATAATTTTAAATGATCGATCCTCAAATGCAAGAAGAAAATATGCACTCCAAGAATCCTTCGTTGGCTACATCTCTAGGTGCAAGTGAAAGGATTCTCCCCAGTTTCCCTGCTGGCATTATCAGAAGGGCTGTGCCATATCCTCATCTAGAGGAGGACCTCCTTTGACCATGGTGATGCCAAGGCTGCTGGTTCTGGAGCCTTGTAAACTCTTCAGGGTTAGAGTTGGATAACAGCTCACCGGGGGAGCCAGCTTGTCAGGGAGGATGAGAAAAGCTGTGCGTATTAGAGTCACAGTGGGCTTATCTACCCTCTGCTCATTCTGCCCTCCTTTCATTGCCAGAGCCTGAATGCAAATAAGGATTTCCAGAGTTACATGCCAAGGTCTTCCTCTTCATTGGTGCTCTGCCCAGCTGGGAGCTGTTTGGTGTGGACATGCCATTTAGAAAGGGTCTGCTCTGTTCTACAAATCAGCTTCATTTCACCTGGAGTGCTATAGTTCACGTCCTGTGTCCCAGTGCACCCAGGGTCTTGATGACATAAACTGGATTTGTGTTGTGTGAGGAATATCCTCTCTCTCTGCGTAGATCTTGCTGGTGTCTGGGATCTTTGCTGGGTTATTCACTGCCCTGCTCTGTGGTCCATGGGATGTGCTCCATGGTTGGTATGGATCTCTCTGCGTGGTACATGGGACTTGCTGGGTGTGATGCATGGGAACCTCTTCCTCCATGGTCAAAGATTTCTCCAGGAAGCACCGGATCAGCTCAGTGGGTGTGCTCCAAAAGCCAACTCCCACCATCCCATGTGGAGTCCCAACCAGGGCTCTGGGATCAGGACTAGTGTGTATACTCCCAGCAGACAGGTTGTGAAGGAGTGGACTCTTGGTGTACAGGGAAATAGACTGGAAAGCTCCAGAACATCCATTCCCTGCTCAGAGCATAGACCATTATTTGTGCAATCAGACAAGGAAAGGCCACTGCTGTCATCTAGGGGAAGGTACCAGAGAAGGAACATCAGGACCACCCTGGGTGCCACAAACACCCACCGTGGCCAAGGTGGACTTCTCTCGTTTTTGTGTCTATAATAATAACCAGAGCAAAAGAACCATTTACTCTGTGGCTACTCAACCAGGCATTGTACTAAACTCTACCTGTGATATCTTGTTAATCATCATAGCAACCTGTGGAATTGATATTATCAGCCACCAAAACTGAGTCCCACAGAGCATAGGTGAGCTCCTGCAATCACATAGCAAAATGGAAGAGCTGGAATTCGAGCCTGGTTGGTGCCAAAACCTCTGTTCTTTTAACCACACTCATCACAAATATAATTTCTTTTGTCATTAGCCCAGTGCTTTCTCCTTGGATTAGACACAGTGGATACTGATTTTGCCTTTGTCAGCCAGTCCTGGACACAGAACTGGAGATCAGTCTTAGAATATAGAGGACTGAAGTAGAAGAGGGGCAAGCGACCCTTTGATTACTGAACCCACAGGCCACCTGGAAGAGTGGAAGCCTCATCAGAAACCCTCGGGTTTGACAGGACATCTGTTTCCAGGAGCACAGTGGGTATAAACAGAGCAGCTGCCAGCCTCTGTGCTGGTTAGGGTTTTGTATTTGCTGTCTTTTTTTTTTAAACATTATGCATCATCTCTATTTGGCATCAAAAGCATTAATAAATCCTACATACGGCCATCCCTCCAGTGGTTAATCAATCCATAGAAATCTATTTAGCACCTACTGTGTGTCCAGCATTTCAACCCCACGATGTTGATTAAAGCAGGAAAGAAGTCACAGAGGCTGATTTTTCACCATGGCCACCCTGCTCTGTGGTGCGTCACAAAGGCACATGTCAATCATTCAATCAGCTATTTACTGTGAGCTTCCTTCGTGCTCAGCTCTGTGCCGGCAACTATCAGGAAGACAGGGAAAGTATAAGGTGGTTTACACGCCAATCATTTTTACCCACCTATTCCCCCAAAAGGGGTCGAGGCAGCGTAATACAATACTTGGGTCTTGTTCCTGACAAGGGGTAAGGTAACAGTGGTTGTTATCAAGAAATATAACTTAGTGCTCAGTTGTGGTTAGAAAAGACTCCAACTGTTGTGGGGTCAAGGGATCCACTCCATAAGAGCTAGGCTGGTCAGAATGGCTTCCTGGAGGAGGCAGCACCTCCTGTGAGGAGGTTTCCATGGGATGCAGAGGGAGATCAGGCAAAGGGGACATCAGGGGCCCGGAGGTCTGGGAGGTAGGATCGCTGGGTTAGGGAGACTCATCACTATCTAATACTTTGTAAAACCCAGCTCATTGGTAACAGTCATTTCCTTTGGGTGAAAGCAAAAGTGTATTTTCTTTCTTTGTCCAAATCAGTGAAATACTAGATTCTAAGAGTCAGAATGAAACCAGTGGTGTCTTTTTTTGGCATTTTCAATGGCAGGAATTCAGCACCTTTTTTTAGTACCACTTGTTTGCAGGTGGCGGGAGTGCTAATTAGACAGACCCACTAACAATTTTCCTGGGTAGCTCTGACTCCCAAACTGACAGCAGATACTGCTTGGGCGTTTTAAGAGAGTGGCTTCTACTCTCCCCATTGATAATGTGGTTCCTCATTCACGGTGGTCTGAGGGATGGATTGAATTGTTGCTCAATATGTGTTTATTGGTTATTAAATTGTTCACAGTGACCAAAATTTCACTTTGCTTTTTCAATGTTTAAGAGGGGGCCAGTGTTTCTTTATGTGAGAGTATAAAAATAAGAACCAAATGACTGGTAGGATAGATTGTAAGGAAACTTTAGTTAGAATTTTAGAAGATTCTTTTACTCACTGAGGCATGTTCATTAAGGATAAAATTCAGGAGACTTTTGAGAGAAGATTGAGCCCTCACAGCTCTTGGCATAAACATATGTTTAAGCTGTTTTTAAGAATAAAGAGGTAAAGGTTCTGCCTGTCCCCTGTTCAACTCTAGAATCCATTGGTGCCACTGTTTTTTCTTCTCTGTCTGGATTTTTTGGCAGTACTTAGGGCCAGGATTATGTTGTAAGTGTGGTCGTTTTGAAGCCCTGAATTAGGCCAGAGGCAGGCCAGTGACCACACACCTACCCGGGCTGGTGACTACTCCGCATTGAGTGTCTCCAGGACAGGGACCCTTCGCTGTCCTCTGCCCTCTTCCGGGACTCAGGCTGCCTGAGAACGTGTGTCACAGTTCATGTGGGCTGCAGAGGGAGCACAGCAGAAGGCAGAGGGGGTGACAATTCAGAGCCTTTGGCAGCAAATCACATTTTCATCAGCTGTTTAAGGAACACGGCCAGGTCCATGGCTCTGGCTCAGGAGTTATTATTGAGCTCCACACCCTCAAAGCCGAGGTAGCCTGTCATGTGCCAAGCAAAAGGCAGCCCTTCTAGGGAACAAATTCTCCATTCTCCCCGGAGATGGAATTGTTGGGAGTCAAGCTTCACGAAACCTCAGAGTTCGTGATAAACTTCGGTTTGCAGCATCTAATGGTTTCAGCTATTTTGGGTCCTTTGGAATATGTAACGTTCACATCCATCCCTACCAGAATTTGTGAAGCTGCACATGCTTTCTGTGCAGAGGGGTCCAGGAGGAAGAATTTGTGAGGCCATGCCCAGTGGAAACATGAACATCAGCAACATCACCCCGAGGCTCCACCTCCAGGTGGGGAAGTGATGACTTAACAAGCCACGAAAAAGCAATAGCTCGTGAACTGGAGGTTCCTGCTGAATACTTAGTGAGGGTCTTAAAAATAGCCCCAAGTCTATGATAAAAGCCACCATCTGGTCCAGGTGCACCTTGCTTTAAGAAAATATGATATAAGAAAATTCATAATTATAAAGCAGAGGATTTTCTAGTTGGCATCACAAAAGGATGCATGGATTTCCCTTAAGTGAAGCTATTCCCTTAGATACTTAATCTGTGGCTGATTTACTAGAAATTCCATTCATATACAACTGGCCAAAACCACATTACTTTATTTGCGTTTATTTAAGATTTATCACCTACCTACTTCAAGAGGTCTTGAGTAACTTACGGGTTGCCTTTAGGAATGAGGCGGAACAGACAGGAGATGGGGGTAGAGACCTCAAACACTCACCATGACCGGGTCGCACATCCGGCTCTACAGAAAACAAGTGCAAATGTGCTGGGTTACCTGACTGTATAAAGGAAGGCACGTTTTCATCAGGTTATAAAATGTTTTGAATAGAAACTGCTTAAAAATCAGAGACTATTATAAACGGAAGACTGTAGCATTGTTGAGGTAAAAGTGTTCTCCTCTAGACTTTTGGAAACAAATGCTAAATGTGGAAAAGTACAATGCCATAGGCCTGTTATGTTGATATTTTTCACTACTTTTAAACTTTTAAAAAATATTTACCAGAAAATTTTCATTATAAAAACAATTTGATCCTTTGTAGATTCAGAAAAATAGTGCAAATCAGTCACATTTCCTTTAGGTGGTTGTGAATTTTCCTAGAAAGCAACAGGTATGTTCTACTAAAAGTGTAAACCTTCAATAACGTTGATATGACTTTAGGACACTTTCAAAATTAGCCAGGGAGTTCTGGATAATGTAAAATTTCACTAGAAACTACCAGAATTTAAATATTAGAATAGGCAGGTTTAGAAGGGCTTGGAAAGAGTCAGAACAATATTTGAAATCTTAGATATTTCTATACCAATCTACAGGTAAATCCAATTAAACTGAGTTTATGATTTAAAAAGGGTGCAGCTATGACCTAATTGTTATAATCAAGACTGTTTTTACTTTTTTTAAACATGTAATGAAGATTGATATGTGGAAGTTGATGTGTACGTGTTATTCGAAAGCAATAGAACTATTAGTTGAGGCGACAGTGTATGAAATAATGACGTATTAATTATGAAAATGTCAACAATAGCAGATATTAGTTTAGCACTTACTATGTGACACTGTTTAAAACTCTATCTTTCTTGTTTCTTTCTTTTTAAAATTTCAAATTGTTTCTCATATTCCTTCCAACTGAACATGTGAAAATTAATGAATCCTGAGTGTAAAAATTTTGATGCAGACACTTGGAGGGAAGGGAAGATGCTCTATTTTTACCAGGGAGTCTGATGTGACCCAGCTGGCTGGCTGGAAGATACAGACGGGTCATTCCAGACACACGTCTCAAATCCAGAATGGAATTTGGACACTGCCTTGCACTGGTGAGCTCTGGGCATTCGTGGCCCATGGTTGCATCTGCCATGCCACTGAAGTCTGACCTAAAGGAGTCTGGAAGATAAGATTAGAATGAATGAAAGAAGCCCAAGTGTACTGGTTAGCTAGTGCTGCATAACAAATTTCCCTGAAATTTAGCACCTTAAAACAACAAATATTTACATCTCACACAGCATCTGAGGGTCGGGAATCCAGGAGCAGTATAGCTGGGGGGTTCTGGCTCAGGGTTCCTCACAAGGTTGCAGTCAGACATCAGCTGGGGCTACAGTCATCTCAAGGCTCTACAGGGGCTAGGAGATTTGCTGCCATGCTCACATGGCTGTTGGCTGGAGGCCTCGGTTCTTTGCCATGTGGTTCTCTTTACAGGGCTACCTCAAGACATGAGCAGCAAGTGTTGAGAGAGAGTGAGAGAGCAAGACCAATCTTGGACAGACCACACAGACCAACCCTGGTTTACTGTGAGAGGGGACACAGGAATACCAGGAGGTGGAGATCACTGGACACCATCCTGGAGGCTGGCTGTCTCAACCATTATCCTGGATTCCATGATTTCCAGAAAGTGGAAGAATGGGTATGGCAGGGTATAGTTAGTTCCAGGAATTCAGGCTTCTGCAGGTCCCCAAGAAATCAGGGGACATGAGACCACAAAAGGGCAGATGGCTCCAGCAGGTGGGATTCTAAATGTGTGATTGCCAATACTCTTGAAGAGAAAGAGCAAGGTGGGACTGGGTGCTGATGAAGCCAGAGTGCTTGCTGGGGAAGCTCACCTTTGAGCAGAGCTGGCAAAAGGGGTGAAGGGCCACAGATGTGGTAATTAATTAAGGCAGAAAAATTGTAAGGACAACAACAACAAAAAGCTTATCTTATTTGACATGAGCAGAAAATCAAGAAAGGCACTGATTCGTGATTGTGGTGAGTTTCAGTGGAGCCAACTCTTACTAAGCGCCATGAATGTAGCAGGCAAAGTGCCAGGTGTGGAAGATACAAAGATGATTAAGAAAAGGTCATTGCCCTCAAGGGTCTCCCTGTCTAATGGGAAGGCAAACACATAAACAAATGCCGTTCAGCATGGTCATCGCCATAATGAGATTCAGTCCAGGTGGAACAGGGACATCAGGAAAGGCTCTGCAGTGCTACCTGGGGGCAGGTGGGTCAGGGAAGGCTTTACAGAAGAGATTACACCTGAAGTGAGTTGTTAAAGATGAGCAGGAATTTGCCAAGTGAACAAAAGGAGAAAGGGCGGTGAGAACAAGAGTCACCCAACACTGAGGTGTGACCGAGCCTGGCAGGCTGAGCAGCTGCTAGTGCTTTATATGATTACGGCAAAGTGGAGGTGCAGACAGGGTGAGGGGGAGCCTGGAGCCCATTTCACGAAGGGCCTTGGGTGCCTGCACCAGGTGTGAACAGGGCAGTGTTGCTCAAAGTGGGGCCCTACATCAGACTCTCCTGGGAGGCTTGTGAAAGTGCAGGTTCCTAACCTCCTAACGGTGTTGGCAGATTGTTCACCATAACCATCTCTTCTCTCTGGGCTCGACTACATTTCCCAGGCCCCTTTGCAGTGAGACTGCATGTCCCAGCATCCTTGCAGTCAGACAATATTTCCTCGCTCCTTCACCGTAAGGTGCGCCCATGTGACTGGGCCCTAGCCAATGTGGCGTGCGGGGAAGTCATGCTGGCCATTTCCAGACCTGACCTGTGGAAATCTGCCCTGCACCTTCTCCATGCTCTTTTCCTTCTCTCTGAGCTGCTGCAGAAAAGCACAGGGATCTCAGAAGCCCCACGTTGAAAATTCCAGAGCGACAAAATTGAGGAAACCCTGGGTCCCTGAATCATTATTTGGAGATGGCCACCCTCTGATCTGGAACACCCGTTTTTGGGCTTTATGAGAATGAGAAATACATTCTGTGGTGTTTGGGACGCCGCACATTTTTGGATTTGTTTTACCAGCTAGTCTTAGCCTAGCTAATACAGCAATTGACAGCCGCTGAGAAGAGATTTGGAGAATCTACCTTTTTAACAAGTACCCCAGGAGAGTCTGAGAATCACCGCTGGCGCCAAGGGGAGCCACCCGCTCGCGGGCTTGAGGCAGACCAAGGACACCATTTATTTGCATTTTAGAATGACAGCAAGAGCAGAATTTCGCCCCCTTCTTCTTTGCCAAGGAGCAAAATCCACTGACTAAAAAGAAAAAGAAAACTTTGGTAAGAGAAAATTGAAGCTCCAGATGAGTAAAGAGATTCTAACAGCACCAAGCTGCTGTAAATGAGCTCAAGTCTCTTGGCCAGGACAAATTACACTCCAGGGAGTAGAGAGAACTCGCCACTGAAGCTGCAAAGCTTCTGCTGATAATCTTTACAGAACATGGAGACTGTGAAGGAAATTGGAACGCTGGAGATGGCAAAATACAGCTCCGATTAGCAAAGAGGGGGAAGGATTCTGCACACTACAGAAATGGGGCTATCCCATCCATCCTCATTAAGTTCCTCCATCAGATTAGTTAAGGCTGATTTGTGAGCACGTGAAAAACGGTGCAGAATTCTCTAGAAGCCTGTGCGGGTTCTTTAAGAACAAGCCACGACAAGGTATCTGCTTTGTGGTAGGCTTGCTAGATTATTATGTCAGGGAATTGCGTTAGCTGTGGTGGAGACAAAGCACACCTCGGCTTGGTATCTGGCAGGGAATCTCATGGTAAATTTGTGCACGAGATGAAGTAATTTCAGGTGCAGGCCAGTAAGCCAAGTGGGTGGATTTGGAACTGGTTATGGCCGTTCCCTAAGATGCTGGTCAATGTCATCGTGGAAGTAAGTTTCTAGTTAAAGGCCGCAGTTGTCTCACTTGGTATTTTTATTAGTGTGCAGACACAGATGACTTAGTTAATACTTAACACATTGTGAGACGAGATGCAGAGAATACTTTGGTTGACACCACAGGGCCCAGAGAACAGACGACAGTGCTGAGCTAAGTGTAATGATAGGAGATGAAACAGAGAAGCAGTGGGGTCAGGCGCCCAAGTCCAAACAGTCCCTGCATGAGTTCAGGGCCGAGAGGCAAAGGCGGCTGTTGGAGAGAAAAGGACAAGAATTGCAAGCGGCAGTAACATGGCACCAGGCAGCGGAGCCGTGCAGCTGCTCAAAGCCCAGTGTGGTCTTGGGTTGAACCGAGGGGAGCATCGCGGAGGTGCTGAGTTCCCCGCGGGAGTCACACTGCACCAGGAATGTGGCATTTGGTTGTGGGTTCCCTTTCGCGAGATGCCTGGGAGTGTCCAGAGGAGGATGCCCAACATGTCGCAGGGAGAGAACAAAGAATCCTGTCGTTTGAGAAACCTTTAAGGAACTGAAAAAGGTCAGTCTGATGGTAAGGAAACCAAGCGTTCAGGCACGAAGCCTCTGGGGTTGGCGGAGACCTGATGCAGGTATCTGAAGGGGTGTTAGTCGCAGAGGCGCCAGGTTTGGGGGAAGGGCCTAGGGGCAAAGTTCAGGCCCACCTGCGTGTGAACTCGCTGCAGCTACCCCACAGCTGTCGTAAGAGGGGCTACTCAGGATTGGAAGCACCTGTCAATGGAGATGGCTGAGTGGAGGGTAGGAAATCCGTTGGTGGGATGTCACAGAGGAGACGAAGGAATCTGTTGGGTGTTTGGCCACAAAAGAAATCATTAAAGTCCCTCCAGACAGTAGTAGCTACTAGTACTGGGTGCCGTTTTATGAGAATTTAGAACATGCCAGGCACTGTGCTAAAGTGGGCCTGAGGGTCCACGTGGTTTCCTTTTGCTTCTGCAACAAATTACCGTAAAATCAGTGGCTTAAAACAATACAACTGCATTACCTTACAGTTCTGGGGGCCGGAAGTCCAGAATCAAGGTGTCTGCAGGGCCATGTTCCTTCAGGAGGCTCCAGGGGAGAGCGCTCGCCCTTGCCTTTTCCGGCTTCCAGAGGTTGCCTGCACTCCTTGGGTCTCGGCCCCTTCTTCTGCCTTCAAGGCCAGCAGCAAAGTATGTCCAGATCTTTCTCTGGCCTCTGCTCCTGTCACTGTACTGCCATCCCTGACTCAGAACTGCCTGCCTCCTGCTCAGAAGGACCCTTGGGGTCCTACGGGGTCCACCTGGGTAATCCAGGCTCCTCTCCCCATGTCAAGGTCCTTAACCCCCCCTGTAAAGTTCCTTTTGCCACATAAGGTAACATACTCGCAGCTTGTGGGAATTAAGAGGCCAGCATCTTGGGGGGCCACTATTCTGTCTACCACAGACCCTTTATGTCTTCCCTCTTTAATTCACTCCCTCACCAGCGTGGAGAGTTGCACATTGCGTCCACTTAGTAAATGGAGAAACAGAGCCTCAGAGAAGTGCAGTAAACCCACAGCGTCGCCATGGAACAGTGCGGCTGGGATTCGAACCCAGTTCTGTCTGTCAAAGCCAGACTCTCTGATGCTGTCCTGTGTGTGCTATTATTAATATTATTATTAGCATCTGTAACTCTAAACACTAATAATCACATTTCTTTAATGGTGTTAATGTAGTGGTGACATTATTGCAGCTTGTTTTTCCAGGATGTAGCGCAAGTCAGACATCCCTGGCTAATATTAAATTTAACCGGCCTCCCCGAGCCGTCTCCCTAGCATCCTCAGCTAACAGCTTTTTCCCCTCCTGGATTTTGTCACCTTGGGCCTTCTCAGCTACAAGAGTTTGAAACAGTGTTATTTTCTGAATTCAGATCTGACAATCTTTGTAGACTAAAGGTTACACAGCTGCTAAAGTTTGTTTTTAACCCAAAGTAACAGAGTTGTCAGGGAGAGTGTAAAAAGATTCCCGAAATGCCGGTTAAAAATCTAGTGATTCTGCAAGGCAGCAGGAGCAGCTCTGCGGTGATGGTATGTAGGCCCTGGGCAGGGATAGAAGCGCAGTGTCTGGCTGAAGCCCCCTCTCTCCCCCAAACTGGAGCTCGGCCCTGAGATGGGCAGCGAGCAAGTCTCCTGTTCGGGCCTCTGTGCTGAACGTTTCTTCCCACATCTGGACATCCGCAGCCTCGTCTGCCCCAGTGCAAAGCCAAGCCAGAGGGAAAGCCAGTGCCTTGTTTTATGGGTGGAGATCCTGACCCTCCCAGTCAAATAACCAACGCAAGGCAGAGACTGGACCTGAAGTCAAGGGACCTGGGTTCTAGTCCTGGCTCTGCCACTAGAGGCTCTGGGAGCGTGAGTGTGTCACATTCTTTCTCTGGTTGTCCTTTCAGGGTGCCCCACCCTGGCCATTTGGAACCACAGACTGTCAGTCAACATCATCTGCCCTCCACCTGTAGTTCTCCCTGTGCCTGACTGTGCTGGGCGGGACCTTGGGTCAATCCAAGCGGAGCCAGATGTGGGCTGCGCAAAGCCTGGCTGGCGGGAGGCCTCGAGCACGTGTGGAGGGGTCACTGTGACATCAGGAAGTGTTTAACTGCAGCCAGCAGGCGGGCGAGAGAGCCCAAGGGGCGCAGGAGGGGCTTTCCTGGGGGTGGGACTGTGAACTGACTGTGATGGCCAGGCGTGGCTGGGTGGCTGGAGAGGAGTGGAAGGGCCTCCTGTCCACTGGGTTCAGATCCCATTCAACCACGCTGGCCCTGCAGAGCTGGTGGTTTCTAGATGGCTCACACAGCAGTGCAGCTGCTATCAAGTCTTTGCCATAGGGTTGGTATTGATGCAGTGCCTAGATTCTAGAAAGGAAGGAAACTAACATTTTTGAACACTTTCTTTTTGCCAGGCATGGGGCTAGGAAGGAGAGAAACTGCCCTTACTGAGCACCAATTTTGTGCCAGAAATCAGCTAGGTGTTTTCACTGGCCCTGGATCGCCCCCTGGGAAAGGTCAAGCCGACGTGCCTGTAGATACTAAACTTTACATAAATAACATAAGGACTGGATAAGGTGATAATTAGTGAAGATGGAAGAAAGTAGCAAGAGTAACAAGTAATAAGTGAGGCAGTACTGAGTTTGGGAGTACCCAGACTCCATTTTCGTGCCAGAACTCTTATGTTAAGGTGTGAGAGATGCTGCTTTTAACATGTCCCAGAGGGGGACTTGATCTCTTGAAAATAATATTCTGCTGCTGACTTGTGTTCACTGTTCAGCTTGTGGTCCACTAGGACTCTTGAATCTTCTTTTCTCATACTTGGGTCTAATTAGCTTTTGTGTAGTTGCATTGTTCCCTGGAATACTCCCTTCTCAACACTCAGCATTTCTGTGACAAAGTGTGGAAACAGAGGAAATAATTTTTTTAAATATTCAATTGATTTCTTTTTTTTTTAAACAGCTTTATTGAGTTTTAACTTATATACCATAAAATTCATCCATTTTATGTATGCAACTCAATGAATTTTAGTAAATTTATAGAGGTGTGCAACCATCACCACAACCAATTTTAGAATATTTCCATTACCAGAGAGAATAATTTAAGGGCACAATACAATGAATGTGGGCATATTCAACCTACTTGAGCATGCATTTCTGAAACTGTTGTACTTAAGAAAATCTGTCAGTAAATTTTGAGTTCCTTCATGGTATACTTTTGCAAAACAAAGCAAAATGCAGCAGAAGGAAGACTCTATGTGCCTGAAATCTCAAAAAAAATCATTGTCTATTTTGCATATCACTTCATTAATAAACAGATTATTATATAAGTAATTATTTTAGAGATGACAAGTGCCATTAGCTAATACTATGTTGTTGTCTATTGGGACACATAAAAAGTCTTTTTAATTTGCTCTTCAAAAAAATCACTTACACCCACAAAACCACTTTAGTCAACAGAGTAAATCTAGGTATGGGCAAACCTTAGTTACCATGGCAAAAACAGCTTTACTTTTTTATCATTCTAATTTATTTATATCTGGTCAGCTTCTCTTTCCTCTCTAGAATTCACTGTTTGGGGGAAGGACTTGTGTGGTGAAAAGTACCCCAATTCCATGCTCTTGCAAAAGTGGCCAACCCTCTGGCATGAAAAGCACCATTTAGCCATCCAGCTCCTCAGGGGTGAAGAGCGCACTGAATAATGGCTGCGGGGATGGTTTCCAACAGTCGGAGAGTTCGGAGTCTGGTGCTGGCTCCATTGCTGGGTGCGCCACTGCTTCCATGGCTTATTGGCTGTGGTCAGACCCCCTTCCTCCTAGTCCACACTCTGTCCTCATGCTGGAGGTCCACCAGATGCAGAGAATTATTCCTTCCCAAGCAGAACGGGAACTATTCTTCCAATCAAGGTACTGGAAAAAACACGATTCTAGATTGGAAGCTCTTATAATGCTCTCAAGTTCTATTTGTAAGAGTATGAAGGAATAAATATCATGCTGCTGTTTGCTTTTATGAGTAAGAGACAGACATCCAGAAACAAACTTGCACGAGAGACTTATTTATCTGTATGTTAAAAAAATTTGGAGCTATACATTCAGAAAGGCGCACGATTTTAAAGTATAGCCCGATAAATTTTTTCATAGTGAACAACCCAGTTGAGGACAGAGAATATTGCCCATGTCCCCAAGGGCCCCTCTTATGCCTCTCCTAGTCGTACCTCCACAGAGTAACCAATATCTGGAATGGAATAATCCAGGATGTATTTTTTTGTATCTGACTTTTTTCACTCAACATTAGTGTCTGTAAAGCGATCCATGTTGTTCCCTAAAGCAGCAGTTCAGCTTTTACATTGTTGTGTAGTATTCACTTGTGTGACTATACTGTGATACATTTAGCTTTTTTACTATTGATGGACATCTGGGTAACTTCCAGTTTTTAATCTGTTAGGAATAGTGTCCCTATGAACATTGTCATGCACAGTCAGCGCATCTAGGAAGCATTTCTACTGGAGTAGAATTGTAGGATCAAGGAATGTGATATTCAGCTTTAGTGGCTAAGATGATTAAGACTTTCTAATTGTGTCAATATCTGCAAGTCATGTATGTTTTGTAAAAAGAATTTTTCTGTTCCATCTAAATTGTCAAATTTCGGGGGACAAAGTTGTTCATAACATCAACTCATTGTGCCTTTAATGGTTGTAGGATTTTTTAGTGATGACACCTTTTTTTCATTACTTGTATTAGTAGTTTGTTTCTCCTTTTTTCTTGATTGGTCTTTCCAGGGATTTGTAAATTTTATTTTTCAAAGAATGAATTTTGGCTCTGTTGATTTTTTTCTCTATCACATATTTTTTATTTCACTTTTTGCCTATATTTTTAGTATTTCTTTCCTTTTAATTTATTTGTCTTAATTTAATTTAATTGCCTTTATTCTTTTCTAGCTCCTGGAAATGGTCATTAGATCACTGATTTCTTGTTATCCTTTTTTTTTCTCTCCTCAAATACACATTTAAGGGTATACATTTTTCCTGTTATCAGAATGTCAATTGTATTCTACAAGTTTTAGCATGTGGGTTCTTCATTATTATTCAGTTCAGAATATTTTCTAATTTTCATTGAAATTTCTGATTTGTTTTTTGAAATATAGGTTATTTAGAAGTGTTACTTAGTGATTTTTAAACATTTGGAGATTTCACAAGCATTTTCTATTGATCTTTCTAGTATATTTTCACTCTTGTAAGAGGACATACTCTGTATGCTTTCAACCCCTTGAAATTTACTGAAATGTGCCTTATGCCTCAGAATATGATTTATTTTATTAAGTGTTCCGTGTGCACTTGAATATAATCCTGCTGCTGTTTGGCTCAGCGTTCTGCGTATGTCACTAAGGTCATGTTTGTTTATCATGTTGTCAAGTCTTTGCCTTTACCGATTTATTGTCCGAAAGTTTATTCTATCAGTTGCTGAAAGATGTCTTTGAAATCTTCAACTATGATAATGGATTTGTTTTTCCTTTTAGTTCTGTTGGTTTTTGCTTTGCACATTTTAGGTTTTGTTTTTAGGTGCATACAAACTTCAGATTATCAAATCTTCCTGCTGAATTGACTTTTTGTTATTATGAAATGCTCTTCTTTATCTCTGGGAATACTTCCAGCCTTACGGTCTTGCTTTGTTTGATATCAGTATAGCTAAGCCGGTTTTCTTTTGGTTAGTGTTTTTGTGGCATACTGTTTTATATCCTTTTACTTTCAACCTCTTTGTGTCTCTTGCAAACAACATATACTTCGGTCCTATTGCTGTCTTGTTTTTCCAGCCTGACAATCCTTTTATTTTAATTGGATGATTGAGTCCACCGAAATTTAATAAATTCCTGATATTTTTGGTGTTAATTCTATTATCAGTTTTGTTTTGTATTGGCTTTATCTCATTTTTGTTCCCTTTTATCTCTTTTGCTGCATTCTTTTAATAAAGGGCTTTGGTTATTCTATTTCTTCCCTCTATTTGTTTGTTATACATTCTTTTATTATTTGTTCAGCGTTACTCTAGAGCAGGAGTTGGTGAATTTTTCTTGGTTAGATTGTAAATATTTTAGGCTTTAAGAGCCACCTACAGTCTTTGACTTTTCCTCCTCCTCGTCCTCCTCCCACTATTTAAAAATACAAAAACAATTCTTGGCTCTCAAACTGTATAAAAAAGGCTCTGGGCCTGGTTTGGGCAATGGTGATGGTTTGCCAACCTCTGCTAGAGATGTATCCTATGTCTTACCATAATCTATCCTTCTGGGGGTAGCTCAGGGTAGAGCATTTGACTGCAGAATCTACCCTTCAATTACTAATTTTACTACTTCCTGACCGTTATAGGGATCTTACCAAACTTTAATTCCTTTTACCCAACTCTCCTCTTCCTGTTACCCTATTTTGGTCATGTATTATATTTCTCTATTTGAAATCCTACAGGATATTATTATTTTTATTGTTTTAAATGGACTGTACTCATTTAGATTTATTCTCATATGTACTATTTCTCATGCCTTCTATTGCTTTCTGCAGTACTGTTCTTCTAACTGGGATTGTTTTGTCTGAGTAACTTCCTTTAATATTTCTTTTGGTGTGTCTATGTTGACAACACATGATCTTAGTTTTCGTTTGCTTAAAATATTTTTTTGTCTTCATGTTTAAGGGTGTTTGCGCTGAATGTAGAACTCTAGACTAGCAGTTCTTTTGTTTCAGTGTTGTGGCTTTTTCCTGCTGTCTTCTGGCTTCTCTTGTTTGTGTGGAGCAGGTCTTACTGTTGCTCTTTTTTTTCCTCCTCTGGCTATTTTAAAATGTTTCTCTTGTCTTTGGTTTTTTGGAGCTTTACTGTAATGTGCCTTTTTGTAGTTTTCTTTTCTTTTTTTTTTTTATGTTTGAATTTTGTTGGAGCTCCTTGAATCTATCTATTGATGTTATTCTTGAGTTTTAACTCTTCAAACACTGCTTCTGGCCATTGTCTCTCCTCTCCCCTTCTGGGATTCAAACTCCATATATGTTGGTTCTCTCCATTGTGTCCCACAAATTTCTTATCCTTTCCCTCTCTCTCTCTGTCTCTCTGCTTCTCTCTGTATGAACACCATGTGTGTTTTATCTTTTTTCCTCTGCTTCAATTGGTTACGTTTCCACTGACCTAATTTCCAATTTACTAATCCTTTCTTCTGCTGCTAAATTCATCTATTGAATTCTTAATTTTAGTTATTGCCTTTCTCAGTTCTAGAATTCTTATTTGTTTCTTTTTAAATAGATGCCAATTCTCCATCTTTTCCTCTTTTTTGATGAAAATATTTATTAATATTAATAAACTATCAATATAGTCTTTTATAAGTACAGTATCTGGGCCGCCTATATGTCTCTTTCTAAAGTCTCTTTTTATTTATTTATTTTTAAACTTGGTTTCATTTCACATCTCCTGGCATGCCAGGTAGTTTTTGATCGAATACTGGATATTGTGAATGAAACACAGTTGCGGCTCTGGATGATGTTGGCTGCCTTTACAGAGCATTTTTTTTTTTTTTCCTAGCAGACAGTTAAAGACGGGGCAGATCAGGTTGGTCCAATCAAGAGGTGAGATATTTTTGAGGCTAGATTTTAGGTTTTGTGAGGGATGGTCCTTGGCTCGTCTTTACTCTTAGCGTATAGTCCTTCTGTTGTCTTAACTAAAAATCTAGATTATTTACCAAAGTCTCTCCTCCCAGGTGGGCCCTGAGCTTCAGTGTTTTCCCTTCCCGTCACTTCGAGGTGGCTCAAACTCTGACTGGGTTTCAGCCTTCTGGAAGCCGTTCACTGCTTCGTTTCTTGGTCTCTTGCCCACCTCACGCTACGTTTAGGAATCAGGAGATTCCCTGAGGGGAAATCATATGCGGAATGCCTGGCTCACTTCTGTGTGGCCCCTTTGTCCAGGATAAGGGTCCTATTTTCTGGCCACCTTGGTAGCTTTGAACTCTAATTTCTGTCTGGCCAGACTAGCAAGGCTGCTGCTGTCCTAGCCCAGTGTTTTCACTCTGTCTCAATGACACCCTTTGAGAACTGGCAAATGCCCTGAGGGGAAAATGTGAGGGAAATTTCAGATTTACTCACTGCATTTCCCTTCTCGCCGGGATCTTGGCCCCTAAAGTCCTGGCTACCTTTGTTACTCTCTGATGACTCCTAACAGCTGTTTTCTGCAATATATTTAGCTTTTATGGTTGTTCTCTGCAGGATGGTTAACCTGACACAAGCTACTCTGTCACAGACAGAAGGCAAAGTCTCCAGAGATTTATTTTTAAAAGTGGTTTCCAGGACATGTCCTGAGGCCATCGCACGTTTAGCTGTGTCTCCGGCATCTTTCTGAGGCATACCCAATGGACGGCTGGCAGGGGCTTTGGTGTCTTCAGCACCAGCAAAAATAAATTGTTAAGCTCTGTTGAGTATGATTTGTAAGTATTCACTATAAATATTTTAAAATTGAGATTAATGTGCCAAGCATTATCATTCTTAATCAGATCACTCAGTTTACCGTAACACCAATTCTCCAACTTTCAAGGTATTATAGTTTTTGCTTTGTGTTGCGAGGCATTCAATTTCAAGCACACGCGCGTACACACATGTACGTGTCCTCCTCCCTCCCCTGGGGATGTTGGCCTGAGCTGGTTGTCTGACTCTGCTGTTATGTTGCAGTATGACCGTGGTCAAACCTCTTTCAGTCCCTGGCCCTCAGTGTCTGCATCTGGAACAGGAGGTGCGTTGGGGACTGGGATGGGACCAGGCAAGCTCCCGGGGTCCTTCCTGCTCTGGGGCCCGGTCTGTCTGCCATGACTGGACTGGAGAGTCTCGATGGAACAATCAGACATTTAACCTGCCCTGAGGCGTCGGCTTTACGGACCGTAGAACTCACTCTCCAGTCAGTCAGCGCCTGTGGCTGTGGGGCCGGTTCTCTGTGGGGCAGGGGGCTGAGCGGACCAGGCTGGGGCTGTCTTTCCGGACAGGCAGGTGCCCTGGGCAGTGCACCTCACAGGGCCCCACACCCCAGTGGAATGAAGAATGAGAGAAAACATCCCACACTGTACCTGGCCCCCTGACCCTGCATTCAACCACTTCGGCTGGGAGTTTCAAAACTAGAGGTGGCTACTTCTCAAGTTTGTCCAAAACGTCTTCTTCCTGATCGTCCTGAGTATGCTCTCTTGTAAGAAATGTCTGAAAAACACTGACCCTTCCTTTGCCCAGAGATAGCTTTCAAATCTTGGGTGCAGAATCCTTCTCTGTGCTGTCCCTGAGCCTGTTTCCTCCCCTCCCCTGCCCAGCTCTGTTGTGGGCAGTGGGCACGGCCAGACGCTCCTCCAGGCTCCCCTGTCGGTCGGCTCCTGGCGAGTTTGGCCAATAAGAAGCCCTGGAAGGAGACTGAGGGCAATAGCAAAGGACAAGCCCGCGTACTTCTCTCCCTTCCACCTCGCCTTGGATTGAGTCCTTTGCAGAAGCTGCAACTCCCACGGCCCCAGCTCCTTGTGGATGGACTAGCTGTGGTTCTGGCATCCGCCAGGTGACTCCTGCCCCCGACTCAGGGAACTCTGTAGCTTTTCTTTGTTCCTCCAGCCAAAGGGTGGTCATAGCTTCCTGCTGTGCTCATCTTTGGGGCACCTGATGCCCCGCCCCCAGCTTCTTCACCACGTCTAATACCAGGAAGTGCTATTAAATACCCCTGTAGGAATACTTGCAGGGCTGATGCTTTCTGGTTTAGATCCTGACGAATTTAGTTGCTAAAAACTGTACTTTGAATATCTTTTACTTGCATACGTATATAATTTAAGCACCACTGAAGCACATTTGCCTCTATCACCTCCTAAGGTAGATAGCATTATTTATTCATTCAATAAATATTTATTGAGACACTGCTCAATACCCTAGCCAAGTACTGTGCTAAGGGATACAGCAGCGAACAAAATAGACACATCTTTGTCCTTGTAGAGCTCACAGCTCTGTGGGCAAGACAGTCTTAAATCCATAGAATAAACTGTGATGAGAATGAGGCACTATTGTAACTTACAGACTTAGGGGACAGTCAGAATTGGGTTTATGGCTCAGCCCTGCACCTTACTCTAGGCTACATGGACACAGGCAATGTGTTCCACCTGCCTGTGTCGCAGTTTCCTCTTCTTTAGAACAGTATTCAGTTGTCCCGTTCATGCCACCCCTAACCATTTTACATGTTCAGTGAGGTCGCTAATGTTACTAGCTTCACAGGAGTGTTCACGATTAAATGACTTGCTATTAGAGGAAGAGGCAGATGCCCAGAAACAAACACTCATCAAGATTTATTTTTAAAAGCAGCTTTCAGGGGAGCACGCATCCAATACTTCTGACAGTCACGTGGGGAAGATGAGGTGAGCCTGGAATTGGGACAAGAAGGGCTGGAGTCCAGAGCTTGGGCAGAGACAGTTGCTAGGAGGAGCATGAGTGACCAGGTTAGATTAAGCCCATGGTGAATCCTGCTGGCAGCCAACACACAGCCACACTGGCCATACGGCAAGTGGAAGTGGGAACTCTTGTCCCGTTTTGCTTGGCTAAAATGTCACTCCCTCCAGGAAGTGCTTACTGACTTCTAGTCTGTGGGTCTCCCTGCGACATGTCTTCTGTGCTTTCTCTGTCTTCACCGTAACCACCACCTTCATCATCTTTAACATCACCGCCGTCGTCATTGCCAACATTTGTTAAGCACCCGGCGTGTTCCAGACATTGCACTGTGGCTTTTGACGGCAGAGTCTGGGTAACAGCTCAAGTCCAGCATTGTTTTATTTCTCCACATCATTAAAACCAAAACTTCCAGTGGTTCCTAGAGGTTGGAGGGAGAAGTGTGTGTGCACTTGCATGTACCATGATAATGTAATGTTGGATCATTTCAAATAATCAAAGATTCAAGATGAAGCTATGCCAAATACAATTTTAGCATTAATTGCATTGTAAGTTTTTTGAAAATTGGGATTCCACATGAATTAGAGGGACATGTGTGTTGGTGGTAGGTGGTCAGAGTTCAAAGGGCCTGGATTCAGGGATTTGTGCATCCTCTGTTTGTTAATCCCAGTCTGAGGCTGCACGTGGCACGTCTCAGGGCGCAGCCCCTAAAGCTCTGGACCCATTTCCTGCTGCTTCCTGGTCCTCCCTGCTCAACCCCGCTCTGGGTCCTCCTGGTGTCTCTGTCTCCTCTTTGGATTCAGATTTAAATGAATCATTTATTTACATTTTCCTCACAATTTTTAATCATTCTAGAAACAATATTCTAATAGCATTAAACAATTGCAGAATCTAATAAAAACCAGTCTTAACCTCATTGGAACCTCATTAAGGATAGGGCTGCTCTCCTTGCTAAATTGTTGAAGATTATTTTGTCTGCTTTTATTTTGTTTGTATTGCCCAGGAGAGCAGGGGATAGATGAAATCACAGAATATAGATTCAATACACACACACACAAATTTTTTAATCCACTTTTCTGAATTTACAGATGAAGAAACAGAAACCCAAAGAAGGGTAGGGACTTTTCCAAAGTCACACATCGAACCTGTGGCAGTTAAGGAGCAGCACTGTGGCCTCCTGCCCCTTAGCCCCACCTCTCTCCTGCAGTTTCGGGGCCCATGGATTGATTCATGGGTTTGGACCAGTGTATGTCCAGTTGAGCAATCTCTCAAGTAATCAGCCAAACACTCCTTCACCCCGCAAGGCTGGAGCCTGAGACAGACGCTGTTGGGTCTGAGAGATGCAGGAGAGACGGGCCCTGCCCTCTGGAAAACTCCAGAGCTAAGGTTGACACACACATGATGAAATGCAGTTGCACGGAGTACTTGCTTGTGGTCAGAATACTGCTCGCCCAGCCTTTTCCATGGCAGGACAAGGGAGCACTTCCTCCAGCTCTGCTCAGTCCCACCAGCCTGTGCTGAGCAAAGGCCCCCTGTGTCCCAGGCACCGAGACAGGTACGAACAGCATCTCCGTCAGGATGACTCACAGGGTAGCGCCGAGGAGTTCGCAGGCCAAAGAAAGAGAGGAGGAGGAGAAGGCCCAGGCAGGAAGCCTTTTGATGATTTATCAGCACACAAATGTTGGCATCTCTCTCTCTCGGGGAAGAAAACCGACTGCTAATATTAATAATTATGCCAGCTTTTGTATAGCACTTTGCAGTTTACGGCGTGCTTTCGAATCCATTATTTCTTCTCATCATGTGCTGTGAGATTGGAGAAGAGGGAGAACAATGAGGGCTGGCTGCTGTGGGGAATTAGCAGCCTTTGTTCTCCAAGGAGTCAAGCCTGGTAAGGTGGGTGGGTGCCGAAGTTATTCTTGCCAAGAATGTGCAGTAGAGGACAAGCCCCTGAGTTGCTGTTGTCGCGTGAAACCTTTAGTGAGCCTCGCTAGACCATAAGCTGGGCAGTCCATGCCGGTTTTTCTGCCTAGAACCTCATTTCTCCTTGGGTTGAACAGTTTGGTTGGTGCTGGACATTCTTTCCGGCCCTTGCAGGCCACTCTGCTAAAGGCTGGGCCCTGTCCTTCGCCTGTGGCTGCTGCTGGAGTCCTCCTTCAACAGAGCTGGCCTCCCACGGGAACGGAGTTGCTGCCACCGGCTGGACTTTGTGAATTGCCGCAGTCCTGAGATTCCCGCTGCCACATGTGCCACTCCTTGTAGACCCTGTAGACAATTGCAGTTGGTGGAGTGGCTGAAATTTAGCAGTCAGATACTGGCACGTGCAAGAAAATGTACCCTGCCGATGGCAGAAGAAATGGCCATCATAACAAAAACACAAGTACCAACACCAACGCTACCAGGACCACCACCAAAACCAATCTTTGATCTTGACAAATGAAGGTGGCATTATTTCTTCTACTTTAAATGAGCCCTACGACCCAGTAAGTAAGAAAAGTGACAATTCCTCCTCCCCTTCAGGTCTGTGTCTTCCCTCTCAGGCAGGCTCTTCTCCCTCCTCCTTTTCCAAGAGGAAGCCTGGGTTCAGGACGCCTTTCTGTCTCCTGGCTTTGGTGGACTCACCTGCCCTGTGCACTGTCCTCCGGCTGACCTGCTCGTCCCCGCTTGTCCCTGGGGCAGCTCTGTCCCCACTAGCTCCACTGCTGGGACTAGTGTCCACTGCTGGGGGAACTTGTAGTCTATTTACTCGGCACAGGCCGAGCTTGGTGAATCATCCGGGGGCCGTGATGTGAGGAAGCTTCTCGATTTCTCTGCAGCATTCCCAGGACAGGAGGGAGGAGGGCTGCCGTCTCTGGCCACCTGGACAATGACCCTCAGTCATTTTTAAGTTACCACCCTACACTGTGGTGGGCATCTTGCCCAACAGATAGTATTTTTGAGGACGCTCTGATTTTCCTGGCGCGTGCCTGGGAAGCCAGGAGTAAGCTGCTGTGTGCTGGGATTTCCCTGCACACCTTTCTGGCCAACCGGATCTGTCTCTTTCCTACCCCAGAGGTAGCAACCACGAGAGAGAGCCAGAAATTCGTATCTGACCTCTTTACCCTACTTTGTTTCTCTCCTGACTCCTCCACGAGCAATGGAAGGATGTGCTATTTCATTTTCAGTTAGTTGGGAGCATATTAATGTCCCCGCTTCCAAGCTCTGTGACCTTCTTTGATGCCTTCTTCCACCTTCCCTGAGCAACAGGGATGCAGGGAAAAGAAAAAGCAACTGGTTTAATGGAATTACATTTCCAAAATGTGATTCCATTTTTTCCCCATGTCACTCCACAAATATCATGGCACTTTATAACATCAATGTCAGCGTGGACCGACAAGCCCCCTGGACATAGCATCATAATTCAGTCACCTTCGGGTGAGTTCCCCACACCCCCAGCTGTGCCTGGCCCCGTGGCCACAGCATGCCCTGCAGCCAACCCACATGAGTGACGCTGTGGCCTCAGGCCACTTTCCCTGCCTCTGTTTTCCTTACGGGCCCAGCCCACTTAAAACAGAAATTTGCCAAAAAATGGGCTGGTGAGTCCTCCAGATAGAATTTTGACAAGCGGATAAGGTTTCACATTTACGATCTGCCTTTCCGAGTCTCTCTTTACATGCACTCAAACTGGGAAATCCTGAAAGTGCACCCTTTGGATATGTTTTTAAATAAAATAACAAGTTTTTGTTAATCTGGGGCCAACCTTTCAGTAAACAGATAACACCAGAGGCATTCTGCACCCTGTAATTTGTGCACTCTTCATGAGCTTTTAAAATGAAGACTAATCATGGGTGTGGATGCCATGGCTCTATAAGAACTGGATTGGTAGGGGTGGGGTCGGGCTTTATTTTGGGATAGCAACTCCAAATTTCTTAACCTGCCCTTTCCACCCCTAAATATCTGTATGGTTCAAAGCTTGGCAAAGGAGGGCAGGGAATGAGTAATAAACTGCATTGCAATTTAAGCCAGTGTGTCTGTGGCCACCTCTCTGTGCTTGAAGAGTAAGTATGGAGTCAGGACAGAGTGTATCTGGGCCGACTGAGGGGCCCCTGGCAGGATCCCAGGATGGGACGATCTAGGCACGTGGCTTCAGGTGGATCCCATCCCACCTGAGGACAGGAGTCTTTCCTCCTCTCTGTGCCTCCTGTGGGTGCTCACCTGGGTCCCCACCCTTCCCTACCATACCATACCTACCCTGACTCCCCACTGCCCGCAAACACACCCCTACCTTGCAGCTCTGGAGCTCTGCTCAGGCCCTTTCCTGCTGGTGGTGCACATCCGTCCTCTTTCTGAAGGCTCCAGGATCCTCTCAGCTCAGGTCCTCCCCACCCCATGGCTCGTCCTCAGCGCCCTGCAGGGCCATCTCTCCTCTCAGTGCCGCTGCCACATCAGATTTGGAATGGTCTGGCCTTGAGTGCACCCAGGCCGGCTCTGCTGCCAGCTCTGCGGGGGCCCTTGCCTCGGCCTCCATTGCACTTTGGCTTCCCTGAGACCATGCTTGGGCATCCCTGTCCTCCTGTTGTCCATCTTGCGTCCCAGTCCATCATTGTGATCAATAACTGACACCTGGGTGATGGATGACATCTTTCTTTCCCTCCATAAACCAAACCCCACTGGCATCAGTTCTTTTATATCAGAATCACCATCATCATTCAGAAACGACTGGACAAAGCCCAGTCTGAACGAGACCTGGCTAATTCCTCCTCCCCTGGCTTAGCCTGTGCCTACCACCCACACCACCCCCCATGCAGGGGCCTGGTGGCCCAGGAGGCCGAGTCACCTCGTTCATAAACAGTGGAAGCTGGAGTTGTCTTTACCTCTAGAATGGAATTCTTGAGAAGTCTTTTCTTTTTACCCATGTTTTCTGGTAAAATCGTGGAAAGAATGTGATCATATCTCAGAAATGCAGCAATATATCATCTTTCCTAAATGGGCCCAGAGCAAATTCTTTAGCAAATGCTGATTTTTCAGAAAAAGAAAACTTGGGAATTTTTCCATAGATTATTGTTGGACAAAACAAGTGTCTTCTATTAGTGGAGTGATGATGATGATGAGTGTCTAAAATATATGGATAGAGCCGCTTCCTCCTCCTCTGCAACTGAGTGTGGACGCAGGGAGGTCAGTCTCTTGCTTTCTAATAGTCTTGAGAGTGTCATCGCAGTTTGCACTGCTGTTTGTAGGGCTGTGTTGTAACAACATTCTTGCTGTAGCAGCAGCCTGTTGACACGTAATCCAACCGCTTGATGGGAACATTCTTTCCCATGTTGGGAGCTAGCCCACTTGCTGTCCTCGGTGTGGCCACCCGCTCAAGTCGTCTTCTTTGCACTCATCTTGTCTGGGGACGTGAGTGTTTTGTGCAACTGTATGGTGCACGTGGAAACAAATCCATGTCAATCAAACTGTTTTATTTACATGCACCAAATGGCCAGGCTCACCTGGGAATTTTCTTCTCCCTCTACATTGACAGAATTGGCTTTATTGTTTTGGTACTTGGGAAGCATAAGTATAGAGAAAAGCTTCATAAGCTTCAGTGATCTCCCCAGGTGATCTCATCCATGCCCAAGCCTGTAAATGCCACCTCTGTTCTGACGGTCCGTAATTTGCATCTCTGGGAGGGCTTTGTCTCAGAGGTCCTGTGTCTTACATCCAGTGGCCTGCTGGGCATCTCTGTGCAGGGGTTGCACAAGCATCTTAAACCAGCTCTGACAGAGCTCCTGAAGGCTCCCCAAGCCTGGTCCTCTCCCCTCTTTCTCCGAGGCGGATGGTGCAATCTCTCACCTAGTTCCACACACCACAGCCTAGGAGCCGGCAGTGATGCTTCCCTCTTCTTTAGGTCTTCCTCCTGCCCTATCACCAGTTCTTCCGCTAGTCTGGTTGATTCTACTTCCACAACATTTGCCGAAGCTCCTCATTCCTCTGCAGCGTGACCACCAGCGCCGTGTCCGTGACAGGCATCCCCTCCGGACACTGCAGGGGCCTCCCCTCAGGGTTTCCTGCTGCTTCTCCTGCCTTCCAATTCGTTCTCCACGCAGCACTCTTTTCAAAACTTACATTGGGGCCCATCACTCTCTGTTCCAACATTTTCACTGAATTCTTACCACACTTAGAATAAAATCCCAACTCCTTGTCTTGGTCATGAAGGCCCCTGATGGTCTCTGCGACTTTTCCCTAGCCTCAATGGCTGGCCCCTGTCCCTGGTCCACACCAGCCTCTTTTCCACCCCAAAGGACAGTGTCCTCCCTCTGACCACGTGGCCTGCTCTGTCCTCAGGTCTCAGCTTCAAAGCCATTACCCTGGGAGGGCTTCCCTGACCACTCATGTGAGCGTGTTCTCTGCCCACTTCGATGTTCTCTGTCACTCTTCGTTTCACTCCCTTGCTTCACTTTTGGAATTAATGAGTTGTCCACTGGCTTGTGGCCTGCTCCTTCTTTGGGCCATGAGTTCTGAGAAGGCAAAGCCACATCTGTCTTGTTCCCTGTGGTATCCCCAGGCCTGGCAGAGTGCTGGGCCCATAGCATTCAACTTGCCATAAACGTATGTGAGTCAACTCTGAAGACCTGCAGAGTGGGGCTAGTGACGCTGCCCAGTTTACCACACTGGGTTAAGAGAGATCATGGGCATGAGAGTGCTGTATAGACCGTATAGTGCTAGGAAATAATATAGACTGTATAGATACTAGGAAATAATATCAATGGTGTCAGGATTAACCAAATACATGGGAAGAAACAAGTATGGAGGAAAAGGTGCTATGTTTGACTAAAAACTAAAAGGCATCTCTGCTCTTCTAATTCTAGAAGCAGCTTCCAACCCAACAGTGGTAACAATGGGACAACTTTGTAATATATATTTTCTAATACTTCCTTTTTTGCCTTGGCTGCTAAGAAGCTTAAAGCTAAACTTGGGACAAAATTGTCATGCAAAAATTAGCTGAAAATGTTCTGTTAAAAATAGACAATTTTATGTGAAAATACCTATCATCCTGCCTGACACGAGGAAGCCCCAAATTAAATATTAATGTCCATGTGAATAGTTTAAGATTTTATTATGTCTCTACCATTTTTATGGTAAACTACCTCGTAGACTCTTTGGAAGCAGGGAAAGCATTGACCGGTTTAATTTTTTAATACCAAGTAATTTAATACCAATGAATAAATAACATGCATATATCCATACAATGGAATATTATTTGGCAATAAAAAGAAATGGACCAATACATGCTGCAACATGGATGAACCTCAAAAACATCATGCTAAGTGAAAGAAGCGAGTTGTGAAAGAGCACGTATCTTAAGATTCCATTTCATGTAATGTCCGGACGAGGCAACCCCATAGAGACAGAATGTAAATTAGCAGTTGCCTAGGGCTGCAGGTTTTGGAGGGGATGGGGAGTGACTGCTAATGGATGTGGAGTTTCTATTTGGGGTGATGAAAACGTTGTAAAATTGATGGTGGTGATGGATGTACAACTTTTTGCATGTACTAAAAACCATTGAATTATATTTTAAATGGGTGAATTCTGATGGTATGTGAATTATATTTCCATAAAGCTGTTAAAAATTAATTAATTAATTAAATTGAAATAAGAGCACCCGGGCTGTGGGATGATAGTATGACTGAACAGGCCAAGGAGGGTGGCTTCGTGTCAAATGCCAACTTTGATTAAACTGGGTAATAGATCGGTCCTCCCGTCCTTTCTCCTCTCCTCTGTCCCTCTCTCTTCTCCTCCCTCCCTTAAATATTTTCTCGGCATTCTTTGGGCCCCTGACCCAGAGATGCGTTGGACGTGGGCTTCACCCTCAAGGAGCTGGGTCTAGCTGGGGCGGGGCAGGGTGGATACGGGACGCGTGAAGGTAGCTGAATGCGGCTCCCGGGGCAAAGACCGAGCCTCGTGGGGAGGCGGGTGCAGGAGAGCTGTGTGGAGAAACATCTGTTGTCACAGGAAATACTGTTTTATTTCTTCATGGTTACAAGAATTCGGTAGACTGTTACTGCGCCGCGTGCTGGGGGTGCAGAGATGAGTGAGAGCAGGGCCGGGGTAGGGCCACAGGAGCCAACTGCGGTGGCCCACCCAGCCGGGTGGGGGGCAGCAGAGGCTGAGGGAGGTCCTGGGTAGGGGGGCTGCTCCGGGGAACCCGCGAAGCTTCTAGAGAAATGAGTGCTGGAAAGATGAGACTGTGCTGGGCTTGGCAAAGCAGCTCAGAGGCCTGTGTTTTGTGGACAGCCCGGCCCGGGGCAAGCCACGGGGCTTTCCTGACTGTGCCCGCCCAGCCAGGGCAGCGGGCAGCGTGGGGCCGTCCAGGCCCTGTGGGCTCGGGCTGGAGGCCGGAGAGCCCACCCTACGGAGGCGCGCAGCGCAGTGCAGCGGGGCTCCGTGCCGCCGGTGGCCGCTAGAGGGAGTGGCGCGTCGCTGTCGTCGCCCGCGCGGAATCCCAGGGCTGCACGCCAGGTTGGGCGGGAGCCAGGGCTTTGGGGCTTCCTGGGAGACTCACAATCTTGGCCTTTGCCCTCTCCATTTAGAGATTTCTCAGAAGAAGCTGGACCCAAGAATGCTTAGCGTTGTTTGGCAGGATTTGCAGAGCCCTTTCTGCGGGCCTGCAATTCGGGATGCGGTCTCAGGTCCTGCAGCCCCAGGCCCCTGCAGCCCTGCGTGGCCGAGGCAGGGCAGGGGTGCAGCAGCTGAGAGAGGGAGGAGGACCTCCTGTGCTGGGAGGACCTGAGACACATGGATGGCCTTGGCTCTGGCCCCCTGCGTGCAGTCCTGTTCGGCCCTCAGGGCTGCAAGGACAGATGCCTGGGTTCTGGACAGTGGCTCTGCTCTGTGCCACCCTGGAAGGGTAGTTTGGTGCTTCATGGGAGGGGTGTGAGGGGAGACCAGGCTGGCAGGATGTGTAGCTGGAAACAGGGAGAGCTGGCTCTGGGTTTCTCCAACACCGGGTAGGGGAGCTGTTGGCCCGGTGGGGTGGGTGGGAGTGGCAGCACCCTGACTGGTCATGAACAGCTCTGCCGTGTCCTTCTGGACATGGCCCTGGGGTACAGGGAGCAGAAGGTGACTATGGAGGCCCCTAATTCCTGGCATGAAAAGCTCTTGCTGGCTCGGGTCAAGCTGGCCTCCTGAGGTGACTGGTGAATGGCTGCAATTTTAGGAGGCAGGACTAAGACTAGAATAGGGGCCCAGAGAATTAGCCCTGGTCTGTAGTCCCCACTGATGTGGCCACTAAGTGTTTAGACCACATCCTAGACGTCTTCCAACCAGGCCCTGCTAAGGCTCCTTTTCTCCCTCCGGCATTGACTCTGGGCTCTGGTAGACAGACCACCCCTCGCAGCCACTGGGCACAGGCAGCAGGTGTACAGGGGTGTGCACCAGGCCCCGTGTGCCTTGTCATAGCTCCCCACAGAAGCTGCAGGAAGCCAGCACACCATCTGCAGCGGAGCAGGTCAGAGTGGGCCTGCCGAGGCTCCTGTCACTGCTGCGGTTAATGCTGGTGATTACCATGGTTACCCGGAGGCTGGAAGCTCTGACAGTCAAAGGAAGAGCAGGAGAAGGATGTCCTCTCCCTGCTCTGAGCCACATGGCTGTCTCTCAGTCTTTCAGGGCAGGCAGGATTCTTGTGGCAAATATAAAAGCCTGGACCAGAGAAGTCATTCTGCCAGGGTTTAGCCAATTCCTGCCTCACCCATCAAGTGTCAGCAGCCTTTGGGGCACCTTGTCCTGAGCACGTTCAGAGTGAGCGAGGCAGAGGGGGAGTCTGGGCTTTGCCTTCGCTTTGCTCAGTCTTGGGAGGACAGAGAAGGAGGAAGAGAAGATGCGGGACTGGTCCTCAGGGAGCTCCGAGTCAGAGGGGAGCTGTCCAAGAGCCAGGCGGTGGAGTCAGCACAGACTCCTGGAGATCTAGAATGGCTTTCTGGTCCTGTGTGGGCAGTGCCGCCTTGGGGCTGTGCTCGCACCGGCTCCACGTAGGGCGCTGGCCAGGGAGTCAGGACATCTGCTTTGCCAGTGATTATGAGATCCAGCTCCCACTGGGTCCTGGTTTCTCCATCTGCAAAATGGGGTTAATGATTACTAATCCCCCACCTACTTCAAGTCTGTGGGGAGTATTTTTTAAATGAATAATTTTTGTGCATTGAAATGAGCCAACAGATTTCAAGTCTTTGGAGAAAAGGCCTTATTTATTATTATCATCAACTCATTGAGCAGAAATTCCATTTATCTCCTTTGCTGCCTCCCCAGTGCTGCAGGAACTGAGAAAGGCATTACCTCTGTGAGGTGCTGGGGCTCTCATGGCTGCCCAAACCCCAGCCCTGGGGACTCCTGGGGCCTGGGGAGGCCGGGGCGGGCTTCATCTGAGCTCTGGGGACCCTGGGATCAGAGGGGGAAGAGTATGGCAGGAACTTCAGGTGCAGACACTTCTGCGAAAGTCTGAAGGTTCTCTAACGGGTTACCTGGCCTGGAGCAGGGAAAGCTGGGGAGAAGGAGGGGGCTGGAGAGGCCCACTTTTGAAGCTTTTTCTTTGGTGCCTTAGCATTATATGTTCACTTGAAAACTGAGAAAGCACAGATATACAGAAAGAAGAAGAGAAAGAAGAAAAAAAATTAAATCAGTTATATTAAATTAATACATTTCTGACACCTAATTTCAGTACAGTGTCTAATATGGAAGGTTTCTATTAATATAAGTATTGAAGAGAATGAATGAACTCAGAAGATGACCAACTATTGATAACTATCTGCCAGACATTGTCCCCCACTGTATGTATGCACATGTAAATAGTCCCCCATTATATTAATATATAATATGTTTTTAAAGATAGGCTTATACTGTAGTAGTCCCTCTTGGTGGTTTTGATATCTGAGGTTTCAGTTGCTCGTGGTCAACCGAGGTCCAAAAATAGTTGAGACATTATGTTCAAATGTACAATAAGACATTTTGAGAGAGAGAATACATTCACATAACTTTCATTACAGTCTATTGCTATAATAGTTCAATTTGTTTTAGTTATTGTTACTAATGTCTTACTGTGCCTAATTTACAAGGTAAACTTTACATCCGTATGTACATACAGACACAAACATAGCATATACAGGCTTCGGTACTATCGGTGGTTTCAGGCATCCACTGAGGGTCTTGGAATGTTTCCCCTGTGGCTAAGAGAAGGGCTACTGTATACATATTGATTTCAAACTTATTTCCTCTCCTGAAAAAATATAACAGGGATGACAAGTTTGAGGTGCCTCCTTCTCAGAACTTGGGGTTTGACCCCTGAAGTCTGTGCCACGTGGATAAAGTCATAAGGCTGGAGTGGGGGAGGGGAAAGGCCTGGCTCCTGGTGGCTCTGCTCTTCAAAACTGTCATCTTTTTATATTTTCTCCACCTCAAGGGCTATTGTTCACCCTGTTACAGTCACACTTCCTCTTGGCTTGAATAAAGCTGTGGAGCTGACGCTGTCCCCATGTTGGAGACAGGAGAGAATGCTGACTTGGCGGCTGACAGGTGGGATCAAGGGGCCTAATTAAACCAAGAGAAACTCAGTTGGGACAGAGGTAAAGTTCTTCAGTTGGGCCTTTCCTCCACAGAGACCTGCGTGGATCCATGCACAGGGAATGCTGGCATGCTGGAGACATTGCTCAAGATCCAAGTGACCTCGCGCTCGTACCTGCTTCTAGGGCACTGATAGCCTCCAGCTGTACTCGGGATAAGCTCTGTGCTCCTTGCACAGCCAGCTGGAGCCGCTGATCCAGCGCCCTCTCCATGTGCCCCTCCTTCCCTGCTCACCACGCTCCTGCCGCCCTGCCCAGCCAGCTTCCTGCGTGCTCTCCCTGCTCAGTCTCCTTCCTGTGCTTCTGGTATCCGCTGAGATGTCACCTCTTTGGAGAGGCCTTCCCTTGCCACCGTATCTGAAGTGGCTCCCCTTCCTGCCATGTTAATTGTTCTTTTTTTTTTTTTCATAGCAAGCATTTCAATTTTCTTATTTATAGACTTTTTTTTTAAAGATGGGGTCTCACTATGTTGTCCAGGCTGGAGTGCAGTGGCTATTCACAGGCGTGACCCCACTACTGATCAGCATGGGAGTTTTGACCTAGGCCGGTTCACCCGTCCTTAGGCAACCTAGTGGTCCCCTGCTCCCAGGAAGTCACCATATTGTTGTCGAACTTAGTGCAGATATCCGATCGGCATAGAACACTACAGCCCAGAACTCCTGGCCTCAAGAGATCCTCCTGCCTCAGCATCCCAAGTAGCTGGGACTACAAGTGTGCACAACTGTGTCTGGCCCAATTTTCTTATTTTTGGGCTCTTAATTATCTGTCTCTCAGGCAGCCTTTGTGAGAGCCAGGACCACATCAGTGTTGTCACTGCTGTATCCTCAACACCCAGTGGGATGCAAGGCAGATAAGAAGTGCTCCATCGATAGTGGATTGACGAATAGTTCAGCAACGTGTGTTTGAATGTCTTGGCTGTACGTAATTTTAAGCGCAATCTGAGTAAGACATATAACCCGTTACTCTCCCGATGTTCTGGAGCTCTGGGCACAGTTCTGGGTTCACAGCATAAGTAGTGCATCCACAAAATGGCACATGACTGGAGGAAATTGTGACTTCAAACTGGGGTCTTTGAGGAAAAGAAGCTCAGTGTCTTTTGCTTGGGGAAGAGAAGGCTCAGGGATCCCTGAGAGTTGTCCACAGGTAGCGGAAGCCTTGCCCTAACATAGAATAAGACTCATTTTGTGTACCTAGAGGGGGTTGCCATGAAGGAAGTGATCTCCCCATCACTGGAGGTGGTGTTAGCTTGGCGAGGATATGGGATTAGATGACATTTAAAGTTGCTCTCAGCCTGAAGTGTCCACACATCCAAAAATAATTTTGGAATGCCTTCCTAGGGCTTTGAAATGTCTTCCTACCTGCAGCAGATAGGAAGAGTAGTCAATTCCTATTTCGTGGGACATAATGCCTCCCTGAAACTGTTCTTTCTGGCCCTGTCAGTTTGTGTGTGTGTGTGTGTGTGTGTGTATGTGTGGCATTTGTGGTGGATCAGATTATTACTGAACAAATATTCACTCAATGTTCACTCTTTCTTCCTTCTCAGGACAGTTTGTAATTATCTGCTTCACTCACTTTGGGCATGGCTGGGTAACCAGTGCACCACAGTGAGAGTGTGCCAAGGCGTCAAATGTTTGCCTTTGCCCTGTGATGCTCTTGCCCCTATCATAAGATAAGATAGCCTTGGGTCCAGAATGAAGAGACCTTTGGAACAGACCTAACCCAAGCTCGGCCAAGGCCAGCCAACCCCAGCCAACCTATGAGTGAAAAGAAATAAATGTCTGTTGTAAGCTTCTGAGATTTGGGGATTATTTGTTACACAGCATCATCCCAACAAAACCTGACTGGTGAGTGTTTGTGGAATTCTTTCCATGGAACTACTCCAATACTCAGGCCTTTTTGCAGAGGGCCTCAGGTCTGAGCTACTCGCTGTGCTGCACACTATTGAGGAATCAGGCTTTAGTGAGTAGTTTTTTCCCCCTCCAGACTCCTTTCCATGGCTGCTTCCTGGAGTGTGCAGCTCCTACATCAGCAGGATAATCAAGGTCATTTGCAAAATTCCACCTCCTTCTTTACAAGCCACTTCTGTGGGCTCTCAGAACTGTCTGTCCCTGACAAGGGCTATTCCTGTTCTGGAAGACGTCAGTGTTCTGGGGAGGACTTGAGGCTGCAGCAGCGGGGAAGAAAGCACGCCACAGGCAGTGCCCTCCGGAAGCCGTGGAAGGGAAGGCGGCTGACTGCTCATGCAGCGCCAGCACATTGTCACAGACTCAAACCAGGACGTTCTCTCTGCTGCCAGGTGAGCAGCTACTTAAGCACCTCTGCCTCCAACCTACCCAGCACAGACACGCTGAAAAGTGGCTTTTAAAATGCCTTTGACTCTTATCTCTCTTCTGTCGTCCTCTGAAACGAAATCTCAAACAATTTAGTGGGGTTTGATGCAGAGAACTGTAAGCAGATCCAGGTTCGGGCAGAAACAGAACAGAAGGAGTCAAAAGCCCTGGAGAAATGCATGCATGGGCTTGGAGAGGACAAAATAAAATAGCAGAGACATTTATACAGGTCTCCCCTACCTCTCAGAACAAAACAATTATGAGATAAGAGAGGCATGGACGGGAGGAAATTCTTTCATTTTTCACATTGCAAGCTGGAGAGATCCAATAGCCTGTTTATGAAGAACAATAAAGAAGATACATGAACTCAGTAAAGAGGTTGTTACAAATATATCGGATGGTTTTGAAAGGCCAGAGTTTTCTCCCTGCTTTTGGATAAAGCTGTCAGCTAAGTATTAAAAGAGTTTTTTTTTTTTTTTTTTTTTTTGCTTTTGCTTTTTTTGCAAAAAGCAATAACTGGCACCAGCAGTTTGTTACAATTGGCAGAAAGAGTTATCACTTTTATTTAGGATTTGGAAATGCAATCAAAGAGGGGCAGATTGGAGCTTGAATTAAATGAAGCTTAAACAAGCAAAAAGAAAAATCTCGGCTGGTCTTTTAAACAAACAAACACAAAAATTACAGCTCCTTGTTGTTAATTTGAAGCTATAAAGAATTTGACACTCACACTTGATAAAATGGTGCCAAGCGGAATGATTGCTACTTTTTGTGTGTGTTAAGTACTGAATGTTCTGATCATTTTAAAAGTAAAAACCCATTGTTTTTGCAAACTCTTTGGCGGGACCTGACCAGGTCGTTGCATGAGAAATCTCAGTGGAGTTTCATTCTGTTAGCTTTAAAGAAAATTATTTCTTTCTAGGATAATTTAAATAAATGAACAAGCTGGAAGGCTCAGTTCTGTTTAGCTACCTGTTTTCACATTTGCTCTGTTATAATTCCTGAATACCAAATTGCCCCCTGAAGTCGTGAAAACATCCCCACCTAACAGTTGCCCTCACATTATCATTTCAATTTTGTTTTCATTCATCCTGATACAGCAAGCCTTCATATTATCTGGTAACTTCCTTTATTTAGATCACAGCTCTAAGAATCAGGATGGAAGCAAAGGGTTCCCCTGAGAAGACAAAAAGAGATGTCACAAAGTATTTGCCCTACATCTCTGGCATCTTAGCATTACCTACAGGCCGATGGACTCGTTCAGAAAGACTCTCACATTCCAACAAGAGGAGCAGTCTTGTTTTAAACCCCAGAGTGAATTAGAAGTGAAGAGAGATTCTTCTCTGCGCAAGGACAGTGACCATCCGAAGTGACAGCTGACACTCTGATAATCACAGGCAGAAAAACGACTAAACAGCCACAAATTCGCAGAAGTCAGCAGTTCGGTTCTACTGAGCAAAGGGGTAAATGCTTATCCAAGTCTGGCTTCATGCTTGGGGCTCCCTGGGATTGAATTTTCAGCCCTTGCCTGAGTCATGAGGGAAGGTTCAGGGCTTCCTCGCTGTCCACTCTCCATCAAGGGTCCGCTCCCTCTGGAGCCCCCAGCACTGCGCCCTGTGTCTGTTCCACATGCATGGGGCCTGCCTAGCTGGCTGTCGCAGACTTTGAGCATCCCTCTGCCCTCTAGAACACGAGCCCTGAGGGACCTTGCGTGGCTTGTCCTGTGCTGTCTCCTGGTATCCTGCACAGTGAATTGTCCCCTGTAAATACATATTGAATGAATAAATGTTCTCTATAACTTTCACAATGGAATTGAATAGAAAGAGTTTGAGTTTTTTTTTTTTATTCACTAGTTTTCAAAAAGGGCCAATGTTTGGAGAAAACTCTCCTGCTTTGTAAACACGCCTGCCGTCTCCCCTCTGCACCCCTTCCTCTCTCCCCTGTGCTCTTCTTGCCCCTCAGTGTCAGGTGGCGCACACCGACATTCAGTTGTAGGAAAAGATGTGGTAGGAGGACGCAGTGCAAATTGCATCTTATTTCCTCAATGAAATCATACTATGTTCCGATAAGGGGTATATTCCCTATTCATAACTTTTCATAACAACACTGGCTATTTGAATCCTAACGAATGTGTTGGCGTGGAGTTGGACAGCCCTGCAATTGAATTCTGCCTCTTCCGGCTAATAGCTTTGTAACCTTGGACAAGTCTTTTAGCATCTGTAGGCCTTAGTGTCCTCATGGATGAAATGGGGAGAAATACCTACCTCACAGGGCTGTTGCGAGGATTAAACTCAATAATGTATGTAAAGCACCTTGTGCATTACCTGGCACATAATAAGTGCTCAATAAATTTTAATTCCTTTTCTTCCTTCTCCTTTCTCCAATTCAATCACGCATTATGATAGATGTGTTTCCTGTGCAGTGTAAAGCTTTTTAAAGTGCATATAAATCAATTAAATAGGGCAATGCTGTAACTGATCACATAACATTTATTTAAGAGATCCCGGGGCGAGGGAGAGAAGATGAGGGGCTTGTGAAAATCTCTAGGGAGGTCGCAGTACACGGCTGTTCAGACGGGGACTCCTGTGACAAGGCTTGTGCACGCCCTGCTGTAGGTTCTGTGAGAAAGGGCAGGGTGGGTGCTGTGCTGTGGCTCTTGATTGGGGACGTGACCCTAGATGGCTCTGGCGGCTGGGCGGGCACCATAGGAAAAGGCAAAATGATCAGAGGAGTCACAGAAATGGCTGTCTGTCTGATTTCTAAGTGCAAAGTTTGTGAACTGATGATCTTCTCTATGAGCACAGGAGACAAACCAGACGACCCAAGTCTAAATCTCTCCCCACTTACCTGTTGTGGAAAGAGAGGCACCTTCTCAGGCCCCCTTCCCCCTTCAGCTGCTTTAGGGCATGGATGTGGAGGGCAGGATCCTCGAGGCTTTATATGGGTAACTTTGGGAAATGCCCTTATTGGGCATGTGTGGGAGTCGGGTATGCCACAGACAGACTGCAAAGAGATGGGGGTCTGTAAGGCATGCAGTGGCCGGAGAATGGCCTCCAATGTGATTCAGATTCGAGGCAATCCTAAAGTAAACCCCAAACCATCTTTTTCCCTGGGGAAGGGCAGGGGGTTCTGTTTGTGCATGCACAGTTCCTTGCTTCTCTGTAGCCTGGTTGACTCGTGGTTTAGAGCAGAATTTAGAGGAGGCATTCCCTGGAACAAGCCACCCCATCATGTGAGGTTGTCTCTGCCATTCTTCAAGGTCAAGCTCAAGGACTTTCTCTTCACCAGATATCCCTGCTGTCTGCAGACATTTAAGTCCTTCTCCCCTTCCACCGGTCCCTCCCCACTCCTTTCTCTCTGTGTGGCCTGGCGTTTTTCTCTTCCTTCCAACCCTTGTGCTCTCTCCAGGGATGAGGTAGGAACTGTTGCAAGAGTGTAGGAAGTAGGACTCTCTTTCTCTGTAGTCTGTCAGTTTCCTGCATTTCTGCATGTCTTGTGAGCAGAGGCACTGATGGCCTTTGTTCCAGACTGTATCTTCTGGGATATTTGTATAGCAAACAGCCTTGGAAGGTAGAGATAGTGTCTCTCTCTGGGGCAAGCAGGTACTTTTATTGTGCAGTACAGTAAAGGTAATGTTTCTCTCTAGGGCAAAGCTCAGGCAGGCTTATGCCCATTTTAAAAGGCCCGAGTTTCCCAAGCTTGAGGTCTCTCAGCTGTGCAGCAAGCCAGTGCGTGCGCAGCATTCACCTGGGCCCCTCCCCTCTGCCTGCCCATTGCCCCGGGAAGGCAGGAGGAGCTGGTGTGAATGTGATAGTCGCACTTCCTGGACTGTGAGTAAAAACGTGCTTTGTTTCTAACCCAGGAGGCTCATGTCTTTTGCCAGCCTCCATGAAACTGCAGCAGGCTGACTTGTTAGCTTGCAAGTAGGATAAAAGCTAGGAGCCTTCACAGCTCTTGACAGTGAACTCCTCACACTAGGGGAGGAGTGTCTGTGCAGGGCTCGGGTCAAGGTTATGCCCGCTTGTAGGAGGCATTCAACCTGGGTAGCAACTTTCCCCCAGCGAGCTCTCGTGTCCTCTCTCTCTTACTCTCTCTCTCTCTCTGCCTCCCCTGCACTTCTTCCTGTTAGGATTTTCTGCATCTTTGGGCCTTGGAAGAGGACTGGAAGTTTTTTCTCTTCCCCTTTCCCTGGGGATGGGATCTCTGGGTTCCAACCCACTCTGTCATTCTCTGTTCTACGAGGAGAATTCTGCGGCAGGGCTTCTGGATCTAACTCCTTCTCCCCTTCCACTTGGTCACTCGCTGCTCTTTCCTCCAGCAGGTGTGGCCTGGTGCTGCTTCGCTTCCTCCCGATCCAGCCCTCCAAGGTCCACTTACCCTCAAGTCTGGTTATACCTCTTGTTTGGTAAGTTTGGGGTTGACTCCAACTGCAGGAAGAGAAGAATATTGGGGGAGGCCAGCACTGAGGGCAGACTCGCTGGACACCCTGGCCATGCGTGAGGCATGTTGCTGGTCATCCCTGCTTCTTTTACTGGTCTGCTGCCGGCTGCAGTAACGTGAGCGCCTGTCTCTAGCATCAATCAGACTGGGAGCCTCTGCCAGGCAGGGCCTGGGCCTGCTTGCCCTGTGCACCCCGTGCCTGGCCCTTCCCCTCCCCACCCAGTCCCCAGCACGGTGCCTGGCACATGCTGCAGTGCACAGTGGTTCAGACGAACAAATACAGTTAGACCAGAGCCAAAGTCTTTCTGTAGTGGACAGCCGGCATTGTGCTTGCTAGTTTCTTTCTCTTTATTTCTACCCTGCAATTTTCTTCTTCTAACTACATCATGCGATTAATCTGCACTTCCTGTTGAAAAATACTAGCAGTCATGATCAAGCGATAAAGCAGCTTGACTGAGCAAGCCCAGCCACGGACTCCGCCATGGCCACGCTGGATGGAGCTCAGGGCCCGCCTTTCGGGGGAGCATGGGGAGGAAGCTCAGTGAGACAGGCCGGCACAGGGACACAGTGTGGCTCAACAAGAGCCCAGAAGAGGAGAGGTTGACACGGCTGGGGTGGGCAGGAGAGACTTCTCAGGTGAGGGGGGCTTGTGCTGGGCCCACTGAGCCCTCAGCATTTGTCAGTACAGGTTGAGCATCCCAAATCCGAAAATCTGAAATCTGACATGTGCCAAAATCCAAAACTTTTTGAGTGCTGACGTGAAGCTCAAAGGAAATGCTCATTGGAGTATTTCAGATTTTTGGGTGAGGGATGTTCAACCAGTATGAATAATGCAAATATTCCAAAATCTGAAAAAAACCCAAATTGGGAACACTTATGGACCCAATCATTTCGAATAAGGGAGACTCAACCTGTAGCGGACTGGAAATCCCTGAATTTGATTAGATATTTACTTCGTTTGGGTGGCAAGACTTGAGGTGAACTTGTGTGGGTCTGCTTCCATCCTTCAGTGTCTGAAGAGAAATTTTTGGGTCCTGCCTTGCTCTGCACCCTTCCTCAGTCATCCCGAAGGGCAGACAATTGCATTGGCTCAATTCTATCCACAAAGAGGCGTGCATTTCACCTGCTTCAGGTGATAAAATTTCTCCCTTTTAAATGGATGATGGAATGAATTAAGGAATGTGAAAAATTCCAGACGATTGTACCAGGCCTTGTGCCAGGCACTGGTAGACAGTGGTAAACAGAACAGGCATGTGCCTGCTCTTGGGGAACTTGCAAGCTATTGAGGGGGACAAATGAGTCATATATGCAAACTGTTATCATGCTTTGCAGGGAAAGAGTGGGGTGCTCTGGAGTGAATAACAGAGGGGCACGTCTTGGGTAGGGGGGGCCAGGGAGGGTTCTGGAAGTGACATTCCTGCAGAGCTGTAAAGAGTGAGTGTCGGGGAGCTGGGTGCTGAGTGGGAAGAAGGCTTCTGGGCGGAGTAAAGCATTCTGGGCATGTAATGTAGAAGGAGCCCAGCGGATGAAGGGGTGCAAACAAAAACAACGAGCTGACTAACAAAGGGTCTGAGAAATGGGCTGATCTAGGTCTTCGTGCTTGGTGGACATACTGAGCTTCTTGCCCCCTAGCTGGCCCCAAGCAGAGGCTTCTTTGGGGTGAGACCACTGGGGGCGCCTTGGATGTGAGACTGGATCACGGGAACTCATAAGTGGTTTTCTAGGCCCGTGGTGACTATGAGAGTTCTTGTCCTGTGACCCCTTATTCTGTGGTATGTTTTTGCAAGTGCTTTGCCTAACTGGGCTGCCTGGAGTCAGCCTCCCCTGGCTGAGCCTTTGACCTGCCGTGAGGTTCAGAGTCTCAGTCCCTGCTGCAGAGCTCAGAGACCAGGGCACCTGTGGCAGAGCTCAGAGGGCAGAGCCACCTGCCATGAAGGTCAGTGGCCATGGCACATGGCACATAGCAGCTTTTTGCGCCATGGTTGAGAGAAGCTCATTTAATATTTTCTAGCATTTTCCTGATTGAATGAGTGGTCTGTGGGTGCCAGGAGCATGCTCATCTGTCAGTTTTGACAATAGAACAGAGTGTATATTATTTATGCTAAAAATAGTCTGTACAAATGATGAGGCTTCGATGGCAGCACCAATGAAATCTTAACATTCTGCCAGGCCCCCTTCCCTTGGAGGTGATTGACAAAGTAATTTTCTGTTGTGCTTTAATAACCCAGAGTGTATCACACGCGGCAGTGAGCTTTTGCAGCCCAGTGACATCACTCAGGCCCTGTCCTGAGGCCTCCCATCTGGAGTGGACACTGCGAGATCCTCTCTCAGCGGGTCATTTTTAGGATGGTCGAATCCAGAAACAAGGGTAGCTTTTGGTTTTAGCACAGAACACCTAGAACCCAGTGGTCTCCAATTTCGGGTCGACCAGAACTCCTGTGCCTGGCAAGGTTAGGAGCAGGGAGGTCACAGCCTGGGGAAACTGGGTACCCGAGTCCACATTCTACTCTCTTCCTCTGGACCAGGGCCATACTAGCTACTATTTATTTAATTTTTTTGTATTTATTTATTGACTTTTAATTGACACATAATAATTGCGTATATTTATGGGGTACAATGTGATGTGACATGTACACATTGTGAAATGATCAAATCATGCTAATCAATACCCATCGCCTCACATGCTTATCATTTCTCGGTGTGAGAACATTTAAAATCTTCTGTTTTAGCAATTTTAAAATGTGTGATACATTGTTACTAACTACAGTCACTCGCTGTGTGATAGATCTCGCCAGAACTTACTCCCGTCCCACTGAATCAGCATTTCCCCTTCCCCTGTGCACTCTGCCCTCCCGTCTCAGCCTCTGGTGACCACCGTTCTACTCTCTACTTCTTATGAGTTCAACATTTTTTTAGATTTAGGTATGTCTTAGTCTGTTTAGTACTGCCGTAACAAAATACCTGAGACTGGGTAATTTATAAAGAGCAGAAATTTATTTCCCACTGTTCTGGAGGCTGGAAGTACGAGATCAGGGTGTGGGCAGCTTTGGGTGTCTGCTGAGGGCCGCTCTGTGCTTCTGAGACGCTGCCTTCTCGCTGTGCCTTCCGTGGCAGGAGGCAGAAGGGCCGGCTGGCGGTGCCACCTCGACTACAAGGGCCTGAATCCCATTCACGAGGGAGGGGCCCTCCTGGCCTAATCACCTCTTAAAGGCCCTGCCTCTTTTTTTTTTTTTTTTTTTTTTTGAGACAGAGTCTCACTCTGTTGCCCAGGCTAGAGTGAGTGCCGTGGCGTCAGCCTAGCTCACAGCAACCTCAAACTCCTGAGCTCAAGTGATCCTCCTGTCTCAGCCTCCCGAGTAGCTGGGACTACAGGCACGCACCACCATGCCCGGCTAATTTTTTCTATATATATTTTTTAGCTGTCCATATAATTTCTTTCTATTTTTAGTAGAGATGGGGTCTCGCTCTTGCTCAGGCTGGTCTCGAACTCCTGAGCTCAAACGATCCGCCCACCTCGGCCTCCCAGAGTGCTAGGATTACAGGCGTGAGCCACCGCGCCCGGCCTGCCCTGCCTCTTAATACCGTCACGTTGGCAACACCTGAATTTGGGAGGGGACACAGTCAAGCCATAGCAACACAGGTGAGATCATGCGGTATTTGTCTTTCTGTTCCTGGCTTATTTCACTTACCATTACATCCTGTAGATTTAGCCACCTTGTCACAAATGACAGTTTCTTTCTTTTAAAAGGCTAAATAGTATTCCATTGTGTGTGTGTGTGTGTGTGTATGTGTGTATGTGTATATATATATATATCACATTTTTATCCATTCACCATTGGTGGGCACTTAGGATGTTTCCATATCTTGGTTACCGTGACTAGTGCTGCAATACACATGGGACTGCATATACCTCTTTGGTACACTGATTGCAACTCCTTTGGATATATACCTAGAAGTAGGATTGCTGGATCATATGGTAATTCTATTTTTAGGTTTTTGAGGAACCTCTACGGTGCTTTCCAGCATGGCAGCACTAATTTACATTCCTGCTGACGGTGTCTGAGGGTCCCTTCCTCCACATCCTTGCCAATACTTGTTATCTTTGATCTTTTTTGATAATATAGCTGCCATTTATTGAGGGCTTCCTGGATGCCAGCCCTGTGCCGAGTAGTTTAACTGAATGACCTCATGCGGTTTTCACACCAATCCTAAGAAGTAGGTACTACTAACATCAGAGGAAACGGAGGCTTCCAGAGGACTCCGGGGGGAAGGCGTCGCCCCAGCACGCACACGGGGGCAGGGAGGGCTGAGTCTGTGAACTGCGGGCTGGACGCTGGCCTTGCTCACAGCCTCAAAGTTGGGAGCACGAGGATGTGGTAAGGACGGTTTCCAGGGGGAGAGAGGCTGATTCAGGGTGGAAAACTGAAGATTTCCAAACGATTCTTGCACATTTTTTGAAAGGCTGATGAAAGCACTTGCTTTTAAATTTAGCCACAGCATCCCCAAATCCCTGCAGTGTGTTTCCGATGCAGAAAGTGGGCCAGCATAACTCCAGTTTCTTTCGGTTTATGTGCGAGAAGACCAGCTCAGGTAAGCTGCCCCCGCCCTAGAACACAGAGCAGCGCGCAGTAGGGGTTGAATTATTTGTGGAATTAATTCGAGCCACTACTTAGGGAGGGACACCTGCCTCTGTGTGTGTGTGTTTCTGAGGAAGTCGACAGTTCTCCCTCTGTCTCGGTCACGGCCTGGCATCCACAATGTCCCCTGTACCCCTTCCAGGTGGTGTTTGTGACCTGGGATCCGCAGATTCTGTTTTTATAGGGGACCCGTCTGATGGTCTGATGTCCTCAGTGGCTGTGACTGTAGATCTGAGGCCCCTGGGTGCAGGGGATGGGCCAGGAGTTTGAGGCTGGGCTGTACTGGCTAGAGCTCTGCTGACACTTTCAGCATCCGCAGCTCAGGGTCTCAAGGGAACCCAGCCTTCAGTATCCTCTTAACGGTGTTTTTGGACAAAAAGGGTGGAAGAGGGGCCCCTTTGGTGGCCACGGGGAAAGTCCAATATTTATTTTTCCTCCTCCTCTCCAGGAGTGAGCTTGTGTGAGAGAGCAGGAGGGCCAGACTGCTCCCTTGCCCTGGGCTTGTCTGACTGCCACAGATCAGAGCCTGATTGGAGCTGATCTCACCGCAGGTGCTTGGTGCGAACCCTCCCCCCTCCCCCCGCTGCCCCCTCCCCCCGCCCCCCCCCAGAGAGCGGAGGCTCCAGTTCACTCACTCACCCCCTTGAGGGATGCCCTGGGCTGGCTGGGCTGTGAGCATGCATTGGTGCAAGAGGCACCATCTCCCCAGTTGCCACCCCTGTCTGGCCCAGGGGAAGTCCCAGTCCCAGCCCTTTGTCCTGTGGGCATGCTTGTCTTAAAGACTTTGGGACATCACACTTAATCCAGGAAGCACTTATATTCTGGGGCATCCTGACAGTGCTCCACCTTCCAGAGGTCTGCTAGGGCAGAGGTTCAAGGTTTCTGCAGAGGCTGCAGCCAGGAGCAGGTAATTTCACAGAGTCTTGTTACTCAAAGCAGCACCCCATCTCCACAGGGAGCCTGTTAGGATTGCAGGATCTCAGCCTGAACCCCAGCCTGCTGAATAGGGATCTGCATTTTCTCAAGACCCCAGGTGATTTGGATGCACATTGAATCTTTCAGGCCCTGGCCTCGGCCTCTCCCCAGGATGAGGTTCAGGGCTTTCATGGCCTCTCCATAGCCATGGCCACTATTAACCTTGTAGGCAATGTACTTGTTCTTGCTGAGGCCTGCAGGTGAGAGACTCAGGTCTCCAGGCTTTTCTAAGAGGGGCTGGGTGTTGACTCCCTTGGTGTCTACCTTTGCTGAGTTTGGCTCACATGGAACAAAATCTGTTCTCTTCTTTGGACCTTCACACTCATTTTCAGAAAGGCTTCCAAGACTTCTATGTCTATTAGACTATTCCTGAAAAATGTAGCTCACTCTTTGCCTTGTAAACACTTATGCACACCACACACACACACACACACACACACAGAGAGAGAGAGAGAGAGAGGGAAAGCCTTTTAAAAAGAGATTCCTACATCATGAGTTTTTAACTAGAGTCTGTGGTTGGGCTTGTGTGTGTGTGGGAGGGGTGTTTAGTTCATGTGCCCTTGAATTAATATGCAGAATATGTGTTTATGAGCATTTTCCTGGTGAGAGAGAGGGTCCCTGCACAGCTTTTCTAGATTCTCAAAGGAGTCTATGACCTAAAAAAGCCAAAGAACCCTTGGTCCTGGTCCAAGTCTGCTTCTTGGGATTTATTTAACACCTTGTTGTTTGGAGACAAATCAGGCACTGACTGAAGGGTCCTTTTTGAAAACAACTTCTGTGCTGCCAGTTCGGCTTGACTTTTCTTTCCTCTCCCTGCTCCTCTAAATTTCTCTTTGTTCTTCCTATTATCTCCATCAAGGGCTATTTTCAGGGCTGATTGGAAATGGAGAGTGGGTCTGGCAGCGCAGTGACAGGAGAGAATGTTTGCCGGAAAAAGCATGGGCTCTAGTTGAGAGCAAAGGCAATTAGCCCCCAGAATTGGCCCATATTCCTTCCTTTCCTTCTTTTTATAAGTGAACCAGTGAAGCCATTTTCTAGAAAATGGCAAAGAGCAGATTCAGGCCTGCAATTTCCTTGTCTCTGCCCAGATGGATGTTCTGGGACAGGAGCCATGTCACCATGCTCTGGACTGTCCCCGGTGTTCTGGCCTCAGGGTCTGATTCTCTATTCATCCTCCCCGGGTTCTGCTGTGCTGTGGGCAGGGGGCACCTCTGGGGTCAGTCTGTCCCCTGTGGCTGTGAGGTCAGCCGCAGTGGATAAAAGTGAGCCCACTCTTCTCAACACTGTTCGCCTTCAACCCCCTGAACTTTTGAACCATGTGGCTGCAGGAAGGTCACCCTGAGCATTGACATTGCAGCCATACGCATTCCCAGAGATCCCCAGCCGGGCCCTTCATCCCTGGGTCTGACCCTACGGTGACCAGACCTTTTGTTTCTGGATGCAGATGGCTGGACTCTTGGTCTCGAAGGCATAAATTGAGTTCTGTGTCTTGGAACTATGACTCTCTTGAGAATGTGGCCCTCGTTTCTCCCCATCTTCTGTACCCCTTCAAACTTTCCTGGCCGCTCCTAATAATCAATCCTCTTAACCCAACCCTAGAATATTGCTAGGCCTTGCCCATTGCAAGGGGATGTTTGGCCAACACAAAGTCTGGCTCAGCCACAGTCAGCTTTACTGGCTGCCCACAAACACACCTGTGATCCCTGCCACTGCATCTTCGCCAACATGTTTGCACCTGCCTGACCTTTCTGCTTAATCAAATTATAGCCCTTTTCAAATCCCGTGTCCCTGTTATAGCATCTCTCCTCTGGAATGGATTTGTGCAACCTCCTTTCAGACGGGGGGTTCCTCTTCCATTTGCAAGGGACCTTCCAGCCTCTGAGCCCCTCATTTACTCAACACACAGCCTATTTCATTGTTGGGAAACCTGGAAATGTCTCCTTTATGTCACGCTGAGAACTACCTCTGAGTCTTTTCTTGCCTGGTACGTGCCCTCTGGGATTGCAAAGTGGTTAGGAGCGCAGGCTTTGGAATCAATCGAGTGGAGTTTAAATTTCAATTCTCATTTAATGGCTGTGTGACCTCAGGAAAATCACTTGACCTCTCTAAGCTTGAGTTTTCTTGCTGTGAAACGGGGCTAATAATAATGCTTATTTCAGAAAGTTGTTGTGATGATTAAAGATTTTTGAGACACAGAGTGGGTGTGCATTTGGGAATAGTACCTCTTGTTATAATTTTACTTTCTGCCTCCCTTAAACTTCTCATTTGGCCTTAAATTGCTCTTATTTCGTCTCATTTTTCAGGTGAATGTCTGGTCCGCTCAGCTAGACTGAGCTCTTGGAGGGAAGGGCAACAACTTCATCTCTCTCTCTACCTCATTATTCTCAGGTGTCCGGGTGCAGCATACATACTCATCAATGGGTGATTGATTGAGTCAAACCTATGAGAAAACACTTGCTCCATAAGTAGTTGAATTAAAGCAACCTTGCAAATAGTTCAGATTCAAGCCGAGCCGGGGGGTGTGCACTGAATGGGACAGTGATTATCCCCTGAACCACCTTTTCTCTGCCCTCACGGGCTTGAAGAGGCACAAAGGTAGGACTCAACCCCCTGGTGGGGGTGGGGGACACTCCCCGAGCTCTCCCGGAAAGCGCGGCCTCCAAAGCTGTGCATCCGTCCAGGAGCGCCTGGCACGGCACTGCCTGTGGGAGAGGCGAGGAGAGGACCTGGAGATGCAGCCGGGACCCCTGGAATCTGTGTGTATATGGCGGTCTTGGGGTTGTGTGGAGGAAACGCTGGAGGCAGGGTTGGTGTGGGGCATTACTCACAGTGGCATTGCGAGATCACACAAGCTGTCATCAAAAGCAGGTGCAGGGGGCAAGGGCTCATGGCCCGACCAGTTTCAGTGGCTGGTGGGAGTCTGCTTCCCGGCCCCTGCGACATGGCACCATGCTCACTGTGCACCGCCCCAAAGGTGCCTTCCTGGGCTGCCAAGATGCACAGAAAACCAAACTCTGGGGGTTGTGGGGCTGCCAGGAGCACCGTTCCCGTCCCTTGGTTCTCCAGCTGCCTGCCTTGCCTGGGTCCTGGGCTGGCTCTAACATTCTCGATGCCTGCGAGATCCTCCAACGCAGAGGTTTATGAGCGTCTGAACCTCTGGGAGTGAACTCCCCAAGAAGAGGCTGTGGTTTTATTTCCATGTGAGCAAGACAGACTGCGGGGAAGAAGAAAGTGTGGAGATTAAGGACCGACGACTTTAACGAAGAAAACGAATCTTTTATAGTTTATGTGCCACCCTGGCTTCTTGCAGTGAGTGAGTTTGTATTCAACAAAAACATTTCATTTTATTTATTTATTTATTGCAAAGGAAATTGGATCTGGGGAACATTAATGGTGGGGGAGCAAAATGCACAAAGCAGAACTCACAGCAAGGCACAACCCTGAGCAAGCACTGCTCACAGACCAAGGAGAAAAGCGACTAATTAGAACGTGGCTCTCCCTGGGTTCCTGGATGCGGACTCTCGACTCCATCCCTCACAAGACCTGCCGCAAGTGCAAAGGGAAACAGAGCTCACATCGGGCAGCCGTCCTGGGGGGCCAGCTGTGACCTGCGTGTCTAGGAAGGGGCCGCTCCCTTTTGCAGGGGGGCAGGTGGGGAAGGCCTATCCACCCACAGTGAAAGGGCACCAGCCGAGGGGACAGGAGCCTCAGCCAGGTTCCCTCCTTGGAGCCCAGGTACTCCCGCAGCTGCTGTCAGGGGGCACCCTTGCAAAGATGGAGTATCCGGAGAAGCCCCTCTCTGGCCAGGCCTGACACAAGGCGAGATCATCGCTGGGGACTCCGAGGAGACTTGCAGGTGCCCGTGCTGAGCTGACCGGGGAGACCCAGAGGACAGAGTCGCTGGAGTCCTGGAGAGGGGCCCTCACCAGGAGGAGAGGGCAGGGATGATGGCAAAGCGTGGCAGGGAGCCTCCACTCTCTGTCATCACCACCAACCACCAAAATGGAGGTCATTCCAGGGAACCAGCAGCGGGTGGGGTGGGCGGCAAGAAGGAGGGACCCTGGGACTGTGAGACGCTGTTTGAGGAGAGCCACTCAGGACAACAATGGACTGTTGCATGAGGGGACACTGACAGCTGAATGTTCATGGTGTTAAGCCACTGGGATTTTGCGTTGTTTGTCACAGCAGTTAGCTGGCCCTGCCTAATATGGGGCTTACATCCCCTTCTGTCTTCACGGTGTTGATTCAGCCTCTGGACATAATTCACTCCTCCAACATGCACTTTTTGAGCACCAGCTGTGTGCTAGGCAGGCAGTGGGCAGCCTGCTGGGCCTGGGCAGACAGTGATGGAGAGCACGTCAGAGACGGGGACGCAGTGCCACCACAGTGTGTGGGCACACGCCAGGCCCTGATTCGGGGGAAGAGACACTGGCTTTGTTCAGCTCCAGGTCTGTACCCTGCAGCTGTGGGCAGTAAGGGCTGGGCAGCGTGGTTAGTCTGGCCGCCAGACTTCGGCCTTTATACAGGGCCCTTGGAAGATGTCACAGCCACACCCAGAAGGTCACTCTGGTATATGGGGCCCTGGATCACCCCGAGAGCCCACTGGAGAGAGATGAGGGCAGCTTTCCCTGTTTCTTAAATGACGAATATACTCCATTCACCTGGCTTTTACCTGGGCAAGAGAGAAATGTGCATTTAAGGAAGAAATGACATTCCACCTCAGTGTGCGTGGTGGGAAGTGGTGAGGACAGGCAAGGGAGGTGCTTCCAGTGGCCGGCCAGGTGCCCTGCTCACAGGAGCTGGCAGCAGCTCTGGAGGTGCTGCAGGTCCCCCACCCCCAAGCCACCCACCCACTTCTCCCAGGGCCACCCTGGAGGTTACAGCACATGCATCTTTAATTTTTTCAATTAACAACAATATAGAACAAATGGAGTAGAGTTTTAATTATTCATAATTCATTTAGGAATAAAATCTTTGTAAACTAAAGAAAGGAAAGGACTATATTACCTGTTCTTAAAACAACAAAAGGAGAGCAATGAAAGAGGGAAATCTATCAGTGAGCTGAATTTTCTAAAGCTTTCCCTCCTTTGGTCATGCAGCTGGAGACAAGGGAAGTGGGGGAAATTACCTCCCCTGCTGGTGGGTCAGAGGGCTGCCCTCCGCTCGTCATCGCTGGGGCCCTGATACACTGTGTGACCTACAGTCCCCTGCGGTGTCTGCATGGGTGTCCCTGTCCAGAGCCCTCAACTGACCAGGGTCATGTCAGTATTGAGCACGTTCAGGGTGTGCATGTGCCTGGGTATCAAGGGGACATTGACAGGACCCTTGCCCACCCAGAACGTAGGGGACTCTCACCCAGGAAACACATGCATCTACACATATATATGCATCTATATGTATACCTGCATCCACAAGCACCCACACACAGAATAGTCAAGAATCCTACGTTGAGAGGGGCAATAGGGCATCTTTAGGGTCTAAATTTTACAGCTTAATGTCCAGGCTCAGAGAAGGGCAGGCAGGATGGACGCAGGAGTCAGAAAGGGCTGCTCCTGAGGTCAGCCGTGCACGACAGGGAAGGTTTAAATGAATGCACAAAGGGAGAGGCTGCGGGGCAAGAGCACAGCAGTGGGGGCCGTGAGGCTGCAGCAGCCCACGGCAGCCTCTGTGATGGATCTGGGTTCTGATTTCCCCCTCAGATGTTCCTGCCCTTGCTCTGGTTAGACCAGTGTCATCTCCTGCCTGGTCTCTGCTTCCATCGACCTCCGGCTTCTATTTGGAGGCACCTCTTGTTTGTTTCACCTCTTGAACACTCTGCATCATTTGCAGGGCTAAGGGCAAGCATCCGCAGGGGAAGACCAGGCTGTCCATGTCTGGCTCTGGCCCCTCCTGCTCGTCACTATGACAGTCACCAGGCAGGCTGGGCTCCCCAGTCACAGCTCTTCTGTCCTTGTGCCATTGCACACGCTCTCTCCCCTGTGCAGGCAGAGGAACAAGGACACGGTCACAGGGAACAAGATTATCAGCTCGGTCCACAGCTGAGGTTGAGAACTTTACATTCTAAAGATGGAGTTTGCCAACAACGGGGGACCAGGCATCGCCCGCAGGGAAGAACAAACCTCGATCCCCACAATCAGCGCCCTCACCTGTCCTCACCTCCAGCTTTCATTTCCATTAAAAAGACAGGTAGGTGAGAGGGGCCCTTGTTCAAGTGGACAGGAGTACAGGGTTTGTGGCCAGAAGGCTTCTCTTCTGCTGCCCACTCCCCACCCCAGAGCCAGGTGAGAAAGGTCTCCAGGAGGTCGCTCGTGGGAGGGTGGGTGCTGGTGTCTCGGTCCTTAGTGGTCAGGACTGCAGAGGGCAGCAAGACAGATCTTGGGAGGACTCAACCCTTGATCTTGGAGTTTCAGTGTCTACCTGGCCATAGAGTCTGGTTCCTGCTTCTCCCCTGGAGATCTCTGAAGTCAGAGAGTTCAAGGAAGGGACATGGGGAGTGGTCCAGAGGACGAGGCTGGATAGGAAAGGAGGCTTCAGTGACTCATACGGCTCCTTGGGAATGAGTCAGGGGCCATGGGGCTGCCCAGGTGACTGCTGATGGGGACATAGGGAGCTGTCCTCAGCAATGGAGGGAGCCGTGGTGACAGTGGGCATGGACACCACCTCCCCTGACATGTCTACAGCAGCCACAGCCAGTGCCCGATGAAACCAGATGTGGGCCAGGAAATCCAGGGAGAAGTCCCAGCACCACAAATGACCGGTCCTGTCTCCCATCCCCTCCTGAACTTCTGTTCCACAAGAGAGAGTGAGAGGAGGAGGGAGAGAGGGCCCCCCCGCCCTGCGGTCCCAGCAGCCCCCAGCCTGTCCACTCAGGGGTTGATTGCAATGTGGGGTGGTGGGCTGGACCAGACTTGCAATGACAGAATGACCAGAGAGCTGTGGGACCGCTGAAAATGTCAGTAAGTGTCAAGGAAGGGTTGTGACAGAGCTCAGTTGAAGGCAGCAACTGGAAAACCACAAAGCACTTTGATGATTACACGTGACTGAATCGAGACTGCTTAATACACTGGTATGCACGAGCGGAAGCCGCCCGCCCCGGCATAGCCACACCGGTTGTTCAGTGTGGGCATCTGCTCCGAGTGGTTGGTGCTGGATCGGTTGTTAAATATTCCCACTGTCACCTCCATAGACAGGTATAATCACAAGGGCAGGAAACATTCACCAAGACAGTTAAAGTAGAAACGGCCACAAGTATAATCAAACAATCACAATTCCAGGAGCAGGCAGTAATTATGCGCAGACCCGGCTCTGGCCCTGGAAGGGCGCGGGCTGGATCACAGATACATGCAGTCGATCTCGGACAGCTCTGAGCTCGGAGTGTGGGCTCAGAGGCAAAGTCTCAGACCCAGTGCTGAGGAACTGAGGGTCAGGGTCAGGGTCAGGTATGTGCTCAGATGGGTCCCACAGTCACGGGAGAACAGGCTCACACACTGACACATGCAGGCATGTGCAGTCTCACACACAGAAACCAAACTGCCCAGACCTTGCTGCCTGATGCTGTCGGGAGATGGTATTGCAGAGGGACGAGGCTTTTAATATTCTGGGGAGGAACAAAAGCAATCCAGTGCTTTCAGGTCTGCTGCTTGTGCCCGGCTCCCCGGCTTGCTCCGGTCCCCGGGAGGCTGGCATGTTTACTCCGACAGGGCTGGGGTGGAGATTGCAGGGACGCGCGTGCATGGTGTGTTAGACACTCCATGGCGGGCGGGAGGCCGGGATGAGACGTGGGGAGGGCTTCTCCCGGGCGGCGTCTTGGTTATCATCGCTGTCGAGCGCGCTCACGGATGTGTGAGCAGGCTCCTGGTGAGTGGGTAATGGAGAGCTCTCAGACAGAAGCCACCGTGCTAAAGAGGCTTCTCTGTGGAAGCCACATCCCTGGCTGTGCCGTGTCTGGAAACAGTGTCCCGAAGTGACGTCAGGGCTTGCCCAAGGCCTGTTTGTCAGCAGCAGTATGTGGAAGAGAATGTCGGTGAAGAGATTGGTAGAGATTAGTCGAGATGAGTGTAATGAGAAAGAACCAGAAGTGGTAACCAAACAGGAAAAAACATGATTAATGCAGCAAATATTAATAATGTGCGTGGTCCTGTTATCAGTTCCTAATTCCTTCTCACTCACAATCTCATTTCTCCTGTGCTGTTCTCATCTTCTCAGCTCTGGGTTTTAGTGTTTTGACCTGGGGAAAATCCTCTGTCCCTGCTCCGGGTCTCTCTCAGAGGACCTGCGAGCACCAAATCTTTGTCGTTACAGTGCCGAGCAGCTTTGCATCCCTGGAGACCCCTCTGCGCATGGCTGTGATCTGCCCTCCTGGGTGCCGGCCTTCTCTGCCAGCCGGTGCCACGCTGCACCTGAAGGCTCTGTGCTCACCGGGCGAATGCCTTCCTGTGAGGAGGCTCCTGGCTGAAGTCCAAGCTCACAAAATATTCCTCCTTTGGCAGACGTGGTCATCATAACAGCTCTGGTGTACACCATGAATATCTTCATTAGCGTGACATGAATGAAGGTTTCCGGTTTAGTCGTTTTACTTCCAGTAATACCTGGACTCACACCCACCGAGGTCATCTGTGGACCTGTGACCCCAGCTTCTCAGAACGTCTGTTGTGCACCCTGAGGTCATGGGTGCGGTGGAGTCCAGGAAAACAGAGGAGGAGTTCTCTGTTCTGGTACATGGGCTGGCTCCTTGGTTTGGTAGGGATTCCCAGAACACACTTCTGTCTCCAAACTGGTTCTGTAATTTCTTGCTATGTTCTTAGAACCCAGTTAATGTAGGGAACCAGAGAAAGATTCATCCAGGACACGTTCTGAATGCCAGGGAGCCAGTGCGTGCCCTGGGGTTGAGGGCTGCACTGAGGGTGTACTTGGTTCTGGGAGGTTTTCTCAGGCATTCAAGGTTCTGCCCAGAGAGGAGGAAGCCTTCGTTGAGAGCCAAGATCGCCAAAGCCTGCTGCTATTACCTGTGAACCACATCTGCGCGTGGCTGGCACGACTGGGAGGTATACCTTGGATAACAAAAACTTCGAACTACACCTGAAACGCCTGGGTTACCTGCCCTCTGTTCCCTCGTGTCTGGCATAGAGTAAGGCAGGCAGGTAAGGGAGAAACTCGCTAATGCTCGGAGGTCGTGCCTTTCGTCTGAATCTCTTGTTACGGTTTCAGTCTCTTTCTCCTCTTGGTTTCAGAGATGCTCCCTTGCAAGATGCCTCAGACTACGCAACATTATTTATTATATTGATCACTCGTAACATCCCCCAAAGGCTCCATGTAGAGGGAAGTGACTGGTCCTAATGGCCCAATTAGGTTTATTATCCTCTGGCTCCTGATGTAATGTTTGTGCCACTGACTCTGCAGCAGAGGGAAGGAGCCTGGTGTGGGGACTCTGGAGCCCAGAGTTCGGGCCCTAGCTCTGTCACCAACTCACCAGGTGACCTCGGGTGACATTTTCATCCTTTCGATCTTGGTCTCTTAACTCTAAAAACAATAAAGGACATTGACTGAGTCTTGGGGCAGTGGACTAAATGCATTATGTGGATTATCTCATTGAAATCTGCCAACAAACCTATGAAGTAGGTAGTGTTATCATACCATTTAGCAGGTGAGGAAACTGAGGCTCACAGGTGTTACGTGACTTGCCTGAGTTCTTACAACCAGGGGTGATAGGCTGGATTTGAACCTAGATTCCTGAGTTTAGAGCCAACGCTCCAAAGCCCTCTCCTCTGCAGACTCCTCAGCTATCCTTGGGGGCCCTGCCAACCTGGCGGGAGACACAGGCACCTGCTGCCGGTCCTGGGCAACTGCTATTCTTTGCATCAGGTGCACAAACATTGCAAAGGCCCCTCCCATCTTGGGGGCTGTGATTAAAAGACTCCAGCTAGCCCTTTGATTGTGCTGCCTGGAATTCAGAATCTACTTATATTTATATTACATTTGTATTTAGATTTCTTTAATAAATATTTCTATATGCATAAATATATTTTTATGATTTGGTGAGGCTGGTTCCCCCTTACCATGTGTCTCACCTCCTACCTTTTCTGTGTCAGCCTGCCCTGCGGGGGCCGCCACCTCGGACCAGCCCCTGGAGAGCCTGGCTGGAGCTGGAAGTTAATTCCGTTTGCAGCGGTGGCCACTTGGGACTTTTAAGCATGGCAGCGACATAATGAGATGGGTATTTATGGACAATCACTCGGGAGGCAGTGAGGAAGAAGGCTGGAGTAGGGGGAATGACAGTAGGAAGAGGCAGGAGATGCAGTTGAGATTCGTTTTGGAGGTGGCACCGCAAAGATTTTAGGCACCCTTCAGCAGAGACTCGCTGGCTGCTCCTTGCTCAGCCACATGCCAGACCCTGCTCATTGAGGATTTCACTTTCCTTTGGCTTCTGGGAGCCTGCAATTTTCCTTCCTGGCCCTCTCTTTCCTCATCTCCCACTCCACTTGTTGGCTTAAAAATCAGAAGCCCAATCCAGGTGCGTTGGGCTTGGGGCTGTGCTTGTGTTGGGAGACCTGGCTCACTAGAGTTTGCCCTTTCACGCCATCGCACCGCGGCATTAGTGCCTCTTGAATTCAGGATGCACATTTACCCAGAACAGGGTGCCCTCTCTCACTGAAAGAGAATCCTGGGAGCGCCTGGTGACTGGTGGCCTGACAGTCCCAGATCTGGAGACCAGGGCGCTGTGGGGAGCAGGCGGGTGCTTTGTCCCAGGCCCCGGGAGACTTGGGGCGGGGGAGGGAGGCGGCCCGAGGGCTTCCAGGTGCACCGCTAATGATTGTTTTCACTGAAGAGTTTTGGACTCCGCGCTATACAATTTTCATCCTTTTTGCAAAATGGATGATAATTTGGGTCTGTCTTGACTGCCGGTTTTGCATTGCTAATATTGGTGGAAGGAGGGTTTTGCCCAAGTTCTCTTAAAATATGAGAATTTCAGTCCAAAATATGTGAATTTTTAATTGCAATCCTGGCAGCCCTGGGTGGGTTTTGTGTGTAGCATCTGTTCCTTCCTCCCTGTTCCTCTGCAGTCTCAGCTTCGCGTCCCTTTTCTTTTCGATCCTTTTCCTGGGCTAGGGTGGCTCCTCTGTGTCCTTGCCCTCCTCGTGCAGAGCTTCCCCAGCAGCCCAGCCCCAGTGCTGGCTCCTGCCCCGAGGGGCATCCGCAGCTGTGCATAACCGTGTTCCCATTACAAATGCTATTTTCCAGGGGCTCCTAACCAAGTTATACACATTTGTTTGGGCTTGGAACCTGGCATTCTGGGCAAGGTCTCAGACCTCGCACAGCCTTGTGGTTCTGTGTGAAATCTCATTACTGTCAGTCCGGCCATTTTCCTGGCTGAGAAACGAGGCAGCTGACGCGTTCAGATGCCGTTTATTCCTCGTGTTTGCATTGCAGGGGCAGCAACTGTTAAAGAAAAGCCCTCCTCTCCTCTGATCCTGCCCACCCAGCCAGTGATCAAATGCGGAATGTGCGGGTGTTGTCAGGAAGCCTGAAAATGTGTGTTATTTCCCGAGCTCCTTAGCTTTACACAGCAACGTGGTCTGACATTTAAAATTAATCTACGCGGTAAAGTTATTAACGTTTGAATGTTAGCACTGGGATATCCACGGTGACCTCTCCTCCCACTCTGGTGTTTGTTTGATAAGGATTCCCGGGCTGTGGCAGAGCCGAAACCAATGCAGTCATACTTGCTTTTTATTAATTCTGATACTGGGCCTCACCTTGGGAGATCTCTAAGCTCTATGTAGGAGTGCTTCGATTTCTCCAGGCAGTAGCCAGAGGAGCTGTGCGCCGGCTTCTGCAAATGCTGAATGGGGTTCTTCTACCCGGAAAGACAATAAAGACCCAGGGAGAAGCCAACAGGATTTTTAGAAGCTTCTGGGGAACCATTGTTCTGGGGCTGCGGTGAACACATATATGACCATGGTTGTAGGGCACGAGCTCATCCTCTCCCCACATTTCCGTGTGTCCTGGTGGCTGTGCTTTTTCATGTCATGGCTAGGGACCATCAGCTGGCCAATTCTAACCAAGGAGATCAGAGGAAAGGCTGGCCCATCTGGCCATGCCTGTCCCTATCTTGGTGTAAGGGACACTCATGTTAGTTTCCGGGGGGCTTACGATGGATGGAGTAATGAGACAGACGTATAGGGCATGCTCACTTACTTCTCTGGCAGGTACGATAGGCAGGCAGGAAAGGCATTCTACAGGGTGGAACAGCATGAATCAAAGCATGGTGGCCGGAAAGTAGGAGAAGTGCTGAGGGAACAATGTGGTGTGATTCCGCTAGAGCAGGGGCGTCCTATGGGAGCAATTACAGGATGGAGGTGAAGCGTTTTGCAAGACCCAGTCCATGGAGAACCTCTATGCCTGTTGAAAGTGGGGAGTCTAGGTGGAGAGTCTTTTGAGGCATTCTCAAAGGCAGATGCCACAGTCACAAAGCACTTTCAGAGGATTAATGTGATGTCAGATTGGAGGACGGATTGGAGGCAGCACTGGAACCAGCTGAGTCCAAGTGAGACTTCCTGTCCTTAGGCTTTCTCTCTCCCTGGTCCCTGAACTCCTCAGCCTTCTGGCATTCTCCTCCCTCCATTCCGCATGCTCCTGGGCCTCCTTCACCTGCTCAGCTTGTCCCTGGTGAATTAGGGCTCTGCCCTCAGACTGATGCCGATCACACTCTGCACACTCTCCCTGGTGACCTCACCCGCTCTCAGGGTCACAGCCACCACCCTGTGCTGCTGACACGCAAGCTCCTCACCTCCTGCCCAGACCACTCCAAAGCCCGTTCTTGGTACCCAACTGCGCATCCATCTGGCCTGCCTCCTTGAGGAGCCTGGGCAGCAGGAGGGCAGTATCCACACCTGCGAGGGCTCAGTACTTGGTTTCATGACAGACTCACTCTGGTTTTAGAAGATGGTCCATCTTTGCTCCTCCTGTGTTCTATCCAGCATGCTCGAGTTCCCCTTCCTTTTGGATTCTTAGACTTGATACCTCTTGCACTCCTCTCGCCATCCCTCTGTCCACACTTCTCCATCTCTCCCTTATTTGCAACTGTTTCCCTTTATCTCTGCCTGTAGAAATCCTTCTCGGGCCCAAAGCAGGTCCTCTGAGGAGCAGTTCCTTCCTCTGGTCTCCGGGGCCCTTCTCTTGCTTTGTCCTGCTATGTTACAGCTTGGGGGAGGGGGCAGTGCCTGCAAGTGAACCCTACTCCCTTGCCTGTCTCATTTCTCCAGGGTGGGTATTGGTTAAGGATGTTGGTCTAGGGCTTTGGTCTAGGACAGTGTGGCCCTTCGGGGACCAGACCATTCCTTGTATATAAAGGGTGGGTTTTATCCTAAGTGGAGGTCATACCTCCCCGCCAACATGGTTCTGTGTGACGAGACCCTCAAAGCAAATGGGACCCGTAGGCAGCTTACAGAGTGAGGGTTGTTCTAGCCTTAGGGTTGAAAGGACCAAGAGGGCCACAAGGTGGGAAGCCAGTTGGTTTGTGCTGGGAGAAGTTGGGCCAGAACCTGGGGAGCAGGAGCCCAGGCAGGGGCTGTGAGTTTGGGTGTGCTGGGTTGACATTAGAGAGCTAGAGTGGGCCAGGGGTGCCCTGGGGTGGGTGGGGGTTGCATCTGATTCCTGGAGTGCATGAGCTTTGTGGTTTCAGGTTTCCATTCTCTCCTTCCATATTTACCTCCTGTTGGTCCATCAGCGTGTAAGCATATAGCAGAGTTGTTCTGCGAATTCAAGTCTGTTTCAGCTGGGCTTGGAGAAGCCCAGGTGAGTGTTTGCCTACCCTGGTGACACCAGCAGCTCCTGGGACTGTGTGGTTGTGTGGCCAGAGTGAGGGGTCCTGGAGGACGACACAGTTGGTGGATGCTCCAGTCCCCTCACACCAGCCCCCTCTCAAGAGTCTTTCTAGGAGCAGAACTTGCAAAGTGCTAGGTATTGTTTTCCGCAGATGGCGGTCGCCTTACAGTGTCCGCCCGCTTCATTCCACGTGGGCTTCTCGAAGGTCGGAAGCTGCAACTCTGCCATCTTTATCTGAGCCAGGAGCCCAAGCCCTGAGCTTCCTTCAGAGCAGGTGTAGTAAATACACTCTATTTTCTTTCCATCTTTCCCTCCTCACCTCCTCCCACCTACATAAACACACATTTATTGTGGAATGAATATAATTTACCAGTTTGAAAATGAGAGTTTAAGGAGAAATGGAAGTCTATGCACTTTTGCAGGTGATGGCTGTGTGTGTGTGTGTGTGTGTGTGTGTGTGATGGAGAATAGAAAAGAGGTGTGTCGGGGTGACTGTAACAGCCACGTGGGGAGGGGCGAAGCCTGCCCTGGAGCCCAGGGATCCTCACCCTCCAGTTAGTCCCTGTTCTTCAGACACATTCCCGACCTTGGTCAGCACCCACTTTCCCGCCCGTGGTCCCGATTGAGCTGTGGGTAGCAGGAAGGGGTTATTTGGGAGGGAACAGATATTTCCTCTCCCTGTTTCCACCAAATCTTCCTTCATTTACAAGCATGACTTGTTTCTGTTCCGCTGCAGACGCCAGGCGGGTAGTATCTTCTTAGCTTGGCTCCTACAGACACCGTGCGGGGGCCCAGTGCTCCCTGGTGGGACAGACGACATTCTCTGGGAGAGGAGAAGGGATTTCCCTGACCTCCCCTTCCTCCCTTAGTGCAGAGCTGTGTAAATAGCAAGGCCCCCTTAAAAAAAAAAAAGAATTCTAATATGAGGAAACATTACTTTCCTATCCATTTTCATGCTGCTCTGAAACATGTTCAATAAAAATAGCTTTAAGGCTTTAATACTTGAGGCGTTTAGATTTCTCTTATAGTTAGTTCTGTGACTGAAGAGTAAAAAAATCCCATTTTGTATGAAGATAAAATTATCCGAGTTACTATATGAGATATATAACACTTGAGACATGTATGTTTATGTGCACACTCGGAAACACACACAGGCAGTGAGATCCGGGGTCTCCATTTCCTCAGCCCTCCGTGGGATTGACAAGGTCCCGACGAGCAGGAGAAAACCTCCATTTCCACCTTGGGCCCCCGACGCCAATCCGGGGACTGGTTTAATTTTGAAGTTTCCTTTCAAAATGGGAGCTCGTTGTTTTCCCGTGCTTGTTTATTTATTTATTTCGTTATGGAGCACGGGAGATATGGGCGAGCCTGTGAATCCATGTAGTCTTAGCCAGACATGGAGATGTGTTAATTAGTTATTTAATACGGCTCCAGCTATTTCCCAAGGAAAAAAAAAATCCACAAACATGACAAGTAATTGCTATTAATCTTAATTATTGTAATAACCTTCCTATAAACAATAACTGTCTGGCTACCCTATCACATGCTTATTTCATTACTGACAAGAGAGATCTTTAAAATCTCATGATAAATTAATGCTTTTACCATTAGCTTCAGTATGTTGGCCATGGGGAAGAAAAATGATTGCTCAGTTTATAAAACTGTTGAAAAAATTCTCTCGCTGTAGCCATAATATTTTAGATTTCTTGTCTTATAACTCTTAATTTTTTATTTCCTGTCCTCCAAACTGCTTCCCAATTTGGAGTCTTTCTCTGTTGAAATGGTTTTTGTTTCCTAACTGACCAGAGTAAATGTACGTGTCTATTTTGTAATGTTTACAAGAATCCTCAAAGGGTTTAGTGACTGGTCTCAATGATACAAGCACCTATATTGTGGAAGGATTATTATTATTATTATTATTGCTTCAGGCCACAGTATGTCACACTTAGCTTTGCCTGAAATGGCTAGGGGGCTGTGTCTATCTAACACATCCAGATTTATTGTGAGTGAACAGAGAGCTTAAGACACCTTCTCTGACATACCCAGTGCATTAGGGAAATAAGATCAACGTATATAGTCGTACATGTGTTTCCAAATACTGGCTCCCCAGAATATCACCCCAGCAACCTGCTGATAGGCAGAGCTGAGTTTATTGTTCTGGCTACTATAACAAATAAATATATCATAGATTTGGTGCCTTAAACAACACACATGTGTTTCTCACAGTTCTAAAGGCTGGGAAGTCCAAGATCAAGGTGTGGGCAGATCGAGTATCTGGTGAGGGCCCTCTTCTGGTTTTGCAGATGTCTGTCTTCTCATTGTGTCCTCACATGGCAGAGGGCAGAGAGAGAAAGGAAGCAAGCCTTCTCCTGTCCCTTCTTGTTAGGGCACTGATCCCATTCCTGAGGGCTCCACCTTCGTGACCTAATCACCTCCCAGTACTATCACATTGGGGATTAGGTTTCAGCGTATGAATTTTAGGGGGACACAAACATTCAGTCCATAGCACTGTGATAGGAGAACACCAGCGTGGTAGAATCTATTTGCATCTCATAGGAGGAAGAACAAAGTTGGAATTTTTACTGAGACTTTGTAATCTGGTTTAAGGTGGATCTTTCCATGTGGGAGCTTGATTAGGACTCGGTAACAAGCATGATCTAATCGTGTAGGGTTGGTGGCCACAGCGAGGTGTTTGAGAAGAGTTCAAAGGGCCTCCGGGTGTAAACTGCCATTTGATACTTTTATTCAAGAGTTGATGAATCTTTCAGAAAGTTCTTGGTTTGAACAACTTTTACCTTCCTGGGCAAGAATAGCCTGGAAAAGTAAAGCCATGTTAATGTAGACTGTGAGTTGTATGTATGGTTCGGTTATTAGTATGTATGTATTTAGTTACTTATACATTTAGTTATTTTTTGTTTGTCTTTTGATGTTTGCTGATTCTGTACTTTCGCCACCACAGGCTGCTGTTTCGTCTTAGCTGTCAGCGTAGCGGTGAATTCCCCCTCCCCCACCCCTGGGACCCCTAACACTCTGAAATGGAAACAGAAATTTCAGCCCCTCTTCACCTTGAGCCATAAAGTCAAATTTGACCTTTGCAGAAATACTTCCCTGTGCGAGTGAAAGCTACAATTACCCTAGCTGAAATTATTCACTGAGACCCTGTCTCCCCGGACTTGGAGAAACTCCTGGGGGAGTCTTGGACTAATGTATTTTGTGCTTGAGTATTTCTAACCTTTGAATCAGTAGTTCTCAACCAGTGTGCCCGGGGGCACTGGAGAGGGAAGTGTGAACCCTTATAGGTGGGCAGCCAGAATATTGAGCAGTGTGTAAAATGAACTTTTTTTAGTTCATTTAGTTCATTTTGAGTGACAGCTCAAAACCGGGTGGGGGTGGGGGTGGAATGATGAGCTGACTGGGGCATGTGACCCAGGGTAGAGGTGGCAGAGTGTGCTGCAAGAGTGATGGCATCATGACACATCTGTGCCAAAGGGAGATCACATACTCACTGCAAATCACAAAAACTTTTCCTCCTTTATATGTAAAAGAGCAAGTTTTAAATCAATCCCCTCAAGCAGTGACACAATACTGGAGTGAGTATTGGGATCATTTGTGTGGAATGTGGTCCTTTCCACTGGGCTGACAAAAATTCTAACATTTGAAAGTATACCGTAAACACAAAAGTTAGAGAACACTGCTTCAAGTGGCCTTAACATTGGTTAAGGTAACGCTAGTGTTTGATATATCCTGTCCAAATTTCAATGGCTTAACACAATAGGGTTATTTCCCACCTGTGGAACAGTCTGCTTTGGGTGCCCCAGATCTGCAGATGACGTTCCTCCAAATGGTAGTTCAGGGAGCCAGGCATTTTCCATCTTTAGGCTCCACCATTGTGCAAGACCTTGGAGTCTTCTGCCTCCAGCTGGCAGAAGGGGAAAGGAGAGTGGAGATGAAAATAGCCACTTAAAAAAACCCCCAGCTTGAAAGTGATGCCAGCTCTTCTGTGCACAGTCTGGGAATGGCGGGAACACACCTAATCGCAAAAGTGTCCACACCCAAATGCAAGGAGGGAGATGGGAAATGCAGTCCCTGGCCCAACAGCTGCCTCCCAGTGACAGCTCTACACTATGGAAGGGGCATCATGCATGGGTGGACAGCTAGCTATCACTGCCACAATCTGTCCCCTCGGTTGCTACAGTCTGTGCACACCCTTCGTCTGACACTTGGACCATCCTCACTTCTCCTCCCCAAAGTCCAATTTGTGTATCCAGTTGAAATTCCTGGAATTTGAGCTATCAGATCTGGGTATGGGTCACTGTGACCCAGTCACTATTGAATCAAAAGACATGCAACCTGCCCTCTCTCTCCACCCACCTAGTGAAAGTGGCGGAGCAGAGACAGCGTGGGTGTCTTCAACACTCCACTCACAAAAGGGAGGAATGGAAAACATAGCAGCCACTGTCCCGTGGTGACAGCCCTGCCCAGCCAGAGGAGGTTCCTTGATTAGGCCTGATTCTGCTCTCTAGGAGGAACTCTCTTGTCCACTACTCCCATAGTTCTGCTCTCCATCCTCTGGAAGGTTTTTCCTTATCCGTCACCCTTTATGGGTCTATCTTGCTGGTTTTTTCCTGGAGCAAGTTGAAGGGGCCTGAGGGTTATTTAATAATCATAAGGTTGTTTTTTTTTTTTTTTTTAAAGGCAGGATTAGAGCCTTAAACACAGCAGGCTTCTGGTCTACTTGCTTGTAAGCAGTTGCATGTGTCCATAGCTTCAGCCAAAGTTCTTTCCTAAATATAACCACCAAGCCAGACTTTATATATTTGCTTATTTTCCTTCATGCTTCTGTCTCTCAGCTTAATGGCAGGTGTCTTGAGACCATCTAAAACAATAGGCTTCGGTGAGAAGTTAGCATCCCTAATTTACTCATTGCTGCAGGATTGAGTCCTTCTGCTTCACTGAGAAGTCTTAAAGGATCTTAGTTGTATAGAACATTTTTTCAGTCTTTTTTTTTGCCGTTTGGGATTTATCAGTTGTGTCCCAACTTCTAGATTCTCTCTATTCTGTTTCCTTTTTGCTGGCAAACCATCAGTTGCTTTTCCCGAGCTCATTTCTTTTTTGTTTTTCCCTTGCTAAACTCTGGCTTATTGCACCTGCTTCCCCTAAGTAGGCACGTGGTCTGCCTCCCTAGTAATGACAGGTGACTGTTCTAAATGTCTTGCTGTTGCATAACGTGGGTCTCCATCTTTCCAACCTCTGATATCTGTTGTTTTACCGTCTCCTATCCCATCACTGGGAGACAACACGTACTCTCTAGTTTTGGTTTTGTGCACACCACTTGTTCTGCTGTCCCCATGTCCCAAGTTAAGTCTGCCTGCTCTATGTCACCACCCCGGCCACTCTTGACTACTATCATCTCTCCCTCTTGTGGCTCCTGTGTCTGAGTCCAAGTTTCTGGGTATAATTTCTCAAATGCTCTTGGCATTTTTGTGATGAGTATCATTTTATGCTTAGCCACTGACTATGGGTAATTTTTCAATAGATCTTTGTTATTTATAAAGTGTGTCATTAATTAATACTACAGCTAAGGTATTGAGTTCTGAAAATGAGTGTAGACAAAGGGTGTGTGTGAGCAGTTCAGACTGCCCAGTTGTGACTGATTACATATCCACGGTGACTGATTGATTTTACCATCAGTCTTGGAAGCACATTCATAAGGGGACAGGTTGCAGCAACTGTTCTTATAGTGAAATCAGGTGGTGCACACTTTGTATGTTGTGTTGAACACAATAGTGTTAAAACTTTTTTTCTTTTTAGTAAATACCTGAGTATGTCCAGTTCAGTGGATGAAATGCCATTATATGTAAAATTAAGAAAATTCTATCTTGTGGTTATTGTGAACTGTTCTTTGGTAAATGAAGCAGGAATATATTCACCTAAAATTCTTCAGTGTTCACATTTTATAGTTAGGCCAGGAGAGTGCCTAGTGAAGTTTACATTATGGTAGGATTTCATATACTTTTGAAGTCCTACTTAGTTTAACCAGCTGATGTCCAAAGTCTGCTGAGATGGAATCTTTGTTAGTGACTAGAATTATCCAGGCAAGAGGGAGAGATCAGGATATGCTGTGGCAATGAACAACCCTCAACTCTCAGTGTCTTAACCTAAAAAAGTTCTATTTCTCACTCAGACACGGTCTGATGTGGGTTGAGAGGCTCTCCTGGCAGCTCTGCCTCAAGCAGTGACTAAGGATCCATACTTCGTCCATCTTGCCCTGCTGCCATTCTCAACACGTGGCCTCCGTGGTTGCTGCAGAAGGGGAAGAGAGAGTGTGGGCAATTGTGTAGGGAGTGCTATGGCCAAGACTGCAAATCGGATAATTGATTTCTGCCCACAGTCTACATGGCGCCAATGTAACTGCAAGGAAGCCTGGGAAATGTCATCTTCTCATGGGCCCAGGAAGAGGAAATGGGCTTAGTGAACATTCAGCCAGTTTCTGCTTCGGAATCATAACGAGGTCCCTCCATGTGCGAGAGGGAAGAAGGGACAGGTGTAAGGACAGAGAACGGGACCTTTCTGAAGTGGAACCTGCTGGCTTGTGGAAGCGATCGGCTGTTGGTGTGATGAAGTGGGAGAACACCCCAGAGTTCTTGTGCTGAGTTTCTGGGAGACAGGCAGAGAGGCCTGCTCTTGGCTGGGGTGGAAAGGAGTCAGGAGTGTCTGTTGCATATAAACCTGTCATGGTTTAGTCCACGGCTGGACTTGGAACTGCTGCCCCAGTTCTTGGGCTCCTGGCTTGGAGGAGTTGTAAGCCTTGGCCCATACGACAGAGAGAGATGACAGATGCTAAGCAAATATGTGCAAAGAATTTATTGTGAGTAAAGTTTAAGGGTGCAAAGCGAAAGTACATTTCCTAAGGGGAAATGGGTCTGTCTCTGCAAGTGGAGAAGACCCTGTCCACTTCTATGTTTTTCTTTTTATATGCTTTATGTTTAGGTAAAGGTTAGTTATAATTAGGACAGGATTCCTTTCTATGTTTGGACATGACTTAAAGGTTATGTTATACGTATTGTGGGGAAAGTTCCGTTTCCATTCTCTTACTGGTGGTCAGTGTTCCATGGCCTAATTACCCCATTCTTGAAGACTGAAATAACTGTTCCCTCTTTTTATTTTTCTGCAACCCTTTGCTCCTTATTGTTTTTATATAACTGCTTTCTCCTTTCTGTTTTTCTGATTTCCAATATCTCTCACTTGTTTTTCTGTCCCTAACAAACCCTTGCTCATGCCTCTCCTCTGACCCTATTTATGTTTTTCTCCCATCGTGAGAAGTTGGTCTTTCACACGTGGGCACCATGCGGAGCCTGCGCAGAACGTGGAGGTTGGCGCTGCTGGCTCACTAGGCTTGGCTCGGTCTGTAGCATGTGTAGGGCTAAGATTTTTTTTGCTTCCTTTGTGTAAATGGGTGCCCCTGTGCACTGTTCAAACTCCACGTTGGCTCCTAGAAGATTCAGTAAAACTGTCAGGCCATCTTTGCTGAGCTTAAGTTTTCTCATATCATTCCAGTATTGAAGGGACATTCACCTACCAGCCTTCTATCGCTGAGAATGAAAAATCTTTTCTTCTTGATAATATAAAGGAATTAATAATTAATAAAACACATCTTTGTTTATTTCCCAAAGTGCATCATGGCTGTTTGTCCAGAGCACTCTGAAGTGCAAATGGGGCTCTTTGGTCATTATTTGATTAACCTGTGTCTTTCTGATGACTGATAGGATCACACTTGCCCTTACTTTCCACTATCTCAATATCTGTGGAGCCAGAGAGGTGGGTTCTGGGGGGAGGACCTCCCCAGGTGAAGATATGCTGCACCTCAGCAGCCCATTTGGGGTTGGCACCTACACACGACATTGACCTATACATAAACAGGGCCTCCACCTGCAGGTCATCAGGGACCCCTCATGTGGCCAGAGGTGTGGGCTGAGGGACAGGTGCCAGTAGCATATGAAGGAGTTGGAGCCCCAGTACCATCACCCACCCCTCATGGTCATGACCACCTCTCTTTCTCAGCAGCAAGGGCTATTCACAAACAATGTACATACTGTCAAAATAGCCAAAGTACTGAACACTGATTTAATAACATATTATATGTATATTTTGTGGGAGAATGGGAGGAGGAGAAATGAGGGTATGGTGGGAAATGACTGTTAAATCCTTATCCAGCATAGTAGGAGATCAATTTGTAATGTCTGCAACTGACAAGTCAAGGCACATGGAGGTGCGTATCAGAAGAAACAGTTGATGGGCGTGGTTGTCTCCCGAGACCAGGACTGGTGGATAGGGAGAGGTACAGAAGGAGACTGTGGGCTCCCCTTGAAGTGTTAGCTCCATGTGAGCTTTATTTAGACCCCATGCATACATTATTTTGATACAAATAAGCATTAGTTAAAAATAAATATTATAATCACTCTTTTTCCCTGTGATCTAGGCATTCATCTATTCATGCATTCATGCCAGCCTTTACTCATTTAATAAATATTTCTTGAATACCTTCCTCCTCTGGGGTAGAAATTGGGCTTGGTATGGGGGAATGAGAGGTGAAGGATCACGACCTTCACATGCTTTGAGGTTTAACTGCAGAACAGAAAGCCCAGGATGATGGATGCTGTAGCAGATAGGAGCACAGCTCTGGGGAATTTTCTCTCAGTGGCTTGTAGAAGAGTCCCCCCACCCCCAGTCTTCCTTCAGGACAACTTCTGCGGGTGCAGGGTCTGGGTGTCTTCCTGGGTTGGTGTTTTGTGAATTTGCACAGGGAGAGCTGAGTCCGAGAGATGCTGGGCACCGTCTGGCCCTGTCCTCATACTCAGGGGGTTGAGGTCTCTTGGACCTGTCTGTGCCGGATGGGACAAAAGGCCCAGGCAGAAGAGAAGGAAGGGAAGGAGAGGAGATGAAAAGTAGGAAGTGGGCTGAGAGGGGGAATGGGAGAGAGGGAGAGGTCGCTGAGCCAGGGCTACCGCTGAGAGGCTGCCGGGGAAGGGAGGGAGAAAAGGGACCTTTGTTTAGACATTGTTTTCAAATACTGTTGAAGTGCTTTCTTCGTTTTTATTTTCCATCTTGATGGAAATTTTGTTATTTTTACACTGTCACAGAACAAATGGAACTGTGACTTAGAGATCACAATGTATATAGCTGTTTTGGTGTACTTTTGACAGTTCTATCACATTTCTGACAGGCACAATTTTTTTCTCCCTTGGGAAATTGGGGGTGGGGACTCAGGCTCCCCAGATGGTCTGATTCTGCTCAAGGCTGTGCCCAGGCACACCGCCCCTACGGGTCATGGGGAAGTGGCCGAGAAGCCAGCCCCAGACCTTGGGGACCCCCGGCAGTGAGGACTGGGCTTCTGTGAAAGGACCAGGATGGGAGGCAGTGGACGCAGAGGTGGGTTCTTTGGGATGTAGAGCGGTCAGTATCAGCCTCAGGGCAGAAATCCAGGACTGACTCTGCGAAGTCACAGTAGTTATGGAAGGAGAGGAAATATGTGAGCTGGAGGTGGCGGGGGCAGGCCCTGCTTGGCAGAATGAGCTGAGAGAGTTGGCTGTGAGCAGCTGGGTCTGGGCACTGGTGCTCCCTGAAGAGTAGGTGCTTTGAGCCTGGGTCTCTGCTCTAAGGACAGAGGTGTCCTGCACGCCCCTGGGCTCTGGGCTCCCTTGTTTTCTGTGGGAGGGGCAAGTGGGCAAGTGGGGGCAGTCTTCAGGAAGAAAGGCCCCCTGATGTTCTTGAAATGCCCCCACCGAGAAGAGCTCTGCTGGAGCATCAGAGCCACGAAGTTTTCCATGATCGCCCCACGCCAACTCACCGACCATGATCTCCTCTGGCTCCTCACTGGAACCCACAAATGCTTCTGCAACATATTATTGCAAGTAATAATAATGCCTAACCATGACATAGTGCTCAGCATGTGCCCATCTCCTCCTGCATTGCCTCACCGAACTCTAGCTGCAGTGCTATGAGGCAGGAACGCTCTGAGGCTCACAGAGGTCAGGTTCATTGTTTTCCACGTTTGCCTCCTCCATCCCATTTGAGCCCATGGCGGCATGGACGGTGTCTCATTCGCCTTTGAGTGTGTGAAGCCGCTTGCTTGTGGAACAGATGGGTGTGTGAGTGAATGGACTGGAGTCAGGCACCCGCCCCTCTCTTCTCCTAAGAGGTGACATAGATGGTGATTGAGTACTAGGTTTGAGAGCCAGAGTACTTGGGTTCAAATCCTGGCTCTGACCTTGGGAAAATTACTTCAGTTTTCTGGGCTCTGTTTTCCTCAATGCAGAAAGTCATTTTCCTGTCAGATTGGGTTTTCATTTTTTAAAGCTTTGTATTCAAATCTAATATAACATACATACAGAAAAGCACACAAATATATGTATGGCAGGTTGAATATTCACAAAATGAACACACCTGCACCCTCAAGACCTCCTTCAAGAAACAGATCATCATCAGCACCTCAGAAACCTCCTTAATACCTCCCTAAAGTAGGAGAGGGTGTGCTGCTCCCCACCCAAAGGAGAAATGTCATCCTGACTTCTAAATCCGTAGATTAATTAGTTTTGCCTGTTTGTGAACTTTACGTAGATAGAATAACACAATAGATAGCCCTTTGTGTTTAATTTCTTTTTTCCAACATCATGTTTGTGAGATTCCTCCATATTGTGATGGATACTTGTGGTTATTCATTTCCATTTTAATTTGGGAGCATTCCCGTACAACAGTGCTGTGATTGTACACATCTTTTGGTGCACTTATGCACCCATTTCTGTTGAGTATATACCTAGCAATGAAATGGCTGGGTCATAAGGAAAAGGTATGTTCAGATTTAGTAGATACTGCCAGACATTTTTGCACAGTGTTTGTACAACCGTCGGTGAGGGAGATTTCCAGCCACTCCCTGTCCACACCAGCACTTGACATTTTCTTTTTCACTGTAGCACTTCTGGTAGGTGCAGAATGGTGTACTATTGGGGTACAATTTGCACCACTGCCATAGGGCTGTTTGGAGAATTATATGTGTCAACACATGAAAGACACTTAGTGCCTGCACCGTGGGGGCTCTGTGTCCTCGTTAGTTCGTCAGGTATCTTGGGAGGTCAGGGATGTCCCTGGAGGCCACCTCCTTTCAAGGAGTCACATATTTGCTGACTCCCCCATGCCAGCAGGAGCTGTGGGGTCTAGAGTTTGGAGTCATCGGTGATTGCAGCTGAGATTCTTAGAACTGAGTAATCGAGGAGTCCAGGATTCCAAGCACTGAATGAAGAGACAGAGGCACTTGGTTCCCAGGGTCTCCTAGTGACTGGTTCTCCCAGAAGGGTTTTCTTCCCCGACTACCCACCTGGCTCTGGCTCAGGTGGGCAGATAAGTGCCAGAAGAGGTGCTGAGTTATGATGTGGGGCTTTTTCCTAACAAGATCCTCCAAGCTGCAGCCAGCACGGAGCACTGGGCACTGGAGTAAAGTTCATCAGCATCCCGAGCGCCAAGTGTCTCCTGCTGCCCAGAGACTGGGGGCTGGGAAAAGGCAGGGAGGGGCCACCAGGTTTCTGTGGAGAAGGTCACTCCTAGGAACTGAAAGGGTGGCCTACATCCCTGGATTCCTTCTTCTTTAGATGTCAAAGGCATGCCACCTCCACCGCCTCCTTCATCCCTCTGAGGAATGTGTGGCTAAGGCTGGTTCTAATTCCCTCCCCTCCTTGTTGGTGTCTCCATTCTCAAAACTTCTGCCTTGGTGCAGGGCCAGACAGCCTTGTGCCTGAATTATTGGGACAGCCCCTGGCTGCCTCCAGAGAGTTCTTTCTGAGAGAAGCTGAGTGTGTTTGTTCGGGCTGCCCTAACAAAGCACCACAGACCAGGTGGCTTACACAATAGAAGTTCATCACCTCAAAATCTGAGAGGCTAGAAGTGTTGGCACATCAAGGTGTTGGCAGGGTTGGTTCCTTCTGAGGCCTTTCTCTGTGGCTTGTAGATGGCCGTCTTCTCCCTGTGTCCTCACGTGGTCTTCCCTCTGTGCCTATCGGTGTCCTAATCCCCTCTTCTTACAACGGCACCAGTCCTATTGGAATAGGGACCACCCACATGGCCTCATTTTATCCTTATCACCTCTAAAGGGCCTTTCTCCAAACAGAATCACATTTGGAGGTACTGATGGTTGTGACTTCAACATAAACATTTTTGGGGAAACATAATTCAGCCCATGACAATGACCATGCATTTTTTTTGCATGTGACACATCCAGGTGACACATCTCCTCAAACATGGCTTTTATTTTGCTTTCTCGTATTTGGTTCCACTCTTTTCCTGGCTTTAGGTGCTTCCTTTCGCCTCCTCCATCTCTCCAGCGCCTGCCAGCTCAGTCCTCCCCGCCAAAGCCTCTGCCTTCAGCAACCGCTCTTCCTGGAGTCTTATCCTGCTGTCTGTTCCACTTGATCGAACACTTAATCCCAGTTTTCTTCTGTTCTCTGTTCTGCTGAGTGGGTTGTGTCTATTCCACTTGACTATGTGCTGTGTGAGGACAAAAGTCGTGTTTTCCATTCACATTTACATGTATTTAGTGTCAGGCATGTGGCTGGTGGTAAATAATGTTGTTGACTGATTAAAACCCGACTTCCATGTGCCCCGTGAAGAGCTCCTTAAATGCTAGACTAAATATTTCAGTGGGGAGGGGAAGCGCTGTGATCCCCGCCGGCCTCGGGAGCCTCTGGCATAGGCATTTCACTTTAAGAGGCAATGAATTCAGGGACCTGGAAAAGGTTTAAACATGAGTCTTAAATTATTTGCTCAGCTTTGATTTTTATTTTACAAGATGCCGGGGCAGTGCTGGGAGCTATTTGCAGAAGGGGTGCGTAAGAGAGATGAAGAGAGACTAGAAGTGGATTTACCTAGATGTTGCCTGGTAGGAAAATATGTGTGCACTGGGCAGAGGCTTCTCTGATTCCGAGGCAGGAAGAACTCCAGTTGCTGCCCCTGGGCTCACTGGAGGGAGATTTGACTTCTGTTCCTGCGTTTTGGTCCCTCTGCCCAGAAGTGCGTTGAGCTAAGCCACTGTGAGAACGGCCCCTCTGAGGAAGAGAAGGAAGATCAGATATTTATAGGCTGAAGTCAGACGTGACCCACCTTTTCAGCCGGTAATTTACAGTATATGATGAGAAAATGAACTTCTATTGCCTCAGGAATGTGAGAGGACAGAAGACAGATTTTGCAGCAGCTTGGGGTTTGGCTTATGTGCTTATGAGATGTCTGTGAAAATGGCCACTTCCCTTTGCCAGAAGACGGCTGTCCCCGGTCTGTAGTCACCAATGCAGAGTGTTCGTGCCCTGCCTCTCTCAGGGCCGATGGCATATTCACAGCTATGTGGGTGGTGGACGGAGGGTAGTTTCTGTACCAGGGAGGGGGAAAAAGAGGGACAGGAAAAAACACACGGAGAGACAATGTCTTAGGACTTAAGGCAGTGCTCTGGTTTTACAAAGCAGTAAACGCAGTGTCCAAGAAGTGGCTTCACTGGGGAGTTGGTTTAGATTGACCTCTTGACCATAAGCTTGGCTGTCATTTGCACTAGACCTCCTGGCATGAGTCAGAAGCCCTTGTTGAAGCTCAGAGATTGAAAGTAACTTTCCATCCCTCAACACACTGTATTTCTGGAGCTCTCTAGAGGACATGCAAAACTCCGTGTATATTCGATCAGGTAACAAACTTTTATCAAATATCTATCGCAGGCTAGTCACTGGGCTGAGTGTAAAGGTGAATAAGGCACACATGGTCCCTGCCATGAATCTAGGGGGAGATGTCCCCCTTCCAGGGGTCCCAGCATCCATCCATTGCCAAGCCCAGGTATTCACCAAGGTGCTCACAGAGGGAGTCTGCGGGCTGCACCTGCATCTGTGTTAGCTCCCGAGTTACACCCTTGCCTTCTAAACTTGCATTTCTGATATAAATCCTTGGCATGAGATGAAGTCACCAGGGAGGTGTGTGGGATGGGATGAGAAGAGATGAGAAGAGAACATTGTGGAAGACTAGCAGATGAAGCTGAACACCTAAAGGAAATGGTGAATGAGCAGAGAGAGTGAGCTGGAAGGAAAAGGAACCTGGGGTCATGGGATTCTGTCAATCTTTGCTTTATATATTTTGCAATTTTATTACTGTTAGAATTGTTAGAATTGTAATATCTTCTTGGGAAATTGTTCTTTTTATTTTCTGGTAGGGACGTCTTTGTCTCTTGTAAACTTCTCAACTGAAATTCCATTTTGTCAAGCCTCTTTTGGTAGAATTTATCTGTCATACCTTTTTTCCCATCTTTTTACATACAATAACTGTCTTTTTGTTTTGAATTTGTCTTTTCTAAACAGCATATAACTAGTTTAGTTTTTTGATGCAATTTGATGATCTGGGTTTTAACGGCTGAGTTTAATCCATTTAATTTCTTGTGATTACGGATATATTTGAATTTACTCTGTCATTTTTTTCTTTGCTTTGATTTTTCTGCTCTTCTTTCCTACCTTCTATGCATAGATAGCATTTTTAAAAATCCTTTTGTGTCCTTTCTCCCTTCTACTGATTCAAAATTATGTATTCTTTTCCAATTTTTTAATGGGTACTTTTAAAACTATTTTATGTATACTTTACCTAACAGTATCAAAGCTAATCAATAGTGTTATCACCCTCTTGAACAATACAAATAATTTAGAAAGCTTTAAAAAAGCTTAAACTTTAGAAAGTTCCATATTACAAGTTTCTTCTGTCCAACATTTTTAGTTCCATCTTGATTTTTATGACCTCAAAATTAATCATGATTTTCCTTATTTATGTTGTCATTATTTAGGTTCATGCACCTGCTTATTCCTTTGCTCACCATTTGTTCTTATATTTCACTATTTTTGGATTCAGTTTCCTTCTTCCTACTTTTCATCCTTTTTGTTTGGAGGAAGAAAATAATTTTTTCAGTAAAAGTCTGTTAATGGTAAATTCTTTCACTTTCAACACATTCTTCAGTGACAGCAAGGTATAGAATTCTTTTTAATCAGCACTTTGAAAATAATATTCTATTGACTTCTGGTGTCTACTGGGGCTGTTAAGAAGTTTGCTGATATTCTTTGCAGGTAATGTGTCCTTTACACCTGGCACTGTCTCTAGTGATGGTACAAACTGACTCTCAGTTGCTATTTTTCATTAACCTCACAAGAACATCACTGTGAATTTTACACGATTGATGATTTTTGGACTCTACTTACGAATTGTGGCAGAATTGGTAAAATGAATTAGTAAAACATAATTTTATTTGTATGTTTTTAGATAAGATTCTAATATTTTATTCCTACCCCAAATGGCTCTTATTATAAATACCCTGTGGTTTGAAAGTGGGGCGTGCACAAAATCATTCATTTTAGGAGGCTTGGTATCATTTTAAGGAGCTTACCTGTGAAGAAAGGGTGTGAGAAAGTGGGCAGTTTATATAGATTTGGTGTTGTTAATAGAAGAGGCAGACTTGACTTTTGTGATCTGTGCAGAAGGAACAAGAAGTGAGGGTGGAGTCTGAGTAGAGCAGGGAAACTGGTGAATAGAGATCGCGGGGAGCTTGAAAAGGCAGCGCACCTTTTCTTTCTCTGAGAGGGGAACTCTGCATTTGCTGACTTTGATTTTTAAGCTTCCAGATCTTTCTTCTGAAGATGAAATTCACTCAAGCCACCCCCAATTCCTCTCCCACCCCCTTCGGCCCTAACTCTGATCATGTTCTTCAATAACTTCTTATCGCCCAGTGAACCAAGTCTAAGCTTCCAGTATGGCATTCGAGGTCCTCTGAAATTTAGACTTTTCTTAAATTAGACCATTTCTTACATGGTCTTATCTGCCCATGTATCCTTTTCACATACTCTGGCTAGTGAAATTAATCTACTTGGTGTTTTCTGAGCATGCTCTACGGTTTCCCATCTCCCCAGTTTTGGCCCGGCGTCCTCTCATCCTGCTTGGCTAGTTCCTCCTCATTTTCTCGTATATCCAGACATTTCTCCCTTAAGGTCCAACACAGATCCCTCCTCTTCTGTGGTTCTCCCTTTTTGGTTCCTCCAACCAGGAGGAATCCCCCTCCTGTGCCCCCATAGAGACTTGGGCCCTTCCTGGTGCTAGTCTCACAGCTCGCTGGTATGCTCTTACTGAATACAAGTTTCTTCTACCAGACAGTGAATTTCTGAAAGGCGGAGAACGTGTCTAATTCACCTCTGTGACCCTCAGGATACCTCATACATTAGAGATGCCTCCCAATGGTCGTGAGTGAATGTGAAGGAGATGTGTATTTCCATCAGTATGAAATTATTGCCAAGGATTATGAGAAGTGTTCTGTAGCTGGGTGGCCTGCGGGTCTCATGGCAGATGGGACAGCATCTGTAAGGTGTCTGTGGGCCCAAGGGTGGGAGTGGGCTTGGCACCGGGCTCCCCATTCAGTCCTGGTTTGTGAAAGAGCCACAGAATTCATTCTGAAAATTTGGGTAGCAGAGAAGAAGTGAGACAGACCTAATTGGGAGAATATCTCTGTAGCTTCATTGCAAGAGGGAGATACTCCTGACCTTGGTTTATGTGGCCTGGGAGCAAGACTTGACCCAGCTGTAGGCCCACTCCCACCTTGAGACCTCTGGGAGGATGTTTGGCCTCTGCCCTTCTCTGGAACATCTACAAACATGGGGAGCAAGGGTTGTACTAGGAGATCTCTAAGGGTCTTTCCATTCTGACTGTCTGGAACCTCTCCAGATGGCACCTTCCTGACTTGCATCTCCCTTTCTTCCTACTGCTTGATCACTTGACTGCATGTGGCCCCTCTTGTGGTATTCAAAGAAGATCCACCAATTTATCTGTCCACCTAGTCCTAATTAAAAATGATCAAGAGTCCTGAGAGGCTGGGCAGTTCGTGAGTCTATAATCAGTTCTTGGAGTTTCTCTGGCTTCTCTGAAGGACTGACGCAAAGTAATGAGCGGAAGCCCGAGAATGTCCCAGACTCTGACAAAGTTGAGGTATGTACCTTTGTGGTGAAGGCAGGAGCCCGCCCTGTCTGGGACCTCCCTGGACCCGACCATGCCTTGTTGTCTACCGGTGATTCTAAGCTGATAGCTGAGCACGCACTTTCCATGAACTTTTATGAGATCTGATTCAAAATAAAGACTGCAGACAGGGGTCACACACCCATAGTTTTCCGCATTAAAAGAGAGCAGAGTAGCTTTTGCATTTTCTTTCCGGTGTTCGGCATGGCCCAGCTAATTCATGGGGCTTGGCATTATTAGCTACCAAAGACACTTCACCCTCTTGACAACCCTCACGGCACACAGTAGGGTCTCAGAAAAATTTATGCCTTGGTTGGCTGGTAACGCCCACTTCCTGAATGCTGTTTGTCTCATCATGATCTCCTAGGAGAGGGAGGGGGTGAACTCACCCCTATGTGCCCGCTGCAGCCTAGGACCTGTGCTAGGGCTCGACAAACCTGGTGCTCCATATAGAAGGTTCACGATCACACTCCTCTCTTGGGGGTTCACGATGAGACTGACGGTGTGAAATACACTAAGCTTCCTGCCAAGCAAATTAAAGGCTTTGTTCTAAGATCAGCAAAGGCCGTTACCTACAAGAGCAACTTCCAACAGCTTCTCTGTGCCCAGAGTCGGCCTGCAGAGTGAACTGCCCACAGGGGGCAGAGGCATTGGCTGGGGAAATTTTATATGATTACTGGGGTGGAGTCAGACGCTCAGCAGCTCAGCGCCCGGCAAGGCCTGTTGAGCGGCCACCCCTTGTTTCAGAGCAAGGCTTTCCACAGCAGTGGTTTTCTTCTCTTTTTTCTGAATTGCAAAATGTGGCTGAATGACAGACAGGTTTGGGAGGCACAGTCTCGGGCCTGCATTCCTGGGCTCTTGAGCATGTTATGAGCTGTGGAAGGCAGACAGGGTCTGCCGGTCCGTTTCTGGAACCCATGAGACGATCACTAGACCCTTCCTGTGTGTGTGCAGGCCCTGCGCTGTGGCAGAGATGGTGTCTTTCCTCAAAGATGCCCCGAGTGTAACGGGGGAGCCAGAAGTACACGGGGAATGGAGGCAGAATGTGATCCGTGTAGCGCACTGCGTCTCAGTCTTTTAAACATATGTCTCCTTTGGAGAAACATATACATCTTGAAAATTCTTTTAAAGTTTGTGTTTCAAAAGCAATAGAGTGATTTATTTTTTGGTTTCCAAATATGAAATTATAATATTGAATATATTTAAAAAACTACATATGTCCTCCTTGAGATGTTTTAAACATTTTTTATTGAGGTATGACATACATATATGAATTTCACATACATATGCATGTGTGTGAATGCCACCCGGATACGTTAGGAATGTTTCCATTGCCCCCAGAGGCTCCTTCATGCTCCCTCCAAGACCATCCTCCCCTGGCACCCCCCCCCCCACAATCACCCAGAAGTAACCACTATTCTAACTGCTGTCAGTGTGGAGTAGCTTTGCCTGCTCTTGAACTTCATATGCACAGACTTGGACATTTATCATCGAGTCTGGCTTCCTTAGTGCATATTACGTGTTGCTGTCTGTAGTGGTAGCTTATTCTTTTTTTACAGCTGTGTAGCATCCCGTCATGTGACCCTCCTTCCCTGTGGTGATGATGTATATATCCATTTTCCTCTCTTGAGACCATTGGTGTGGAAGAAAAATAGCTATCTCTGGAGACAGACTTAGAAAATGACAACTTCTTTTCCTTATGATCACTTAACCTAGGGCAAGTCACTTAACCTGCAGCCTTGGTTTCCTCTCTTGCAGAATGGGATGATTACACTTATCTCCTTGTGTGTGCATAGCCCCTGGCACAGTGCCTGGTGCATAGTAGGCATTCAATGAATGCAGCTGTGATGACAAAGGGATATGGGGGTCTTGTGGTTGCTGTTGTGGATGACAGAGGCCGAAAGCTCCCTTTGCTTTCTGGATGTCAGGAAAGGCATCAGCCAGGCCTTGGGAGGGCATCAGGGCATGGTGTGAGCAGGGGGTGCAAATGCAGAGCGTGGAGGAAGAACAAGCCCGAGGTGAGGTTGTGGAGTCTCCATGCTCTGGTGGTTCCAGGGGAAGCGAAGGAGAGTGCACATGAAAGTCAGTGCTCAAGGCCGCGCTTGGGACCAGATAAAAACACTGTGGGCTGGAGCTGCTGGAGCTCGGAGACAGATTCTGTGTGCTAGAGAGTTCTGGAAAGCCATCGGGAGGAGGTGGGGCTGGAGCTGGTCCTTGAGCAGAGAGGAGGAGGGACATGGTGTGGCATGGACAGCGAGGTCTGGGCGAGGCTCGGGAGGTGGGAAAGCTAGAGGAGGCTTGGGGGGGGGCACCAAAATCTGACCCCTGGCACCCACTGCTGCCACCACCGCTGCTCTGGCTAATGTTTCCATCACTTACCATGCAGCAGGCTGCACGGTACTACGTAGAATGTAGATATTCTTCTCTAATCTCCATACGGTTACATGAAGTGGCTCTAATGATCTCTTCCATTTACAGGTGAGGAGACGAAGGCTCAGGGAGTTCACCAGCTGGGTGGGCTTCTGCAGCCTGTCCCCCCAGGGCTTCCTTTCCCTTTATGGAGGGATGAAGATCCCTGCGCTGCCTGACACCGTGGGCTGCGCTAGCATCTCTGGTGGATACCGTTTACCCCTGTTCAGCCCCTTAGAACGTGGCAGCCTTATAACTGGGTGGGCAGTTGGTTCTGGCTCAGTTGCCCTACAGCATGTGGTGGGCGGTTGGGGGTGCCCCGTGGTGGCTGTGCTCCCAGGGCGTGTGGACAATCTCCCTGGGCTTGGTGGAGAGCGGAAGCCACACCTTTGTTTTTCTCTCCCAGCTCCTCAGATCTAAGTTGAGGAAGGAATTTGGGACAGGGTGTGTTATGGGCTGAACTGGTATACCAAAGCCCTAACCCCCAGTAGCTCAGACTGGGACTGTATGTGGAGATAGGGTCTTGAAAGGCTGTTTTGTGGTTGATGTGACTTGGGTACAACCTATTTCTCATCAACAGAGCTGCCACCATGCCCAGGGAATATTCACTAGTGAGTTCTGTCTGATGATACTAGTTCACCTATAGATCAGACTAATACAAAATAATTAACATTACTCCACCTTTCTTATTTCTCCACCCTTGTGCCCCGTCCCTTCGGCCACCGGGGTCAGGGAGGTGGAGTGTCTGAAGACCTCCACGGTCCTCAGGTTCCCTCTTTCAAACGTTCTTGCAAATGAGATGTGTCTGGACCCCAGGGGCAGCTGGAGAGCTCACCAAGGTGATATATCACAGAGATATATATCCCAGGACAGTCATAAATGCCTCAGCTTATGATGTGTCTGGGTGAGTTACAGAACCAATAGTTTTGATCAAGTGCCCGACTCTACTCGATTAGCAGAAGGGTAATGAGAATTGAGCAGCAGGGGGGCCTCGGGGAAGGTGTTGTGGGAGGGGCCCTTCTCTAAGCTTCCCGACCTTTGCAGGGCTGGGACTCGGGGGTGACCCCTGGGCTCACACGATAGGCTAGAGTTCCTGGAGGCAGCTTCTGAACACTGGTAAGCTCTTTCTTGGGTGAGTCTTCCTCCTCCCAAAGCACTTTCATCTGTATTCACCCTAGTTCTTCCTCCTGTGGACAGAGAGGCTGGAGAGAGAGTGCTCATTGTTCATTATTCAGGTGCATGGACGGAAGCCCTAAAGGTGGGAGGAGGTGGGGGACGAGGGGTGAGGAGCCCTAGGCAAGATCTTGTTGTCTAGTGTGCACAGGGGCTGCACTGGCACTTCCTCTACCCTCTCCTGGTGTACCTTCTCTCTCTCTCCCCTTCTGCACTCTCTTTCCCCTTCTCCACTCTCTCTTTCTTTACACTTTTCATTTTCTCCTTCCTTCTCTTCCTCTCCTGTCTCTTTCTTGTAGAACTTCTTCCTTTTCCTTCTCTCTTTTCTTTTTTTCCCTTCTCCCTTTCATCCTCTTCTTCTTCTAATTTTTCTCAATGGAATTCATAATAAATTACCTCTTTAAACTGACGTTTACTAGGGTTTAGCATTCGACACACCTGTCATTGCTAGGTGCAGGGGACACACCAAAAAGAGATGTGCCAGTCCTCACGGAGCAGAGGGTTCCGGGTGGGACACTAATGATCAAATAAATAGTTACTAGGAGACAGAGGTGGGGTCTGTAGAAGGTCCAGTGAGTAACTTCTCTTTCTCACCCAAGACCTGAGCCAACTGAGAAGATAAAGGAGTAAGGCAGATAGGAAATCAAAACAGCACTCAGGTTAACGAGGAAGCTGCTATCAGAGAACGTAGTTTATCTCACAGGCACATGGGCTGCCTGGTTCTGAATCTCTGAGTTGGTCCGGCTGGTCCATTAGACCCAGCAGCCTGGGCCAGGGCCAGACTCCCACTTGCAGCAGCAGAGCCTGCATCTGGCTAAAGTGCATGGCGTGGGGCAGCATCTGGGCGTACGTAGGGTGGCCTTCCTGTGGGGCGCTTGCCTGCAGGATGAAGAGGGAGGGGGAGCAGGCCTGGGTTACCCAGACCCAGGTCTCCTTCCAAGGTCACGGATTGGTATCGATTCAGTGTAAGGGGGTGAAGGGTGGAGAGAGAGGCTGGGAGCATGGTGCTAGTGGAGGCCTCATGTGGAGGAAAACACCAGCAGTGGGCAAGAAGTATCTACTCCAGTCTTTCTGCCCAGAACTGCCACTCACAACAGATGTGTGCATGTGTGTGTGTGTGTGTGTGTGTGAGAGAGAGAGAGAGAGAGAGAGAAAGAGAGGGGGAGAGAGAGCACGCACAGGAGAGGAGCCTAACAGAAGGCCTCCCCTCAAGTGCAGAAGTGTCATTTAATCTGAGACTTCAGGGAGGGCCACCTACCTCCATGTGATAACATGCCAAGCATGATCCAGAGCAAATTAAGCTACGTCACTTCTCTCCTTCTCTCTCTAGCCTTCTTCTGTGTAAAATAAAACTCCAGGGAAGTCTTTCATTCAGTTATTCTGTCAACAAATATATATTTAATGCCTATTAAATGCAAGCCACTTTACTAGGCAGGAGAAATACGAAGATTAATAGGATGTGGCTTCTGCCCTCAAGGAGCATTCGGATTAGTATGCCTGGTAAGGCACACTCCCAAATAGCAGAAACGCAAGGCAGGGACAGGCACATTTGTTGCTTATTGCTGAAATGAGGGAAGAGCTCTGAGTGAGCTGTGTTAAGGTTTTATAGAGTTCATACCTTTAAGAAAAAGCTTCTGGTTAAGGAAGGAAGTGGTATTTGAGCCACACCTTGAATGGCAGGGTGGTATACAAACAAACAGATACGGATGTGACCTTCCAGGTAGAAAGAACAACATCAGCAAAGGCCTAGAGGCAGGAAATCAAAGGACATTTGCAGGGGTCAGTGAGTGTCCAGTGTATCTTATATACTATATAAGAAGGAAGATGTTGGAAAAACCAACCTGGAAAAAGAGGTGGGATCCAGGCACTTGAACGTTAATGTAATGATTCGTCCATGCTTTGGTCACCAGTGGTGATGATGACGGTTGCTAAGGCAGAAGCACGACACGATTAGAGGGGTGTTTTAGAACACTGGAGCACTCTGATCACTATTGGGGTGCTATTGGGGTTGGAGGGAGTGGAACAGTAGGATGTTGGGCAGCTTTGGAAGAGTCCCGGTTAGAAGTTCTGAACATCAGCAATGGAAGCAACGGTGGCGCAGGTGGGTGGGTCCCAGGGTGGCCCCACTCTGCAGCATGAGGGCAAGAGGCAAGGGGCTGGCTTACTCACGACTGGGCCAGAGCAGTTCACGGGGTGTGGAATGCAGGCCCCACTGAGACATGGCCTTGGGCTTCCAGAAGGACAGGACCTTGTGCCAGGTCCTGTGTGACCATGGTAGAAAGGAAGAGACCTGGGCAGGCTGGCTGGTGCCCGGAGAGTTCCAGAGGTTCTGCGGGAGAATGAGGGTCTGTGAGCCCTCTCTGCTGGCCTTGGGTAAGAATTAGGTTCTACCAAAGGTGGAAGCAGTAAAGAAAACAAGATCCAGAGAGACGCATACAGACAAGACAAACGTGTGGCCGAGAAGAAGCCAGGTCGGAGCCCTGTGCAGAGCCCCATGTGCAGGTCTCCGCTGTGGGATGTTGTCCCTTCCCTCCAGAGCTGCCAGCATCCCTCTGTTATTGCTTGGACTTTATGACTTCCTTGTTCTCAGAAAGAGAAAGGAGCTTATTAAGTGAAGTGGCTGCCAAGTGTATTTTAAGACGAACAAAAGCCTAGATCATTTTTTTCCTCACCACATACCATACATAATTGTACAAAGGGCAGGATTTATTTGGTTTGCATTATGATTTTTTTCCCTCTAGCTTAATTACAGTGTTAAAAAGGCAACTACGACTTGAAAGAAACAAGCTCCACGGTCATGGGGACCAGCGTGACCATTCTGGGTCTGAAACACAATTTCTTTGTGAAGGGAATTAATTGTATATGAAACTTTGGGGCTTATGTAAAACACATTCTTATGAAAATAAACTTGAACAGTCATTAAAATGAATAGTTGTTTTAAATAACTCAAATTGCATGGTGGTGCCAAGGAATTTCAGATGGCTCCTTTATTGGCTTTGTTTTGGGTTCAGCTCTGCATTTACTAAGACAATATCAGGGCCCCAGAGGTAAGTCTTAGCTTATAATTGGGAATCAAATGTATAATTCCAATGATAAATTATTAGGGGAGGTAAGGAAATGAAAAAGCTTGTATAGTATTGAGGTCCAAATAACTTCATGAATAAGTAACTCTATGTTGGAAAAATCTAACGTTTGAGCAGAAAGTGCTGTTGCCTGACAGTTTGGCCTCAGACCAAGGAACCGATTATGGAACTTGGCCTTCAGCTTTGGGACACTCGTTGGGCAACCTGTGGGTCAGGAACATGAGGGATGATCTCCACTTTTTTTTTTAAATCCCATAATTAAGAAATATTTATTAAGTAACTATTTCTAAGTGATAAGAGAGATGACCTCTGCTCTTGAAGAATTATTTTTAGGGACATCAGGGGACATCTGAGATTTAGTTCAAGGAAGAACAGGTCCTTCTGCCTCCCTTCCCTCTCTTAGGCCACTGCCATAAGCAGGAAGGCACCAGGAGTAGGTGATTCCTCTGTGAGCAATTCCAGGTTTCCTAAAGGACCCCCACTTTTTCATCTGCCAGCACTGACATGGGTGTCTCCTGCTTAGAGACCTGTGTGGTTCAGGGACGGTTCAGAGCTGCCCCTCAGCCAGGATGAGGTCACTTTGAAACGTGAGCATGAACAATGCACTTCTCTGGGGTTCATCAGGGTGAGAACGCGCAGCTGTGCATTTGGGGGGCCCGCAAAGTTGTGTCCAGAGAGGTGGGGGGTGTAGATCTGGGTTGACTGGCACTGTTCTTGGTATTCTTCCCCTTCCCTGTCCCTGTCCCCTCGTTTCGGGAAGGTGGGGTGGGAGCAACACTGCTGAGTGGTGCAGGATCAACTCCTGTTCTGGGGCAGATGGAAAAGTGACGTCCTGTTCACTTGGTGAGACTCTGAGCTTGCGGGCCCCCATCCTCAGGAGAATGCCTCACTGATTTCCACATCCCCCGACCCCTCCCATGTGGTCCTAACCCCGCTAAATCACTAGCAAGGCTCCTGCTTCTTCCCCTCAGTGAGATTCTTGTAGTTATTTAGACACAACTGTTCAACAAAGGAAAGAACGGAAGCTCTTGTTGCCGTACGTAGGGATGTTCAAGTAAGGGCCCCCATCCGGCTTCGCAGTGAGGCCCATAATTTAACTGATGGACCATCGCCCTCAATTCCAACACAGACAATGAGCCCGTTTTGTGTTTCCCGCAAAGCTATGAGTTTTCAGCGATGTGAAATGCTTTCTCCTACGGAGAAACACCCTTTTCTGCCCACTTCTCTGATTTTCCGATTCAAACCAGTTTTTACCTGGTTTGAACAGGGAGACCAGCAGCGATCAAAGGCCTCCAGAGCATTGGTGCGAGTTGCATAGTGAAGACAGAGCTCCCAGGTGGGAACTGCCCCAGGTGGGCACCAGAAAGCCCCCAGGGTGGTGTCTCCTGCCACCTGCAGGGGCCAGTCCAAGGGGCGGTAAGGTGGTCATCCTGGCTCTTGCAGGGGTGCTGGATGTGCTGTCACTGCTACCCTTGGCAGGGACATTGGCCCCAGGCCCCTTGGCGTAGTACAGCAGCTTAGGTGGCTCTCGCTTTCTCTGGGTGCAGGGCTGACACCCACAGCCCTGTGGTAGATTCCTGAGAGGGAGGACCAGGTGGGCCCCAACTTCTGTGCTCCCTATAGAGGGACCCAGGCCAAGGCAGGGAACACTGTAGGTGCAAGGGAAGATTTATCAAATGATTTATTTTTTGTGGTGGAAACATTCAAACTTGGAAGTTCTGAAGTGCATTTTGGTCTGGCCCCAAACGCATGGCTGGAAACATGGGGTCTTGACATTTCTCTTCCCCTTCAATGGCACGGCTCAGTGAATCAATTCAAACCCATTAAGATTTTCAGAATGACAGGAGGAGAAAATCCTCAGCGAACACTCTTAGGGTACTGTGACCGAACACCATTTCCTTGGCCCTGGACGGTTTTCTCATTTTTAAAATCCCATCAATTGCAATCCCTCCTCGAGGTTGAGTATCTGGTTTTTACTTTCCTATTTCTTGACACAAAAGCCTATAGCAAAGGCTTGTAGATACATGAATTACATACTTGTTAGTAACACCGTGTTGCTTCCTGTTCAAAAGGTAATATGGAAAGAGTTCTCAATCTTTCTGGGTTTGTAAATCTAAAGAGATAATTGTCCTTCAGAAGACTGGATGTGGGCTCTAAGGTTAGCAACCCGGCAGGCAGACTGGGCTCCTCTCCTGACTATTGTGTGATCCTTGTCTGTAGCATTCTCAGGCAGAACTGTGTGTGTGTGTGTGTGTGTGTGTGTGTGTGTGTGATGTCTTAAGCAAACTGTTTTTCTGTGGAAATACAATTGAATCTAAAAAATCTAAATTAAACACATCTTTTCCAGGAGCACATCTGTTGCACAGAGTGAAGCCCATTCCATCAATACAGTCGCCTGCAGAGCAATGAAGTCATTCCCATCTAATTCCTGAAACCAGAAATGAGGATAACAGGCCAGTATTAAATATTAAAGTTTTTTTTTTCTCTCTCACATTTTGCTGTTCTCTTCCAGAGAACACAAAGAACACTGACACATTTTCTGGAGCTCAGGTGGGTAGCTAATGGACTGGAGAGGCTTGCAACTCAACTGGAGCAATACCTAAGGAGGAGACTTCATTATGGGCAGGACTCAGTGGGTTAACTGGGTGAACAAGAAGCCTCCACATTTCATAGTGTCTAAGATGCTATTGATTTTAAGATGCACCATTATTTTAGGTACCTCTAGGGAAAAAAACTACCAATTAAACTATGGCCATAATGCTTTAGAAGTTAGAATTATAATTGTATGTTTATTGAAAAAAACTCTTTAAGGATAATTTGGACACTGGGCACACATTAAAATGAAAATATAAGCAAAATAAGTTGGTTGTAATATTCCTAAACTGTCTTTCCATGATGGGCTCTTCTGAATCCTCTCTGAGGAGTCGCTGGGCTCTTGTTCCCTACGCAGCCCTCCCTTGGTGACACTGAGAGTGGTGGTGATGAGCATGTGCTCCCACATCACGGCACCATTGACCTGGGGTTTTCTTCCCAGACCCTCATACCCATTTATGAGCCCCAGAGCTGCTGCTTTCTTGATCTTACCAGAAGGTAAAAACCCGGGACTCATATTCTTTTCTAAAATGGTCCTAAAATGACTTGTTAACTAAAAGACCAAGGTCTGCAATTGTCTAACCCTGCCACTAGAACAACCACTAGGCATGCTCATGTGTGGGCAATGACAATGCCATGACCTCCACCCTGCTGGACAACAGTATAAGATGGCACCATCGACACTGTGTTGGCTGCCTGGGTGAGTTACTTCCTACTTCTTACTTTTTTCTCCCTAATCTCAGATAGCCATTATTTGCAGAACAGTCTTAGGTATAACTCATGCAGTTAGATGCATGTATGATGATGCTTGATATCATAATGGCTAAGCCCTGTGTGTTTATTCCATGGAAATGAGAGGTAAAAGAGAGACAGTGAACTCCAGATTCTTGCCTTTAAGGGCCAATAATTGCACCCATTAGTAAAATGGGGTTCAATGAATGTTTAGCTTACACAGCTACTGCTCCAGAAAGTGTCACCCAGGAACCTTGGTATGCTAACACAGTACCTCATACTTAACTCTGTCATAGTGTGTTCCACACTGTATGGTGTGTCTCTGTTTATGTGGCTATTGTGACCTCCTTGAAAGCAGCAATTTTGTCTTATGCATCTTAGTAACTGCAGTGCACTGTGCAATGCTTAGACCTCAGTAGACTTGGGGTTACTGTTTGTCAAAAGACTGAAGATGGCCCAGGTGTGGTGGCTCACTCCTATAATCCCAGCACTTTGGGAGGCTAAAGTCGGAGGATAACTGGAGGCCAGGAGTTTAAGACCAACCTGGGCAACACAATGAGACCCTGTCTCTACAAAAAAAGAAGAAAAAATTAGCCAGGTGTGCTGGTATATGCCTGTAGTCCTAGCTACTTGGAAAGCAGAGGTTGGACGATTGCTTGAGCTCAGGAGTTCAAGGCTGAAGTGAGCTATGATTGTGCCACTGCACTCCAGCCTAAGTGACAGAGTGAGACCCTGTCTCTAAAAAAAGAAAAAAAAATGACTGAGGATGAAAAAAACAGTGCAGGAAGTGTTCAGGGGCAGGGAAATACCAGCCAGATTTGAAGAAGGGGGAGCTATGTTGTCTGGCTGAGGTGGAGAGTTTGCGAAAGGAAGCAGTGGACAGTTGGGACATGAGTGTAGACTGGCACCAGGCAACGGAGGGCCGTGAGCACTCCCAGAAGGGAGATCACCTGGCCGCACAGAACCGACAAAGGCTATGTCAGGGCACCTGCATGTGATCCAACATGGACGTTGAGTCATAGATGCCAACGTGGCAAAATGAATCGGTTACTAATAATCGTGTAACCAGGTGAGGTTATCCAAATAGAGAACCTGATACATCTGAAACTTCAGTAAAGTAGGCTATTTTTTCATAGTGTCATTCATTCATTCATTCATTCATTCATAGATTCTACTAAGATTAACGGATGATGACCATGCACCAGGTACTGAGGACACATGGATGAAATAATGCCTAATTTGTACCTTGAAGATCACAGTCTAGTAGGGGAGACAGATGTATGTATATCCAGATACATAAATTTGGATACATGAATATATAAGGTATATGTAAAATAGAAAAATATTTGGGATTCAGAGTATTATATTCAAAGTATTGTGGAGGTAGAAAGGAGGGAATGATCATCTTTGCCTAGGTGGGTCAAAGAAAATTCCACAGGGCCAAGATGATTCTTAAAAATATTTATGACCAGGACAGAGATAATTGTCCCCTATAGAGTATCTCCCACAGAGGAGTGGTGTCCTCTGACAAAATGGGGTGCAAAAAGAGGTGCATACTCCATGGGATTCATAGCGTGCATTAGAAGGCATGTTGAAGACCAACAGTAAAAACAAACAGACACCCGACTTATTTGGCTTGGTTTAATCTACCATTTTCCAAACTTAGTTGACCACTGAATCTTTCTATGGCAGATCACCTATTAATATCTTAATATCTTAACACCTACTAACATCTCACACCTATTAATATTTTCACATGACAGTTTGGGAGACAGGCTGATGGCCTGTTTTTGGTAGGGGCTTATCTGAAGGCGAGGAACATTTATTTCTTTCCCAATACTGTGGGTTTCTGCAGTTCTTAGAGTTCTCACCGAGAACTGATGTTTGTCATGTGTGTATGAATGCATGTGCTCGTAAGCACAGTTTGTGCCTTTCAGGATCCAAAATTCTCTCAACAGACACCAAAAATATATAACTTCTACTTCAAAAGCCATATAACTTTGTGTGGGAATGACTGCTGCATTGAGATCAATAATTAATTATACTATAAAATGCAAATGATATTTATAAAATAACTTAGAGATTGAACAAATGCATAAACATGGGGCATTATGCTTCATGAGTCCTTCTACTGGGTAGAAGAAGGGTTTCTGAGACATGCTGGCTAGTTGCAACACTTTCTTAGACTTTAGTCTTATATATGTAATTTCAGTCCCAATGCAGAAATCACTTGTCATTTACCTGGAGATGTTTTCATCTCAGTGGCTGAATATTGTAAAGCTCAAAGCAGAAAGGATCCCTATTGCTATAATGAAAAAGTTCAGCTTTAACTGAGCAATAACAGTAACTGCTCACCAATAAACTTACTCTGAAGAGTCTGTTGTGTATGGAAGCTTTGGAATAACTCTAGATTTTTGAGCATCAGTAGTCTGGATTGGGACATCCCTGTTAAACATGTCTGCGAGGTCACATCTCATATACCAAACCCAGATTTCCAGTTTAACCAGAAATCTATTGGGAGTCATAGACCCACAGGCCATGCTCAATTTATACTTCTTGCTTGGTTGGCTGACAGCACTAAAATAACAGACACGCTCATCCCTGGATCATCTTCCAGATGTCAGGTCTCCTCCTTTCACTTGGAAGAAGAGATCACAGCAGAGGCCACAGCTGAATTTAGCAAAGCATTTCCACCCACGATCGGAAAAACATCACAAGTAGTTGCTTTGCGATTCTTTGGGATGGGATTGTTTCGGGGCCGGTACTATTTCCTTTGTGTGTATTTGGGTAAAGAGGAGGTTCTGATAAGTATTTGTTAAATGAATGAATGAGTGAACGAATGCATGCATGCCACGTGACCTTGACCACGTTCAGACTTGAGCAGCCCTCTCCTCTTGACTTCTGCATTCGTTATAAACCCGACCAGCTGAGATCCAGCAAGTCTCAGGATGACTAGACCTGAAAACATTGCCTTTCACCCTCCTTCCAAAGCATGTTCCCCTCCACTGCCCTCCAGCTAAGCCCCCTCTGTCTGGGAAAGGTGCCAGGAGGGAGGAGTCCATGAACAAGCCTCAGAAGGCATCCGAGGGTAATGAAAAAAACACGTCTCACTGCGCACTCGGCTCCCTCTGCCTCGGCTTTGCCTGTGTGAGCTTGTGGGAGAGGTTGAAAGCCACATTCTTTAAAATCCTGGCCCTTAAAAGGAATGCATCTAGGGCTGAAATGTCAGCTTGGCTGTGCCCCGACTGCAGGACAGTTCTTTTCATTGCTGACTTTTTGACATGATAAAACCCAGCCCCGTCCCCTCCACTCTGGGAATGGTTCATAGAACTGATGAAATTTCAAGCCCTCACTCAGCTAAACTGTATTGGATTTTTATCACAATACAAAGATTTTACAAATTACATTTCCACCCTTCCTCTTTAGCCTCCTCCCCCACCCCCCAACCTCAGCACCATGTCTTATCCGAACCGGCCGAGTTAGATATCCAAGTCAGTCTTTACTCTGGACCCTGGGGTCAGTCACATCCATTTCTCTCCACCTTTTAAAAAGCCAGCCTCGGCCCGCACTGCTCTGGCCCACAGCAGGCCGGGTCAGGCTGTGGGTGGCCGGAAGATGAGATCATTCCCTCGTCTCCCTGCCCGGCTCACAGCTCATCCTGCAGAACTGTCACTTGCCGAGTTAAATCTGAGTTTCTGAAGCATCATTCTTCAGCTATTTATTTTTCATCTTTGGAGGTTTTAAGCATTGCATCTTCAGATGTATTCCAGCTTTGCTTGGAAATTTGGCTTTGCTGACTTCTGACCTTACAACAGGCCCCCTGAGTTTAATTGCCTGACGTTACTTTAGAATTGGCCAGAAATTACTTCTTCCCTGTCCTTACACATAGAAAGAAAAACCGTCCCTCCTACAGACACGGGGCTTCCGACTGGCTCCTGTCACCTCCTGTCCTGGGTCTTCATAGGCAGACCATGCGCTTCCTTCTGAGCAAGGGCTTGCAGAGATCAGTCTGGTGGCTTTCAGGAAGGAAGGGCTGACCAAACATTGCCATAGACAAACATTCATCGGATGCCTGCGCCATGAAGGGTGTGTAAAGTGGAGCCTCCATTGAGATACAAGTTCCATTTGTTCATTCGTGTGCTTGGGTGTCTGTGTCCGAGCACTGCAGTAGGCCCAGGCGAGTAATAAAGCAGCATAACCTTTACCTTCTAAGGGTCTAGACACAGTGGAGCTAAGATGAACATACTCGCAGCAAAGTTATTTCCCAGCAGGACAAAGGGATTTCTTGCCCGGGCTCATGGAAAGGAGCGGGAGGCGTGGCTGAGAGTGAAGCAGACATGGTAGACCACGTTTAATGTCTCCTGAGCACCGAGCCTTCTGCAGGGCCTGAGTGGGTCAGAGAGAAGACTCCTTCTCTGTCCCCAGGCTCAAGGAATTTACAGTCCAATTAAAGAGAAGAGGCTGGTGCAGTACACTGTGAATGCTTGTCCAGGAAGAGGCACGCCCTGAGGGCAGGGGCTGTGGCTGGCAGGCACTGTCTGGGTAGCCCCTACTCATCTGTTCCTCCCACTTCTTGGTGGGCAGATGGTCCCTGGGAGTTACGATGGTTCTAGAAAGTCTCCATTTCTAGCCGCACCTGGCAGGATGACCAGGAAAACTGGCAATTTCCCTAGCTTTGCATCCTTGTACCTTTCTCTAAACCAGATTCCGCAATCTCCATTTTCTAGGTTCCTAAGTGACTTTGATTTTCAATATAGTTACAAGTGTCTTGGGCCTTTTAATTTGACAAAATAGCTTTTAAATAAGGGCAGAGACACTGGAAAAAAGGGTATGACAGATTTTCACCTCATCTCCCCAGCCATTAAACACCAGGCCTTGCTTGTCTGACCGCTGAAGTACTTGCTGGGGGCCAGGAGGTGCGTCTGCAGAAGCGGAGGAAAGGGCTTTTAGGAATCTCCATAGAGTGTTGGATTCCTCTGGCTTTTCAGTAGGAAGAGCTTTGTGTCCCTGTGCCCAGAAGTGGGCTGTTGTATTTTTGGTTCTCTCTCATCTCTCTGAGTAGGTAAGAATTGCCAAGTGGAGGGATGTTTGTGCTGTGCCCTGTGAATGTCCTGGGAACGTCTTCATGTGTTCTCTGTCTGTCATGCCTTTTCCCTGTACACACACGGGCACACACAAAGACACATACAGGGTCCTGCGGAGGTACATAGCATGAGGAATGTGTGGCCACTCTGTAAGGCCAGGCTTGTGAGGCCACACAGTGCCGGGGAAAAGCCTTGGCCTAGGGTTTGGGAGTTCAGTCCTGGTACTGGTTTTGATCCTAGTGTGGCCCTGGGCAAGTTCCTTCCTCTTTCACATCTTACGTTTCTCTTTTGTCCTATTAGGTGTGTGACAGTACAATCTAAGAGCTTCCTGTAATTCTAAGGTTCTTCCTTTCTATCTTATTGGCCTCTTCTAGTATGAGGCAGGAGCCAGAGCATGACCAGACCTGATAGTCCCCTGGGCCTAGGCTGGGACGTGGAATGGAAGTGTCAATATGGCAAGTCACACATTGCGGGGGTATTGGGGCCAAAGCTGAAAATTAAACCCAAATGTGTCCCTCACTTAGCTCCAGGGAGACCATGGGAGTCAGGGTGCAGTGGCTCTGGGGGCTGTGCAAGGGGGTGGGACACCAAGGAACCAGGGCCACTGTGATGCCCATACCTGCCGGGCCTTTGTTTATTCCTAGGCCCAACTTGCACAGGTGGGCTGATTATTTAAGGGGGCTTGGGTGAAGGGACTCCTGGCCTTTTACATTCTATGATGGAAATGAGGAAAAATGACATTTTCCTTTAATGGGCAATGCATTTTCTTTTACATTTTCTTTCCCTGGTGACCTTCCAAGTGCTCCGGAATCAAATACACTTAAATCAAACCCAGAATGAATAATTTTAAACACACTTAAACCAAATCCAGGAGGCTTTCAAGCAGAGGTGAGGGACACAATAGTTTCCGTAAGATGAACCCCAGGACCAGGGCAGCTCCAGGGTGGAGGCAGGAGAGCCTCAGGTTGTCATCTGTGACCATCACTCTCAAGAAAAGAATTGGATTCACTGCACCAACTATGAGGAGGTGCAAATAGTCTTCTCTCAAATTCAAAATGGGTAAAGTTGTGAGTTCCTCTGGGAAACATGTCTCCTTCAGGCCGGGTATCTCAGTCAACTCATCCTTCCCCTGGTTCGATGGTCCTGGTGACTCTTACTGGTAACTAATTTGGAGTTTCTGAAGGTTGGAAAATGTCCCAGTGTAGCTCTTCTGTCCTAATCATGGGTTTTTCACCCATCCACCATCCATCCATCCATCCATCCATCTATTCATCCATTCACCATCCATCCATCCATCTATCCATCCGTCAAGTCAACATAGCAAACACACTGTGAGCATTTGCTCTGTGCTGGGTACTAACCTAGGTGGTGGGGATAAGATAGGTAGAATGGACATTTGTTGGTTTCCTCCTCAGGATTTATTCCCCTTTCTCCTTTGCCAAAAGGCCCTGGTTTAGAAGGGTCTAAGTGTGGGTTCTTATTAACTGGATCAGTGAATTCCATCAGCACACACCATCCTCCCAGCAGCTGGGCACAGTTATTAGTTTGGTGAAAGTCCCATGACTTAATTCAGATCCTTAAAAACCAGCAGGAGTCAACCCAGAGACTTGTGTTTGAGATATCCGGTATGTGGGCCTCTCTCTTCCTCTGGAGTATACCCAAAAGCATGTCTAGGGGCCAAGGGCTGTCATCTGGCAACCGCCAGGGAGTCTGCAGAGGACAGAGCCAATGCCAAGAAGGTTTAGATGTCGAGAGTGAGAACGCAGTCCTGCTCATGTCTCTCAAGCCTTTGAATCAAGCTTTGTCTGCCCAATTCAGTTGTGAGGCCCAATAAATTCCTTCTAATGTTCAAGCCAGTTTGACCTGGGTTCTGTTACTTGCAACTGAAACCATCCTAACAAGTGCAGAGGCAGCATTTGTGTAGAGGTTAAGAGCTGGGATCCTGGGATAAACAAAGACAGTGGACCTACGGCCGGCGCTTGGGTTTGAATCCCAACTTCACTTCTCACTTTCTGCGTGACCTCCTCATGCTTCAATCTCTTCATCAGTAAAATGGGAATAATAGTCCTGCCTCATGGGGTTGCTACAAGGATTAAGTTAGAATGTGAAAGCACTTAAAATGGTGCCTGGCACAAGGTAAAGCATGATTGAAAAATAGAGTGAATAAAGTGGTGAACACACTTGGCTGCCATTCTAGAGCAGGGTGCAGCTCCCCTCTGGCTGCTGCCTCCATGGCGAGAAGGGACCAGGTAATGGCAACACCAGTCATCGCAGGGACCTCTAAACTGAGTAAAGAGCTCTCAGCGCTTATTACGAGGACTGTTTGAGCACAATGCAAATCTCCACCATCGTTTAAAACCACCAAGTAGCTTTATGACTATGTACAAGAGTAATATTACTTTCATCAGGAGTGATGCCATCCAGCTCGCTTAGAACAATGGCACGATAACTTTCTCATATCACTTCTGTGTGTCTTTTACTTGCTAAGATGTTGTTTGTCTGATATACAACAGGCTATTTCTCTCTCCTGTTGACTCATTGTATTTGTAGGCCATCATGACGGACTAAATATGTGCCATGCTAGGTTGTCTATAAAGACAATGCAAAAGATGTCATGTCTGTTACTGTGACATGGTGTATCTGCCCTAATGATATACTTGTGTATCACCATGTAGATGGTGCCTATCACTATGACATGAAGTACCTGTCAAGGTGTTATTGTAGAATTTTTTCACCATGATGACACAGAATGTCTGTGATTGTAACCTGGTACACCTGTTAGTCACTATGGTATACTTGTCTGTCACTGTGACACTATGTGCACAGATGTCATTTGTGATGGTATGGTGCATCTCTCAGTGGTGGTCACGGGATGTATCCGGCCATAGCAATGGTGCATGGCTCCTGCTTTTTGATTTTATATGGTAGGTTTCCCAGTGGCTCCATGGATCACCCCCGGTCAGTTCCGTGTAGTTTATTATGTGCTGTTTATGCTTTTACTGACCAGCATCTTGTTGGCTGTGTCACCTAATCAAGCTAGTACTCCAAATATCTGAAATGTCTCCAAACTGAACTCCCCACCACCTGCTGAGCTTGCTCTTTGTCTCAGCAAATGGCCCATCTTGTTGATATCATCTTGGACTATCTCCCAAACCTCAGCTTGAGCTCGTTTGAGTCTCTCCTCTCTTCTCATTCCCTGAACCAACGAGTCACCAAGCCCTATGGCATCATTTCCTAATTATCCCCTAACCTGTCCCCTCCCCTTCACCCCTGCTGCTCCTGTTAGGGCATGACCCTGGCCTTCCTGCCCCAGAGGTGCCCCTGGCGAGTGCATTCTCAACCCCTCAGTCACACTCATCCCTCCAGCACAGATCAGTGACGTTGGCCTTGTTTTCCAAGGTCTGAAAATGGGCAGTGGCACTTTACATTTTCCAGATGCAACAAAATCTCATATTCTCATTCCAGGTTCTCTAGAAGTCGACTGTGACCAGTTTTCATCGCCTATCTCCCAGCACTTCCTTTTGGACTCTCTATTCTACAGCTGCTCACTTTGCTGCCCTTCATTCATGCTGCTCTGACCACCGGACGTGCCTGTTGCTCAGTGGTGGTGAAGACCATGGGTTCTGGTGCTGGGCTGCATAAGCGTGAATACTGCTCCATAATCCAAGGAATATGTGATCTTAGGTAAGTCACCTGACCTCTCTGTGCCTCGTTTCTTCATCTGTAAATGGGATCAACAATACACATGCCTCATAGGGTCTTAGTTTAGATAAAAAGAGTTAATTAAAAGAGTTAATTCACATAGAGGACTTAGAAAACTGCCTGTCCACTACCAAGTACTCAGTACATGTTAGCTATGATTAATCTTTTTGATCCTTCTATCTATATACAGATTACATGAAGTCTTCCCTGAATGTCTTTTATCAAGTATTTCCTAAATACCCAAGCCAGACATTGAATCTTTCATAGGGTCACTCTTACGCATTTATCGTATTTTGCCTTATTTGATTGTTATTGTCATATTTATTCTAATACACTCTAAGTTCTTAAAAGTAAAAAAAAACATATTTTGGGTGTTTTTCTCAGCAGCTAGAACAATGATTAGCACAAAATAATTGCTCAATAAATATGAATAAATGAACCCATAATTGGTTGCTTCTTATCTTTGAAATGATAAAGATCTGAACTTTTTGATCAAGTGGAAACATTCAACTCAGATGCTCACGGTACATGCTGAGAGATTCCTGCAGGTTCCCTAGACAAGGGGTGTTGAAATATTTAACAGCACAGGCTCTGATCCATCTGAACAAATGCTGGCATGAACCACCAAGATGGTGGCTCTGTGTGTACCCAGATAAACCAGGTATCTCCGAGGCCACCTGTGATAGGGAGGGCTCTCGGGGCCGTCTATGAGAGCTCTGACTCAGCGACCTTAAACAAGAAGGGATTTGGTATCTCAGACAAGAAGTCTGAAGCTGGGGTCACGAAATCACTTACTTCAGTAACTCAATGGCATAATGGAGGACTCAGCCTCTTTTCATCTTCCTGTTTGCTATCTTTAGGAAATGGCATAGTCTTCAGGCTGCTCCCCTTACGATGGTCTCCCAATAGTTCTTGAGACAGAACGTGAGAGAGTGTGCTTCTTTTCATCAGAAAGAAAAAACTTTACCCAGAAACCTCAGCAGATCTCAAATAAAATCCCATTGGTCAGAATGTGGCCATCCACGTTAGCTTTTACCAATCAGAATGTATCCAACTCAGGAGGAAGAGGCATGTGGACAGTGGAACAAAATCAGAGCTCGCTCTCCCCACGTGGAAGGAGGGGTGCTGGCCGCTGGGTAGGGAATCAAAGTTATCTGCCATCTCACCCTTCATAAAAGGGAGAGAGAGTCTGCCACCTTATCTAAAAAAAGACCTGTACTTATTTAAATTTTATGTTAAAAACAAATGTCACAAAACAGGCCACCTTCTCATGTAAATAAAACTGAATGTGATCCAAGTAAAGGCCAGCCTTTGGGTGGAAATCTCTGCATTTATCCTAGAGGTTTACCAGATCAGCACTTCCCAAATCCTAAAAATTATTCAATCATTTGAGCCTTCAGGGTAATTGCTGATGATTTGAGACTAACAAGATAAACATACATTTCCTCAAACACAGCCTATTTCTACTGGCTATAAAGGCATGCAAACAAAATTTTCAGTGCCGGTGTATCTTATTTCTAATTACTTATGGGTCAGTCTTTCAGTGGCTCTCATTGTCTATTAGGAAAAACAAAGCAAAAACTAAGAACCTCAGCAAAATGCCCACAGCCCTCTGCAACTGGACTTGCTCTGACTCCCCAGCCTGGCACCCCCTGAGCCCCTGAGGGTCCTGCTTTGCAGCCACGTGGATATATTTGCAATGTATTGGACACATCATGTTCCTTTTCTTTATTTTTGTTTCTTTGGCCTTTTGTTCTTTGTCTATCTGGCAACCTCTACTCATCCTTCAAAGCCTAACTCAATTGTCACCTCCTTTGTCAGAAGCATGACCTTTCCTAGGCTGCCCCAGGCAGGTCCTGGTGCCTCTGCCTTTGTGGGGCCCCAGCCTTAAAGCCCCTCTCTGTTAGTGCTACTGTAATTACCTTGCTCTGCTGGAATCTGGGCTATTTAAGCCCAGGGGCTGCTCTACCACTTTCTGCCCCTGCTTCTGGCATAGACCTGGTACAGAATGGGTGTAGGGGTGGTAAATAAATGGTCTCACATGTAAGCTTATAGTTTTCTTAATAAATTAGAGATGACTTGGCGGACGTGTTACTTATTGGCCTCCTTCAAGACATGTCCCAATTTGAGTCTTAATCTTACCATTTATGAGGAGATTAGCTACTTGCAAATGGGCATATCTCTGCATATTTACCTTGACATATATGTACTAATGGCAGCAAGAACCACCAGCAGATTCATTATTTTCGAATCCTAGTTGTGCTTCTACTGCTAAGGTTAATTATTGATTTGTTTTATTCTGTGATTAAAGCCATTAGCCACTATTAGCAAATGATGATGTTTATGCATGTTTGCATATCGGCTGGGTTGCACTCCTTAGCAGGGGCCCAGGCTAGATTATTGCTCTCAGGACTGACATCTAGCATGGTGATACATAGACCTGGTGAAGGTAGCCAATGATTTTTCCTTGTGATGGAAGGATAAACAGAACGTGATTGACTTTGCTAATTATTTTTCCTGAGCACAGACACTGGCCAGAATTTACCTTTAGTTGAATTTGGCCTCTGTCCTTATCTGATTTTCAATGACCAGAGACCTCTGAGCAGGGGTTCGAGAGAGTCTGAGAAGTCCCCTGGCTCCAGTGCCTGCGGACTCTGCTTTCAACTTACCTTTATCAGGGAGGTGGAATGGGCTCATTTTCTCTTTGCAATAGTTGGGAATGGAATTTTCAGATCAGAGCTTGGCTTCACCCGGGCACAGCTCCTGCCAATGGGAGGAAGAGACTGCTTTTCAAAGCCCTCTCTGAGCAGGCCGTGCCCTTTCCAGCTGTGCCTACATTTGGGGAAGGTTGGCTTGGATGTCCCTGGCACCAATGGAACCAGGTTCGAGGATGCAGGGAGCACTGAGACCGGGGTGCATCCCTTCCCTCTCACTCTCTGTTTCTTAAGGAAGGTGAACTATCGTAACAACAAGTCCCAGATCTCGGAGGCTTAGCATCCCACATCCAATGTGGGGTCGCCAGTGGCTTGGAGGGGCGGGGGCCCTGCTGCACAGGATCCCCCTTCTTCCACCCCCAGGGCCTTGGGTCCTCCCCGCTTCTCTGTGACCCGCCTACACTGGGAGAAGAGAGAGGAAAAGACAGTGTGCTGGGCTCTGTGTGCCAAGCCCGGCCCGCAGCGGCACTCGTCACTCTGCACATGTTCCCCCTGGCCAGAACTCGAATCATTCAGCCTCAAGGAAGGGTGGGAAATGTAGCCCGGCAGCTCGGTCTGGCGAAAAAGAGAAACAGTCTGGAAAAGAACTTGCCAGTGTCTACCGTATAGCAGGTTAAGCTAGCCCTCGCTGAGAGGGTTTTCACACCTGGGCCACTTTCTCAGCCTGTCATCCCCTGCTTTGGTGTCACAAGGCAGCCCACCCCTGAATGGCCTTTGCTTTCTCCAGGCAAAGGCAGAGAAAATAGCTTGCGGGCAGCACCGGCCGCAGACTTGCCTTCCTGGAGACGGAAGGCTGAGTTTGTACCCTGCAGCCCCCGACTTGGTGCAGGACCCATGGTAAACATTTGTTGAGTGAATAACTGGCTGATTGAATGATTTTGGTGAACCTAAGGTTCCTGTCATCCGGCTTTGACATATATTCATTCTAGAAGGCTCATCTCTTTACCCTTTGCACAAGCCTTCTTGATTGTTATCTACAGTTCATCTTTCCCAGGGAGACGGTTCAATTAAGACACCTCAAAATGAGTCCATGATTCGAAGGTACAGCTGACTGCACTCTGATTAACTTCCTATTCATCAGTCACGGAGATATATGATGGGAATTACCAGGGCAGGCAGAAGGCAGGGCAGGCAGTCTAGTGGGGAAGGGAGAGAGCAGCTGGGAGATCAGGGTTTGGGGGTAAACGTAGGTGGGACAAGTTCCAGGAGAGGGATGTGGTCTTCCAAGGGGGGTTGGGGCCCCAGCAGGTGGCACGGGACAACAGGCATTCTTCTCAGAACTGTATTTGTGATGCCTTAGCCCTGGAGCGTCTGGCTCCAAAGTTAAATTGAATTTCTTATGATACGAAAAGGGAAATAGATATCAGGTGGGGGAGAAGACTGGTGACCTGGAGGCTTAACTGAAGGAATTTTCGAGGCTCAGCCTCCTTTGGGCGTCCTGATCCCAGCATCAGCTCAGAGAGTCTGCTGTTCGTTCCCTGCGTGGGTGTTCAGATGGTTGGAGAGACCTCACACCCCCTCATGCCTTCATTATTGTACTCGTTTCTGATGCTCTTTTAGCTTTTAGTGGTTTTCTGGTCATCTCTGGTGCTCCTTGGCTTGTGGATGCCTCATCCCAATCTCTGCCTTAGTCTCCACACGGCCTTCTCCCCTGTGTCTGTTTTTGTGTCCAAATTTACCTTTTCTTAAAGACACGGTCATATTGGATCAGGGCTCACCCTAATGACCGCATCTCGATCATCTGCAAAGACTGTATTTCCAGTCACATTGAAGGTCACATTCACAGGTACTTGGGCTTAGGATGCTAACATCTTTTGAGGGGACACAATTCAACCCATTCACAATCACCAAGGGTCTGCTGACAATACTCAGCCCCACACCTGAGACTGGGGTCCTCACCTGCTGCCGGAGCCCTGCATCTCGACGTCTAGTGAGCACCCCGTCCGATGGCTCCTGAGCAGCTCCGGCAGCACGTGGAAGAGCTGAGCTCTCCTCTCTTCACCTCCCGTCTGCTCCTCCCCCGTGGCCCTTGGCCCAGGGAATGCCACCACTACCCACGTGGTCCACACCCAGAAACGTGGGCATCCTCCGTGGCCCCCTCCTCTCTCTCACTCATCACAGTTGTCCACAAGATCCCACCATTTTGCCCTCTTAATATCTCTCCAATTTCATCGCCACTTTCCCAATTTAGGCCACCAGGCCGCTTGACTGGGATAATTGCACCCATTTCCTGACTGGCCTCCTTTTCTCCTTGCCTCAATCCAGCCCAACTCTGCAAGTGTGACGAAGTGAACTTTTCATAGTGAAATTCACTTATAATCTCACTTCTCAGCTTGAAACTCCTTTGCCTTTAGGATAAAGGCCCTTTAGAATCTATCCCGTGTACCTCTCCAGCCTCATTTCTGCCCACGTCCCTGTCACAGCAGTTGCAGTTCCCCAGGTGTACCCTGCTTTCTCCTGCAGCACCTCCGGACCTTCACACATGCTGTTCCTTCTGCTGGGAGGTTCTCTGCCTCACTTCCCCTTCCTCCAGCAGCTACTTAGAGTTTACACTTCAGGTAGGCCTCGCTTCCTCTGTCCAACCTCCCCTAAATCCCAAGAGTGTCCACGGTTTTCTGCTCTGTCGCAGCGGGTCAGGTAGGAATTGCACCTGATGCATTCTTGTATCACAAAGTCTAACGCAATGGCTGGCAGGAGGGCGGCTGCACAGGCGAGGGCGCAGAGCAGCTGCAAGAGGCCCTGTGTTCAGAAGAGCCTGCACTTGGGTCTGATGCTCTGTGGCTGCCGACTCTGAACTTGTGTTTTGTAAGTGAAGTCCAATGTGGCAATGGCACAGCACTGGGGTCCCACCCCGCCACCACATCCCCAGGATGGATTCTTAGGTGCTCACTCCCCTACTTTGGCCCAGCAACTTCTGCTGCCTTCTGTGCCCAGGGCAAGGGTGTGGCTCTGAGACACAGGGAGGGGACCCACGCACCTGTGAGAGTCTGCACTGGCCCCTGAGCATCCCTAAGGCAGGCCCATTCCAGTAAGATGCAGTCTTCCTCCAATACTTGACTTTGGCTTGAGAGCTTCCATTAGCCTTGCTGAATCTTTCTGGAATTATGCTGCAGTCCAGGGAGATCAAGAGATGGAGGAAGGAAGGACAACGATTTTTCCTAATTTTGGAATAAGTGGCTCCGCATTTTCCTGCTGTAATGAGCCCTGCAAATTATGTAGCCAGCCCTGCCTGGCATATAGTAGGTGCTCAAAATGGTTGAGTTTTAGTCCTTTTAAGTATCTCTCTAATCCACCCACATTTCTTCCTTTCCACTTCCATGACCCTAATCCAGGACCAAGCTCTTCCCTCCAATTATTTCAACAGCCCCTTGTTCATTCCCATATTCCAGGTGCTTTTCTGGTAGAAAGTTTGGTGTAGAGCAGGACCTCAGCAAGTCTGTGATGAATAAATGAACTAATTAAATAAGTAGGAAAAGTAGTCTTTAAAATAGCCTGTTGTCAGTTCTGCAGGTTAAAGTGCTTTGTTAAAGTGCCTCCCAGGTATAGCATTGATAAATATCTCTGGGAATTATTTGATCAGTTCTGCACTCTGGCCTCTGCCAGGAGGTGGTCAGAGCCCTGGGCTATCCAGATTGGTGGCCCACAGGGGCATATTGCCCCCTTCACCTAGGGGAGCCCAGCGACAGGCAGTGGGTGCATAGCTGGGGCACTGTAGAGGCTTCACAGAGGGAAAGCTGTTTCTGAGGCATTTGAATGACCAAGAGGCAGAGTTTGTCACCAGAAACGAAGACCCATCAAGTCTTCAGTGATATTTATTGCAGGCCACATGTAGATAGTAACAGCTCTGCGGAAAGAGGAGAAGATGTGGCCGAACAGCTTACACATGAAGGGGATGGGCTGTAGAGAGAGTGGTGTTGGGTTTTGGCTTTATCCCTATGCCTCAGTTTACCCAATGAGGTATGGGCCTCTAGGAGGTGTGCTGGAATGTGTGGGAAAATTGCTGAAGAAGTTGTTCAAGGCTGCCCGCGTCCTGGCTGGTTTAGCCTCTGCCACTTTGGCTTCACTAATGCTCAGGGTGAGTTAAAAGGTCCATTGGGCTGAATCTGCTTTGCTTTCTGTCTTGCTTCATTTGGGCTACTATGACAAAAACAACACAAACTGGGTGGCTTATATGCAACATAAATGTATTTCCTATAGTTACAGGGGCTGGTAAGTCCAAGATCAAGTGACCAGCAGAGTCAGTGTCTGGAGAGGGCTCCTTCTCTGGTTCATAGGTAGTGCTTTCCTGCTGCATCCTCCCAGGGTAGAAGGGGCTAGGAAGATCCCTGGCATCTCTTTTCTAAGGGCACAAATCTGACTTATGAAGGCTCTGTCCTCATGGCCTAATCATCTCCCAAAGTCCTCACCTATTCATACTACCACTTTGGGGACTAGGATTCAACAGAAGAATTTTTGGAGAACAAAAACATTCAGATCATAGCACCTTCAAAGACCCATCACGCAACCTAGGCTTCCATCTAAGCAAGCACAGAACTTATGCCCACCAATTACTGCATTGGCTACATCTTCTAATGCTCCAGTGGCTCTTACAAAATTGGGCAACAGTCAAGAAATTCATAGCTGTGATTCCCAGAATAGCACATTCTACTGCAGCCACATTCTGCTGGCAGTGTGCCGAGAAGTATATTTAGTGGCCTTTATAATACACTGGATTGTTTTACTGGAGCAGGTGTAGTTTTCTGTGGCTCATGGAGTTCAGAACAAAGCAAGATATGTCTGTCTAGTATTGTTTGACAGGTGTCATTGCTATGGAGGGGGGCATAGTTGGTGTGTGGTGCCAATGGCCATGGTGTGAGTTGCCAGTGGTGACTCATGGTGAGAGCAGTGAGATCGGCTTCTTGGCGATTGTAGCAGCTGTAAACCAACAGCTGCTTCCCCCCTGTTCATTTCCTTTACCAACAGGAGATAGAAGTTGCAGACTGTGGATGATTTGGAAGTTCTTCCCAAGGTCTTTGTGGGATTCACTACTGCGTTGACACTAAGGCTGCACTTCCTGAAGGCTGCTCCCAGCTAATGACTGAGCACAGCATGGGTGCTTGCAGGCCCATCCTAGCAAGATGCAGGATTGCTCCCAGAGAGGACTTTGGCTCAAGATCTTCCAATAGTCTTGCTGAATCTTTCTTGAGACTGTGCTGCAGTCCAAGACTCTTCCTCCCTTAATCCTCCTTGCTTTCTTCTCTGCTTTCAGAGATGTCAGGTTTAAGTCATTTCCCCTCATTCTCCTGCTCCCTCCTCTCACAAATCTCTTGCACATCTAACCCTGTTTTAATGTCGGCTTCTCAAGTATCCAAATGAATGCAATCCCTTTGCCTATCTCCTCGTCCTCAGGGATAAGGAAACACTTTATATTTCTGGCTAATGGTGGGCAGTTGGTGCTCGGGATCAAGCCACCTATTCAAGAGGTGGAGGAGAGAGAGTTGAGGAAAGGAGCCTGGGGAGGGGTCTGGGGTTTTGGTGTCTGTGAACATCATGGAAACTGTTACTGCCTCATGGTCAGGCTCCAAGGCAGGAGGGTACAGAGACCTTGATACCAGTGACAACGGTGTCCCTGGCCTGGCCTGCATTTTTTTAGGAACACCACAGTGAGGAGTGACTCTGAGCCCGCAGATATGGCAATTGAGAATGGTAAGGACCAGAATCACAGACCCATAAGACATTCTCCATTTCCCAAGCACAGCAGAAGTCCCCAGCATGTAGGTACAAAAAACCTTAGTGACGGGGGGGACACGTCTTAAAAAGATGGAGATTGAATTTGTCTCCCATGCTGGTTAGTGGAGGCCCTGAGTCAGGTTACATATGATGTAGAAAAATGAGGTGACCATATGTTTCTGAGATCTAAGTGTGGTGGAAGTCCAGACACAACATCTACATGCTTAGCAGAGTGGGCATGCTCTCCACATGTGGCTGGAGGCAAAACAGTGGAATCTTACATGTTCCCAAGAACAGTGACTGAGGCTGGACTTTGTAAACAAATGCAAGGCCTGACAGTGGGACTGTGCTTCTTTATGGGAGAAAGTCAAATCTGAGTCAGGGAATGGCTCTTTGAGACTGGGAGTTAAGAGTCACTTCCCCAAACACTGACTGAGGCCCCCACCTAGGCTGGCTCCAGGACGTCAGTCCCTGTGTACATACGAGAAGGCACTAAAGGACTGGAGCTCGTTTCCCCACTGGGACTGCAGAGCTCAGGTCCCTGGGCACAGGTAAGGCTGAGGCATATTTTCAGGTGAGAGTAGGAGACACCCCTGGAGGAGTGGAGGCATTTCACCTCTAGCTTTTCACCTGAGGCACCTCTAATGACAAAAGAAAGGGTATGCTTCTGGGAAGTCTACGGGTAAAGCCGGAAGTAGTCTGCAGCAATCCTCAGTGTATGACCTTACATTCTACTTCATAATCTATATGTGTGTGTTGTTCATATTTTGGAATGACAAAATGATTTCATATTATTCAATGTAACTACTTATGAGAGCACTCATGTCTTAATTTGTAAAATAATATTAATCATTATTATTTTTTTTAAATGCTGAAAAGAATAAAGACGGAAATTAAAAAATGGCCCACAATACTACCAGCCAGGCAATGCTTGCTAAATTTTAAAAGAAAAATCAAAATGATCCACGTATAAAAAGTAGAGAAAAAAGTATGGAAATCAAATCAAGTCAGTTCTTCCAGGTAATCCTAAATGTGAATGCAGCTAATACCAGAGCTTCAAAATGCATGAAGCAGGACTTCACCACTGACCAGGATAAAATACCAGGGACCAGATTTACCCTCCTCCTTAAATAAAATGAGAAAAAAATATATGCAATTACAGTTTTCACTCATGGGACAACCTGCAGTGTAGGCCAGTGATCCCTGAGTAAAGGGAAATGACAGAGGGAGACGTGTGATTGTCCTCATGCTGCGTGGGGAGACCTTCTACGCTGTAGCATAGAAAGATGGGATCACATGGATCCTGCAAGGCTCCTTGAGTTGGCGGGATACAGCTAGAATCTGGAGAGTCCAAGACAGCTAGGATATTCAGAGCAGAATACTAGAAAGGAGACAATAGCCCAGAAAGGAGAAAGCTGCATGGAGAGAGAGCTCCAGAGATTTCTAGAGGGTTCACCTCAAGGCCTCAGGGATTCAGCCTAGTAATGATCAGCACGTGACTGTGAGGAAACTTCCCAGGGCCTGGAAAGAAGCAGGTGGAACAATTATTGAGGATCACACAAGACCAGGAACAGATCAAATTCCTACCAGCCTGAGTGAAGAAACATTATAATGCACAAGGCATCAAGTAAACTCTGTTCAGCTTCAGGGGTGCCAAAATTAGCCCTTAGTTAAAAGCTACCCTGGTCCTGCCTAAAAAAATCTTAAAAGAAAGCCTTGAAAGCTGTTTTTAAGCAATTTAAAATTATACTGGGTTCCAGTACAATGTTCAGGAAATATAAAAATATCAAGTACCAAACAAGGTAAAATTTATAATTTCTGAAACATAAAAAAATTATCAGATATACAAAGAGTCAGAAAAATATGACCATAATGAAGGAATCAGTCAATCAATCAATCACTCAATCAAAATTAACAGGCTCAGAAATGCCATAGATGATAGAATGAGTAGTCAACGACAGTTATTATAAATGTACTTCCTGTGTTCAAGAAGACAGAGCAAGGATTTTCCAACAATGGCCTGAGGGCCAAATGTAGCCTGGAGCCTATTTTTATGTGGTCTGAGTGCTAAAAATAGTTCTTTTTTTTCTTAATTTTTTTTGTATTTAAAAAATATTGCAGAAAATGTGACAAAACATTTATGACCCACAAAGCCTAAAATATTTACTCTCTGACTCTCTGAAGAATAAGATTTCTGACCTCTGAGGCCACAGAGACAAAGAAAATATAAAAAAGACTCAAATTGAACTTCTAGAGATGCAAAATACAATATCTGAGATGGAAAAGACACTAGATGGAAAAGATGATGAGTGGAAAAGATGCTGGATGAATACAGCAGATATGACATTGCAGAAGAAAACATTGCCGAACTTGAAGATGTAGCTATACAAACCATTAAAAATTAATCACAGAAAGACAAAAGACACCAAAAAAAGAAACAGAGCTTCAGTGAAATGGAACATCAAGGAACCTATTCTGTATATAATTGAAACCCTTAAAGAGGTGGTAGGTCAGAAAAAATATGAAGAAATTATGGACAACAATTTCTAAATTTGATAAAGAAGATTAAGCCCACAGTTTCAAGATGCTCAACAAATCTCAGGCACAAGAAACATGAATAAATCTATACTAAAGCAAATAAAATTCAAAGTGTTTAAAACCAGTATTAAAGAATATCTTAAAAGTAGTAAGAGACAACAGGCACATTATGAACGGAGAACAAAAATCAGAATAATAAAGGATTTCTCACTAGAAACAATGCAATCCAAAAGACAGGAGATCAATATCTTTCAAGTATTGAAAGGAAAAAAATAGTCAACTTAGAATTATATGCCCAGTTATAATATATTTCCAAAATGAAGTCCAAATAAAGACTTTTACAAGCATACAAAAGCTTAAAGAAGTTAAGGTTAACACAGGTCACCAAAGACCTGTGTTAAAGGATATGTTAAAGACAGTCTTTCAGGCAGAGGGAATACGATACCAACGCAAATGTGAATCTACGCAAAGGAATGAAATGCATGGGAAATAAAAACTATGTAGACAAGATTAACAGATATTTTTTCTCATGTAAAAAATGTCTTTAAATGATAATTGGCTGTTTAAAGTAAAAGTAATGAAATGTTATTGTGGGGTTTATAAAATATTGTGTATAGGAGTAAAATACTACAACACATGGAGGGTAGGGAGATAAAAGTTCTTATGTTAGAAGTAGTAATGTATAACTTGAGGGTGGGCTGCGATAAATAAAAGATATATATCATAAAATGTAAAGCAACTACTGAAAAACGAAAGAGAGTTATAGTGAACTATGACTCTGAGAGATAAAACTAAGAGTGATAAAATAGAATCATAAGAATAATTTATTTTATAAAAAGTCACAAATAGACTAAATGCATAAGGATGAAAAAAGATATTCTGTGATAATTAATAATAATCAAAAGAAAACTGTAGTGGCTATTTTATATGATGAAAAGTAAAATATGCAAAAAATAGTCTCAGAAATAAATAGGGTCATTTCCTAATAAAAAAAGAGGTTATGATATCAATAAGAAATAACAAAAAAAAGTTTATGCACCTAAAAATAGACCTTCAAAATACATGAAGCAAAAACTTAAAGAACCAAAAAGGGAAGTAAACACATCTACTATTACAGTCTAAGATTTTACACCCCTTCCTCAATAACTGATAGTAGACATAAAACAAGAATGACATAGAGCAATTGAATAACACTATCAATCAACTACCTAATTGATATTTATAGAACACTCTACTCAACAAGAGCAGAATAAAGATTCATTTTAGGTGCACATGGAACATTTACCAAGAAAAACTATATTCTGGGCCATAAAATAAATCTAACAAATTTATATTCTGGGCCATACTACAAGCCTCAATATATTTAAAAGAATTTAAATCATACATGTTCTATGATCAGAATGGCTTTAAGTTAGAAGTCAATCATGGCAAGACATCTGGAAAATCCCCAAATATTTAGAAACTAACACATTTGAAAGCATTCCTTCCATCAAAGAAGTAAAATAAATTAGAAAGTATTTTGAACTCAATGAACATGAAAATATGACATATCAAGATTTGTAGAATACATCTAAAACAATATTTAGAGGGGAATTTATAGTACTAAGTGCCTCTATTAGAAAAGAAAAAAGGTCTCATATCAATGATCTAAACTGGGGCTTGTCAAACTACAGCAGTTGGGTCAAATCCAACATGCTGGTTATTTCTGAAAATAAAGTTTGATCAGAACACAGCCATGTTCATTCATTTATGTATGGTCTATGGACGCTTTCATGCTACAACAATAAAATTGCTTAGCTGCATGCATCTCAAAGCCTAAAATAATTACTCTCTAATCCTTCACAAATAAATTTGCTGATGTTTGATCAAAGCTTCTACCTTAGAATCTAGAAAAAGAAGAGCAAATGAATCCTATAGTAAGAAGAAGAAAGGAAATAATGAAAATAAAAGCAGAAATCAATGAAATAGAAAAAACAAAAGCAATAAAGGTAATCAATAAAAGTAAAATGTCATTCTTTGAGATCAATAAAATTGATAAACCTCAAAGCATACAGAACAATTTGAAAAGAAAAAATGTACAAATCATCCTTATCTGAAATGAAAGAAGGAACATTACTAAAGATTCTGTGAACAACAAAATATAGTACAGGGATATTGGTCTGCAGTTTTTTTTTTTTTTTGTAGTGTCCTTTCCTGGCTTTGGTATCAAGGTGATACTGGCTTCATAGAATGAGTTGGGGAGGATTCCCTCCTTCTCAATGTTATGGAATAATTTCTACAGTATGGGTACCAATTCTTCTTTGTAGGTCTGATAAAATTTGGCTGTGAATCCATCTGGTCCAGAGTTGTTTTTTTTTTGTTGGAAGAATTTTTATTTCTGCTTCAATCTCGTTGCTCATTATGTGTCTGTTCAGGAGTTCTATTTCTTCCTTGAATTTTGGGAGGTTGTGTAATTCCAGGAATTTGTCCTTTTCCTCTATGTTTTCAAGTTTATGTGCATAGAGATTTTCACAGCATTCACAGATGATATTTTGTATTTCTGTGGTATCAGTTGTAATATCTCCTTTTTCATTTATGATTGAGCTTATGAAGATAGATGCAAAAATCCTCAATAAAATACTGGCAAACCAAATTAAACAGCATATCAAAAAATAGTAGAATCAACTTTGTTAAAATGTCATACTACCCAAAACGATTTACAGATTCAACACAATCCCCATCAAAATGCCAATGTCATATTTTGCAGATCTAGAAAAAATAATTCTACTCTTTGTCTGGAACCAAAAAAGAGCCTGAATAGCCAAAGTAATCTTAAGCAAAAGGAACAAATCTGGAGGCATGGCATTACCAGACTTCAAACTATACCACGAGATTATAATAACCAAAACAGCATATATGTATTGGCACAAAAATAGAGACATAGGCCAATGGAACAGAAAACTTAGTTATGAAACCATCCACATACAGCCAACTGAGCTTTGATGAAGCAGACAAACTGAAGAAAAGAATCCCTATTTGATAAATGGTTCTGGGAAAATTGGATAGCCACTATTAAATTGTAAGTTAACCAATGAGCACACATGTGCATAGAGGGAAGTAAAACTCAATGGAAATCAAGTGGGGGGAGGGGAAGGGGGAGAAGGGTGATAACCTACTTCAAGGGTATAATGAACACTATCTGAGTGATGGGCACTCTTATAACCATGAATCAAGCATTATAAAAGTGATCCATGTAACCAAAATATTTGTATCCCCATAATACTTTGAAATAAAAAATATAATACAGGAATATTATAAACAATTTTATGTCCATAAGCCTGACAATTTAGATAAAATGGGCAGGCACACAAACTACCAATGTTTATTCTAGAAAAAAATAGATGTATATATCTATTATATGTAAATTGCCAACCTGATAAGGACAATATAGGAAAAGTACAGATTAATACCCCCATATACAAGGACATAAAAATTATTGAAAAGTTAATCAGTGAATCAAATCCTATATATAAAAGTGATATATAAAAAAGACTTATTATGGTTTACTCCAAGAATGCAAGGTTTAATTTCAGAAAACCAATGAATATCAGTCACCATCACATTAGAGTAAAAAAACCCCACAAGATCATCTCAATAGATGCAGAAAATCAACACTCATGTCATAAAAACTGTTGACAAACTAGCAATTGAAGGTGATTTTGTCAGTCTGAGAAAGAGAATCTATGAAAAACCTACAGCAAGCATTATACACTAAACATTGAACATCATATAGTGAAACACCGAATGCTGGCTTTCCTCCAAGAAACAAGGCGAGGATATCCACCCTCATCACTTTCATCCTACATTATGTGAGAGGTCCTAGGCAGTATAATAAGGTAAGAAAAAAATAGAAAAGATTGGAAAGGAGAAAATAAAATTCATTTCTAGATGACATAAGGATGTATGTAGAAAGTTCTAAGAAATGTATAGGAAAAAAACTATTAGAGCAAATAATTGAGCTTAGCAATTCCATAGGATCCAAGTTCAATATACAAAATTTAGTTGTATTTCTATATTTTAGCAACCAACAATAAAAATGAAATGGAATAAGCTATCATTTACATAAAATTAAAAACAAAATAAATGGGAAGAAGGTTAAACAATATGTTAGATTTTTACACTGACTCCTATAAGATATGGAACAGAAAAATTAAGGAAGTCATAATAAACAGAGAGATATGCCATGTTAATGTATTGGGGGACCCAATATTAAGATGTTCATTTTTCCTAAATTGGTCTACAGATTCAACATAATCCCAACTGAAATCACATCAGCCTTTAAAAAATAATAATAATAAAAAAAATCCAAACATGAAAAAAACCAAAAAAAAAAAAAAAAAAAAAAACCCAAAAAAGCAAGCTGATTTTAAAATTATATGGAAATGTTAAGGATCTAGAATAGTTAAAACTTTTTGAAAAAGTAGAACAAAGTTGGAAGACTTAGTTGATTTCAAGACTTATTATAACACTATAGTATTCAAAGCCATGTGGTATTTTTTTTAGGATAGACAAATGGATCAGTGGTACGGATTTAAAAATCTCAAAATAAATGCACATAAATATAGTCAGTGGCTTTCAACAATGATGACAATGTGTTTTAATGAGGAGGGGAAAGTCTTTTTAATAAATGATGTTGGGACAACTGGTTATACATATATTAACTCTCTCCCCTAGTAAACCTAACTCCTACCATACACAAAAAATTATTCAAGATATGCAAATACCTAAATATATAGGGTAAAACTATAAAGCTCCCAGAAGAAAACACAGGAGAATATCTTCTTGACCTTACAGTAAGTAAAATTTTCTTAAAGGATGTTAAAAAGAACTACCTATAAAAGAGAAAAAATTGATAAAGGAGACTGCACACTAGCTGGGTGAAGGGCACACTTATAAATTTGACTCAAACTGTACAAAAGCAAATTATGTAACCAACTGTGTGTATCCCTGTAATATCCTGAAATAAAAAAGTCAAAAAATTATTGAAAAAATAAAAAATGAAAATAAAAATAAAATACATATTAAAAAATTGAAAACACCTGCTCATCCAAAGACATTCTTCAGAAAGCTCAAAGGCAAACAAAAGTTTGGTGAAAATGTTTGCCACAGTTTTGAACAGATACTTTCCAAAAGAAGACATATGAATGGCCAATAGACACATTTAAAAAAACCTCAGCATTTTTAGTCATTAGAAAAACACACATTAAAACCACAAAGAGATATCATCTTGTTCTCATTAGAATGGTTAAAATGAAAAAGTCTAACAATGTTGGAGAGGATGTTGAGCCTCTGGTACTCTGGCAAAATGATCTGACCACTTTGAAAACTATTAGGCTATTTTTTATAGACTTAACATGTACGCCAACTACACTGTATCCCGGCAAACCCACTGCTAGATGTTTATCCAAGATGAATGACAATGTACAAGAATGTGTGTGGTGGATTTATTCATAATAGGCAAAAGCTGGACACAACAGGAGAATGTGTAAACACATTGTGGTAGATCCGTGGAATACTACCCAACAATAAAAAAACCAACTACTGATGTTTACAGCAACATGGACGAGCCCTAGAAATGTGTTGAGTGAAAGAAACAAAACACCATTTGTTGCCATTTACATAAAGTTCTAGAATAGGTGATGGAAATCAGAACAGTGGTTACCTCTGGGGTCTGGAGAGTTGACTGAAGGAGGCATGAGGGAACTTTGAGGGTGGTGGAAATGTTCTATATTTTATGTGGGTTTATACAATTGTCAAAATTTATCAAAATGTATAATTAAAATCTATGTATTTTATTACATGTAAATTATGCCTCAATTAAAAACAGTATGGGAGGAAAAAAAAGTAGAGTTACTTTTTCCTGCCTGCTTCAACTGCTGCTGTCTTCAAAGATAACCACCAATAACTTTATACCTCATTTTATTTATTTATTTTGTAGCATATCTCCAAAATTTTTTTTGTGTGTGTGTGTATGTATTATGTAGCAATATACAATATATAAAATTGTTTAGCCTCTGTATTAGGGTTATCCAGAGGAACAGAACACATAGAAGATAGATATATCTTTAGGATATATATATCTATGGAGATATATATAGGAGATATATCCTGTGACTTTAAGTGAAATGATGTATAATGAAGCCAATTTTTTTCTCATCAATGTTATAACAAAACAACATTGAATGGAATGAGATGTTGGAAGACCTGCTATATGTAGTTTCACTTAACGTTACAGTTTCCAAGAACCTTTGGAAAATGTTAAGTGAGGAATTACAGTGTATATATGTATAGAAATATAGAAATATAGAAACACATATATTTGGGGGGGGGAAGAGAGAGAGGTTTATTGTAAGGAATTGGCTCGTGTGATATGGAAGCTGAGAAGTCCCATGATCTGCCTTGTGCAAGCTGGAGGCTCAGGGACGCTGGTGGTGTCATTCAGTCTCAGTCCAAATGCCTGAAGACCAGGGCAGCCGATGGGGTAAGTTCCAGTCTGAGGACAGGAGGAGATGAGATGTCCTAGCTTAAGCAGACAGGCAGGAAGCAAAGGGTGCAAATTACTCCTTCTCCTGCCTTTTGTTCCAGTCGGGCCTTCAACAAACTGGACGATGTCGGCACACACTGCGGAGGGCAATCTATTTTACCAAGTACATTAATCCAATGCTAGTCACATCTGCAAACACCATCAAAGACATGCCAAGAAATAATATTTAATCTGGGTATCCTGTGGCCAGTATAGTTGACACATAGACTTAACCATCACAGCTTCCATTTGATATATGGGTTGGGTTCAGTGCTCACTAGAGGTCCTTTTTTTTGAGACAGAGTTTCTGTTGCCCAGGCTGGAGTGCAGTGATGCGATCACAGATCACTGCAGCCTTGAACTCCTGGACTCAAGAGATCCTTCTGTCCCAGCTTCCCAAGTAGCTGGGACTATAGGTGTGCACCACCCTACCTGGCTAATTTAGATTTTTTTTTTTTTTTTGTGAGATGGGTTGTCACTATGTTTCCCAGGCTAGACTTGAACTCCTAGGCTCAAGTGATCCTTCCATCTTGGCCTCCCAAAGCGCTGGGATTACAAGCATGAGCCACTGTGCCCAGCCTCACTAGAGGTCCTTTCTCATAACTGCATAGGTTCTTGAATGGCTAGATTTTGTCATCAAAACTTTTTTCATAAGGGACTCATGTGCGATATATTTTCTGAATTCTGGCAAGTCTGTGAATGCATGTCTGACACCTTTATACTTGAACAACACCTTGTGGGGCCCACAATTTTTGGATCACACTTTTATTCCCCTCAAAAACTCATAGATACTGCCCCATTTTATTTCTGGATTTTAATGTTGCCATAAAGAAATATGAAGCTAGCTTTATTTATCTGCCTTTTAAGTAAATGTTTTCTTATTTCTTCTTTTCAAATGCCTAAGGAAGGCTCTCAGTGTTTTTGGGTGTTCAGTAATTTACCAGGATTCATCTTGGTTGTTCCATATCAAATTTCCTACAAGATGGTCTACTTGGAAGGTTATTCCATGTGCAGATTCAGTTCCTTTTTCATTTAAGGTAAGTTGTTTTTCCTATTATACCTTTAATTTCTTTTGTGCCACTTGTCATGTCTCTACATGAGGGATACCAGTCAGCTTTTGTTCTATTCATATTACTGGAATGATATCTGTTATCCAAGCATTTTAATATTTTTGTCTCCAGTGCACAGGTGGCCAGCTCTCTGTCCTCCCATAGTGCAGATTCCAGGGCCTTTGCCAGGAGGCCTTGCAAACGATCCAGGATTTTAAGATCAGACCAGGGCATCACCACATCTCCAGAAGGACCCTGACCCCTGCTGCAGGGAACCGCCTGAGCTCTAAGACCAGCTTTCTGGCAGCAGCAACAGCAGTATCAGCGTGGAGTTGGCCAGGTTTTCCTCCCTCCTTCCTTTCAGCTCCTCTTTCCCATACATTGTGTCCCCTTCATACCAAACTCAGAGCTCAGAAAAGGAGTTGATATTGGTCACCACGCCTCCTCATCCAGGTTGGGGCTCTAGTTCCCTAGCCAAACCCTCCCCTGGGTTGCAGACCTCAGGCGAAAATGTGGGGAACTGTGGAGTTTTCCTGGGCCCACTGACTGCACCCATGAGTCGGATGGTCACACTTCCTGGCCTGCCCCAGTTCCTCTTGGCCTACTGGTCTTGCATCCAAGGACTTATGGCTCTGATTCCTGTATAGTATCTGTCCTTGTCATCCAGGGAGCTGCCTTTAGGAGAGCTGCTCTTCTTCCTACCTGCCTGCTCACCTTGGCACCTGCTCTGAAGGGCACCCAGTTCTTCACTCGTGAAGGTGTTCCCTGTCAGGTAGTTCATGCTGATTGGAGGACTCCTCTCCCTCCCAAATGAGCTGCAAATTTCTAGTTTATTGGAAACATCTAGTATTTGTATGGAGCATGATAAAGTGTTAAATTGTAAATTGGGGGAGGAAAGATCTGTAGACAAACTGAGAGCTTTTCTGTTAAGGTGTAATTGCTTTTATCACATTTATGGAAAAAGTGATCGTTAACTTAGCTACTTGAAATGCACTTTTCCTCCTTTGATTTATTTTAAGACTCACTGGGATTTTGAGATATCCCTCACAATACTTATTTCCAGCCCTGGTGTTATGCGTCAAGAGGTAGGAAGCTGGTGGGCTCAGATGGTCATGTTTCCTTCCTCCTTTTCTCCTGTTGAAGCAACATCTCTTGGAAAGAGCCTCTCTCATCTCCTGTCAGTCTCAGCCACTGCGTTCTTGTGCTCTCAGTGGATTTTTGCTTTCTCCTACACCCAACCCCGTTGGCCTTGCCAGGAAGTGAGCTGTTCACATGCGTGTCTCTTCCCCCACTCAGTTGATGACAGGTGGACATGTGTGCTTAATTTCACATTCTTACCAACACCCAGAATTATGTAGGGCAAGGAGGAGGCCCCAGTGTTTGCTGAATACTCAATGGCTTTCTAATTATCAGGGGAAAAGGAGAAAAAGAGGCCACTTGAAATGCTCAAGCTGCCACGGACTGGTTACTTCAACCCAATTTCTGATTTTTTCCTTTCAAAAACAAAGCTTTGTTTCTGACCAGTGATTTCAAACATAAAAATCTCAGCCAGTGTGGTCAGTCAGTCAATCTGACCTTCAGACCGAATATTTCCTCATTTGTATGGTTGGGCTGTTCGAAACACAATCCAAAAGGGAATGGAATGATGATTTTAAGTAAGGTTTGACTGATCCCAATTTGAGAAGGTCTTTCAGACCATTGGATGGCAGAGCCTGGATATTAAGTGTCACTCAAAGGTAACTTGCAAAGAAGACAGATTACTATTGCTAGGTAAACTGAAACTGTTCATTCCAAAGCTGTGCCACTTTGAAATTTCAGCCCCAGTGTCATAGCAATGCATTGCATTGAATAATAATGGTATTTCTCAAAGGACATTGCCAAGTTTTTGTCTGACCTTTAAGCGGAACAGCTTTTAATTTTAATCAAAGTATTTCCTTTTGAACTTCGAGGAAGGGGTGCTGATTTACTCCTCTTAAGACCTTGACAAAGAGACATTTCTTCTAGAGCTCACTACTTATTAGAGTGGACATCATCTTGGGTATTAATGAAGTGGAGACCAATGGGAAAAAATTGATCTCTTTATAATTTGTCAAGTGAAGTCCGGCTAGCTGAAAATTTCATTATTAGCACCATTCTAAGATAACTAAAAAAAGTTAGCAAAAGTCATTTTTATAAAGTTCCCTTTCAGGCTAAGGAGGATTATTGGTTGTCATTCATAGAAGAATCTGCTATAATTTCTATGATGCTGCAGCAAATAAAAAAGTGATTTGTACAGTTACTCCTAACTCCCTTAGAAACTAGAGAGAACTTCATTCCATTTTCTGAAGCTGAAATATGGTTTAAGTTAAGAAGCAGCATTCGGAGTTGCTGCTGTAGCCATTAAAACTATAATGTAGCTGCACATTTATCGACATGGAGAGATAGTCATATTATGGTTAGTGTAAAAACTAAGCTACAAAATAGGATATAAAGTATCATCCTATTTTAGTTTAAGAAAAGCATGTATATTTGCATAGGAAAAGTCTGGAAAGACGTACTGGCATAATCCTGATGAGAAATAAATAAGAAAAAAGGTAAACATAAGAACAATAATGAACAAAGCATACAAACGTATAATTCATAAAAAAGTGAATGCATAAAAATAAGTGAATATTTTAAATGTCATTTGCAATCACAGAGATAATTTAAAATGGCAATGAAATATCTTTGTTTTTGCTTATCAGCTTGGCAAAAATGCTTACAATAAAGAAGTGCCCAGTGTTAGTGAGGAAGAAGGCAAAAGATGTGCCTATATATAAGAAGGCAGTATATTTTGGTACATACTTCTAAAAATATACATTTTTCACAATCTTAGTGAAGTGTAAATACCACAGAAAAAACCTGTACATAGTGCATTGTGCACAGTTTTCACAAAGTATACATTATTAAAGTATATAATTTGATAAAATTTGCCATATGTATACACTTATGAAACCATGACAAGAGTCACGATGCTGAGTCATACTCAAACCCATTAAAAAGTGGGCAAAAGACATGAACAAAAGCTTTTCAAAAGAATATACATTAATGGCCAAGAAACATATGAAAAAATGCTCAACATCTCTAATCATCAGGGAAATACAAATCAAAACCACAATGAGATATCACTTAACTCCAGTGAGAATGGCTTTTATCAAAAAGTCCCAAAACAACAAATGCTGGCATGGATGCAGAGAGATAGGAACACTCATACACTGCTGGTGGGACTGCAAACTAGTACAACGTCTATGGAAAGTAGCATGGAGATACCTCAAAGAGCTAAAAGTAGAACTACCATTTGATCTAGCAATCTCACTACTGGGTATTTACCCAGAGGAAAAAAAGACATTCCGTAGAAAAGACACCTGCACTCGTATGTTTATAACAGCATAATTCATAATTGCAAATATGTGGAAACAAACCAAGTGCCCATCAATACATGAGTGCATTAATAGAATGTGGTATATGTATACCATGGAGTACTACTCAGCCATAAAAAATGGTGAACTCTTATATTAACCTGGAGACCATTCTTCTAAGTGAAGTATCACAAGAATGGAAAAACAAACACCGCATGTACTCACCATTAAATTGGAACTAATCAATCAACACTTACGTGCACATTTGGAAATAACATTTATCAGAAATCAAGCAGGTGTCAGGGGGTAGGAGGGGATGGGTAAATTCACACCTAAGGGGTACAATGCACACTATATGGGTGATGGGCACACTTATAACTTTGACTCAAACTGTACAAAAGCAATTTATGTAACCAAAACGTTTGTATCCCCGTAATATTCTGAAATTTAAAAAAAGAAAAAGAAAAATTGTCAAACTGTTTTCCAAAGTGATTGCACCACTTTACATTCCTGCCAGCTTTCCGGTTGTTCCACAGTTCGTGTGGGCAGTCTTTTAAGTTCAACATCAATTTGGGGAAAATTGACTTAACAGCATTGTTTCATCTGATCCATGAACATGGTTTATGTTTCCATTTATTTTGCCTTTTAAATTGTACTGGAGATTTTGGACAGTGAAATCAGGCAAGAAAGAGAAGTCCAGATTTGAAAGGAAGAAGTCAAACCTTCTGTATGTACAGATGACATCCATGTGGAAAACCCTGCAAGTTATACAAAGGAGCTGCTGAAACTAATAAATAAGTTTAACAATGTTTCCGCATATAAGATCAATAAATGAAAGTGAATTTTATTTCTATATAATGGCAATAATCAGAAGTAGAAAGTTTTAAAAATAATGTTATTTATCACGGCATCAAAAATATAAATACTTAGAAATAAACTTGACAAGACATTTGCAAGACTTATACACTGGAAACTACAAAATACTACTAACAGACATTTAAAAGGCGTATTTGTAGCGATATGCACTACAGAGATCACATAAAAGGTGATATCTATAGTGCATATCACCTTTATGCATATTTATACATTTTATTGATCTCCTCAAAGAACTAGAGTTTGATTTCATCAAACTTTTCTATTGATTTTCTGTTTCACTGATTTCAACTTTTATCTTTGTTTATTCATTCTTTTGCTTATTGTAATATTTAATTTGCTCTTCTTTTTGTAGTTTCTTAAGGTGGTTATTGATTTGAGACCTTTCTTCAGTTCTAATATAAACCTTTAGTGCCATAAATTTGTAGGTGATGTGATATATTTTCATTTTTATTTTCTAAATACCTTCTAATTTCCTTTTAAAATTACACTCTTTCATTCATATGCTTTTTGCAGATTTTTCTAGATTTTTTTGTTATTGGTTTTTAACTATTATATTTTGGTTAGAGAATATACCTTGTGTGACTTTAATTTTTAAAGATTTATTGAGACTTGTTTTATGGCCCCCAAATATGGTATATTATGGTGTGTTTATGTGCTCTTGAAAAGAAATGCACTCTGTACTTGAGTGGAGTGCTATATAAGTGTCAATTAGTTTAAATTGAGCGGTAGTAATGTTAAAGTCTTCTATGTCTTTCTTGATACTATGAATATTTGTTTCATCAGTTATTGGGAGGGCAGTGTTTAAATCTCTGATATAATTGTGAATTTGTCTCTTTTTAATTAACATTTATCAAATTTTTCTTCATGGATTTCGAAGCTTCATTATTAGATGCATAAATTTAGGATTATGATGTCCTCTTTCTGAATTGATTCTTGGTATATAACAAGGATCCTTTTTATCCCTGAAAATACTCTTGGCTCTGAAAGCTACCTTGTCTGATACTAATCTAGCCATACCAGCTTTCTTTTCATCAGTGTTAGTATGGTATATCTCTTTCCATCCTTTTAATTTTAATCTACTATGTCTTTGAATTTAAAGTAAATTCCATGATGGCAGCACACAATGTGTCTCACTTCTTCTCCAATCTTAAAATCTCTGCCTTTACTTGGAGTGTTTAGACCATTTTTATTTAATGTGATGATTGTGGTTCGGTTAAATTCTACAGTCTTGCAATTTGTTTTTTTCTTTTTCCATCTATTCTTTCTTTCAGTTTTATTTTTTTTCCTGCTGTCTTTTTGTCTTTTATCTTTTGAATTAACTTGATTTTTTTATGATTCCATTTTACCTCCTTTGTTTGTTTATTGGCTATAACTTTTTGGTGTTTTAGTAGTTGCTTTAAGGTTTATAGCAGGGATAGATAATCATTATTTGTAAAAAGCTAGATAATAAATATCTCAGGCTTTATAGGCTATAGACATTCTTTTATAACTACTCAACTCTGCCATTTTAGTGTGGAAGCAGACACAGATGATAAACAGATGTAAATAAATATATAGATGTAAATAAGTAAATGTATTTAGATTCTAATAAAACTTTCTTTATTTAAACAGGTCGCTGGTCACATTTGGCCCATATGCTATAGTTTGCTGACTCTTGTTTATAGTATACATCTTTTATTTTTCAGTCTGCTTGGGAAAAAAATATCAATTTTTATCTTATATTAGAACCTTATAATATTATACTTCCATTTTTTCTTCTTAGTCTTTGTGCTATTATTGTTTTACATTTTACCTCTAAATATGTTTTAAATCCCACAATAGAGTGTTATTGTTATTGTTTTAATGGTCATTTATCTTTTAATGAGATATAAGGATAAATTTTTAAGTTTACTCTTATATTTGTTGTATAACCATACTCTTCATTCTTTTGTGTAGGTACAAATTTTTATACCTAGCATCATTTTCCTTCTGCCCGAAGGACTTTTTGTTAACATTCCTTGTATGAAGGATTGTTGGTGATGAATTCTTTCAGCTTTTGTTTTTCTTAGAAGATCTTTATTTTGTATTCATTTTTGTCAGGTATCTTCACTGGTTATGTATAGAAGTCCAGGTTTACTTTGTTTTTCAGTAAAGATATTTTACCACTGTCTCTGTCTTGCCTTGCTTTCAATGAGAAGTCTGCTAGCATCCTATTCTTGTTCTGTATGTAATGAATAACTTGATTTTGATGTGTACTGGTCTAGTTTCCTGCACTGTTCTTGTGTTCGGCCATTGTTGATCTTCTCAGATCTGTGGGTTTATAGTTTTGTCAATTTGGAAAATTTGGGGGCATTATTTTTCTAATTTTTTTCCTGACTCCACTGACCTATCATTTTTCATTTTGCAATTAAACACATATTAGGTTACTTGAAATTTTATCAAAACTCTGATTCTCTCTTCACTTGTTTTTCAGTACTTTTTTCTCTCTGTTTCATTTTGGTTAGTTTCTCATTGCTTATTTTCAAGTTCAGTAATCTTTTCTACTTCAATTTCCAATCTCCTGTTAATCCCATCTAGTATATTTTTCATGTCATAAATTATATTTTTTATCTTTAGGAGTTCAACTTAAGTCTTTTTTATGTTTTCCATGACTCTACTTAAGCTTAATCTTTCCTGTGCATTCTTGAGCATACAGAATACAGTTAAAACAGTTAGTTATTTGAATATCCTTGCCCACAAATTCTGTCATTTGTGTCATTTCTGGGTCTGTTTTCTTGATTCATTTTCCCCCTTCATTGTGGGTTGTATTCAACACATTTCTGATAATTTCTTATTTGTTGCCAACATTGTTTATTTTACCTTGTTGGGTGCTGGCTATTTTGATATTCCTATACAAATTTTTGGTTCTGCTACACAGTTAAGTTACTTGGAAATGATTCGATCATTTTGGCTTTTAAAAAGCTTTCCAAGGTGGGACCAGTACGGGCTTCAGTCTAGGGCTAATTTTGACCCACTAATGAAGCAGTGTTATTCTGAATACTCTTAACTCGTACATCACCAGTTATATAGTTTTCCTCTAAGGCTGGTAGAAACACAAAGCATTTCTGACTTTATATGAGCTCCTGGGATTATCCCCTCTGTTCCTTTTGGGCAGTTCTTTCCTTGGCCTTGGGTAGTTTCCTCATATACACATCGGATCTGTGCCCAGCTGAGGGCATGAGGGAGGCACTCTACAGCACTCCAGAACTCTCTTTCTGTGTAGCTCTTTCCTTGCCATTTGCCCTACAAATTTTAGTTTCTTTGGCCTTCCTGGACCAAGTTTTGTTTACTAGCTTGTTTCTTCAACTCAAGTAGCATGCTGGGCTCTGTCTGGGTAATCACTGGACTCATCTGATTTATTTTCCCTCTCCCAGGGGTCACTGTCCTGTGCTTCCTAATGTCCACTGTATGAAATCTGCAGTTTTATATATTTTTACAGGATTTTTTTTTTTTGGTTGTTTCTGGTGGTAACTCTAGTTCCTATTACTCTGTCTTGATCAGGAGCATTCCAATCCTAGTACATATGTTTTGGTTTATAATTTGGAAGATGCATTTTAAAAATCTTCCATGTGGACAGATGCTTTAACCTAATGACTTCACTACTTGGAATTACCCCAATAATATAATCATAGATGTGCTCAAAGAGAAAATATAGGGATAATGATGATAATAACAACAGTTGTTTTTTAGTTTCTTATCATGTATTGGAAACTTTAAGTGTTTTGCATGAAGTATCTAAAGTATTTAAAATAATCAACTCTGTGTGTTAGGTACCATTTTCAACACCCCACCCCCTTTTTTTTTTTAAAAAAAAAGATGAGGATCTTGCTATGTTACCCTGGCTAGAATGCAGCAGAAAGCGAGATCAACACACACTGCAGCCTCAAACCCCTGGACTCAAATGATCCTCCCGCCTTAGCTTCCCGGGTAGCTGGGACTACAGGTGCACACCACTGTGTCTGGCACACCCACATTTTTAAAAATAAGAAACTGAGTTTACAGAGTTTGTGAAACTCATCCAAGGTAACCCAGATAATAGATGGTGGTGACAAAATTTGGACTTCAACATTCTTATTCTAGAATCTACATTCCCCATCACACACTTTGAAATAGTGCTTATATCATTTAGAAACTTCTTAAAACCCAGCAATAAGGGGGAATAAGTTAAGCAGTTTACATTTATGTAATAAAATTTATGCAAGCATTTAGAAATGATGATGTGGAAGAATATTTGAAAAAGACTTTAAAATAAATAATAGAATAACACTGGTTATCCTGAGTGATGAAATTATGGTTAATTTCCTTCCTTTTTCTATCTTATGGTTTTCAGATTTCTTGACTTTGCTTATAAAGAAAGAAAATTTATATACAAAAGAGGATTGCAGCTCTGGGCATGTCTATGTACATTAGCCATGAACAACTTCTAGAAGCTGGGCTTTTGCTCTACGTTTCTGATGTCTGTAGGTTTCTTTTTTCTTTTCCATCTTCCCAAATTTGCTCCATCCTTTGCGGTTCAGTCCATGTTCAAACCCTTCTGGGAGATGTTCTCTAGGTATATGTACCATGGTTTTCCCGAGCTCTTACAGCACAGGTAGCCTGGACAGTATCATTTCCAGTCTAATGATGGTCTCTGGGTGGAGTTTCTCTCTTTCAAGTCTGAGTATGCGCTCCTGGAGGGCAGTGCCACACTGTGTGATCACGTGCCTCCTCCTCTTGTCTGAGGCCATGTGGAGCACGTGTAATAACAACAGGCCTTCCTTTGATCATAGGACCACACAGTGAACACTGCTTCCTTGGCTGCTGGCTCACTCATCCCTTCAGCAAACCCTCTGCAGTGGCGGTGGCAGTGGGGAGGGCAGGTCTTAGTACCCCTATTTTATAGGGACACGTACAGAAGCCTAGATTGGGTAAACAGCTTCCTTGAATGTGACAACTAGGAAGGGGCACAGCAGGGATTAGAATATGGTGTCCCGATGGCTAACATGGTTCTTTCTCTTCTGTCGAAGGTTGAGGGGAAGAGTCACGAAGCCCGGTTCCTTGGCCTGAGCTCTCCCATCCCTCTCTTTGCCTTGTTAGATTTAGCCTCGGGCCACAGGTGCCTCTGGCTGCTCTCTCTCTCTCTGGCTTTGGAGGTGTACACTTGACTCTGGGGGCCAGCAGCGCTGCCCCGTAGATTCTCACCCAGTGGCTCAGAAGACACGAGTGTGCACCTGCTCTTGGAAATAAGCATGGCCTCTGTCATTGCCTCACCCTCTCCAGGCCCCAGGAAGTGAATTCTCAATGTACCTCCGCCCTTGTTTGGATGTTGACTTAAATGTCATGGGCCTGTTTAGTTTTCAAGCCTGAAGGGATGTGCAGCTTCCCTGGGCAGGGGGAGGCAATCTTTCCTTTTCTCCGTGAATAAAGAGCTTTCCTATTGGCAGTTCCTTCTTGAACTCCCTACTGTTAACCCCCATACTGCCCAATGTGGCACACATTGACCCTGGAATTTATAGACTTTGGGGCTCAAATGGGTGCTTTTCTAAGTCCTGGGAGAAATTGGCTACTGGTTGGGAATGGTGCTGTGTGCCCCCAACACCCACCCTGGCAGATTGGACGTGCCAGCAGCAGACCGAGCAAGGCACTGGGGTCTTGGCCAAGGAGGAGGCTGAAGCCAGAAGCAGAAGTTTTAATTTCAGGCTGAATTTTACTGGCTACTCACCCGTCTGGCCTTTTCGGAACTCAGTATGGAGGAAGGCCATGCTCATTCTCCCTTTTTCCAGGAACTTCAGCCTCCCTGGTCTTGGCAGCTGCCAAGGCCCATGTTCAGAAGCACCTGCCTCCTTAGCTTGGCTCACCCTGATTTTCCCCATCTTTTACCACCCAAACATAGCGTCAACTCTCCTCTGTCTCTGTATAGCCTGTGCTTCTCCCGGCTCTCAAGACTTTTCTCCACTTTTCCTTTCACTTCACAGATTCAAGTTTTGCACATTCTTAGCTCAAATTCTCACTTCTTCCAGGAAGCCTTCCTGATAAATCCTGCCCCATCAGTCTTTTCCCTTCCAGAGAACTCCTTGGGGATGTTATTATATTTGGCTGTTGCTTTATCCTTGAACTTCTTCCTTCTATCATTTCCTTCCGGTCAGGTAGCGCGCGTCTTCCGTAGGCTGTGAACTACTCAAGGTCAGGAACGTTCCCTGCAACCCAGCACAGTGCACCCACTAATTATTTGATGGCTTGAATTTTTAGGGAGTTTTGGAATCCTTTTGCTTTAATTATAGCATCTTCTGATACGGCAATAGTTCAGATGAGAGATAATGAGAACTCTGGTCATAGAGTAGAGAATAAAGTATTCAGGGGTTAGAACAGATAATGCTTAGAGGTCATGGCTATTGGGGAACAGAGGAGGAAAAGCCCAGATTTTGGCTTGAGTAACTAGGTGGACAGTAAGGCCATTCATTGAGCTAGAGCATAGGAGTGTGTGTATATGTGTTGCATAGGTCTGTGTGTGTGTGTGTGTGTGTGTGTGTGTGTGTGTAGCAGACTGAGGAGATACTGCGGTCATTTTGGATAGGTTACTTGTAAGAACATGTGGCCCAAACTCTCCCTTGGGCCAGAGCAGGCGTGGTTCAGGCTCCAGCCAAGGGAGTTGTAGACAGAGTTGCTCCTCAGGGACTCCGGCTTCTTCTGTGAGTCAGCCAGGAGAAGAAAGAGCCAGAGCAATGAACTCAAGCCAAAGCCCTTAGTAATGCTGAGAGTCAAGTGAGGAAAATCGATGCAGTATGAGTTCCCTGGCATCTCTCCGAAGCCCCACACAGGTCACATTTTGCAGGCTGGCCACGGGCTGCCGGCCTCTGATAAATAAAAGGATGGCTTTTTCCTTGAGACCATCAGCCAGATTGGTTTTAATCTTATTAAAAGGTGAAATACACTTAGGAAAATAAATGTCATTAGATTTTACAGTGTTTTAAGAACATGCACCATAAAAATGTGCCCAAGAACCTTTTATTCTGGTATGTTCTATCTTGGATGAAATATAGTACTTTTAATGAAGAGTTAGTTGAGTTACCATTTCTTCTTTGAATCTAATGATTAAAATTCAAACAACTCAGCAATCATTTCTCTTACCTCAATCTCATTTCACATTGAAGAAGACAATGTTATCTGGAGGGAAGGCAAAATACATAATTCAAGTTTAAATTTAACAGGGAATGGGAGTTTGGAGATGAGCGGGCCATTGCCATAGCATAGGCCTAGAGCCGTTCATGCTGCCCTGTGGGCTGGGGCCAGGCCTGTCTAGGGGCAGGGGAGGGAAGAGTTCAGTCCGATGACACCTGGGCAGGGAAGCTGGTGCTGTGTCGTGGTACTGCAGGGAGCGCCCGTGGAACTCCTATGACCTCCATGTGTCAGAGCTCGAGTCCCTGAACTACAAATCAAACCTCGCTGTACTCACTCTTCGATTCCTCTGACACACTGTAAATCACTGTCCTGGAATTTTTCAGCCCTGTGAGCAAAAGCCCCTGAGACGTGGGAATATCACTGTCGGCTGTCCTAACAAAATCTCTTAAATATAAAAGCTGAAGGCACGAGGGTATTTATGTCAATCTTACCTGGAGGAGCATAGAGCTATGAACAAGCAAGATATCCATCCCCGGGGAGCCATAACCATATCCTGGTTAAGTTACTCCATGGAGGGTTAAGTTACTCCATTGTAGGGCTCCTGGGAGTGCGGTTTGCAAACCCCAGTCCTGGCAACTCTGATGGGTCTGAGGTCAGTACCTGGAGGAGAGGTCAGGTGGTTTCTGCTTCAGACAGATTCTCAGGCTTGAACAAGCAAGAAATCCAGCCCTGGGGAACCATAACCATATCTGGGTAAGTTACTCCATGGAGGGTTACGTGCTGTAAAGAGAGAAGGCCATGCCCTAGGGGATGCCATCTTGCCCTTGGACAAGGCCTTATTGACATGGCAAAGCTTGATGTGGTCTCTGCTATTTCAGTTCTGTGTGACCCAAAACGCACTGGTGTCTTTATGCACAGAGGTGGGGGCCTCAGGGAGGAAGACACTGACATGGCCATGTGAGTCTGCTGTGTGAGAAGGGACTGGACCAGACATCTACAGGGACAAACTCCCAAAGGGTGACTGCAGTGCTTCAGCCCCTGGCCCAGGGCAGTCCCTTCCCTGGACAACATTTCTGGAAGGATGGGTTGTCATCCAATGCTGTTTGGTGACCAAGGAATGAGAACCGAGGCGAAGACTTTATCTCGTCCCCAGCTCACAGAGGAAGGTACCGCCCTGGTGGACAAATATTTGTGTCCCCAAATGCTATGTCTCTCTTCCTCAGACAATGATCCACGTTCTGGATCTTTGAGTTGTTTTCTAGCGCTGGCTTCCTGGTCTACAACCAGTCATACTGGGGGCTTCAGCGCCTCAGCCTCCAACTAACAAATGGGCCCATGGCTTCCTTCTGTGGCAGAATTAGCACTTCCCTGGTGAAAAGCTTCATTAATTTTATACGCAGAAGTTCCTTTTATTTACAAATTTAAGGATAATCTGATCCCCCTTACATTAACACGATTATAAAAATGAAGACAATTATGACATAGAAACGATAGAAGCTTGGAAAACTGATAATACCATGAAAAAAAAAAAGAATATCCAATTTTACATAGTTTTCCTATAGCTGTAAAAAATGTGTGTATACAGATAAGGAGAGCCAGAGATGTTGGAGAAATATAAACTTGATGTGATTAGATAGCGGGATTTGGGGTCTCATAATTTCCCCTGACATTATAAATATGTTTCCATCATAAATTAAAAAAAGATACCTTGACCTTGAGTTTTAACCAGCCCTGAAGGAGCAGTCAGTCCAGCTGGGTCAGAGGAGGCTGTATCCGGCCCCTGGCCAGGGGACACCTCTCCCTGGACTGCAGCCTCTGTGATCAGGAGTCTCCCCTTTCTGCCCGAACACAACGCCCCCGGCCTGCCCGGGTCTCGTGGAAGTGTCCCAGGGCTCCTGGGAGTTCGGTTTGCAGACTCCAGCCCTGGCAACTGTGCAGGGTCTGTCTGACGTTATACCTGGAGGAGAGGTCAGGTGGCTTCTGTTTCGGAGTCTCCAGCTTGAGCCTCTCAGAGGAGAGGTCAGGATAGGGAAGCGACCAGAGGCCTTCTCAGCTTCTCAGCTCAAAAAAGGAAAAACATGTTTTTATTGAAGCCTTGCCCATGTTTTTAAATCTCTTTTTCTTTTTTTCTTTTTTTTTTTCTGATGGACTCTTCTGTTATTCAGCTTTCTGTACTTTTTCCATTCCTCTTTCTCTAAGCAAATGAAACTTTTATTGACTTACTTGATTGAGGGAGATAATGTCTGTGAACATGTTCTGTAAAATGCAGAGAGCTGTACGATGCGGAGGGTTATGTTTCCTTTGCCAGCGCCTGTTTTGAAGGACCTAACAAAGGCATTAGTTTATAAAACAGTTAGTGCCATGGAATTCTGACATGGCTCTGCCTATCAAGGGAGGTGGGAAGTTAGTTGGGCAAAGCAGAAGACAGGTTGAGTGTTGAAAGCTCACTGTGGCACAGCAGAGGTGTGAGCGTACGTGGAGTGAGTGGTTGGCATTGGGTGGGGGTGGAAGAGGGCAGGTGCAGGGTCGAGAGGGAAGGATCGGAGCAGAGGCCTGGGCTCCTGCCTGGTGCCCACCGTGTGTAAGAGACTTCACGCTCTCACACGCCTCAGTGTCCTCATCTGTGAGATGACACGGGTTGACGGAAGTGATCTCCGAAGGCATTTCCGGGTATCATGTTTGTGACTCACCAAACCTTAGTGGAGATATTTAATTCTCCTCTTCTGATTTTTCATCACAGCGAGTCACAGCGAGCCACGTGTTGCTTTAGTATGACAGGCACAACTTAGAGTGGGGAGCCCAGGGGATGTGCTGGCTGGTGAGGCATCTGATATTTGTGGTTTCTCTTTTCTGTTGAAAGGCCTGGTTTGTAAATGGAGTTACAGAGGTAGACTCCGGGGTGGGTATCCACGGCATACAGAGAATTTCATATTCCGTGCAGGTGGGACGATATGGCAACATGAAAGATGGGAGAGGTCAAAGACAAGAACACACGGTAGTCATCAGAGCCAGGGCCCGGGTTTCTGCCGGGAGAAAGGTTGGTCTCTGAGGAGGCATACAGGGGCCTTAACCCATAAAAACGATCACAGAAATCTAATTCAAGCACTTTTCATGGGTCTGAACACATAACGTCTCCTCACATAAAGAGATACCCTAGAGGAGAAAAACCAGGATGAGGTACTTTATTTTTATGCATTGTAGGTCCTCTGCTGAAGGAAGCCGAAGAAGTTATGGGGTTGGCTAAACTTAAATTGTGGTTAGGAATTACTCACAGATCAGAACATTAACTCATGATTCAAACTCCCTCGTGTCGTGCTATGGAAACCGAAATGGGGGTTTGATGGATGTGGCCGCGTGCTGATGTGTTTCATTGCATGTCATTGTAAGATCACGGCTGTGCCTTCTATGTGATATGATATATAACAAAGTAGAGAGAAAGTACATGTAATCCGGTTTTATGTGTTCTCAAAGTGTTGGGTAATATAAGCGGTATGCATACATGTTCACACAAATATATATGGCAAGTATAAGTACAATAAAAATTGGGAAAAATGCAACACGTGGGAACAAGGTTGAAGTTTTTATTTATACTTTATAGCAGTTGGCTCCTCTTGACAGCTGTTGCTGACCATTGCGGGGTTGAGTCATTAGCCGAAGCTACACATCCCCTGCCCGGGCTGTGGTTTGCTTGCCGCGCTGAGGAAGGGCCAACCGCGTGCAGAGCTGAGATGGTTTGGATAAGGATCATCTCTCAGAGAGCAGGCTCAACTTGAAGACCCAACTTCTAAAGTCCAGAGTCCAAATTACTGCCTTATTAGTACCTGTTGGCAGCTTTGCATTAAAATAGAAAGATTAAGCTTCATTCGAAGATTATTGAGAACCTGCTATGACAGTGCCTAGAGGGGATTTTAAGCAAACGCAAGCCATGACCCTTGCCCTAAGGAATTTATTGCTTGTCAATTCTGGAGGTTGCTGCTGATTGAAAAACATTTTACATAGTTTTAGTAAATAGACTTAGTGGGGGGATAAATCCAACTGAGGGGTCCTTGGAGAAGGGAGGGGAGAGAAAGATCCCCCAGAACAGATGACCAGAAAGCCCAAATCTGCCGCTGGGAGGAGGTTGGGAGCATAGTGTATTTTGAGAATTTTCTAAAAGTGGGATATTGAGAATCTCATGTAGGGAAAGAAACAAAAATGATGCAAGAATATAAATACATTTCTAGTAAAATAGTTTCTTTGAAATTCAATCCATTTCTAGACTTTAATCTCCTGATTGTCCTCTGGGATAGAGATGCACCGTGATGGGGGTGGGGACCCCCAGCCAAGGAGCCTCGAGCTGGTACCCAGGACCTCTGATCCCTTTGACTGGCTTTAGGGAAATATCCACAACGGGAGATTTTACCATTACAAAAGGATTTTTAAAAATTTCGTTATAATTGATTTCTAAATAGCCTTGGAAATAAGAGAGGACAGACAATAAGAATTTACAGAATGTCAGGGAAAAAGAGAGAGAAATAGAAAATCCAAACATTTACCAAGCACCTACCACGCCAGGTTCCGTGTGTGTGATCTGGTTCAGTCTTCATGCATGTGGGTGGGGGGCACGTATGAGGTGTGTATTATTATCTCCTTTCTGTAGATTAGTCATTAATTAGGACAGCAGCCAACATGGAATGCGTGCTTGAGCGGGTTGAGAGCTGAACTGTCAAAGTGGTGCCCAGGCTAATCTGGTGGGTTGTTGATGGATATTATTTGGCTGGTGGGTCTTGCCGAGCTCTGCATTGACTTTGGCTCAGAAGAAACGCCTTTGGTAAAAACGAATTTATCTGAAATAAACATCACAATATTATGCTTTAAATCTCATATCTAAAAATTCAAATATAGAGTACACATATAATTTTCCCTTTCTTTTAGTTCTCTTTGATTTTAAAACCGCTGTAACAATCACAGTCAATTTTAACGTGTTGATGATAACAATACTGTCCTGAATTTTTATACAGACTTTTTCTTGCAAGGACGTTGAAGTGCTAAAAATGTTGTCATCCATATAGGCAAACCTCGGGAATATCTAATTTAGCAAATGTCAGTGATAAATTCTTCTGATGCCATTCTCCATGTCTCTGAATATATTAAAACGCCCTGGAAGTAAGAATGTTTATTCTACAGCAATTGACTGCTGGTAATACGGTTAGTTGGTATAATTCCACTTGTATTTATTGTTTATCTTTTAAATAACTGCTGGGATTAAAAAAAATCCTGCGTATTTGCTTTCTATTTCTAAAGTGGTAGGTATTACCTTCTTTCTAGTGCTTTCTCCAGGTGGTCTAGGGAACACTGGTGGTCTGTACCTAACTTCATCCTCCTGCCGCTGAGCAATCTTTCACAAACAAAACTGGAAGAATTAGAATAAAAATAGGGATTTTAAAGGCCAAAAAAGCAGAGACAGTTTCTGTGCAAATAGAAAGCAGTGGAAACTGTGAGGTCTTGCAAATGAGTGAAGGATGCCTGGGTAGACAGCAGGGGCCTCCCTGTCAGAGACTCCGGGGAGGAGCCCAGGAGAGAGTCCTGTGTTTTGTGCAAATTATGAAGTCATTCCGGTTCACTGAATGATGGCGAGCATTTCAATCTTTGCTCTTTATTTCAACTTTCAGTGATTTAATTAGCTGCAACTCAACTTTGTCCTTGACAGTAGCATTATGTTTAAGAGTTAAGGCCGGGTGCGGTGGCTCACGCCTGTAATCCTAGCACTCTGGGAGGCCGAGGCGGGTGGATCGCTCAAGGTCAGGAGTTCGAGACCAGCCTGAGCAAGAGTGAGACCCCGTCTCTACTAAAAATAGAAAGAAATTATATGGACAACTAAAATATATATATACAAAAAATTAGCCGGGCATGGTGGCGCATGCCTGTAGTCCCAGCTACTCGGGAGGCTGAGGCAGTAGGATCGCTTAAGCCCAGGAGTTTGAGGTTGCTGTGAGCTAGACTGACGCCACGGCACTCACTCTAGCCCGGGCAACAGAGTGAGACTCTGTCTCAAAAAAAAAAAAAAAAAAAAAAAAGAAAAGAGTCAGTTAAATCTCAGGTGGTGGTGTCATTAGATGGGGGTTTGGAGGGAGCGTGAGAGCAGGTGCCAGGCATCCTGGGCCCCTTGGGGTGTGTTCAGGGTCTGGCCCAGGGCGGCCTGTCCAGCTGCCCTCTCCTGCCTGGCTGCCGTAGTCCAGGGTCCTCACCCTTTTCCCACTTTGGTGCCACCACGTCCCTCATGCCTTTCTTCCTGCTGTGTCTCCCTCATAGATCTAAAGCTTCCCTATTCTTCAAGTTCCAACTTCCATCACTTCATTCACTGTTCCCTGCTCTTTGCCAGCTGCCAGTGGTCACAAGAACCCCAATGGTACTCAGAAATAGCTCTCGTCTCTGTGTCTGAGGGCAGATCTGTCGAGTGAGCCCAGGTGGGCTGGGAAGGAAGAGGCCTGTCTGCATCACATTTGAGGAGGGGACTTCAGTGCAAAGGTACTTGGGAGCACAAGGGCTGCTCATCAGCAGGGGCTCGGTGCCCTATCTCAGGGCGCCGTGGTGTTTGGTGGGCTCACAGACCACTGAGACAATGGCGACGTGTGCTCCGCTTGGGCATTGGCTGAAACAGCCATCCGGGCTGAGTGACGTACCCACGCCCACATTGACTCCCTAGTTGGCCCTATGTTCATAATTCCTAAAGGGAGGACCCTGATCTGCTGACTTTTCTAGACAGAGCTTGGACCTGTTATAAGTGTCATGCCTAAAAGGCACGGAAGGGTGGGGATTGTGTCCTGTAATATTCCAGGGAATTAGGCTAATTGTTTAATTTAGTATTCAATGGGGATAGATTTTATGTGAACAGTTAAGCGGGGACCGTAAATGTATATCTGGGCCATCCTGGGAAAACCGGGTGGGGGTCACCTGACCCAGAAGCAGCCTAGTGTGATGATGATCCCCAGTGGTTAAGCCCTGTCTATCTGTGGCCAACCCTGCCTCTGTCCTCTGTCCTGGGTGACTGCAGGTTTACAGTGTCCCCTGGTACAGAGGAGGGAATGGAGGAAAGGGGCCTGCAAGAAGGGTCCTGGGGCGGGCGATGGATGCAGAGGCAGCCGTGTGCTTGTGCCCATGTCCCGCCAGCTCTCCGTCGGTGGGCCCTGTGCGCTGGAAGTGTGCTGTGCCGTGCAGTGTCACCAGTTCTGGGAGCTCAGGCCAGAGTCGGGCACCCTCAAAGACCCTGGCCCTAGAGAAAGGTTGCAAGCCCTCTGACTTGAGGCTCACGCATGTGTACACTCACAATCACAACTGAGGGTCCCCGCCGCTGTGTGCCCACCAAATTGTCCTCTGGTCGGAAAGCAGCACGTGGCCTTTTCTCCCCTAGAGGACCCCTACGTTCCCAGGCTGTCACCCTTTCCCTGGAACTCCAGCAATGCCTAGGGCATTCACGTCACTAGAGCCATTTTCCAAATGAACAAATTGTGTTTTCTTCTTCGTTGAGCCTGATATTCGAGCCAATCTGTGCAGCAATTTCCTCCTCTTTGTTTTGCTGACCCTGAGCGCTCTCAGTCCCGCCGTAATTATGGCCTCTCCTGCCGCTGGGAGTGTGGCCCACGCTCAGCAGCTCACCAGCAGTACCGATTCTGCTGCACGTGAAAAGAAAAAGGCCCCGAGATACTGGGGCTTTGTCTCCTTTTCAGTTGGTTATTTACAAAGTCCTCTTCTCCGTGTTGAGTTGGAGAGAAAGTCCTGGAGTCACCTGGGAACTGGCCTGGGTGGGGCTCAGCGCTCACCTTCTCCTCCCTCCTCCAAAGACAGCAGAGCCACTCCCCGGAGGCCAGCTTGTGCGGGGACAGCAGCATCTTCCAGCTACTTGTATGTGCTCTTCTCAGGTGTCACATTCCTTATCATTGCTCTCCAGGCCTTACCAACATTGTGTCTCTGTCCTTGGGCTGTGAAAGGAACAAAAGCAATTGTCATCTTAAAAAGCAGCCCCTTTCAGGGAGAAAGGGAAGGGTGTTGCCCACTGTGAAGGGCCCAGGCTGGGAGAGTTATCCCACCTTCTGCTCTGTCCCCAGAAAACACCTGTCTAGCAGCTGCTCTATTGTTCTGTGCAACCATCTGGCTGGCTGCCCATCCCCCACTCCACCAGCCCACACATCTATTGAGCACTGAGGCTCTTAGTGGTTGCAGTGGGCCCAATTGTGTTCCTCCTAAAACTCACATGTTAAAGTCCTAACTAACACCTAGTGTCTCAGAATGTGACTGTACTTGGAGATAGGGCCTTTAAAGAGGCAGTTAATGTAAAATGAGGTCACATGGGTGGGGCTTAATCCAATATGACTGGTGTCCTTATAAGAAGAAGAGATTAGGACAGAGAGATACACAGAGAAAAGACCATGTGAAGACACAGCAAGAAGATGGCCACGCGTAAGCCGAGAAGAGAGGCTTTGGCATGAAATCAAACCTACCAACACCTTGACCTTGGACTTCAAGCCTCTAGAACTGTGACCAAATAAGTTTCTGTTGTTCAAACCACCCCGTCTGTGATGTTTTGTTATGGCAGCCTGAGCAGGCTAATGCAGGCGTCTCTTCTCGCATCTGAGACCCAGTGATGGGTACAACGTCCTCAAGTTGCTCAGAGCCTAGTCCCCACTAGGGACCTGGAACCCTAAAGAAATGCAGGCAGCCTTGGGTAGGTGGGCAACTCCCTGGCTTCCTCCTGCTTCCCGTCACCCTTCAAGCAAAGCACAGGGAGGGGAGGCCTCAGGGCAGACCCAGCAGGACCAGCTATAGAAGGGCTATCCTGGTGGCTCAACCACACAGAGGAGGGGGACAGAAGAGCACACGTGGGCCATTCCAAGGGACTCCCAGAGGTGACCTAGTGACATGCTAAGGGGGTGGGGTAACGAAGCAAAATCGATTACCATTGTGTGGCTCTGTTTTACACTCAGAGGCGGGAGAGGCTGGGGTGCACTAGCTGTGGGGACACTGGTACACATTAATCAGTGACTGTTTATTGTGCAAAGAGCCTTACGCTTTGCGTGGGCTGATTCTGCCGTGGGAGATAGAGGAGGAAGAAACCATGTCTGTCCTTAGCTCCAAAAGGCTGGTCCCACCCTTAGGGGCACTCCCAGTCACCGGAGGGGTCACTCGCCCGTGGAGCATGGGGCAGGGTTCTGTGAGTGCCCCAGTGTGTGGCTCCGGCCGGGCTGCTGCTCCAGGAGGCCAGAGACCAGGGAGATCAATGTGGGCTGGAGCAGTTCATTTAAGTAGCAATTAGTTATAATTAATCAATTATGTAATTGAGTAGCACTTAATTATTTACTGCCTTATTCAGTTTTCCAACTGCTCACAAGTGTCAGCTTTGTTTCCCCAGCCAGAGCAGAAGCTCCCCGAGAACAGGGATGGACTCATTCACTGCTGTCTGATGCTCACAGCTCAGGGCAGCTGTCTGAGGAAACAGAAACCATGGGGCAATCTCCTTAAGGTCAAAACGACACCATTCTGCCAAGAAATGACTGTCAGTGTGTCAGCCTTGAGAATAAGCACAGATTAGTGAGGGACCAGTGCAGCTTAGAGGAGCGTGGACTTTCTCAACTGGCCAGGGCAGGAGGAGTGGCTCGGTGACAGCAGGCCCCTTTGGGAATGAGTGCTGACGAGTCACACTCGTGACGTCTGTGTACACCGTCTGATGGATGTGTCCCAGGAGCTACCCTGCCAGAGGGATGTGGGCCTCGGTGATGCTTCCCAAAGGGTCCTAGGCTGACCCTCTGAGCTGGACCCCTGTAGGTCCACCTGGTGCCTGAGGATTAAAACCAAGGGCTGGAGAAAGTCATGTGTACTCAAATAGAGGCCTTGAGCTAATCCAACCTCAGGAGCCATTGGGGCTCCAACGGTGTTACTCTTTAAGAATAAGAGCTGCCTCATTGAAGCCAGTTAGGAAAACAAGTGCCATGATAGTGCCATGAATGACTTCCTGAAAATAAATGTAGGGTGTCCCAGGATTCCATGCTTATGGGAAAAGAGGCACAGCAAGCTCAAGCCATATGGCGGCCAAATGAGTCTGAAACTCCTTCGAGGACAGACTCCCACAGTTCATGCTTAATGGGATCCTGAGCAGTGTAGGGGAATCCAAACAGGGCGACCTCCTCAGTTCCAGGCTTTCCTGGGTGGCTCAGGTCTGGCTCATTTGCAGAGAACGATGGTGCCTCCTCTTTCTCTCCATGAGGTCAGCATTGTTATTACCTGTACTCACAAATGGGGCAGAACACCCCAAGACTTGCAGACTGATTGCTTTCATTAACTTTAATTGGATTCTTTCGCACTTGGAAAGAGAAGTGTAACCAGGTTTAATTGGAAGAGCATCTCAGACCCAGGGTGACACAGGATTGTAAACATTAAAAGTGCTACAGCTGCGTTGGTGGAAAATGTCGAAGTCACTTATGTTGTTTGTAAGAATAGCTTACAGACTTGAAGATGTTTGGAAGTTCTGGGCGTGTCAAATTTAGGGATTATTTTTGTGCCTATTTAAAAGAAAAAGCAATGTGAAATCAGACGTTTGCAAGTGAAATTATAGAAGAGACTAAACACATTCCAGCTCTGCCATGTGCGGCGAGAGACTACACCTGCCAGGAGGACCCTCTGTGCAGGTCCGTTCCCGGAGCTGGCCCGGGGGGAGGGGGGAGCAGCAGCATGTGAGGTCTGACAACCTCGCCAACCCTTCTCTCTGCTCTGTTGTTTACAGCTACTGAGTCTTTTGCCTGGGATGTTCCTCTTTCATTTTTCTGCATGGCAAATTCCCACTTAACCTTTAAGCCCGGGCTTTTATGTCCCTGCTCTGAAGCCTCCGTCAACGGCTCTCAAAGGGTTGGCTGCTCTGTGCCCTGCGCTCCCACAGAACTCTGTGCATGCAATGCACACTCCAGCAACCCAGGTAAGAAAGAGCAGGGAAAGGACAAGGAGGGGGTCACAGACCCAGGATCCCAAATGGCAAGTAAAATATAATTATCTGGGGGATGGGTGAGCTTGCTAAGGAGTTAAATTGGGATCTTGGTGTTCAACGTGTGTTTGTTGAACATATGAATAAGTAGACTGATCACCCCACGGCTTGCTCACATCTCACCCGGGACTTTGTCCTTTAGCATTGGCTGCTGGCCTCGTGGAGGTGGGTGCTGGTTCTTAGACTGCCATGAGAGAGCCTGAGGAATTTCAAAGAATGGGCTGTTACCTGAATCGCTGCTTTGGCCCTCTGTGCCTTGCTAGCACTGACAGAGACCCTGCAACGTCTGCCCACCACACCTGCCTGCCAGTCTGCATTCCTTCCCAGATTTTCCTCTTTTACCCTGTGCCTAGGCCCCTTCTTCTGGGGTGCAGTGGCTGACTCCTCTGGGGGGTCACTGTCTTAGATTTCAGGCGGAAGTGCTAACAGCGGAAGCACCGAGGCCTGTGAGGAGGTCACACGGCCACTTGATCATTTCATGAATTATCTAGTCACTGCTTCTGGGTACAGGAGGTTCTGATCTTACTATACACCCTGGATTCGATTTTCGAAGAGATGTCTCAAGCATGTGTTCCCACTTAGTCCTCTAGAAACCCACTCTCATCCCCCTGCGCTCCGGCGGGCTCCACCGCTGACCCGTGGCTGGCTAGCCGGCCGGAAGAGGGCTCGACACTCACCTTCCCCAGATGCCGGGGGACTCCCCTTCCAGACACCAGTGCTCCTTAGGTGTAAAGTGCACACGCAGGTCACCGGTGAGGACCTGCGTTCCCCTAAAGATTGGTCTTTGATTTTAAAAATAATTCTTTCTAATTCATATGAAGAAATAAGACATCCCAGGAGAAATTTTTAAGAAAGGATTTAACTGTTTCATTAGGACTCAGACTGGCGGCTCAGGAAGCAGATCGAAGATGAGAAGAGAGGTCTGGCTTGCTGGGGCCGTGGGGAGAGTTGGCTTGGGCTGCTCAGCCGGGGAGGCTCAGCTTTCTCTGGGCCATTTCAAACTCAGGCAAGGCACACCGGCAAATGCCACCGGTGAGTACAGCGACATGTAGCTACTGCCCACATGAAATGTGGCTGGTGCCAGGTGAGATGGGTTATACTGTAAAATATACACACCAGATTTTGAAGACTTAGTTACAAAAGAAAGAATGAAACGTGAAATATCTCAATAATTTTTTATATTGATCACATGCTAAAATGATAGCACTTTGAATATATTGGGTTAAACAAAATATACTATTAAAATTAATTACACCTGTTTCATTTGACTCTCTTAAGGGTGGCCACTTGAAAATCTAAAGTTAAATACGGCTTGCATTCTGTCCCCATAGGACAGCATTGACCTAGGTCCTCTGATGTCCAGAGAGGGCGGGGGCAGATGGGGAAGGCCTGGAGGGTGAAGGGCTGGCCTTGACCTGGTGGCCAGTCTGGGAAACCTGATGGGGCCAGAGACCTGGACAGATATGCTGCGTATCTTCTTAGGATAAATATCTTTTGGTAACTTGTCCTAAAATCAACTGAGGTATGGTATCCCTTGGAATACGAATCCTCTTTTTAGGTCTGGGACTGGGTATTATATGAATCACACGTTTTCAGACAGGATTAGGCCTTCTTCAGACCCTGCTCTGGGAGAGAACTAGTGAGTCCATCTGCCCACTTGGGGCTCCATGATCTTGACTGTGGCTGCCAGCTGGGTGTCCCTCACTGAGATATCTGTCCACGAACACTCCCGAACTGTTCTTCAGTGCAAGCTGGGGATGATGGCCGTGGGATGATTTACTGAGGACATCTATACTGGGAAGTAAGAACTGGGTAGTGTTTACTGGCCAGTTAACTGAAGCACGAGGACGTCTGCGTGACTCTATTCACTATACATTTTAGGGTCTGACTTAATTTCCATTCCCTTTTTGGAGTGGAATTGGTGAATCCCCCAGAAACGTCCAACCCAGGGAAATCACTCCTTCACGGTTCCACTTTGCTCTTTGCCTTTTGCTGCTGTGGTTTTATTTCTACATCACGAACACATTTTCTTCTGTGTTTCATGCTACTCAATGTTCTGTGCTAGTCTGTGCCAGAAAAGTCATTTTGAGACTTCTTGGTCTCACCAAATGTGATTTCTCAGGGTCATGTTTATGTTGTGTCGTTATCAGCTGCATTTGGCCAGCTCTAGTGGCGCCGGCTCCTACTCAGGCAGAACTAAAGGAGTTTTCTTTTCTCCCATAAGTGATCAGCAGAGTGTCTACCATAGCTGTCTGCTGCAGGGTTGTAAAATGGATTTGTCTCCTCTATTTTGTGGGATCTCTTGTTTTGCTGCAGCAGAACTAGGAATTCTGCTGTCAGCTCTGGATTCTGATGGAAGGAGAGTAACTTCTATGTTGAGTAGATACAAAAACCTCCCCTCCACTGCACGGTGGCTTTTCAGTAGAATTGTTCTTGACCAAGGACTAAGCGGGAGGAACCACTTAGTCAAGTGTGAATTAGATTATTGTATACTTTTCTCCTGCTAAGGCAACCTTGAAGGAACTAAATAGATAAAGGAGCCCTTGATACGTAATTGAAAATAAAAAATAACACTCAACCCTAAAATAAGTCTAAGAAGGTCCAAAAAAATTGTCTTTTCCATCCTGATGGTTACTTGGATGATTTTTGAAGTATTTCAAATAACAAATTCTTTCAAAACGTATTTTAGTGCTTCTATTTTGTCAGTGCCCAGATTACGGCTTAGACTGGCTAGTGAGTGCCCCATCAGGGCTGTGGAGTGTGCGGGGGTAGGGGGTGAGCAAGGAAGATGAATTCCTGGAGGAGGCATTGAGGATGTCACTGGTGGTCCCTGGTGTGGGGTCACTGGCCTCTGCGTTTCAGAACTCCTGGGCTGGGCTCCAATCCCTGCACAGTTAGGGAAGGAAAATCTCCTGGTCTATTCTTTCCGATACTTCTATGTTGTTTTTAGTGACTCCCAACAGAATAACTGCTATGGACACAGTGCTCACGGGGAGAGCATAGCCTAAGTCTACCCTTTATTTTAGAGCAATGTAAAAAAATCGTCTGCAAAGAGCCAGTGACAGGGTCTGCTCTGGAACCCAGGGGTCCTGCTCAGTCTGTCCCGGGCATGTCCCAAGGTGCTCCTTGTGCTGCACCTGGCATGTGGTGGGCACTCCGTGCATTTCTGCTGATTGAATGCATGAATAAATGAACGATTTCACTCATGATGGCTTCAAACCACATGGCATCCTTCGTAATCACGCATTGGGACAACCAGACCTTTTAATATTAGACTAAATTTCTTGAAATGATGCCAAATATTTATTTATTTACCAGATTTATTTTTTTTAGAGCAGCATCCTTCATCCTAAAACCTCAGGGTGCATTTGAATAAAATTACGAATAATTAAAATCTTTTAAAAAGCCCATAAAAACCTTAAAAACAAAGATGATATTTTATAGTTAATAAAGCTAGAATACAGACATGATTATGATGCTATGTAATCATGTATGTAATTATTACATAAATAATATATAATCATCCTAATAAACCATGTAATTTCAGCCACTCCTTCCCCTGAAACTTCTCTATTTATAGGCCTGATGTGGTTGGCAGGGGGGAGGAGAGAGACTTAGGGGGGGCATGAGGATTAAGCACAGTATGTAGCTTGGAAGGGTCTTGCAGTTCACTAATTTAAGAGAATCTGCATCTGAGCTGAATGCGGGGAATCAGCTTCAGGCTCATAGGTGCACTTACGGGAAGTACTTGGACCCTCTGAGCTGGTTCTTCTCGCCCCCGCATCCCCCCTACCCTGCTTCCTGCTGGGCCCTCGTGCCTACTGCTCCCACCACCCCCAAACACACACAAGAGTTCCTTCCTCTCCTCTGCCTTTTCACATCCAGCTAATTTCACTGGAGACCTGTTTCTCTCTTCCCCATATGCAGCCCCTCTGCTGTGGTGCCAGTCCCCGCCAGGCAAATCGTCACACTTTCTGGTGGCCTCTGGTCATTTGCCGATCGTCCCTGGGTGCTACTCCTGCTCCCATGTAGCCTGGACTCCTCCAAAGTCTGGGCCAAGGGCGGCCCCTCCTCTCTGTGTCTCACCCACTCCCTGTTTGTCCCTGGCTGCAGAGGGTCTGGTGGGCTAAACAAGGCAGTGGAGGTCATCTTGGGAAGGATGCAGACACGTCTCATGTTCCTTTGGGCGGCAGTTCTCACACTGGAGCGTGTACTGGAATTCCCTGCAGGGCTGGTTAAACACTCATTTTTCTACCTGCCTTCTCTCTCCTGACAAGGGTTTCTGAGTCAGTGCGTCCGGGGCTTGATAATTTGCATTATTATCAAGTTTCTAGGTAAGGCTGCCAAGAGGACCACACTTTGAAGACCACTGGTTTAAAGAAAAATCCTGAGCACATGTCACAGTTTCAAGACTATGATGGCTTGCAACATGAACTATCTCCTACAGCTGTATAGTGCTCGACTATTTACAAAATGCTTGTCTCATTAGAGAGAGGCTGAGTGGCTTCCTCCAGGCCCTGGCTGGCAGGCAGGGAAGCTGGGGTTCAGGCCCAGGCTCCTTTCCACCGTACCCCAGGACTCCCAGCACCAGTCCATTGCATCTTTCTCTTTGGAAGGGACTTGTTCTGCTGGTTTGGATTTTCAGAGAGCTCTTCATCCAGTGATGCAAGCAATGGAACAAAATGTTCAATAGCTTCCAGGAAGGTTGATTGCTCCATAGGTCCTACAGAATCTGTCATCATAGGCTCTTTTCTTTGATCGATAAAGCGCACTCTTCTCCCACTAGAAAGGAAACCAGGCAGTAATTTGCAAGATGAAGCACCCTTAAGTTTGGGCCCATCTCTGGGGCTGTTAGTAGCAGCTTCAATGCCAGGAGACAAAAGGTACACTGAGTTTTGCTACAGCTCATTTAGAGGATATATCCAGTGATGTGTCTCTGACCTTGGGTTCTGGAAGGCCCAGGGCTACCACTCAAATCATTCACCTTCAAACAGTGGAAGGCTTGTCCTCTAAATCTGCGTAGGCTGTGCCCAGGCCCAGGAAGTGGAAATTACCTCCATCTCCAAGGGCCTTAAGTAATAGCAGCAAACCTGGGAACAGACGCGTTAAAAACCTCCACATCCATTTCAATATGAGCATCATATTCTGATCTCAGATAAACCTTTTTTCTTTCTAACTACTGTGCACTAAAATCTGTATCCATTTTTGTAGTGAGATAATCTGTTTATGAAATATTTCTCTGTACTATTAGAACAGAAACATATTTGGCAGATTATTGCCTAGGGATCCCCTCATTATAGCTCTTTCCATTGTATCCTCCCCAAATTTTTCATGCAACATTCTGAGGTGCTCACGAAGCCTCTAGACTAGAGTGTAGGTCACGGTCAGTGGCCTAAGTCTTCAGATCCTGGAGCAACACTCAGGAAGAAGAGAACAGCTGAGATCTATGCTTTCTTTCATGGTTCTATTTTGTCTTGTTTGGCAAATACCAGTAGTGAGTGTCTCAGAGACATCTGTATTTTCAGCAAGGATTCTCATACTACAGAAAAAAATCTAATCAGCAGCTTCTGTGTGAAGACAGCTTGGGCTGAAAATAATTTGAAATGCACTACCCAGTCTGAGACCTTCTTTCTGGAGGGGACTGGTGCATTGTTTCCCCAGCATTGATCAGATCGAGGACTCAGAGGCGGCTTTAGTTGTCACTGTTGCACTGGCACTGGCCCCTTTCCTGGTGCAGTGGATGCCGAGCTGTCCCGGCTCATGATGTCTCTTTCAGGGCTTGCTTACCCTTCGAGCTCTGCAGGGAGCTGGCGATCCTTTCACGGGATGCAAATCCCTCCAGCAGCACGGGACACAGGATGGACAATTGATGATCTTGCGGTGGCTGCTGGCCTGCAGAGGGCGAGACTGGGGTGATTCACAGCTCGGTCACTGGCTCAGATCCTGAGATCTTCATCCTGAGCAAATGCAGGCATCAGGGGGCAGTTACAGATCAATGCCGGGGTGCTGAATACACAGGTCCCAGAAAAAAAATACCAAAATCAAAAATGGATTTGTGTTTAGCGTGCCTTGTATATCCTGGTCTGGTTATGAATAATTTAGCCTTCCCCAGGCTGAATAGACTATATTTAGCAAGCCTACTTTGCTTATAATACGTCCTATCCTTTTATGAAGAAGCATAAAGCATAAGCGAGCAGCTCAGAATTAGGGGTGACTTTATTTTGTGGGAGAAAGGAGTGCAGAGGCATCCGCACTTGAAGTTCCACACCCACCATGGACCTGGGAGGCCAAGAGCAGAGTTCTCAGGGCACACGTAGCTGAGAAAGGCCTCAGGATCGTGTCTCCTCAATTGGGCTTGGGACAGGGCTACTCTGCCTGTGTCGTTGGTGGCTCCTGGCTGGGTCATCTAAGAGAGGGGACAGTAGCAAGATTTGAGGGGTGCTGAGATGTTTCAGTTCCCTCTTGTCTTGCTATAGTCCCAGCAGGAGAAGGATGGCACACTCAAATTAGGCAATTTGAGGGGACTTTAATAGACTCTGTGCAAACGTATGGGTAGGATGAAGGGAACCTACAGGGGATGATGCAGCATCCCAGGGCAGGAAGAGCAGGGGTCCTTCCCTCCCTAGGTCTAGAAAAACAAGGGTGGGGAGCAGCCCAGAGCTGGGAAGGAAGGGCTGTGTGCACTGGCTGCCTAATGGCTTCTGTTGGGGATAGTCCCCAGTGACCCCACAGGGAGGAACCAGGAGGATAAATACCCTGACTGCATTCTCCCTTTTTCTCATTGCCTGCAGGTGTTCCCCCATTGATTGAACCCAACAGAAAGATAGAAGCAAGGGAGCCTCTGATCTAATCCGCGTAGGTTAGCCTTCCAGGGAAAGAAGAATAGAAAGTGGATCTGGGGGTGCAAATGGAAGATTCCAGCACACCGCATAAACACCTCCTGTATAGCCATGCCCAGAATCAAGCCCTGCTGTGGGTTGCACTGCTTTGCCTCTAGAGGGACTTATTAACTTGCAAACATCCAATTTTGAGAAAGTGCCACCCTTACCCATTAGCACCAGTCTGGGGTGGTCCATCAGATTGGCTGGCCATCTTCTATCCCAGGGGTGGAACACAGGACAGTCACACTTTGTGGGTAGGGTGGAAACAGTAGTGATGGGGGGTAATGGTGCAGGTTTGGGGGGCACAGTGAGAAGCAGCCTGGCATTGGGGCTCTGGGTGCCTGTGAGCTGGGGGGTGGGGAGGGATATGGATATGGAAGATGGATTCACTGGCCTTGTTTGGGACCTGCCAGAGGCAGACACTCAGTGCCATTGCTGAGGTCCCGGGGTCTTCCAGGAAATCGTCCCCAAGCCGGTTTTTTCTAATAGGTAAAATATATTTTCCTGTAAATAGCAATGCTATGAAAACTGATTAAGATTCTCGACTACTCCTCAAAAATCTATTTAAATGCTGGGTGGTAAGGACAAGAGTGTTTGTTAAATTGTTTTCTGTTATTTTTGGTATGTTTGAGATATTTCACATATAAAAATAAAATAAATTAAAAATTCAGTTTAATGCATAATATTCTGACCTCCCTGTGGGTCTTGGGAGGAGGGTCAACGGTGATGTGGGAGGAGAAGTTAAAGATGGAAAAAGAATCTTCTTTCCTTTATTTTTTGTGGGAGCAAAACTTTGAAATGGGGCAGACAGGTCCTTGGCTTCCTCCTATGTTGTCTTCTGCAATCTCACCCAGCTCTGGCCCCGCATGCTCCCCCACTTCATGCGAATGACAACTCCGTCCCGTCCCCTCCCCACCATCCCATCAAGTCAGCCCTCTGAACACACTGCTTTCAGGTTTCAAAACTATGGGCTGGCTCCTCTTGGGAGATGGTTAGAAAGTGTTTCCATTATCTATTGATGCTCAATAAACGATCTTAAAACTTAGTGGCTTAAAATGACTACCATTTTATGTCCTCATGCTGCTGTGTGTCAGGAATTTGGATAGGGCAAAGTGGAGACAGTTGACTGCTGCTGTGTGCTCATGATGTCTGGTTTTGGCTAGAAAGGCTCGTGTGCCCGGGGGCCGGCTGGGGCAGCTCAACTGGGTCATATGTTTGGGGCTCTGGTTCTGGCTGCCAGCGGGGTTCTCTGGTTGTCCTCCATGTGGCCTCTCCAACAGGCTAGCATGGGCTTCCTCACAGCGCGGGGTCTCAGTGCAGTTTGACTGCCCTCATGGTGTCTGTCTTCCCCCAGAGGAAGTGGAAGCTGCTGGTCTTTTTAAAGGCTAGACCAACTTCAGGCACGCTTGAAGTTCTGACTTGGGGGGATGGGGGTGGGGGGCGGGGATGGGTGTATACCTACACGATGAGAGCAATGCGCACTGTCTGGGGAATGGACACGCTTGAAGCTCAGACTTGGGGGGATGGGGGGGCATGGGCAATATATATAACCTGAACTTTTGTACCCCCATAATAAGCTGAAATAAAAAAAAAAGAGAGAGAGAAAAAAAAAGGCTAGACTAGTAACTGCAGAGTCACTCCGCCACATGCTGTGTTGATCAAGGCAAGTCCTAAGGCCAATCCAGACTCAAGGGGAAGGGAAAGAGATCTCACCTTCTGATGGAAGTGGCATGCATTTAACAGTGGAGGAGGAACCGATGGTGGCCATCTGTGGAGATTGTCTTTCCCCCAAGAGTCAGGCTGATAGATTACACTGGGGTGCATGATCGATAGCTTCATGCAACATTAAAACAATGGCTGCAAGTTCTTGGGCACTTCTTCCATAGAGAGGTGGTCCCCTGCCCTTGAATCTGGGTGAGTGTGTGGCTGTTTAACTAATAGAATGTGGTGGAAGTGACTCTGGTGACTTCCAAAGCTGGGTCAAAAGGGCCACACAGCTTCTGCCTGGTCCTCCTGGGATGTGTACCTGAGGGAAGCCAGGTGCCATGTAAGAGTCTGGCCACCCGGAGGCCACCGTGCTGGAAAGGCCACATACGAGGGCTCTAGTCTGCACCCCAGCTGAGCCCCCAGCCCACACCCAGCATTGACTGCCCCCCATGTGAGAGCCACCTTGGATGTCCGGTCTGGGTAAGCCTTCCTAGGACACAGCTCCGGCCGACAGTTCTCTGCAACTGCCCCAAGTGTGAACCGCCCAGATAAGCCCTTCCCAAATTCTTGACCCACGAGATGGTGAGTAAAATAAAATGGTTATTTTTAAGCCATTAAGTTTTGAGGGGATTTGTTATGCAGCAATATTACTGGAACACTCCATAAACCTCCTGGAGATATTTCTATTTGAGGAATTGAAATGCAGCCATGAAGTAAAGATTCAGTAACGGGGGGAATATATTTGAGACAGGTGGGGATGGAAAGTGCTCAGATGAGCTTTGACCGAGAGTCTGGCTTTTCTAAGTAGCTCCTGCTTTCACGAGCTCTTTTCTGCCCCTGTTATGAACTCACAGTCATGATGCAAGCCACTTCCCTTTCTGAACTTCAGTGCCGTTATCTGAAAACAAGGATATAAATTCTTTTTTGAGTTTCTGCAATGCTTAGATGAAGTAACACTCGGGCAATCATCTAGCACGTGGCCTGGCATATAAGTGCTCAGTAATTTACTGAGTGTGACTCTGAGAACATGCTCATGCAATACACATTTATTGAGCAACTAGTTTGTGAAATCTTGTGTTAAGAACCTGGGAGTTCTTAGGACCAGAGATTATCTGTATTTTTTGATTATTTTATATCCCATGGCTGTACATACAAGGTTTCCCCCAACTTGAGGCTGAGGACCAGGGCAGACAGTCATGGCTTGAGGAAGAATATTTAGTTCTGAATGGCAACTTCCTCTGGTCTCCCATTGTGAGGTGTGCAAGAAGCACGGGGCCTAGAAAGCCCCTAGAGTTCCATGTCTAAAAAAGTTTAACCTAGTGATTAGGAGTTTGGGGATGAGGGGTCAGAATGTTGGAGCCCAAATTCCAGGTTTTCCACTTAATAGCTAATGGATCTTGGGCAAGTTATTTAACCTCTTTGAGCCACAATTTTGTCATCAGCAAAACAGCGATACGGCTGATAACTAATCTCGTGTGGTTATTGTGAATCTTCAAGCTGAGTTTTAGGCACATTCTAGAATTTAGTCTAGACCGGCCCAGCTCTGATGATAGAGATGCTATCGGTATATCATTGCTATCGATACATTTGCTCTTGAAAACTTGCGCAGGCAAGTTCTGGAGCCGGGCTGTGAAGGCCTCGAATGAGGAAGGCATAGGCATTTTGTCCTATAGACAAAGGGGGATTTTTAAAGCTGGAGAATGGCGGGATCAGGCTTCTTTTCCCCCATCGGTTCCCTCTGCCCTTGCCTTCTCCTTTTCTCTTCTCTCCCCTCTTGAAAATGACGACAGTATGTTCAAGTTGTGGAAATCAAAGGAATAGATTAGAAACAGGAGAATAAATGTGCTTAGCAGACCCAGGAAATCTCCAGGGGACTGGAATTGATTACCCGGAGTGTAACGCACAAAATGATCATTTTTCTGCAAGTGGTGAACAATGGGAAGGAAGCAGGGGGTTTGAAGTGCTTCCCCACCTCCATCCCTCCACGCTGATGGGTTTTCTCAGTGATGGAGGGGAGTCATGGGGTGAGCAGGCATGGACTGGGCCACCTCCTGGTGGCCTCTTTTTGGAAGGGTTGGAGGTAGAGGGAAAACAGAACCTTTTTAGCACAGTTAACCCCTTCGTTTAAATGGAGAGGAGACTCTTCCTGTCCTGGGAGCTGCTAGGACCCTGGGAAGCTGCATGGATGAAAGGATTGATGCTTCATGTAGGAGGTCACTGGGGCCTACAGAATGTACCCTGAGGCCTCTCCCCAGATGAGGAAGGACCTCTCTGAGTGGACTGTGTGTGAGCCCCACACAACCCTGCTGTCATTTGAGGTGGTGGTTTCCTGATCCTAGACCTTGGCAAGATTCAATAGGGCAATAAATTACTTCAAATTTTGGAGAATGATATAGGATGGGTGCAGGCTGGAGGATGCCTTTTTGGCCGGGAACTTCAGAGCTTTGTTTTTAATTCTTTTTGACTTGAGTTGAGATTGGTTATGGGAACTTGGCTTTAGTGAACTTAAGTCACCATGGGGATGAAGTCACCATTTGTGGTTAAGTCACTTACCCATCTATCTGGAAGAGTAAGATTCTTGTTTCCAAATGCTGTTCATCTTCCTTTCATCTTGAAGGTTGAGATTTATTTGAATACAGACGTGAAGGTGGCATGAACTTCTAGCTTATATGATGTCTTTGCACATAATACAAAAAAGCACTCCTTTAGGGCATATTCAACCCATCAAGCGCATGGTTTAGGAGGAGGCATGGCCTACACTTCTAATTATCCCTTGGTCATGGAGAATTTTTGCAGTGCCCAGCATGCACAACCAGACATGGGATCCTGCATGAAGAGAAAACTCATAATAATAGGCTGAACAAGTGCTTCAAAGGAATGCCTGGGCCTGGGTATCTGTATTCCTGGGTCCTTTGAATCCTGAGCCTAATTTCCATCCTTAAGCAGTGGTTCTCAAACTTAAGCACATATGAGAGTCATCTGGAGGTGTTGCTGAAACAGATTGCTGGCTCCCACTCACAAGTTTCTGATTTAGTAGATTGATGGTGGGGTTCAAGAATTTGAATTTCTAAGAAGTTCCCAAGTGATACTGGCACTCCTGGTCTGGGGGCCACATGTTGAGAACCACTTCTCTGCAGCCTAATTCCCCAACCCAGAATGTCCACTTCCAGGCACCAGCTACTTGGCTTTCTCATCAAAACCAAAGACACTTTCTTATTCGGTGGTGCAGGTGGGTCTCCAAATTTATGGCGTCACTGGAACTTTCTAAAAGGGGTCCTTGCTAGCCTCTTTTTTTCAGCAGTCCCCATAGTCTAGGAGCCCACTGATTAATTTGGAGAAAGTGTGCAGCAGCTCACCCAGCACAGCCATCAGCACTGGAGTGGAGTGGAACCAGTTCTCCTTTCCCATACCCTCATATCCTACATACCTTCTCTCCTAAAGTATTGTTTCTTGGACTAAAACATCTCCCGCTTGATTTTAGTCTAGAAATTTATTTTTTATAGTCTACAGAAAATATTAATATGATCTGCTATTTCTTATTACTCAAGTGTAAAAAAACTGAAACAAAACTCAGTGTGTTAGGAAATTGTGCAGATGCAGTTTAGTACTCAGACTACTTGAAACATATAAGCACACACACATGTATGCACACATATGACACATGCTTCGTCGGAGACATCTCTGAGTTGGGTTGAATGAGCAATGGGCTGTCTGGGCTACTCTGAGCCAATGAAGTTTGAACTTACTGGAATTTAGTTATTGGCTTTTAAGGCTACCTCTTGGCCATCAGGGAGTGAAACGGGGGCACTCATTTTTGGAGCTATTGTGTGTCAAGCTCCTCTGTGGTCTTGGCAACAACTTGGCACGTTTTAGATGTGGATGACTTTCCCACTGACCCTCGCAGGACCGCAAGACATTTTTTAAAAAGGTTGACCACCAAGTCACCACATCTCGTTAGTGGCAGCAGTTGGTTTATCTGTGAGAATAACTGTCCTTCTTGGCTTCTCAATTTGTCACCCATGCAGTGATTTATTACCTTGCAAAGTTGCAGTAATTGTATAATGATGCAAAAATAATGACAAGGCATTCTGATAAACTTTATTACCTGTAGCATCTTGTATTCAAACCGTATCCTAGCATGTGCTGTGGGATTGCAGAGCACACTCGCATGGCTGACGGCTAGCTGGGGGTGGGGGGGGGGGTCATGGCTTCTAGGAATAACATTGATCGGGTGTCGGGCAAATGTGGGTGGGGGAGGGGATGGGTGTATACATACATAATGAGTGCGATGCGCACTGTCTAGGGGATGGACATGTTTGAAGCTCTGACTTGGGGGGTGGGGAGCAAGGGTAATATACGTAACCTAAACTTTTGTACCCCCACAATATGCTGAAATAAGAATAAAAAAAAAAGGAAAAAAAAAAAAAAAAAGAAATGGGATTAAACCTCCTGAATGGAGGCTGAGAAGAATTGGGCTGGGGTGAACTAATTCCATTTGGGGCATACATGTCAAATGGAGGTACATTCATTTTTTATCCCAAGAATGTCATATTTACTTAACTATTTTACATTGGGAATACAGAATTGCTCTTAAAACATCTTTAATGAAATATATGTTCAAAATAATAGATGTAAACAGTGTGCAGTTGAACCTCCATTTTTTATCTTCAACCCTCACCATTAGAGCCTCTCCTTCTCATCAAGTGACTAAGCTTTCATGGGCTCAGACACACCTTCACCTGAGCTGAACGGTGAGGCGCTGCTCTATGTTCTAGAGCTGACGATATGAAGGACTCAAGGCTGCATTACAAAGTAACTTTCAGATTTGCTTCTCATTTGGAAAAACATTTAAAGCTTAACACATTGACTGCCACATTAGGAAAACAAAATTTTTTCCCTTGGGGCCACAGTGTTTTATTACAAAAATACAATACAAATTTAGGAAATGAAATGATCCTAATTTAATGAAAAATTTGTTATTTTTTATTGTTTTCTGTACTCGAGTTATATGCAACTTGAAAAATAATCCATGCTGCTCAAGGTAAAGAGATGGGTGAGCTACATATGCTTCATGGAGCCCTGGGCTCAAAACTAGAGTGAGCTAAATACAACTCACTTGGCAGTTAAGGTGTTAAAAGTTCTTTATGGCATTGGGAACAGAGAGACAAAATTGCAGTCAAGTATGTCTGAAAATCAGCGCTTATCTGATTTGGGTTTGTGGTTGAGGGAACAGTGTCCCGTTATTGTCCTGAACCGGAGAGTGATGAGGCCCCCTGTGTAGCTGACCATGGAGGCAAAGCTAATGGGCGGGAACCTCACGCCGTCTCCCTCCCCTTCACGGAGACCTGCGGTGACTGCAGGTTGTGCTGCTGCTTTATGGGCGGCTTGTCCTGGACTTGGCCAGTGAGCTTGGGCCAGGCCTGCATCCTGAGTGTGGGGCCTTAGTGGTGAGGACTCAAAGGGACAACACCAGGGACTGATGCTGCTAGTACTGGGTAACGCCCACTTTTCTCACCTGCACGGGCTCATATTTGGACTCCGTTTCCCAGCCTCTCTTGCGGTTAGATCAGACTGTGTGACCTTTTCTGGCCACTTTCAGGACTGGCCATAAAAATCTCCCTAGTGGGATCCTCCTTTCTCCCTCTTTCTCCTGCCGGCCAGGGGAGGACGCCAGTGCAGCTAGATGAATGAAGCACAGGTGGAAGCAGCCTTTGAAGGTCGAGCCGCTGCTTGGAGGGGAGACTCCTCTGATCCTGCTGGACCGTGATGTCAATGAGAAGTAAATCTCTTCGTGTCAAGGCACTGAGATTTCAGAGTCAATTTGTTAGCATGGAAGAACCTACTCTAGTCTTACTTCTTGCTCTGAGAATGCATGGGAGAAGTTAGTCTATGCCCACAGCCATGTCTTATCCTGGACACTGGCCAAGGTCTTCCTGGTTGACCTTGGCTTTATTTTCTTCCTCAGTGGCCTCAAAATTGGTAAGTGTCTCGATATGAGAGTCAAAATGGTGACTCCAACTCTGGAGAGGCCCAGACCCACAGATGCTTCCAGGGGAAGAGCGGCTCAAGCAAGGGCTAGAGCACAGTTTCTCGGTCTTGACACTACTGACGCTTTGGGCCAGATTGTTCTTTCTGTGGGGGGGTGACCTGAGCTGACCCCAGCACTGTAGGATGCTTAGCAGCATCCCTGGCCTCTCCCCACTAGGTGTCAGTAGCTCACCCCCTCTGCCCCAGTAGTGGGACCAAAAATGTTTCAAGACTTTGAAACAAAGTCGGACTGGTTGAGAACCACTGGGCTAGAGACAGGCTCGAGACATTGAAAGTATGTGTTTCCTCTTTTCTGTGGCCAGAGGAATGCTTTCCTGTTTCTTTTCCTTATTTCATGCCATGTCTTGAAATGTTCCTTGACTCCTCACTAAACATGAAGACCAAAGATGGCTTTTTGGCATTTAAGGCTCTCCATGAGTGGGAACATACTGCTTCTACCAGCTCTCCTCCTTCTCCTTTACTAATTATCTATAGCAGCAAAGCACATTATCCCAACACATGGTATCTCAAAACAACAATAACGATGGTTGCTGTGGGTCAGGAATTCAGGAGTGGCTTTGCCGGGTAACTCTGGCTCAGGGTCTCTCATGTGGCTGCAGTCAGGATGTTGGCAGGGACGGGAGTCATCTGAAAGCTTGCCTGGGCTGGAGGATTTGTTTCTGAGGTGGCTCCTCCATACGGCCGCTGGCAGGAGTCCTCATCTCCTCACCACATGGAGTCTCCACAGGCTGCTTGAGCATCCTCACAACATGGCAGCCAACTTCCTCAAAGCAAGTGATCCAAGGGAAAGTGAGAGAAAATAAGGAGGAAGCCTCAGTGCCCTTTGAACTGAGTCTCTGCCGTCACACGCTGTCACGTCCATCTCATTCTACTCATTAGAAGCAAGTCACTAAGTTCAACTGACACTCAAGGGAAGGGTTATTGGCCTCCACTTCTTGAAGGGAGAAGTATTGAAGAATGTGTGGACATATTCTAAGACCATCACACCCCCAGCACAAAACCCTCTCTGCTTAGGTACACTGGACTGCTGGCCAATGGCAGCCACACAGGGCTTATTCCCAGGTTTGGACCCCCCACTCCTGAGACTCACAGCACTTTCAGAGTCCTCTACACTCTCTCCCATTCCCCCTGGACTGTGAGCTCACCTGGCGGTTCCCTTTGGCAAAGCATCTGATAAACTTAGGGAGGTTATATAAAAAAAAAAAATTGGAGTTTTCTCCCTCCCAGGGGTATTTGTAACTTTGCAGGAACTCCTAAATATTGCAGAGCCCATGATCAAGAGGGTCGCCGTGCTAACAGTGGGATTTCAGACCCCACGACAGGAGTGTGCAAGAGATTCTTAAGAAAGACTGCTTAGTGCTGGGCACTTGAGAGATAAGTGCCACCTGCCTCTCCCAGTCTCTGCCCTCGCCAGATGCCTGGCTCCTTCTGAGCCCAGCCACTAACTTTCTGGCAGCTCTTGGAGGCAGATCAGACAGCGTAACGGTAAACAGGCAGGGCTCTGGAGCTGGGCGGCTTGGTTGGATCCCAGCGCCAAAGCCGTGGCGGAGGTGCCTCTCTCACCACCCAAGTTTTGCATTTCCTTCTTATGAGGTAGAATGGCGACCGAGAAGTGGCCATCTAACCACGGTTGACATTTCTCAGCCCTCACTTGCATCCAGGTGGGCCCATGTCACTGAGCCCTGGGCCCCAGAGTGTGCGTGGAAGTAACGTCTGTCCTTTCTGGGCATGGCCCATAACCCCCGCCCAAGTGACCCTCTGTGGGCCCCCTCCCCATTAGATGGCTGGAGGCAGATGCCTAGAGCCATGCTGGAGGTCACATGGTGAGGACAGCAGGCAGCGCCTTGGTCAGCAGGTCCCGAATGTCCGCTTCTCCTACCAATGGTAAGACTTTCCAAGAGTGAGATATGGGTTTCTATTGCACCAAGCCTGTGAAATTTCAGCGTTCTTTCCATTACAGCAGCTAGCATTCCTTAACTAATACAATTGCTTTTTCACTGCACTTAACCTTTCTTGCCTCAGTTCCATTGTCTATAAACTGGGGATAATAAAAGTGGTCACCTCCTAGGACTGTGATAATGGATAAATGAGATCATTCCTACACAACACTTAAAACAGGGTCTGGCCCATAGTGCGTGCTTAGTAAGGTTACCTGTTCTTCCTTCTCTTCTTCTTAATTAGAATAAATTATTGCCATCTGTCTGAGCACTGTTATGTGGAAAGACTTTCACTTCAGAATAGTTACCTCTCCTGACTGATGGAGACTTCCTGGGATCTAGCCGGGCTCAGCTCCCAGACAAAGCTGGCGTGTAGCTCAGCTTAAGGCAGATCCAGGTGGGCAGTGGGGCTGGGGTTGCACAACTGTCCTCTGCAGTCCCAGCTGTCCACAGCCTTGAGAGTTGTGTCTGGCCATGTGTGTAGGAGTCATCCCCCCTATGCAATTGTCTTCCAGTGTCCAGGCCATGCCACACCTGGGCCTGGGTGGATAACTGGCCTCCGTGGCACAGGAGTACAATTCTGAGGCTGGTCAGTGCCCGTGGAAGCCATGCCTTCATTCGCCTGGCTTCCTCCCCTTCCAGAATGGGGGCACTGGGCTTGTTGTCTTTGCTAAGCTCACTCCTAGAAGTAAAGGAGTAAAGCCATCCCCTGTTTCCCCTAAACAGTCTTGTTCTTGCTTAGCTCAATCTGTTTCCCCACGTGCAAGATTGTGGAATGGCCACTGTTGTATCAGAGGTTGAGCTGGGAATGGGGCTAGGTGCCAGGGAGGGAGGAATTCACTTAGACTTTGCAGCTCAGCCCATTTTTACCCACCACCGTTTTCCCATTTGGATGTGTCAGGCACTCTGGTGGTATCTGTAGCAGTCCTAACAGTATTACTGAGGTGGGAGATGCACTTGGGGAAGTGTTTGCTACCTCGACATTTTGGCTACGTCTGAACAGGCTGGGGATTTACTGAGGTCAGCAATGGTTGGATGATCAATAAAGCATTTCAGATAAAACTCCATTTTTGCCTCCAGCAAATTCCCAGTGTTACTTTGCCTTTGTAAACAACATCTTAAGGAGTGCTGGTTGTAAATCATCTCCAGTGCACCTTTACACCCCTCCTGCCATGTGTTCCTCCTAATAATTTTGTACAGGAGGTGAGAAGGGATCATCGTACCAATGAACACTGAAGCCCAGAGGGCTAAGTTGACTTGCCTAAGGTCATGGTGAGTTAGTGGGGGGCATGTTATAATCCCGGTCTCTGAGCATCTGCCCCCTGCCTGGCATAGCCTTCAGCACCTCGGTTAACTCGGGGCTCAGAAGCTTCCCTGGCCTGGGTCTGGTCCTCTGCACATCTGACGAGCAATTACCAGTGGGTGGGCTGCAGGCAGCTGCAGGTTTGCCAACGTCATCAGTGCTGAAGGCTTATCTCACCCCCTGTCTGGGCAGGCTGGCAGGCGATCCTATTTTCCTTTGGACCTAATTGCCTGAGAAGAAAAGAACATCTCACTGTAAATCCATTGAACTGCCCTCTAAGCACCCACAGGCAGATGTAAGCTGAGGATGGGTCTTACGTAGGAAGGAAAACATCAAGTGTGGACGGCCCCTGCAGCGTGACCGAGTGGGTGCAGGATCTCCACTGTGCAGGTTTCTCTTCCTCATCAAGCCCTGAGAGAAGCACCGTCCAAGCCGCAGTCAATGTGGGGAGGCCAGTGCATATCCGGACTTGATGATGAGCAAGGAGTGGCTGGAAAACACGACCTGTTTCTGGCCAAATCCAGCGTGAAAGGGAGCTGGAAGCAGAGTGCACCCTCAGAACTGGCCAGAAGGGTGCAGGAGTGGAGCTGAAGTTCCCTCAGGGGTCCTCTTGTCCACCTCTCATAAACATCCCTGGAGAGCCTGCCTATTCCTGCATTGAACGTGGCTTTTCCTGAGGCAGGTGCCCAGGTAGTGGCTCCTCACCTGCAGGGCAAGGGCTGGGACCCAGCTTCATACCTGGAATGGCTCTGTCCCTCCCCCCAAGCTTCCAAGTCACCTTCTGGGAGGAGTAGACCGAGGGGAGTTGTTCAAAGCAGGTGAGGAACCGCGCAGAAGGAAACACTGCTGATAACCTGCTGTGGATAGAGAGGGCAAGTGTGCAAGGCTAGTGAGTGGCACTTGTCACTTAGCATTGAGCATGGGTTACAGCCAGCTCCTAAGCCTGCAAGAACCAGTTAAGTTCAGGAATTTGGTGAACTAGTTGATATCTTCTTGATAGCTTCCAACTGGTCATGGCAGGAATATTTACACCGTGAAAATTGGCAGTGCCCCCCCCTCCCCGAGCCAGGTGTTAGACATTTACTAGCACAGCAGTAATTTACTATGCAGGGTTGCCCCGAAGGTGGATTTTCTTAGTGTGATGCTAGACATCCCGAGATTTTGGTACGTGTTACGTACTTCCTGTCAGTGACTTCCAGGCTACTTCGCTCCTGATATGGCGTGACCTGACTTCTTTTCTTCTCTCTGCTCCGGCAGGTGTGTGGCAGTCTGCCATGGTCTGCCCTGCAGGGTGGGAATTTTGTGTCCTCGCAGTTAGGGGAGAGACCCATCAACTTCAGGTGACGGCTGCTACTGCTGTCAGTGCTACTTGTCAGACATGCGCGCTCTGACCTCCAGCTTCTCTTGTTCTTTTGTCCCTGAGCACGTGTCTCTTCCCTCCAGGCCCTGTGGCCGATGGCCGCCATCTGCTTGTTCCTCATCCTTGCTCTCGGGGTGGACCCTCTGCTGGGCCAGCACACGCTGACGAGGAGCCTGTTGGGCTGCGGCAGGAATGGGCATTTGTTGCATTTTTGCATCTTCTTTTCCTCTAACTTTAAGGGCTTAGCTGATCTGAGGGATGGCCCCTACCTTAACCTCATCCTCTATGGTCCTCGATGAGTAGCCAACATAACACTGGCTTCCATTTAGATGGTGACGTGCCCCTAACACGCATCTCTCATGTGCTCTTCACGATGACCCGTGCTCCTTTGCACAGACAAGAAACAGTGGCCATCTGGGCACAGCTGCTAAGTGCCAGAGAGGGATTCAAACACAGCTGTGTCTGGTTTCAGAGCCACACTCATAACAGCTCCATTCTTCTGTCTCTCCATCACAGGGACTCCTAGGGAGATGCCACAGTGGGTGGGGTGGGGCAGGGCGTTGCATCTGATTTCTGCTGCACCTGCAGGTTTGGGCACAGAGGCTTCAAAGGTGGTTTCACTGTGTTTGAGATGGGCCCTGAGTAGGAACAGTATTATCTAGATACATTGCTGATATTCTGTAGTAGTTTCCCAGGGTTGTGGTAACCAAGTGCCACACACTGGGTGACCTATACAACAGAAGTGTATTATTGTCTTACAGCTCATGAGGCCAGAGGTCCAATGTCAAGGTATCAGCAAGGTTGGTCCTTTTTGAGGGCTGTGAGGAGGAATCTGTTCTAGGCCCTTTCTCCAGGTTCTGGTGGTTTCTTGGCAATTTTCGGTACTTCTTGGCTTGTAAAAGCATCACCTAAATATCTGCCTTCATCTTCACATGGTGTTCTTCCTATGTATGAGTATCTGTGGCTAAACTTCCCTTTCAACTAGGACACCAGTCATATTGGATTAGGGCCAACCCTGGTGACCTCACCTTAACTATTACATCTTCAGTGACCTGGATTCCAATTATGGGCACATTCTGAGCTTCTAGGGTTAGGACTTCAACATATGAATTTGTTTTTGAGGCGAGACATGACTCAACCCTTAATGGGTTTGTTCATATCAGCTCTCAAACTGAGAAAACTATTTAAGGACAATCTTGGTTCTTTCCATTTCTTGTTATAAACCTTTCTCTGCACTGCAACTTCTGAGCCAAATGGAGTAGACAGGTGCTCTCTATTCTGAACTGATTTCCATCTCCTAACTGTCATGTACAGCAACTTCCCCTGCCAGCTGGGTATGTCTTCCCTGGTCCCTAAGGGCTTCTTCAGGCCCCTGTTCTTTGGCCACGGCGAAACCACCTGTGTGGGCAAAGCTTTTCCTTCCCCAGTGATCTGAGCTGTTTCTCTCCCAGACCCTGGGGTTTTCTGCTCCAGTGGGCTTTATGTTGATTCTACCGGTCTGAATATTCGGCAGGAGAACACCTAGCATGAGGGAGTGGCTTGGCTAGTTCTGTCCAAACTAGAGTCTGCTACTGGTGGGGCTGTTAGAAGAAGGTTTGCCCTAAGTGGCTGTGGTCCCACTGATGGAACCAAGTCTTTTACAGACTCAGGTGGGGTGTGGCTACTTAGGGAAAGGAAGACAAGCTTTGAGTGAGGAGTGACGCTGCTATTCCCAGCATGGAAAGAACTGGGAGCTGGGGCAGGGATGGGGCACGTGCTTGCCTGCTTCTCTAGAGCAGGACACCCTTTAGGCCATGGAGGACCCTCTCTGGAATCTCCTCTGCCCACCAGCAGATGCTGGTCTTTCAATCATGGGCTGAAAGCCTTAGGAGCCACGTGGTGATCCTCTAAGTTCCATCTGAGACCCAAATATTTCTCCTGAACTCCCAGACAGAACATTTCCACTTGATCCTGTCATTTATTCACCCAGTTCTTCATTCAGCCAAGGACAAGGTTGACCAAGAAAGGGGCATAGTGGGGGAGGGGAGAATGTTCTGGGCAAAGGGCCAAAGGGTCAAAGGTGTTAGAGAAGATGGCCTGTGCCCCAAAGGAAAGAAGGCAGATCTGGCTGGAGGGTAGAGTGGAGGGAGTGAGTGCAAGAGTTGAAGTAGAGAAATATTTGCTCCCCTGTCAGGAAAGTCCACACAGAGAAGACCGGATTTATCCTGCCGGCACTGAAGGGTCTTAAGCATAAGAGTCACATGGAGGATCCCTCAGGAAGTGACATGGAGGATGATTTGGATGGAGGTAAGGTTTACTGTTGTGATAAACCAAGTGTTCCCTCGCGCGCTGGTTCCTAAGTCTCCTCTCTGGGTTTTGGGAGCACGTGGAGTTGGAGAGGGACAGCCCCTCCTGCAGCCTTTGTAGCCCCCGCTGCGGCTGGTGGGAGCTGCTCTTTCTCCCCTTCGCAGGATGAAGCTGCTGCTGGGCTGGTGCTCCAGGCTGAGCCCTGTGGGTTTTTCTCATTCTGAAAAAAAATACTGGGAGATCAGGAGGCTGTCAGCTGTGTTTCCTGCTTCACAAGGAGAGCTTTGTTTGAAGAAGTTTCAGAGTGCAAAAGTCAGATTGAATACAATGGAGACACAAAATGAAATTGCTTTTTACAAGAAATACAGGTGCAATAAAATGGAAATACACTTGTTTTAACGCTGCGAATGTCCTGAGGTTTTCTAAAGGCTACTGAGTAGGTTAAGCCAAAGTGTAGTCAGGAAGGGAAGGAAGGAAGGAAGGGGTATGTGGGTGTGTACCCGATGGAAGGGTGTTGAACATCAGTTAAAACCCAACATGGGATATAGTCCATGCTGGTGCAGGGGCCACCATCTCTTTCCTTCCCACCCTAGGTGCCTCCTTTGCACCCCTTTGCTTGGCAATGCCCCCCCAACAGCCCCCTGACTAGTGGATCCATGGATCACAGACCAGGGGAGAGAGGAGTGAGAAACAGAATGTTCCACACACTATGTTTGCAAAATGGGAGAGTCAGGACTCTTCAATACTGGTCTGCGGTGCAGCCTTCTGATTTCAAGATGTTCTTTTTTAAGCACCAAAATAGGCAAGAAAAGCTTCTTCTTTCTCTGCCACACCCCTTTCAATAAAAAGATTTGTTCTGTAAAATTTGGATTCAGTCAAAAGGCTGCACTCAAGGATCCAGAAGGCTACATGTGGCCCCAAGGCCACAGGTTCCCCACCCCTGGAGGCTGCTTTCTGTGACGTGGGTGAGCACTTACACCAGGAGAGTCAGCCGTCAGTCAAGAGGTATTTATTAAGTGCCTACTATATTTCCATGTTGCTGTAGGGGCTAAGCTTGCAATCAAGACTGGAGCTGCAAACTGGCAGTTTGCAGGTGTAGAGTGTTTTGTTTGACTTGAACGGTGCAATTTACTTATTTTAGTTTAAATGCCTTGAGATGGAGCAAGCATTTGCCAGTTAATCATAGTCTTACACCTAGCTGTTGCTTTGCCTGCAATTCATATGAGAAGAGACCCACACGTAGGAAAGAGTCGTATCCCTTCAATCCACGGCGTGAGTCAAGGTTCTGGGCAAAGTGTCTGAGACAGCAGGCACCTGAGAGAGCCGCAGGGAGTAGCTGGGAGGCTTTGAGGCAGCACGTTTGCTCTCTGAAGTCAGAATGGTTAAAGAACCATTGAACTTTTGCTTGTGCTTGACACGGCTTCTATTTGCAAGAGCGTTGGCCTTTGGTCCCTGGACAAGTTGGAGGTTAGAGGAAATAAGTGATTGGAACGACTAAAGAGGATGCTTTCAAAATGAATTTTCAGTGTTGGGTCTAAGTTGAGATGAGGCAGGGGTGGGGAACAATTACTCAGCTCAGAGATGCTCTTCGAAGCTGATGTCATCCTTCCTCTGATTCATGCTCAGCATTCTCCTAGGCTGAGGAGAGTCTGGATCTGGCATGTTGAGCAGCTAACTGGGTCTCACACTCCCTTCTCATGAGTGCGCATGTCCTTTTATTCATTCAACCAATGTTGGTTGAGAACCTACTATGTGCCAGGCACTGCCCTAGATGCTAGGGATACAGTAGCAAATGAAACAGACACAAATTCTTGCCCTCCTGGAACTTCCATGTGTGCGTGTGTGTGTGTGTGTGTGTGTGTGTGTAGGGCAACACAGGCAATAAAATAAATTACATGGTGTGTTAGAAGAAGATAAAATGCCACGGAGAAGGTAAAATGTTATGGGAGTGGGATGGGGCATGCTGTGGGGCAGGTGGGGGAATCATGTGACTGTAAATGGCGTGGTCAGGGAAAACCACATGAGAAGGTGACGTCTGATGGAGGACCCGAAAGAAGCAAGTGATAGTAGGTAGATATTGGGGGAAGAACACTGCAGGCAGAGGGACAGTGCAGTGCAAAGGCCCTGAGGCAGGCACAGGTCTGCTTTGATGGAGAAAGCGAAGGGGAAGTCAGCAGGATAGGAGAGCCATGGGGGACAGAAGACACAGGGCCTTGCGGTGATTGAGAGGACTCTGGCTTCAGCTCTGATGAGGACAGGAGCCAGGGTTTTGGGCAGAGAGGTGTCATGAGCCAGCTCACCTGTCCTTCGGATGATTCTAACGGACTGCAGGGCGAGGATGGAAACAGGGGTTCAGTCTGGAGGCTGGTGCAGGAGGCCAGGGAGAGCCGAGGATGGCCTGGGCCCCTGTGCAGTGGCCGTGGTGAGGAGCGGCTGGATTGCTGATGGATGTGAAGGCAGAGGGACCGTGTACCTTCTGCCCAGTGTGGTCTCTCTGGGGGTTAAGGCAGGTTGGGATTTATTCAGACTCCTTTGTGCTAAGAACTGTCCTACATGCTTCATGTACATTGTCATCTCATGTAGTCCCTTGGCTGCCTGTTGAGGTAGATGTGTTTTTTCCCATTTTACAGAGGTTGAAATCCAAAGAGGTGAATAACTGAATGAGATCAGTGGTGACTCAGCTGGGAGTGTCTGAGGACGGAGCCTTTACGGAGCCCTAGAGAGCTCCTGGTGTGGCCACATGTCGGGTGGGCCCAGGGGTGGGGTGGGGGCTCCTCTGGTGCCTCTTTCACTCCCCGCCCAACCGTGGTGCACCCTCTCTCTGCAGCCTGCAGCAGGCTCTGCGCGGTCCTGTTTTATTTTTAGCTGGTCTTTGAGTTTCACTGTTTAGCCAAAGCGTGGGCCAGGTGAAATCTGATTCTACTCTTTTCTCAAATGTGAATGGAGTCCAAAAGAAACAGAAGGCCAATTTGGACCCACATCTAAACTTGCACACGTAACAGCAAGTTGAATGAATTTTCCTGTTGATCCGGAGTTGGTGGCCAGGGCTGAAACTGAAGACACAGAGACGCTGAGCCCTGTGCGTGCTAGAGGGGCCGGCCAGCACTTGAGCACAATGCTAGCCCTGACCCCACCACTCTGCCCCAGTTTATGTATGAGAAGGGGTGGGGAGAGAGGCTGTGAGCTGAAGTCATCTCAGCATTGTTGTGACAGGAAAGTCCCTCGCCTTCTACCTGTAACCCCCCAAGTCCAGTGAGGGGCTCAAGAGAATGGGCAGTGCCTACAACCAGAAGCAGCAGCTTGTATTCCAGCTCACAGAGTAAATGTCTGCTTAGATCGCCAACTTTCTAATGTAGTTCTATGCTTAGAAAAGTGGGAGGAGAGGATACTATGGAGAGAAAGCACCATGAATGCAGGCTGACCAGGGGTGAGCCTGTATGTCTGCATCTTTGTGTTTCAAGGGGACGTGAATTCTCTACGAGTCTAGTGGACACTGTGGAAGGTGGGTGGGTTTGAGACGCCTGCCTGTTTTGGTACCTGCTGCCTGAGGCGTACTGGGCCCCCTGCAGTGGTAGGCTCGAGTGAGCCACCGTGCCACGGAGGGTAAGAGCTAGGCCTGGGCCCCCCATCTCAGGGGAGCGTGCAGAGGACACAGTGGCCCTGGACTGAGGCCAGCAATAGCATTAAGTAACCAAGCTTGTGTTCTTGTTCCGTGCTCTTCCCACCCCTAGCACCAGAGAAACCAGGCCTTGAAGGGGTGGGAGGAAGATCCAGAGTTCCTCACCCTGAGTAGTCACAGCCACTGGTAGTCACAGCCACTGTTGGCTTTGCTGGGGGTTGGGGGAGGGGAACAGAAGAGATTTAAATTAAGTTTGAGATTGAAGTTTTAAACTTATCTGACTTTTAATAACTAAAAGTGATCAGAAAGTTATGAAATCTGATGAAGGTGCTGTCAAGGGATGGGAACAGGAGATTAGACGAGGCTTGATTAAAGGCCATGAATCCAGAAAACTCATGTTTATATCCCACCATGTTGAGACACATTTTATAGCATTACTGAAATGGAACAAAGATCCAAAAAATGTCAGTCATTCTAATCAACCCTGCTCTGACCTGGATTGCCATGAGTGCGAAGCGCCTGACCTCACTGCTTGGGGTCCCTTATCCCCTGGGATGGGGGGTCCAGCCCCAGCTCTTACTTTCCATGGCACGACCGCCCACTCCAGTCTCCCGTTGCAGGGGGCCCACCACCCCTCAAAACAGGTGGCGTTGAACCCTCGGAGTGCGTCCCACCAGAGGTCAGAATTGAATGTCACCCAAGTCACAGAAACCAGTGGAGAAGCTCTTCAGGAACACTTAGCACCGGTTGATTAGTTAAATTAACAATTCAAGTATACAAAACAAGCAGGAAACAAAAGGAAGGATTTTAGAAGCATCTTAAAATCAGAAAAACTCTAAAGGGGGAGCAGGCCGTTGCCATCCAACCTGAGATTGTGAATTTTATGGAATATTCAGAACAACGAAGCCAACAGGGCCTGCCTGAATTCTGAATCCCCTGATGTTAGGGGCCCTCCTAAAGAGCCGCCAGCTGGCTGTGAAGGAGATCTCAGTGTATGACCCTGTAAAAAAATTTGAGGATTTGTGGTTTTTTTTTTTTTTTTGAAAGATGAAAAACACATTCCTAATTCTTCAATTCCCTTTTTTCCTAACAGAATAACTCGATTCTTGGCTTCTTTTGTGTTTTGGCCACAGCATACATATTTTTACACTGCTGTAATCACAGTGCAAATATATAATTTTGGTCTCTCCTTTAACTGTAAGCGTAGGCTTCCAATTACCCCTCTTCATAACGACAGAATATTCTAACGTAAATGCCAGGGCACACCGAGCTGTTCCTCTGCGGTTACCAGTATTTTTAAGAGTATATATGCTACTGTAGTGAATATCTTCATATGCGTGAAGTTTCTTCCTTTTGAATAACGTTATGAAGGTACATTCTCAGAGGTGGGATTTCAGAGTCAGATCGGGTGGCCGTTGTTGCCCGTGGTGGTGCTTTCCTGCTCTGATCCTGACTTAAACACTGTGTGCCATGGGACAGGGATGTTCCTGGAGGTGTGGGTGCGGTGCCCCGTGGTGGCACCTCGTGGGCAGAGGCACACTGAATAGGAGAAGGAGATGCTTGGGTATTTGCAAGCAACTTGTTGACCAAGACAAGGAGCTTTGAAGGAACTGTTCAGGTTCAATATTTGGGGTTGAATAGGATTGACTTTCTGTATCTAATATAGTGTTTATTCATCTCTTCTTCCTACGCATGATCAATTATAATTTGTGTTCCTGGTTTTCACTCACAAATATTTCCTCATATTGAGACATTTCTGCAAGCTCCATTTCAGTGGACATGTATCATATCATATCATATCGTATCATATTATATGTTCTTAACTTACCTCATCTTTCTAGCATTGTTGGATATTTGTTGTACCCAGCTCGTGTAAGCTTTTTCCTGTTGTAAATAATGCTATGAAAATCTTTGTACAGGTATCTTTACCACATCATTGATAATTTTCTAAGAGTTAATTTCCAGATTTGGAATTATGGAACAAAGGATGTGAACCTTGCAAAAAGAGGAAAAAACATCTTGTGATTCTTGATGCATATTGCCAAAAGTTTTAGGTAATTCTATTATTCCCCTTACTAACCTGGACACTTGATTTCAGACATGGTGTGACCAGCAGTTGTAAGACAAAGCTACAATTTTTCTCTCCTGGAGACAATAGAAAAGTTAACGCAGTACACAGAGAAGGGTATTTTTGTATTTCTTTTGATTTTTAAGCTAGAAAATAATGGCTACCTTTCAGAAAGAGAGAATGATATAATGTATGACAGGTAATTCCAATGTCCTGGAATTTGCGATGGCATCACAGTGGAGCTCTGGGCAAGGTGTGGGCTTGTGTTGTGTCATCTAGGCCATCATGCAGGAACCTCGCTGTCACAGCCAGTTCAGGACCCCTATGCCGGGGGAGAGAGTGCATCTTATCTCTGACCCTCCCTGGGGCTGGCCTAAGTAATGGCAGACTCCAGCGTTTATGACCGAAGACGCAGATTGCCATTGGAGCATCTGGGTCATGCCTACCTCATTGCTCTCACCATCCCCAGCTCCATGAAGTCAGACTAAAAGATGGGCAGAAGCCTCACGCAGGCCATGCCTTCCTCCCTGGGTGTTGGTGGGGGACACCTTTGCCTCTCCTCCTGGGAGCCTACCCTTAGGGGTCCTTGATCTTGACTTTCACCACCCCCCCCAAGGCAATACAATGTTTTGAAAAGAATTAATATTTTCCTAATTTCTGGATTCATCACAGTTTTAAGACAATGAACTGAGGTAGGACATTGAGTTTTATTTGGACGGTACTTTGCTTTAACCTTGTTCTTTGGTACAATATCTTTAATATAGATCTATATGTCACCTACTCTGCTGTTACATTGTTTTCATATAACCATATTTGACACCCCATTTGACAATGTCAACATGCACAGTGGTTCCTCGGTGCATTTGACAGTATCAGCCCTTAGAATGTTTTCACAATACTCCCGTGTAAGCACATTTGACAGCATCAGCAGTTGAAATGTTACACAAAACTATGTATTCACAGTTCCCAATACCAGCAGCTACTGTTTTCACAATATCTGTACATAGTGACTGCTCATTCATTCAGTACACTTTCTGTTTTTCTTTTGAGAGCTTGTGAAATGTCAGGCTCTGTGAAAGGTTTTTTGACATTGGGTACAAAGATCATTAAAGATTTAACTGACACTTTCAGAAAACTCTAAGCAAACCAAAAATCAAATAACTAATAACCAGCATTTATTGAACACTTACTATTCAACACTTTGAATACTTTGAGCCAAGGGGTTTTCATGCAGTAACTCATTTAATCCTTCCAAACAACCTGAGAGATAGGTTGTACCAATCCCATTTTACAGGTGATGAAACTGAGCAGTTAGTCTGAGCACAAACAGCTAGACAGAGGCAGAGCCGGGGCTTGAGTTCAGGCGGTTTGACTACCTTCACTGGGTGGTATATGTTATGCCATAATTATTATAATAGTGTGGGAGCAAAGTGCTTTGGAAACAGGATAAAAGAGCCATCCATTGCCTGAGGATGTTGAAGGAGGGCTTCAGGAGAGGGAATATTTGAAGAGACTTCAAAGGTTTAATAGGAGTTTGGTCAAGTGGAGAAGCTGGAAAAATGCAAGAATATGCGTAAATTCCAGGAAGCACTTAAAAGGTAATACCGGTTGGAAATGGATGTCTGGAGGGTGCCTGAGATAGAGGCAGGATTGAGGAGGACTTTGAATGTGTCAGGGAAGAAAAACTTTTCCTCTACCCTCTTGGGTTCAGTGCCTGGGATCCTGCATATTAAACTAACAAAAGACAGATTAACAGGAGAAAAGGCACACAATTTTTTATTAATATTTACATGAACAGGAGTCTACAGAAAAGAAGTGAAACTCAAAGAAGCAGTTAGACTTGGGGGCTTATATACCATTTTAACAAAGGAAAGAGGATTTGGGCTTCACGGGATGATAAACTGTGGGGCAGTGACTGAGAAATACACGGGGGAACCAATGGAAGATAAGGGCTCTTTCAGGGAGGCCTGGTTATGCACACTCATCTTGGTGTGGACTCCCTTCTCTGGCTAAGAGTCACGCTCCCTTCACAAAGGAAATTTCTGCCCTGCTTTTAGGCAGATAAGGGGAGGGCAGAGAACTCCCTGCATCTGTTGATTGCCAATGGCTTTCAGCTCCAAATAATCCATATGCCAAAGTGGCATGTTTTGAGGTGGCATATTCTGATCCCCTTCAAATGCCATGTGAAAGAATTTAGGCTTTATTTTATAACAATGAGAAGTTTTAAGCCTTAAGTGACATGGTCAGATTTGTGTGGTTAAAAGTGCATTCTGGCTGCGGTGGTGCTGGGGGCTTTAGAAGGGAAGATGTTGTCCCAGTCTGGCCCCAGCCCTGCGGAGAAGAGAAAGAGAGGGGGGAAGAATGGTGCACTGGGATTCCCTCCCTTCTTTACAACCCACTAAAGGAAAGCTGGGATTTCGATTTTCATCCTCCTGGGCAGCTGCTGTTTGGAGGAGGCGCCATCTGTGCAGGGCTTATCCTTGCTGCTTCCAAGACGCAGAACACCTGGAGAGCCTCTTGAGTTCCACAAAGCCCACCTGGGGAGCGAGCGCATCAAGCCTCCCCAGCCTCTTGAAGGATCTTAGCAGAGGCTGTGCACAAGAAGATGCCTCTGCCTAGCGCACCTTTGCCTGGTCCTCAGCGCTGCTTCCAAGATCCTTCATCCTTGATTTGCAAACATTTAACTTCAGGGCTCAGCTGCTCTGGGTGACATACAATGAGGCTTCCCCTTTCTTGTTCATTTAAGGAAGCCTAAGGGGCAGGAGGACGCCAGGCACCCCTTAGCCCTTCTCTCTTGGCACAGACAAGCAGAGAAAAGCTCCCTGCTCACTCTGGACAGCCGCAGAAAGCCAACCCTTCCTCGCCACTCTTCCTGCTCCCTGCCTCCCCTTCTGCCTCTCCCCAGATTCCTAGGAGACCAAAAACCCCCGTTCAACTCTCTCTGGGCCAGCTGCTCCCCTCCCCAAGAGGATTTCTCTCCAGAGCTGGTATCGTTGCTTAATGATGTTCCACCAATAAGGGGAAGGTAATTGATTGTTAAGTGAAAATATAAATTGTAATTGAATCCGTCACATTTCAGTTTTTCATTATCGTGTGACAAGTCTCTTAGTGCATTGGCAAGGACTTCAGGGATCGTAGAGGGCTGGAGAGAGGGAGATAAGGACAATTGTCTTCTGTTTCCATATCCACTGTGGTCGGCGTGCTTTTCCGAATTGTAAACTGCCTCACTGGGACTCTTGCACACACGAGTGCATGGGTGTGCACACACAACGCACTGGGGGAAACGAATACATGTGACAGAACCCAGGTGGAATGCTTACAGGCCCTCGGCTGCAATGGGCAGGTTTAGTGTGAGCTGCAGGTTTGTATTTCTAGCTTCCTAGTGCATGTTCAATTTCTTTAATACGTTCATTTTGTCACAGGCGTTGTGCCAGGTGTGCTCACTGTTTTGATCTCATTTAATATTAAGGAGGAATTACAGCATGGTGGTTAGGAAGTGGACTCGAGAAACAGGCTGCTTAGATTAGTCTAGTTTTTCCACCACCTACTGTGTCACCTTGGGTAAGTTACTAACCTCTGTGTGCCTATTTTCTCATCTTTAAAATAAGGTTGTACCTTATTTTACAACCCAGTAAGGTTGTACCTTATCGTGAGGACTCGATAGGGTTAATTCAGGTAAAGCACTTAGAAAAACACACGTGGTAAAAACTCAGTAATTATTAAAACTTACTGGTGTTATCCTTTTCAAAAATATCTTAGAGTTAAGTTCGAGCCTAGGTACCTAGAAAACCGAGCCTGAGGCCAGGCTTATATGCTACTGGTTTATTAGGAGCGGGGAGGGTTAATCCCAAAGTAGTAAGAGTGAGAAACACAGTCTCTATCTGTCCCATTGAGATTTCTCCAGAGGGGCCACGTGGATCCACTGCACCTGGAAGAGACCACTCTTCCAGGGGTGGGAGGAAGGAAAAGCAATTTCTCTCTTGGCTCTTCCCCCTCTTTCTTTATTTTTAAAAATCTCATAGGATAAAACAATGCCCTAACTCCTTCCCTGGAAGGGAAGATGCTAACTCAAGAAGCTCTATTAGGGCAACATATATACCTTGAATCTATTTTTATCCCCATCTAGTAGTAAAGTATCTACCACATACAGGTGCTCGATAAATGTGTTGAATAATATTCTTTCATGATTTCATCTATCTGTATTTTATTGATATTTAATTTACATAAAATTAAATGCATAGATCTTAAGGATTCAGTTGGATGAATTTTGACAATTGTATACCTTTGCATAATTGCCACTGAAAACAACATGGAAAACATTTCCATCATTCTAGAAACTTCTCCCATTTTCTCCTCCAGTCAAGTCTCCTTTGCAAGCTCTTTATAATTTCTATCATCATAGCTCAATTTTATTCATTCTTGGACTTCATATAAATGAAATTATACAGTAGATATTCTTTTGTTTCTGGATTATTTTGGTTAGCATCATGCCTTATGTTATTGTATGTATTGCTAGCTTATTCCTTTTTATTCATACATCATATTCGATTATACAAATATATCAGAATGTCTTTATCCACTCTTCTGCCAATGGACACTTGAATGGTTTTCAGTTTTGAGGTGTTATGAATGAAGCTGTTATGAAAATTCTTATGTAACTCTCATTGTAGACATATGTTTTCATTTCTTTTGAGTATGTATCTAGGAATAGAGTTGCTGTGTCATAGAGTAGATGTATGTACGTTTAATTTTATAAGACAATGGCAAACAGTTCTCCAAAATGGTAGTGCCATGATACAATCCCACCAGCAATATAGAAGAGTCCCAGTTGCTACATATCCTCTAAAAAGTTTGTTTTGTCAGTGGTTTTGATTTTAGTCATCCTAGTGTTGTACATGGAGTCTTGTTATAGTTTTACTGTTTCTTTTCCTGATGACTAATGATATCAATCAGTTTTCATATGTTTATTGGTTATTCCTGTATCTTCTTTTGGTAAATTTCTGTTCATATGTTTTGCCTACTTAAAAATTGCTCATTTGTCTTTTATTTTTAATTTGTAGGAGCTTTTAAAATATATTCTGGATACAATTTTTTTTCAGAATCTTTTTAGTCAATAGCATGTCTCTACATACTGCTAATGATGCATTTTGATTAGAAGTTTTAAATTTTTATGATATCCAATATTGTTTTCTCTTATATTTTGTGCTATTTGTGTCCTTTCTAAGAAATATTTTTTTCTGACTGAACTTCTCAAAATATTTTCCTATGTTTTCTTCTTGGAGTTTGATAGTCCTAGCTTTTGTGTTTGGGTCTATGATCTATCTTAAATTAATTCCTGTCCATGAAGAGAGGTAAGTGATGAGATTCTTTTTTCTTTTTCTTTTTGAAATTTGGATGTCTAATGGTTCCAGCACAATTTTCAAAGAAGTCTTTCCTTTCCTCTTTGAATTCACTTTAGGTTTTGATTAAAAAAAAATTCCATGATCATATTAAGTGTGGGTTTATTTCTAAACTCTTTATTCTGTTTCATTAATATATTTTTACCCTTCCTACTCTGTTCTTCTATATTTTTTACTTCTACAAATGCAATACATTTTATAATAAATTGTTTTTTTGCTTTATGAGGTATGTAGGTTGTTAAAAGAGTGTGTGTGTGTGTAGGGCTGGATAGGAAGAGGAAGAAATATAAAGATGGGAAGGATGAGAAGGGGAGAAAATGAAGGACAAAAACTTAAAAAATATTTACACATATTTCTAGGCTTTTATGATCTTCTTTATTCCTCTGTAAAGATCCAAGTTTCCATCTGGTATCATTTCCTGCAGCCAGAAATACTTTCTTTTAATATTTCTTACGGTGCAAGTCTGTTGGCAAAAAATTTTCTCAGATTGTGTTTGTGTGGAAAAGTCTGTATTTCACCTTCCTTTTTAAAGAATATTTTGCTGGACATAGAATTCTCGGCCAACAGTATTTAAAATTAGCCCTATCAAATTAAGCGTGTCATCATCTTATTTTCTGGACTCTGTTGTTTCTGTTCAGTCACTATTTGTAATGTACAAGTGTCATGGATCTCTGGTGTATAATGGGTCCTCTTATTTGGTTGCTGTCAAGCTTTTCTTTGATTTTGATTTTGAGCACTTTGACTGGTTGCCAGGATGATATTTCTCTTTGTTTTTCTCCTGCTTGTGGTTTTCTGAGCTTTTGGGGTCTTTGCGTTGATGTCTTTAATTAGTTTTATAAAATTGTTGGCCAGTATCTTTTCAAATATTCCTTTTGCTTCATGCTACCTTTTGTTCTGAGACTTTAATTTCTTATATGTTAGACAATTTAATAATTTTCCAGAGATCTCAGATGCTCTGTTTGTTTTTTTTTTTTCCATCAAATCTTCTCTCTACATATTTTAATTTGGATAATTTCTTATTTTCAAGTTCACAAATCCTCTTTTATACTCTGTCCAGTTTATAACTCTAGCAAATGAATTATTCATTTCTGAGATGCTATTTCTTATTTTTAGCACTTCCATTTTGTTCTCTTTTATAGTTTCCATTTTCCTAGTCCAATCCTCCATCTTTTCACATATTGTCCATAGTTTCTTTTACATCCTTTAATGTATTTACCATAATTTTTTTTTCCTCCAAATTCCCTATGTGATAAATCCAGCATCTGGACTTTCTCTGAATCTGAAGCCATTGCTTTTTTGTTTGATCATGGTAACATTTTTTTCGCTTCTTTGTCTCCTAATCTTTTTCCTGTGTGCAACGACATACATATAAAATGTCTGAAGGAGTAGAAATAAATAAACTTCATTCCTAGAAAAGGGCAAGCTCCTTTTCCTGTCGGGCTGGTAGTGCGCAAGGATGAGTTAATCCAATATGTAGCTGAGCTGAGCCCGGGCTTTGTTGCAGCTCCGGTTAGATCCAGTTCATGTCTAGCTTTAAATGTTTTGAGGGTGTGATAAAGACTCTTCCTTCAGCAGGACTTGAGATCTGGGAGATCTCTTTAAGCATGATAGCTTTCCAAACCTCCTGTCCCTTTTCTAGCCCTGTTGCCAACTTTTTGGTTCACTGAAGAATTGTCTATTTTTTTTCCAGTCCCTCCCCTGCCTTTTATTTCTTGAGAGGTCTCTTTCCATCATGCTACCATACTCTCGACCTTTAGCTGGCTACCGCAGTGCACTGTGTGAAGACCCTCATAGCCTTGAAGGATTTCCCTTGGCTGTTCTGCCTCCCTGGTCACAGCCCTAAGTCAACTGTTCTGGTCACTGGTGCAAGTCTGCGCTATCTCGGGGAGATTTTCTCAGCTCTCTTTCCCTGTCCCTCCTCACCTGCAATGGGTCATACTGTCTTGCACTTAGAGAAGGCCCCACATGCCTTAGAAGGAGGGACGTCTTTCAGGTTTCTGCCCTGCTCCCAATCTTTAATATACTCCCCTACACTTGGGAGGGGTCTGTGGAAAGGACCCCATGGACTTCCTGTCTTACCAGCTCACACGTGGCCATGAGAGATTCATGAAATCTTTGGGTGGCTTCTCCTTACTTTTGTCTCTGCTGAATTCCTCCTTCTTCTACCACTCCACTAAGGATGAGAGCCTCTGTGGTCTTTACTCTCCAAGAAAAGACTCACTGTTTCTGGAATTTAACTCATTTAGGCTTATTGATATCCTTAGCTCTCTGATGGGCTTAAAAACTATAATTTTATAGCTTATCTGGCTTCTTCTAATATTAGGGTAGGAGTGACACTCCCCTGTGACTCTATGTCCTAAACAGACATTCATATTTTATACCTCTACTCTCTAAAGCTTTTTCTAGGAAAAAAGCAAGCTTCATATCTGGACAGTGAAAGATAATTTAACTGCAACCAATGGTTGTTTTGTCATTCTGACATCTAAAGATCCATCCGTATAGATGAAGACATCAACACTCTTAAATAAAGATTTTCACTTTTCCAGGTCATTGCTCCTAACATTTGGAAAGCAATATCAGGAGGCATATTAATCTGAATAGGCTGATTTTTGGCTGGAAGGGTTTAATAAAGCAAGTATTTTTTCTCTCACTTTGAGCAGTGGGTTGAACCAGTTCTGCAGCACAATAGAGATCCTTGCCCTCTTCTGTTAAGGCTAAGACCCTTCTCTGGGGAAAAAGGAGGACAGTTTCACAAGTTTCACAAAGTAGAATAGCTATCTAGGTCCTCTTTTTTAATTTTTTCTATAATCAGTGACAACTGGTCCAAATGAGCCCAGATAGTCACCACCCATTTGACATATGAACACGAACTCTGTCTGGGCTTTAATTTCTTCTGGAGGCTCAATCTGCCTTTGTTTTGGTTTAGGGCTCCACTCCTCCTCATGGTAACTTGACATCCCAGAGTGACCTTTGGGAGGAGAGCTGCCAACCCACCAGACACTGACAAAGTACCCTGAGGGGCAAAAGGACTCAGTAAATGAGGAGGCGGTGGTGAATATGCACCCTGTCAAAAATCACAGGGACTTCAGAGAACCGCAGTTACTATAAACCTCTGAGCTCTATTGGGAACAAAACACTGTGGGTGGGCCTGGTTACCATGACAGAGCTAATGAGTCACTTTTCGTAATATAGTAATAATTATTTTAATTAGTAAAGATCAGTGTGTAGCTCTTGGTGCTCATGGATGTGACCATTCTCCCAAGTTGCTCTCAGGAGGGTGTGTGTCTGGACACAAGCAGGCTGGAGAGGCCACCCCTTTAACTGTCCTGTTCCATGTCTCAAGGTGTCGAAGCCACTCTCTGGGACTTGGATTTGGCCTGTGACATTGAAGCAGGGAAAGCTGACTCCAGGGCCTATTTCTAGTGAAGGATAGAAAAGCTTCCTTGAGTAGCATGGCTAAACAGAGCCACAAAAACTTGAAGAGGTATATTTCCCACAACTTCATCATAAAAATAATTGTTCTGCAACTAGTAGTATAACATGATTGAGAGATTGATGATACAGAGAACTCAGACTCCTAAGTCAGTTTTCCTACTAGATATGGTGATTGTCCATGTTATTACAGGCAGCTTTGTAGATTTTCAATCTACTTCTGCTGAATTCTTAGGTAGTCTTGCATGTTGCTATTTTCCTGCTCTGTCCTTCAGAGCCCTACTTGATTTTGCCACATGGATGTCTAATGCCCAACTCAGACTCGACAAGTTCAATTAAAAACTCTTGACTCTTCCCCAAACTCCTTCACGGCCCCAATCCTCTTCATGCACTTGTTTTAAAGCCGCAGATCTAAGCACCATGGTTTTTTTCATAAGATTTCAAATTACATGAAAAGTTAGTTTATAGATGTTTATCATATTTACATTTACTTAATTTGTTTAACAAGTTACCTAGATTACTTAATGAGAACTGAAATATTAAGGAAAGCTAGTCATTATTTCAAATTATTGCCCTATTGTCCGTTTTTGTTTAAATTTTAGAATATTACAGGGGTACAAATGTTTTTGTTACATTGATTGTTTTTGTACAGCTTGCATCAAAGTTATAAGTGTGCCCTTCACCCAGATAGTGTACATTGTACCTGTTAGCTGTTATTTCAGCCATCCCCACCTCCCCCTCCCACCTGCTTGATTTCCGTTGAGTTTTACTTCCATGGGTGCTCATAAGTGCTGATCGATTAGTTCCCATTTAATAGTGAGTATGTGTGGTGTTTGTTTTTCCATTCTTGCGATACTTCACTTAGGAGAATGATCTCCAGTTCCATCCAGGTTGTTACAAAAGGTATTAATTCATCATTTTTTATGGCTCAGTAGTACTCCATGCTATAAATTTTCCTCTTTCTTTATTCTCCATATCCAAAGCATGGGCATACCCTGTTGGCTTCACTTGCAACACATACCCTGATCCATCCACAATGTGAGCGCATATGTGTGTGTAATGTGTATGCATGTGTGTGCATGGATGTATATGTGTGAATGTGTTTATATGTGTATTGATGCTTGTATATTTTATGCCTTTCTCCCACCCTCCCCTCTAGGATGTGAGCTCCATGAGAGCAAGGGCCTCAACTATCAGCTTTGTATCTCGAATATCTGAATGAAACTTAAAGAAAACATCTGGAATTGTCTTTGGGAATTAAATATCTTCTACACAGTGGGCACTAAGTTCCAGAGAGGCAGAATTATTTACTTAATTTTACTGGAGAAAAAAGTTATTGGTCCAAACCAATGCTGGGAGGAGATGCCTGGTAATGACAAAGATTTAATGTTTAATTTAATGTTTTTTGGACGAACTTTGCCTATGGACAGCCTAAGGTCCAGACCTGGCCTTCACAGTATTATAAAAACTTTGAATTACTTGACAATATAAAACAAAATAGATTCTCTGTGTCTGCTGAAAGTCTGGGCTGTCTAGCAACACAGGATTCCATTACTGTCTAGCAACATCCTGATGCTACAGCTAAGAAGTGGCTACCTTTGAGCCAGGGTCTTGTTTACCAGGTGGTCAGGAAGGTTCTTTCTCAGCTTATTTCACTAATTTTCCATCCTTGCCTGGCTTCTGTGGCCTCAGAGCCTGAGACTCTGCCAACCTGTGTTTCTACAGACCATCCTTGTGAGCAGGCAGGTAGTAGAACTTCGGTGGGACCCTTCATTTATCACTAGCCTTTGTTATTCTCCAGTTCCAAATGGGGACATGGAGATTTGAGGGCCAGTGCCTCGTTGCCATTTGGGCCTGGCCATGTCAGTCCACAATCTAGTATCTTCTTTGTTTTCTGGCATTTTCAAAAAAGCATGGTGAAGAAAGGGTGAACAGCTAGTGTCAACCGTAGCCTCTACTCTTAGAGAAATGACTCAAAATTCAAATCCTGCTAATTTGGTCTTTAGGGTCATCTGCCTAGGACTACATCAACTAGAAGAAGTCAAAGTTCAAGTGCCATGCCATCCATGGTCACCCACAAACAGAACATTTCCTCCTCCACTTCCCCGGACCAACATAACACAAGTGCCAGGCCTGCGGGCCTTTGAAACCAACCTCTCAGCCCCGTCACACTTTCGTGCTTAGGAAGCTGGGACCCTTTCAGGCAAAGAAGAAAAGCCCATCTGGGTCAGAATGAGGGTGTCACTCATTCTATGCTCTTGTTCTCTCATATATGTGGCCCATTTCCTGGAGATTTTTATATCTTTCAAGGGTGGCAGGAGGTCAGACTTCTGTGAGAAATTACTCTCGAAGATGAAGTTGTGAATCAGAATTTCTCTTAATGTTTACACAACCACACTGCAGAGCTGTGGAGTCCGGGAGATTTCCCCTGGGTTAAAAATGCCTATTCATTTTGTTATGTTGGTGGGTTATTTTAAGTCACAGAAGGAATACAAAGGGACAACACAAAACCAGAGCATGCATAGCATCAAGTTCGGGCTCAGACGGCAACCCTGACATTCTACACGGTGGTCACATCTCGGCGGTCTTCTCATTTATCCAATTGTTGCTTTAGAACAGCCAGTGGCCAGCGTGTTTAACTCTGGCCTGGGAGGCTCCGGTAATGAACAAAAGGCATTGGCTGCGGAGGACACTGCTGTCTATGATTACGAGCAATTTGCTAGTGTTCTCAGAAGAAGAGCTTAAGAGGGTTTCATGAAATGTCTGCTTTTAGAATCGTTAACTATCGATTAAACTCCCCCTTTTACTTTGGGCAAATTCTGTTAAGAAGAAATGACAGGATGAATAACCGTACTGACCACCGGGCGGTCACAGTGTGGCACCGCCCGGGTCAGGGCGCCGTGTGCTCAGTTTCAGGCTCTCTGGGAAGCAGAGCTGATTGGGAGCATTTGCCTGTCTGGGTACCTGGTTTCTGCGACAGCTGTGTGTTCGGCTGCCGAGGCTCATCCTTTGTGTTGATTTCTATTAGTGAATTTATAAATACAGCCCGAGGAATGCTACCTGTCCCTCAGCTCTTGAACCGTCGTTGCGATCCAGAATGGCAAATCCTTTGTAGAAGTCACCTTGGTTCAGTTGGGAAAAAAATTACCGATGTGCTTTGAAAAGGTAGAGAGTTTGAGGTTCTTTTTTTTTTTTTTTTTGTTAATATAGCTGAATAGGATTTTAAGAAAGCAGAATTATAATGTGGAGTGAAAAGAAAAGCGAGAGGTTGGGTCAGAAACTAGGTTATCAGTACAATGCAGAAAGGGAAAATAAATGCTAATAGACTGCACATATGCCCTTCCCACTAGATTAGAGACCAGGAGGGCGCCTGCTGAATCCGGCCCATTGTGTGGTCGAACAGAACACAGGGTCCGGCTATTATCCCCTCCACAGCCCCTTGTGGCATGGATGGTTCTTCTTGCTTCTCTTATCGGGCCATGCATTCAGTCTCTGTAGCTTGATCTCTTCCTCACTCTTCTGCTCATACAAAATGGATTGATCTGCTGAAAGAGAGGGGCTGGAGAGGGGCTGTCTCCAGAGGAAAGGAAGGGTGTGAGGACAAAAGCCTGGGAGGCCAGGTGCAAGGGAGGGCGAGTGCGGGGTGAGCGGCTCCACACAGTGCTGGGGACAGCCCAGTCAACAGCCTGGCCTCCCCGAAGCCTTAAGCTCAGCCGCCTGGAAAATGGCCCTGTGCCTTCGTGCTCTGGTATGCCAGAGCTCTTGGGTGTTGAACAAGCAGCGCTGACTCCCTTCCTTCCCTTCCCTGGGGACGCTGAGTCTCTAGGGCTGGCCCTGCTGGCTGTCCCTTGCCAGGAGACCCGGAGCTCTGCCTTTGAGCTGGCTGACCGGAGCTGCAAATTCAGCAAAGGTGAGGAGAGGCGAGAACACAGGCTTGTGAGAGCAATCCCTCCCGAGGGGCCCGCGGGGCAGGGTGGAAGGGGCCATCCTCCGCGTGGATCCAGAGCCCAGGGCAGGCTGACCACACAGTCTCCTCATCTGGATCCACATGAGGCCCCGGGACTGAGTGCACATGCAGGCTCTCCCACTCACCAGCTGTGCGGCCTCGGGAAGCCTGCCCAGCTGTTTTCTCATCTAGAAATTGCTACCTAATTCATAACGTTACCGTGCCGATGAAATGAGTTAATCCATGGAAAAGTCTTAGAACATGATTGGCTTAGAATAGTACTTAAAAAGTTAGCCATCACCATCATGATCACTATTATAGATCTATTTTGTTATCATTTCTGCATTAACATTACTTATTATTACAACATATCTACATATGAGAAATGGTGGCATAATTGAGAGAACCTGGGCTTTGGGGACAGGTAGTTTGAGACCTCACTCTGACACACAAATCACACGGTATTTGTGTGATTGGGGGTGTGTTACTTATCTCTCCAAGCCTCAGTTTCCTATCTGTGAAGTGGGGCTAACCAAGGGGATTTTTGGGAGGTTAATGAGATTGTAAGTGTAAATTGCCCAGTAATTTACAGAGCTTGCACACTGAGGAAGCTCAATAAGTGGGAGCTGTATTATTCCAAGTAGCCTGTGCACACGTGTTGCGTGTACCGTGTGTGCCCATGTGCTGTTGGGGCTGCGTGGTAAGCTGCTGTTTGTGGGGTTTTACATGTGCCTGGAGGTGCCTGTGGGCTGGAGGCCTGAGGCTTAGTTAGGTTCTGCTTGTGGCTCCCGTGAACCTTGGAGCACAGCGTATGTTTTTCCTGGAACTGAGCTTCCCGGGTCATTTGAAGCTCCAGATGTGGTCTTCAGGCACTTTGCTCAGGGAATTAGGAGGCCCGAGTTAATCCTGGCTCCTCATCTATGGAAAACGAGGACCAGGGCCAGTCCTTTTTCCTCAGTGGGCCTTAGTTGCACCATCTGTAAACCAGGGGGCTGGACCAGATGAACCCTAGATCCCTCCAGAATTCTAAATTCATATGAAGTGTTCTGTCCTCTGAATATTTCTTCGTTGTATTTTTGCCATGAAGACTGTGACAGTCTGAGTGGACCTAGAAGCAGGTGTCTGAAATGGCAGACCAGGCTCGGGGGAGAGAGAAGGTTGGCAAGGAGGAAATGGAGACAAGGACCTCAGAACTCCACGTCCTGGCTCATTGTCTCAGCACCCCTTCTCCTGCGTTGTGAGACAAGACACCCTTATCTGAGCAAGAACTGGAGGGAACCCCAAAGGCAGTCTGACTTTCCCCAGGTTCCAGGTGCTGTCCTCCTAATTATTAACAATTATTCATAATGGAGCCTCGCTGTGGCCTTGGTGACCATCCCCCTGGCTGGTTCTGCCCCGGGCCCCAAGAGACAGGGCTCTACTTTTGCTTCTGCAGGTGCTTCTACAACCCCAGGGAGCAATGTTCACATTCCTTGTCTTCCAAAGTTTATACCACCATTATAAGAATTTTCCAGCAGATGGCCATAAAGTGTCTTGAGAAAGCAATGCCTGTTTCTACTTTTACAGCTCACAGGAGGTCACCATATTGGCTAGCAAGGGGCTGATGCGACTGTATGTCCTTTTGCTGCCACCCCTCAGGCCAGGCCTCTTCCTCAGCCCACTCTCCAGCCCTCTTGGGGGCCGCTCCTTCCAGGTCCCCTGTCGCAGCATCCTTCCTCCTCCCTCACCCCCGCCTTGGTTTGCCTCTGAGATTTCCACGTGGTTATTGCAGGGGTCAGTTAGGTAAAGGCACACAGCTACAAGAGGCTGTAAAGGGGCTTAGTTGTGCCCTGAGTTTGATGGGAGGTGATGGTGCTGCGTCACTTTGCTGATGGTTTTCATGTATGACTGCTCCTCCTTCTGGCTTCTTAAGCTGCGCTTCTCCTTCCCCATCCTTTCTCTCTTGTCAAATTTCCCTGGGTTTGAAGGACTTTAGTCTCCTCTCCCTTCCAAAAGGAATACCCCATCCTCAGTATACATTGCTATATTTCTCACCTGGACTCCAGAGAGAGAGGGTGGTACTTTTATGAGTAAGTGTCAATGTTGGGTCTATGAATCTAGGAGTCTTGGATGAGATTTGCTTGTGGAGGTGCCAGGCTCTGCGTCCCTAGGACTTTGCTCCTCCATCTAGGCTATGACCCAAGTAATTCTCAGAAACAAAGTCATGCTAACCACAGGAAGGGTAATATTTTTAGAACGGCACCCTGAGGAGTGAGAACATGAGGCTCTGTGTCCTGCTGTGCCCTGGTGCGTGTAGTGCCTTTAGCCTTCGTGAAAGCTCATCTTTCAGAAAAGTCTTAATTGAGGAGCTGGAGAGTTGGAGTTTGAGTCTTGGCTCTGCTGTTTCCACCTGTGGCACCTTTGGTAATAAAATACATTTTTAACCTCAAATTTTTTATCTGTAAAATGGGATTATATGGGGTTATTATTTACAGAAATGAATTTTTTTGTGGCTAAGTTGGGATAAAGAATGAGAGAGAGAGTTTTTAGGATTGTGAAAATGTTAGGTGGAAGATTCCATATCTGTGACAGGGATTCTTTACCTGTCCCCATCTCCTTGTCTCAGGCAGCGATGCAGTTTTGTGGCCGGGCAGTTTTGGATGGAGTGTCTCCACCAAAGACAAGGAAACATTATTTAAGTTTTATGTTTTACTTTAACGACCTCCTTTATTTCTCCAGCGTTTGGTATTAAGTCCCTGCTGAACATCAAGCTTGTCATGAAGAAAGGTGGTCAGCACACAGAGGGGATGCCCACTGGAGAAACCCGCCTGTCCCACTGGAACTAACTGGACCAATCCTTGACCAATGAAAATATAAATCCAGTATAAGGTGCAAACGTCTGCATTTAACATTGTACCATTGTGATCTCAGGCTCTGCCCCCAGATAACTATGCCTTTCAAGTCTTCCCTCCCCTGTACTAGTTAATTCTCACAGGCCAGACCTCTAATTGAAGCATGAGGTTCAGGCAGTGCAGCCCTTGGCTTTCCTTCTCAGCTTTCCAACCCAATTAGGTTCCCAAGACGTGAGTCTGCAGACATCCCTCGTTCCCAGATCCAGAGCCCAACCCTAATGAAGCTGGGCGTCTCACCTTGTGGTATTGTGGCTCCGCAGGGAGGCTGGCTCTGAAGGACAGAGCCCCTTCCCTTCCAGGAAGAGCCAGGAGCCTGTACCTGTCAAGCGATGGCTCTACTTGGGGGCATCTCATGGCTCTGCCTGAACCACTTCCTTCTTTGATTTTCCACAGGGTCATTTGTCAAAACAAAACTGACTCTGAGAAAAGAAAGTCCTCGGCATTTTGAATACATGGATACACAGGTGAAACAAATCAGTTTGAATTTTCCCTATACTTTCACCACTTTGTTTCTGAATAATAATAAAAAAAAGTCCCTGAAGCAAATACTATTTTGAGAGTAATTTCTGGAGGCTCCTAGCAGGAGAATCACTCTTTTTCTCACTGTGATAGTCTTTTTAGTCTTAAAAAGAAAAGACTTAGGGAAAGATGATGGCTTTTATTTTTCAAACACCGAGCAGGTGCCTAGAGGAGGAAGCCCTGGATGCTTTGGAGGCTGCGGGGCAGAGCAGGGGGAGCCAGGCAGAGGGCAGATGGAGATTTGGGCTGGAAAATGGAACCCTCCAGTTCAGCAGTTCCCAACAGGCTACACAGTGGAGGCCCCTGGGAATGTTTTAAAAAGAACCAGTTCCCACACCCTCCCGAGGTAATACTGATTTAGCTTGTCTGGTATAGAGCCTGGGAATCTGTGTGTTTGAAAGACACATTCTATATTGAGGGAATTAGAATAACCACAGGAGAAATGTGGGAAACTATATTTTAAAAAACTGCTCCACAGTGACTCTGAGGCAGCCAGGTCCCAGCACGCAGACAGGCATTTCCCAAAAATGACTGGATTTTTCCAGATGCTCCATAGGGTTCTGGGGCTCTCTTTTGGGACGGAGCACCCTGTCACTCCCTGGAGGGCTCAAGCAGGCACTTGTGCAGATGCTGCAGGGAGCTCCTTGGTCAAGAGTGAGCCTGACCGGATGCTCCCAGAGACCTCCTTTCACTTTTCATCGACAGCTGGAGACATCATCCTTGTTCCCCAACACTGTTCAGTCTCATGTAAAGCCATGTTCAGGTTCATGTCCAAGGTGAATAGAAGACACATAGTTGTTCGGAAAGAAAGAGGCCATTGTGGAGGATGTGGTGGTGGTGGTGCTGCTGGGGTCTTCTTTAAGGCATGATAGCTCCACTTGTGCCAGCCTCTATAAACCCTGGGAGTAAACTATGGACTTTCTTGCACTGGCAATTTTGTTTTGCAAAGTTTTTCTTCTTGACTCCAGCATTTCTCATATTCTTCTCCATGTAGTCACTTAATCATTTATGAAAACTCATCTCAGATTGCATTGTCCAGGAAGCCTCCAGAGGACAATTAGCCATCACCTCTGCACGCCCGAGCCTGAGAATAGTATTGGCCTCACAAGATGGGAGCCAGGTCTGAGCCTGGGACCTTGGACTTGGGCCTCAGGAACCCCCCACACCCAGCAAACCCAGCAGCCTGTTCATTGCTGATGATGACCCACAGATCTATGGGAGTGAGACAACAAGGCCTCACTCATATCAAGAGGCAGAAAGCTTAATTTCATCCTCAGGGATAGTATGTTTTAAAAACAAACAAACAAACAAACAAAAACAGGAGTTCTATTTCTTCCTGGTTCAATTTCAGGAGGTTGTATGTTTCCAGGAGTTTATCTGTTTCTTCTAGGTCTTCTAGTTTGTGAGTGTATAGTTGTTCATAATAGTCTCTGATGATCTTTTATTTCTGTGGTATCAATTCTAATGTCTCCTTTTTCATTTCTGGTTCTGTTTATTTGGATCTTTTCTTGGTTACTATAGCTAGTGGCTTATCAATTTTGTTTATCTTTTCAAAGAACCGAGTTTTTATTTCATTGAAACTTTGTGTTTTGTTTTTGATCTCCATTTCACTTAATTCTGCTCTGATCTTTGTTATTTCTTTTCTTCTGCTAACCAGGTTTGTTTTGGTCTTGTTTTACCAGTTCCTTGAGGTGCAACATTAGGTTGTTAATTTGTGAACTTTCTGCTTTTTTGATGTAGGCATTTAAGGCTATAAACTTCCCTCTTAGCACTGCTTTTTCTGTATCCCACAGGTTTTGATATGGTGTGTTTTCATTTTCATTCATTTAAAAAATTTTTAAAATTTCCATCTTAATTTTTTCATTGACTCAGTGATCATTCAGGAGCATGTTATTTAATTTCCATGCATTTGCATAGTTTCCTAAGTGCCTCTTCATATTGATTTCTAGCTTTATCCTACTGTGGTCTGAGAAGATACTTGATATGATTTTGATTTTTTAAAATTTGTTAAGACTTGTTTCGTGGCCTAACATATGGTCTATCTTGGAGAATGTTCCATGTGCTGGTGAAAAGAATGTGTATTCTGTAGTTGGGTAGAATGTTCTGTAAATGTCTGTTAAGTCCATTTCGTCTGAAGTCCAATTTAAGTCCAATGTTTCTTTGTTGATTTTCTGCCTCAAGAACATACACTGGGGAAAGAACATCCTTTTTAGTAAATAGTGTGGGAAAATTAGATTGCCACATGCAGAAGAATAAAAATGGACCCCTATCTCTCACCACATATAAAAATCAACTCAAGAAGGATTAAAGACTTGAACATAGGACCTGAAACTATAAAAATGCTAGAAGAAAACCTAGGGAAAACTCTTCTGGATATTGGTCAAGGCAGGGAATGCATGACTAAGACCTCAAAAACACAGGCAATGGAAACAAGAGAATGGGCGACCTTTCAACAGTTTTGGTGACTCTGACTTAGGGAAGACCATTGGACACTTGTATTTGTCACATAAAACAGGATAAAAATGGATGAAAGGACTGAAAATAGAAGTGGGACCTTACGGGATCTTGATGGAGAAAAGTGTTGATTGTAATAAAATGGCATTCAATATGGAAAAAATGTAAATTTCTGCACTTGTATCCAAAACCTCACTGCCCATGAATAGGGTGAAGGAGACAGTTCCAAGCAGAGGTATGAACTGAAAAATTCAATACATATACCCAGGGTGTTGATGCTACCTAAAAGTCCAATTTGTTTTTAGAAGTCATTATATATGATAATATGGCAATAAATGCTCATTAATATCACCTGGACAGATTTAAGAAAACTATAGATGCTGGGACCATTCCCATATCAATTAAATCAAAGTTTTTAATGGTGTAGTTCAAGTATGGGTCTTGTTCAAATTTGCCCCACATGATTTTGAAGTGCAGCCATGGTGGAGAATCATTATAATAAACTCAAGTGACCAACACAACAGCGCCTGCCCAAAGATGTTCAAAATTGGTAACTCTCTGGTTACTAATATGTCACTGTCCAGAATGAAGTGATGTTTGCCTACGCTAACCTCTACTGGTTAGACTGTGTGGGCTGCTTTTGTACAGGAATCACTTCTTCAAGATAAAACTTCTTATGGATTGCTGAGAGTGTGTGTTAAAATCTCCCATTATAATTGTACATTTGTCTATTTTTCCCTTTGATTCTGACAACTTTTGCCTCATGTATTTTGAGGCTCTGTTATTAGGCTGATATTTATTACCAATTGTTATGCTTTCTTGATGAATTTACTCTTAATTTAATAAAATGTTTCTCTTTAACTCTGGTAATACTCTTAGTCTTGAAACCTATATCTGATATTAATAGAGCCACTCCAGTCTTCTTATTCTCAGTGATTGCATAGTAAATAGTTTTTTAACCATTTATTTTCAACTCATCTATGTTTTACTTTTAAAGTCCATTTCTTATAGACTCTCTTATATATAGAATATAGTTGGGTTTTGCTTTTTTTTAACCATTTTGAAAATCTCTTGCCTTTTAGTTGAAGTGTTCAGTCCATTTAAATTTAATTTAATTACTGATATGGTTGAATTTACGCCTAACATTTTACTATAGGTTTTATATTTTTCTCATTTTTCTTTTTGTTCCTCTGTCCCTTCTTTCTTCCCTGAATTGTTTTGGGTTAACGAATATTTTATAGAATTCAATTTTAGTTCATTTCATTAGCTTTTTAGCTATGTCTCTTTATATGCTCTTTTTCCTCCCTGTTCCCCAGGAAACCACTGATATACTTTCTATCACTATAAATTGGTTTGCATTTTCTAGAATTTTATATAATAAAATAGGCCAGTGTGTATTCTTTTGTTTTCTTCATCTTTTACTCACATAGTTGTTATGTGATTCAACCATGTTGTTGTGTATTTCAATATTTTACTCACTTTCATTGCATAATAGTATTCTATTGCAAGAATATATTACTGTTTATGCATTCCCCTGTGGAAAATTTGGTTGTTTTTAGTTTTTGGCTATTCCACATGACATTGCTATGAACGTTCATGTACAAGTTCTTGAATGGAAATATGCATTCATTTCTTATGGATAAATATCTAGAAATGGAATGACTGGGTCATCTAGTCGGTATCTGTTTAACTTTTTAAGAATTAGCAAGTGGTTTACCAAAGTTGTACCATTTTACACCCCTCAGCAGTGCATAAGAATTTCAGTTGCTCTACATTCTCACCAACATTTGATATGGAATGATCAGTATTTTTAATTTTAGCCATTCTAATGGGTGTATAGTAGTATCTCATTGTGGTTTGAATATGCGTTTCTCTAATAACTAATGATGTTCAGAAACTTTTTGTGTGTTATATGCTGTCCATATATCTTCTTTGCTGAATTGTTTGCTTAAATATTTTGTCATTTTTCCTTTGGTTGTTTGATTTCTTATTATTAAGGTTTTAGAGTTCTCTATACCCTCTTATACATTTTATCGAATTTTATCAAATTTATCAAAAGTTTGTATTGTAAATATTTTCTAATAGTCTATAGTTTGTCTTTACATTCTCTTAACAGTGTCTTTGCAATGCAATAGTTTTAAATTTGATAAAGTCTAATTTATTAATTTTGTTCTTTCATGGATTTTTATTTTGGTGTCATATCTGAGGTATCTTTACTTAATCTAAGGTAAAAAAAGATTTTATCTCATGTTTCTTTTTTCTAGGAGTATTATAATTTTAAATTTTTATTTATTCATGTGACCTATTTTGAGTATATTTTTACATATGGTGCCATCTATATGATTTCAGTCCATGTGATTTATAGGTTGAAATTAATTAACTCATTCATTAATGCACATGGATATCTAATGGTTTAAGTGCCACTGGTTGGAAAGACCATCCTTTCCCCACTGAATTGTCTTTAAATTTTTGTCAAAAATCAATTGAGAATTGATGGGTGGGTCTTTTTCTGGATTCTCTATTTTGTTCTATGTCTATTTGTTTATCGTGATGTTAATTCCTAAATTGTCTTGATTACTGTAGCCTTATAGTAAATCCTGAAATCAGATAGCATACGACCTTCAACTTTGGTCCTTTCAAAGTTATTTTGGTATTCTGTGTCCTTTAAGTTCCTATGTTAATTTTAGATCCTCAGTTTAATGCTCTACCAACTGAGCTATTTCTGTCAAATTTTAGAATCAAGTTGTCAACTTAAAGCCTGCTACAGTTTTGATTGGGATTGTATGAATCTATAGATCAGTTTGAAGAGAATTGACATCTTAACAATATTGAGTCTTCCTACCCCAGAAACAGTATATCTCTTGATTTGTTTAGATCGTTTTCAATTTCTCTCAGCCATGTTTTGTAAAGTTTTCAGTTACAGACATTGGATAGGTTTTGTCAAATTTATCTCTAAGTGTTTCATAGCTTTGGTTGCTATTGCAAATTATGTTGTTTTTTAAAATTTTAATTTCTGATTACTTATTTCTCAGAGATACAATATAATTGATTTTTATACTGAGTTTATATCCTGCAACAAATTATTTCTAGTAGCTTTCTTGATAGATTCTGTAGAATTTTCTACACAGATAATTATGTTATCTCCATCTAGTAAATTTTTTATTTCAGGTAGTTTTAGTTTTCAATTCTACAATTTCGTTTGGTTCCTTTTTTTAATCATTTCTATTTCTCTGCTGAGATTTTCTGTTTTTATTTACTCGGTGAACATTTTTCTTTATGTCCTTGAGCATAGTTATAACAACTGATTTAAATTCTTTTTTTTTTTTTCCCTAATGCCACCATCTAGGTATCTCAGGGTTAGCCTTCATTTTGCTGCTTTTAAATACGTCTAGTCATTTCATATTGTATCTAGGACATTCCAAATGATATGTTGTAGACACTTTGGATTATTCTCTTATATCCCTCAGAAAAATGTGAATACTTGTTTGTTTGTTTTTTTTAAAGCAGGGAGTTTAGCTTGCTGGACTAAAATTCTAAACTCTGTGTCCAAAATTGCAGGCAGCAGCAAGCCTCTCTTCTTTTACCCTCAATTGGGCTTCTTCATATATTGTCCCACTCACGTGTAGTTCAGGGGACAGCCAGAAATTTGGACAGAATTTCTATACAGACTATAGGGCTCCCTGTCCTCAGCTCGTTTCTTTTTGTGTTCCCCCTCGACCCCCTGGCCGGCTGCCACGGGCACCCTGAACTCTGTCCTCTGGCTGTTCAAGCCAATAGGATGGGGGAATTACCACCAACACTTAGCTGCCCCATTTGCTGCTGGCTAAAGGCTGCCTTTGGTTTAAAAAATGTAAAAATGGGAAATTATCTTAGTACTATTCCCTTCTGCCAAGGGAAGTGAAGTCTTCCCTCAAGTTTCTCCTTAGTTTTGATTGTTCTTCAGGGACTTCATGTAGTTATTTAAAAAATATTTTCCAGTTTATAGTTTATCTGCAGGAGGGTTGGTCTAATAGGAGGTACTTGATCATTGTACTTAAGGAGCAAACTGTTTAGCTGGAGGAACAGGAGTCAAATATAGAGAGAAGCCAAAGAATAACTCCACAAACATGGTATGAGCCAGGGCACAGCTTATCCGTGCATTTACTTATCCAACAGTTTTGAGCATCTGCTGTGGGTAAGACCGCTCTTAAAGCACAGGTGATGTAATGTTGACTGTAGATATTCATTCTATAGTCATTCGAATTAAAAGATTATTTGGAATAAATTGACTTCAGAAGGTATTTGAAAAAACAAAAAAAACAGGATTAGGCATCTTGAATGGGAAGGTTACAGTATCTACATTTGTGTTTTCCTATATGGTCTCCACCAGCCACATACAGCTATTGTGTGCTTGAAATGGGATTAGTCTGAAATGAGATGTGCTGTAAGTATAAAATATTTAATACACTCCAGATTTATTTTATTTTTATTTTTGAGTCTTGCTCTGTCACCAGGCTGGAGTGCAGTGGCATGATCATAGCTCACTGCAGCCTCAAACTCCTTAGCTCGAATAATCCTCCCTCCTCAGCTTCCTGAGTAGCTAGGACTACAGGCGTGCATCACTATGCCTGGCTAATATTTTTATTTTTTATTTTTTGTAGAGATGGGGTCTTGCTATGTTGACATGGCTGGTCTTGAACTCCTGGGCTTAAGTGATCCTCCCGTCTTGGCCTTTCAAAGTGCTGGGAGTACAGGCATGAGCCACTGTGCCTGGCCACCCCAGATTTTAAACACTTGGTATAAAAAAAGAATACAGTATCTTGTTTATGCTTTTTTGAAATGTACTATTTTGGATATATTTGGTTAATTAGAAATATTATTATAATTAATTTTACCTATTTTTTTTTACCATGTGTCTCACATTATTTTTCTATTGGACAATGGTGGTCTAGACCAGGGTCAGCAAATTTTTTCCTTAAAGGGTCAGACAGTTAATATTCAGACTTTGTAAGCCATTTGATCTCTGTTGCAACTACTCGACTCCGTCAATATAGTATAAAAGTAGCATAGGTAACACAAAAACAAGTGAATATGTCTGTAGTACGATGAAACTTAATGTATAGACACTGATATTTGAATTTCATATAATTTTCATGTGTCACAAAACGTCACTCTTGTTTGTATTTTTTCTCTCCAATGATTTAAAAACCTAAAAACCATTTTTAGTTTGCAAGACTTACAAGAACAGGTGGCAGGTGGGATTTGGCCTGTGGGCGTTTATCTGCTGAACCGGGGGCTAGCCCCTCATTTTGAAGGACCCCAGAAACAATTTTCCCTGGGAAGCATCATGTTAAATAAAACCTGTGGTAGAATGAATCATTGTTTGCAGTTCTTTACGATCTTCAGAGCTAGACTTACACACCCACTCCTTCTACCATGGGGCTTGGCAGCACCAGTTATCAGAGTAGGTGGAGTGTATTTTCCCATCCCATCAGTACTGGGCTTAACTGTGGGACTTGTATTGACTAATAGAAAGTAGAGAGAAGCAGCCAGTTCCAGGTTGAGACGTCAGAGGAATTGTGTGTTTCCTCCCATTTTCTTAAAATTTCTGTCATTATCATGAAAACAAACATCCTCTGGATTGCTTTTGCTATTAACGTTTTTGGCTTAAGTCCTGGGACCAGCACACATGAAATAAATCAGAGCCCAAACTTTGCTTGAGATATGTCAAGCATAGCCTGATCTGCAGCTTGAAGCAGAGCCATCTAGCCACGCCCAGAACCAATCAGCAAAGTCCTAACTGACTCATAAATCGGAGAGAGAGACGTATTTATTGCTGTGTGTTACTAAGATTCTGCGCTTGTGCATTAGGCGGCATTTGCTGACCACTACAAATTCCATGTCCATTTCTCTTTCATTGTATCTCACTTTATATCTGCCCATCTTGTGCTTACTGGCACAAGCTGGGCACTTACCTGCCCATCGGAAAAGGCACCGTGGCGGCCGCATTGGTATTGCACTTGCTTCTAGCATTTCTCAGCTTAAGGTATTGTTTATTTCATGTTGACAATGAGAGAAAGACAGCCAGTTAATCTAGACGCAATTGAATTTAGAAATAACTCAAATCTAATTTTACTCACTTCTTCATTCCCAAGTTACTCTTTCTGCTTCCTTTGGTTGTGTGTGTTTCAAATCATTTCCCACTGTTTATTTTTAATTTCTACTTTATTTTAATTATTTAATAGGTGGCATCTGTGCAGTGCCTGTCATTCATCGAGTAGTTTGTTTTCTGCTTGTGGAACCACAAAAATATTTAATCCGATGCTTCGGTGGTGCTGCTATCCTTCAGGCTGTGGACCACAGGATCCTGCCTTGTCTGGGTGTGCTGGAGGGACAGGGTTCTTGGAGGTGACCAGGGTCCTGTGAAAACCCAGCAGCCGAATCGTACCTGAGCCCAGTGAATGGCAAGTAAAGAAGCTTTCACTCCTTTAATGCTGTTTTTAAATAAATATGTGATGTCTTTAAAGTCCCAGGTAGCACAGCATGGATGACTTGCTCCATGACTGGTGTTAGGGACCCTGCTCATGCTGTTGGTGTTTGTCCAAGCCACAGCACCTCGTCCAGAGCTGGGCCCACTGGGGAGGTGAGTCAAATGTAGATCTGTAGGGTGGTATCTCCTCATGCCGCAGGGACCTGACTCTACAAGCCAAGTGAGTTCTGAGCCATAGGGTGTAGATTCTACTGAGAGGAAGAGGTTGGAGGAGATGAAGAAGAGGCTCCCGGAGCATAATTAGCAAAGTAATAATGATGATAAAAGTTGCCAGCATCAGTCCAGCCATTCCCAAAGTATTTTACAATTTTCACAGTTTAAGACAAACCCATCCTGTGGTTTCTTTGCCAAAGCCTTCTAATTTGGAGGCCTCAGTTCCCTCATCTCTAAAACAGGTTGGCTTGATTAGACAACCTCCTAGGGCCTCATCGTCCCAGGCATTGGGTGGATTCCATGTTCACGATATAATTTGAAATTATGGCAAAGTCGAAATGTATGGTTTCATTTTTTTTTTCTTATAATTTTATGAAGGGCCCAACATCCTGCCAGTATTTTGTGTGAAGTCTGTTGTGGTTTCTGAAATGATATCGCTATAAAGATCCATTCTTTTGGGATAGGCACTGGAGAAATGCCCCCTGGACAAGATTACAAATGTGTCATTTACACCTTAGTGAGAATCAGTGTGTAAGATCAGTGAGCTGGTCCCCTAGCACCATCTGAACAGGATTTGATCATGGGAGTGGGCAGACTGAGTGTCTGGGGGAAGGGCATGAAGCCAGGGTAATGGTGTGGGCATGTTTGGGTGGGTTACAAAGGAAAGGAAGACAGGGTGGGTGGAATGAGGGAGCTGTTCTGAACTCTAGAAGGTTCCCTGGAGCCAAGCAGTGGGGTTTCCAGACAGACCAGAACAGTCTGCCCTGGAACAGATTGTAGCTGAGCTGGGAAGATGCTACGCAGGAAACAGCAGGAACAGGCAGGAGAGTCTCCTGCCTGGGCTCCCAGCCTCCACGCTCAGCCCCGCACAGTCTGTTGTGTTCTCCACAGAGCAGCCAGTGTGCACTATAAAGTTACACCAGACTCTGGCTTTGCTCAAATCCTTCAACAGCTTCCCATCACACCAGGGCTGAAGCCAACACGCCCTCCTCAATCGGGCTCTGTCCTGCCCTGACCTCATTTCTTCCCTTTCTCTTCTCTGATCACTGTTTTTCACCCGCACAGGACTTGGTTTCATTCATTTAATGCACCAAACACACTCCTGCATCAGCCTTGGCACTAGTTCTTGCCCCTGAAAGCTTCCTCTTTCAGATATTAACATGGCTTGTCCCTCTACTTTGTTCAGGTCTTTGCCCATGTCACCTCCTCTGACCCTCAATCACTGTCTATCCCTTGATATGACTTTGTTTTCCTTCAAAGCATGTGTCACTGCCGCATCTTGTGTATATACTTATTATTCCTTGCTAATCTGCCTCCCTCATTAGAGCATAGGTTCTTTGAGGGTAGGTACTTTGCTTGTTTTGTTCTCTATGGTACAGCACTCTCAAGAACTCTGCCTGCCATCTTGTCTATTCTTTAAATAGAGGACTGACTGAATGAATAAACAAATAGCTTCCGTGTCTGGGTGTAGGGCTACACTGCATGTGCCTGGGGATACTTGGCTTTCTGAAGTTTCATTCAGCTGGTTGAACACTTGCACCAGATAGCGAGATGGAATCTGCTACTCAGTGTGCTGATGTTATACAGAGATAGATGGTATGGAAGGGTGAATGGAAGAGTTCGTCTTAATGCTGTAATATCTTCCCATTTATCACACAAGGACATGTATTACAAGCCGACCTAAGGAATTGTTTTTCTCTTTCAGAGGTGTTCCAAAGGTGATTTGGGGAGAAAAAACTGCATTCCCTGCCTCTTCAAGGTTTCAAGCAGGACCTGTCAATAGGGCTTGCTAGAGCTTTTTTTTTTTTTTTTTTTTTGTTTTAAGAACAACTTATTCATCAAATAGAGGGAGAGATAGATGAGCCCTGACATCCCTCCATGGCTCTCAGCCATTTCTAGTTCCTCATTTTAATCTAAAAGGATCATAATTTGAACTTCATGTTGATCCTGGTTCTTTCTTTTTTTTTTTTTTAAATCATATTTCTTCTGCTCTATCTTGCACTATCCGTGTCTGGAAAAAGTTTCCCAGTCAGCCAAATGAGCTGTTGGTATTACCTACAGGGCTGGACAGGTGGTAGATGCTTTTTGGCTAGATTGGACTTTATTCTTAAAGGGGTGATTGCTTCCAGCAAGTGTAGTCACGGAAGACTTCCCGGAGGAGGCAAGACTTGAACTGGACATTGGCAGAGGGATGAACATGGAAAAAAAGAGAGGAAGGGAGGAAAATTAAGTACAACATTGCCAGCAAAGAGCTCTGAAACCCAAAAGTGGCAACAGCTCTGTCCTGCCTTTCCTGCTATGGTAGAGTCTTCTCTCTAGGGCCTCCCCATGAGGAGGGAAGTGGGAAATAGGACTCAGCCCTCCGCGCTTTTTAGCACTGAGCTTCCTGAGGAATCGCTGTCTTCACAGGTATGGTCACCCAGGTTCGTGTACCACACTTTTGGGGACACATGGCCAGCGAACACTATCACCTGCCAAAATTCAAAGCCCTGCCCCCACCTACATCAAATCCCCTCGTGCCCTAAGGAGTTGGAAGGGAGGAAGGACGCGAAACTGGTAAATTGTTATAAATTTGAGCCACAGCCCTGTGTACTGAGGGTGTCACAGAAGTGGGGGCTTGGCGCGTAACCGATGTGGATCGGGAGCAGCAGATCCCCGACACAAACGTCGCAACTAGAAACTGTTTAAAAAAATCACAATAACAAAAAGTTTGAATTTCTGTTTTCTCTACCTATTACATCATGTACTTAACTGTATTTTGGGCTGAACACGTCCACCGATTCCACATCTCTCAGGGCAGAAAGTGATCTGGGACTCTCGGGTCAAAGGAAGTGGGCATTGCTAAATGAGCTTAGGACCTAGTGAGAAGGGGACACATTTCCTGGTCTAAGCGGGTAGCTACAGCCCCTGGATAACCAAGGTCAGCTCAGTCCAAGACCTTGTGAAAAACGTGGCCCTCATAGGAAAAATATATATACATAATTAAAATATCTATTTGGAACTTACTCATTTAATCACAAGACTATAGAAGGTCGAGAACAAATATTGGCCCTTGTTCCCTAAAAGGAACAGACTTTAGCCTTATTGAAGGCCCTTGAATTGCAAAATCATTTCATCTAAAGAAAAATGATCCTTTGCACCATCTTTGCTTTTTCAAAGTACACTGTGTAATCAGCTGGCTTATTAGGCGGTTTAACAGGTAAAGAATATTAAAATATTTGTCTTGCTTTCTGCACTTCTCAGTGCTGTAAACATCACAGAACAGAGCCTGCCAATCATTTCCTGGGCTGCGTGGATGAAGGCGTTTGATGGAGGCAACAGTCTGTAACCAAACAAGATGCCTGCAAAATTTTCACTCTCTTGTGGCCTGTCTTAGGCTGTTTGCTGTTGCTTATAACAGAATACCTGACTAGGTAATGCATAAAGAAAAGGAATTTATTTCTTACAGTTCTGGAGGCTGAGAAGTCCAAGGTCGAGGGGTTGTTTCTGGTGAGGGCCCTCCTGCTGGTGGGGGGTTGTGGCTGCAGAGTCCCGACGTGGCGCAGGGAGTCTCGCGGTGAGGGGCTGAGTGTGCTACTGTGCTCGCGCAGGTCTCTCTTCCTTTTCTTATAAAGCCCCCCATCCCACTCTCTTGATAACCCCTTAGTCCATTAATCCACGAATAGATTAATCCACCCATGAGGGCAGTGGCCTCATGACCCAATCACCTCTTAAAGGCCCCACCTCTCAATACTGCCACACGGGGGATTAAATTTTAACAAGTTTTGGGGGGGGACAAATATTCACACAATAGCATGGCCTGAGTTTTGGAGGGGACAGATATTCACACAATAGCATGGCCTGATGGTGTTTACTGTGGCTGAGTCAGAGGCAGCTTCATTCACGGGGCGTGTGGGTGGACTGCCCTTGCTTCCTGGTGCTGGAGATCATCCTTGGAGGATTGTCACCTGTCCCTTCTCTTGCATGGCTATTGAAGGCTGAAAACCCGACAGCCAGTGTCACAGGGCTCATGCTGAGAATCTCTGTTTTTGCTGTCCGCTGTTGGAATTTCTGAGGAGGCCCCCCCGTGAATAGAACCCCTCCTGTCTGCGGGGCTCTGCCTGAGTTACTACTCTCAAGAGTGAGAATGGGGTCCCAACGCATCACTGATCACAGCTAAGGTGGAGCCCAGGCGTGCAATTCTGTTAACCAAGTGGGCTTGTTCATTCGAAGCTCCAGAATTAGACAGGCTCATCTACCCAGGCCGGGCGGCACTGAATGGGGTGAGGCCTGGCACAGGGAAAGGGCTGTCCAGGGGAGAGTTTTGGGAGAATACCTGCTTTCCACGGACTGGCTGCTTCCCGCAAGTAGTCAAGTCTGAGTTCAGCTGAGCAGCCTCAGTTAGTTTTCTCAAACTTCCTAATCAAATGGTGGTGGGAGAGGAGCAGAGACCAGAGTGTCTCAACACTGGGGTGCCCTCCCCTTGGACAGAAACATCAGGAATGGAGAAGAAGCTTCCTCCTTCCTAAAGTTACCTTGTGCAGGGAGGCTCCTCTTGCTGGAGGACCCAGTTCTCAGCCGTATCTGCCCAGCCTGGTCCATCCTCTCTGTTTTTCAGCCTCCCCGCTCCCTAATGCAGATGGAGTTGCTCCAGCTCTAGCCTACTGTGGGATGCATCGCAGGAGGGTGGCTCTTACATCTTCTCTCTGCTGAGATTCCCAAGCCCTCTGCCACGCCTTGGACTGGGATTACCTCCCATGTATAGGGAGGTATCAGTCTTCTAAGGGACCTCCTGGAATTCTCTCTCCTGCACTGTAATTCACACTGCATGCTATCACTGGACTGATTTTCTGAAAACACCATTCTTACTGAGTCACTCGGCCTCTCTGAGCCTCCATTTCCTCATTGCAAAATGGATATGTTTATGCTTTTCCTGCTTGCCCACCTCACGTTGTTCTTGAAAGGACCGAATAAGACCAAGGACGAGGAAGCACCCTGTCAGTTGAAATGTGTCGTGCATGTGGGAGTGTACCCACTCATCTGGGGCCCTCTTGGTTCCTATTGTCTAGCAGATCAGGTATGCACCAGTGGGCTTGGTGCTCAAGGCCTTCCTAAGCAAGCACGCAATGGACCTCCTCTCCCCTCGTTTCCCTACAATCTGGTTCTATTTTCCTTCCCTACCTGTCCCTCTGGGGAGTCTTCCCTGACTGTTCCTACCCTCAGGAATCTCCCTCTCATCTGAGCTCTTACAGGGCCTGGAGTCGGAATAAATAGTTCTCAACTGTGGCTGCAGCATTAGAAACACCCAGAGAGCTTTCAAATAATAGCGTTGCCTGCACCTCATCCAATTTCAATTGAATTGAAATCTCTTGGGGTGGGGCCAGGGTGGCTGTGTTTTCTCAAAGCTCTCCGGTGACTCTAGAGCACAGCCAGGGCAAAAAGCTCCTGGCTGATACCTTACACTCAACGCTAAACTGTATTGGTTTCATGAGTCCATCTTTCCCCTCTAATCACTCTGGGAGTTTTCCGAAGGACAGAAGCCCTGTATCATCTCTTTCTCCTTCTTTCTGCTGTGCTTTTTGTCTCCCCAGGACACATCTTATCTGGTGTCTATGGGTTGTACTTACTGAATTTGCTCCAGGATGCATGCACCTGCCCCTCCTTGAGCCCCTCAAGCCTGAACCCAGCAAGCCTCACTCAGCACTGCGTGGCATCTGTGCTCACCGATAGAATTCACATGTATCGGCTGTGACTGCTGGATTGGTCAGTGGCCTCAGTGAGAAATCTCTTTGTACGAGGGATCCCTCAGCCTCTTTCTTGGGAGAGGATTCATTTTTTCAGAGATGGAAGTCAGATGCAACAGAAGTAAACATTTAGAATCAAATATCCAGAACCAACATCAGAAGACAATGATGAGACATTTTCATGAACAGAAGTTCTGTGGTGAATACACGAGTTTAGGGCCTGGGTGCCTGAGACTGGTGTCTTTTAGCAATGACACTGCAGTTCACACTTCCTCAAACAGCGCTCACTGACCTTCCCTCACGCTCCGGCCCACTGTTCTCTCTGCCACCTGGGAGCTATGTGAGGGTTTCTCACATCCTTCTGGGGATTTGATGGTTCTGATTGTGGAAGGGAGTTACTAATACTTAGAGCTCAAGAATGAAATTCCCATCTTCAACAGCTACATTCACAATTACATTTATTTCTGACACCATTCACACATGCACATAGGGAGACACTGCACGTAAGTGATTGTGCGCCCACTCATGTAGGCTCCTTCCTGCGTGGGGGTTGTTCTAGTTATGATAATTCTTCTAGCCTGACCGACTCTGGACAGCTTCAGTGGTTGCAGTTTTAAATGAATGGAATGCTGCCATTTCGTTTCTGCTGTTCTTTTGTACAGATTCCAAGCCCTGCTGCGTACCAGGTCTTCAGCTTCCCTGGGTCTTCCTGAATATCCGTTGTCCTTCGTTTCTCTCCAGGGCACATCTGGTCCCCACGGGCCGCACTTGGTGACTGTGCTTCAGGACACATCTTGTTCTTGGTTCCTGTTTCCTGAGAAGTCTTGTTCTGTTTTATGAAAAAACACGAACTTGATTGTATTGTTCTGCTACTGCTGAACATTTCATATCTTCTCACAGGCACAAAAACCTCAGACTGCCCATTAACTTTATATCCACCCTTAACTATCACTCTTTAAATCTCACTCCTAATTAGTCATCTGGCATAAACTCAATAGTAGGTGTGGCTTGATAAGCTCCTTGTTAGCAGTGACTAAGGCAGCTTATAATGTCAATAGTGCCTATGACTAATGTCTCGCCTTGCCCTATACCTGGATTGCTGTACATCTACTGAATGCTTGATTTTTGAGGGCTTGAGATTGATGTCCAGTAGTGCATATGGCACTGAGGGAGGGAGCGTGGTGAGAGTTGAGTCTGATCTCTGTTTGTCAATGGAATTTAAACATATGATGTGTGCTTGGTAGCCTCGAGGGGTGGGCCACACAAATGTACCTCTTGGTTTAGTGAGCACACCCCAGCTGTGGTCTCCCAGTCCCTTTGTGACTCAAAGGTTTTGGGCTGGCGTGGCAGTTGCATCAGTGCTCTGCATTTGCCCTGGCGTTACACATGTGTGTATGTGTGTATGGTCTGCAGTGACTGCAATATACGCTACCTGATTGGTGCATTCCAGGAGCACGCTGGGTCACATGAGAACATTTCTGCATTTATGGAAGGCTTTTCAAAATTAGCATTTATTTCAATAATTTCTCCTCCCTCTCTCAGGGTCAGTTGGCACATCTGCAGAGACTGCACCCCTTGTTTCCTGGCACTGGAGATTGACAACGACACCTGGTTTCTTCCTGTTCAGCACAGAGAGAGAGGCACAAGGGTCTGTGGGCTCAGCAGCGAGCACTGGAATCTCAGGGAGACGTTTCAGCAAGTGTGCTGGGAAGGCATATGCTTGGAGTTATTTTTCCAGAGTTGGGAACAGAGCCAGAAGTATTTTACTTCATTCATTTCTTTGTTCAACATGATTTAGGTTGCTAATGGGTGTCTTTCCTTGTTTTGAGAGCTATGGGGGGTAGGAAAGACAGTTTTATATAAGACATCTCTTTCCTCAAGTCTGGGGAAACATCTCACACACACACACACACACACACGCACACACACACACACACACACACACACACGACAGGAGTGAGAAGAAAGCAGCAGCAGATGCTCGAGCTCGTTAGGCTGGGTGAGAGGGACTGTCAGCCTGGAGAGCTGACCCCCTGGATGCTGGCATGATTGAGTCTTCAGCCCTGTATTCATTCACAGGCTGAGCTTAACTGATCTGGCTGTGAGCAGAAATCAGCACAAAGAAGGAAAAGGAATATTCGTGTTTGTGTTGAATACCAGGATCCAGGAATGGAGAAAACAGGGGTCCATCTGTTTTGCATCAGTGTTGTAAGACTCAGACATATCTTTATTGAATGCCTTTTGAATGTATTCTACAGTTTCTGGGGCTCTGGCCCAGAAAAAGATGCATTTGCTGCAAATAAACACTCTTTTCTGAGATAAAGGCAACAGACTCATTTACCAATGCCATACGACTCCAGCCCTTTAAGGGGTCTGGAAGAGGCCTCAACTCCACCCCAAATTGTGCCTATCAGGGTTCCTAATGGGAGGGAGGTGAGAAGAAGGAGGGAGTCACTTATCAGATTGAGGTTTAGATCAATTATCGATTCATCAAAACATTCCTGCTTGGTGTGAGGGGCAGAGGTCTTGACTGAACCACAGCTGAAATTGAGCCGGACTTGGGAATTGTGCAAAAGAGACTTCGGTCCGCGGCCTTATCCACTGGCCCTCATGCTCCCCCCGGAAGGCAGAAGCTCACCGGGGAAATAGAAAGGAGGCGGCCAGTTTCCCAGCCTGTATTCTTGATGGATCCAAGTCTTCTGGAAAAGAAAGAGGAGAGTCTTCCCCACTGGGAAGTGGGTCTCTAAGGAGTATCCAGTTTGTGATCTTTTATTCATGCATATAATCTGTTTGGCTCTGTCTTTGGGAAATTACTTCTATTTAGTGTACTTAATTGCTGAAATTGCTGTGAGTTTGCTGCTTTTTAAAAAATCCAGTGAAAGATGTAGTAAGATTGACAGTAAAATGCTCATCAGGTGAAAGTAATCTTCACAGACTTACAGACCCTGTTTCATCTTGTAAATACTGAATTTGGCGGCTCAGGAAATAGCTGAGAGGCTGTTGATTTTTTCATTCATCCATGGACAGAGAGTAATAGAAATAACAATAATATGTCTGAATTTTTGAACACCTACAATATGTTACGTAAGCACTCAGAATTTTATATCAGACTGAACAAAGGTGGAAAAAATCTGTGATTCTGCTCCGGGTGACTCTGTGAGTCTAAGGACTCTGTACTCTGTGATGTCCATCCCGCTAAGTCAGGGCAAGTTCCAGAAAGATTCCTCTTCCTGTCTTGTTTTTTTTTGTTTTTTTTTTTTGTTGAGACAGAGTCTCACTTTGTTGCCCAGGCTAGAGTGAGTGCCGTGGCGTCAGCTTAGCTCACAGCAACCTCAGACTCCTCGGCTTAAGCAATCCTACTGCCTCAGCCTCCCGAGTAGCTGGGACTACAGGCATGCGCCACCATGCCCGGCTAATTTTTTCTATATAGATTTTTAGGTGTCCATATAATGTCTTTCTATTTTTAGTAGAGACGGGATCTCGCTCAGGCTGGTCTCGAACTCCTGACCTTGAGCGATCCGCCCGCCTCGGCCTCCCAGAGTGCTAGGATTACAGGCGTGAGCCACCGCGCCCGGCCCCTGTCTTGTTTTGAGGAGAATTCTGTCAGGTTTTTTGGCTATCGTGCATGGACACACTTGAGGAGGAAGCCGGACCAGAGAGGTTTTGGGGACCTCTTGTTCAGCAAGCCAGCAAAACTGCCACTGGCCCCGAAACCTGAGAAAGCTGGAGCTGCCAAATAGCAGAGAAATGACTGCAGCAGCTACAGCAAGGAGGCCTTTGCAACTTGGCTCTGTTCCCCAGCTGCGATATCTGCCCATTTCTAACTGTGTGTCTACGGGCATGTTTGCGTTTTTATTGACACTTCCCATTACTTGAGCTTGGTGACCTCTTTCCAGACAACATCTGTATTGTTTGTTATAGCAAACCAAAGAGGTGACTGGTTCGTTCATTCACAGAGATTTATTAGTTGCCTGTGGGGGGGGGGGGGGCGGGGCGAGTATCATCATAGAAGGGCTTAAAGCAGGAGCTCTGAGCTGAAATGTCCAACCTTCCTTAGGATTGATGGCTGCTGGGACAGGGATGGAATGCTGTCCACATAATTCTGTTTTCCGTCTAATTGGTTGTTTATGGGGTACCCTGGGTGTCTGGAGAAGGAGCATTTGGAAATGTGTGAGGGGCCTTTGGTTGACACAGTAATGTGGGCAGGAAGGGTAGGGATGGGTCCTGTAGGTGAAGAATTGTCCCACATCTTGCATGAATATTAAATGCTTCAATGGACATTGAGGGAGGTGAAAAGCCTTTTGGTAATTAGCCGAATCTAGATGCTAACTGCTCTACAAGTGTTTTGTGCACAGCTCGAGACTATACTGACTTTCCCAGGGAAAGTATCTACTGTATAAATTGAGAGGACATTGTGTTTCATTGTGTTCAGGAATTTACCAAGAATTGTTCACATCATTTCAATCATGAAAAATCATTATCACCAATGGCAACGCCTCTCGTGGTATCAGAGTTGCCGTGTATCATACCCGTAACAATCTGCACGCGTAGCTGTGTCATTCCTGGGGAGTCTCTGCAAAGACACAAAGCATCTGGCCACTTCGTTATGTCTTCTAGGATAGACATCCTCTTAAGCATTTGCAGATTGACAAACATGGTCTTTTATTCTTTTTCCTGTATTTCTTTACTACATCATATTTAGGGTGTTATACTGATGTTTGGTTTTGCACATTTTTGATGTTCCTTTTGTTTAAGAATGTAATCATATTGCTAAATGAGATAAGGTTGGATTTTATTTTGCTCGGAAATTTACCAAGAGTTGCTCGCCGTTTAAAAGAATCAGCTCCCTGACAGAAACAGTGCTCATGATAATGTGAGTCACACATACAAGGCGCTTGAATCAGCCTGCATTTTGAGGTGTCTCATTCATGGTGATTCTTCCAAATATAGGTGTGAACATCTGATGATTTTATTGTCTTACAGTGTAGTTATGCTCATTTCATATTGAGATACGTATTTTATTGTAAATTATTTCCTTTCATCTCTCCTTTAACGTATAGTTAGGACGTTATATTTCTGTTTTTAAAAATTATGTGGGTAGGATATATCATCCTTGATTTTCGTGTGCGGTTAGGAAAGGGTCATTACTGAAAGCTTGCTAGAAAAGGGGAACATTGGCTGTAACGGCTGTGATGAGGAGCACGGAGGGGACGCTCCACGCAGGTAGTGCCTGGCATGAAGAAGGCACAAGGCCACCTGCCTCACACCCTGTGTGGGTTGACATGGGCATCCAGCCTCAGAGATCAGGTTCTTTCCCTAGATGGCCACATGACTTGGCTCAAGGTCAATTTGCCAAATGTAAGTTGGCGATTTGTCAATTGATCAGTTGATTAAAGATTCAACTTCCTTATGAATGTTGTCTCTGCCATTCAGGTGTCCTATATCCTTTTTGCATTTGGTTCCCCAAATACACTGCCACAGTTGCCTTAGCATTCTCGGTCTCTTTCTCTCTCTCATTCTGTACATAAATGTACGTGCGCGCGCACACACACACACACACACACACACTTTCCTTTTTGTCTAATAGAGTTGAGATTAAGTGCACAATGATATCCCATTGTGCCTAAGTAGGTTAGTGTGCATTTCCCCAAAACAAGGACACTCTCCTATAAAGCCACAGTACCCCTCACGCAATCAGGAAATTAACGTTGACTGTCACACTACTGTCACATAACTACTACCGCAGATCCCACTCACAGACCTTGCTTGTTCCAGTAATGCGCTTTACAGGTGCAGAAGCCAACTGAGGGCCACTCATTACATTTAGTTGTCATGTTTCTTTAGTCTCCTTCAACTTGTAGCAGTTCCTCAGTTTTGCTTGTCTTTTATGAACTTGATGATTTTTGAGAACAGGCCTCCTACTTGGAAGACTGTCCCATAGTTTGGGATTTTATGATGTTTCGTCATCAATTGGTTCAGGTTGTGCATTATTAGCAGGAATGTCACAGGAGTGATGCTGTGTTCTCCTTATGTATCATTTCAGAAGGCCCACACCGTTGATTTTCCCATTACTGGTAAAGATGAAAAGGTTAACTTTAATCACTTAGTTGAGATAGTGACTGCCAGGTTTGCCCACTGTAAAGTTAATTAGTAAGTATTTTTAAGAGAAGATACTTTGAGACTAAGTACATAAACTCTTCTTATCAAACCTTCGCCCTATAGCATTAGTGTCTATTAACGATTCTTGCCTGAGTCAGTTATTACGACAGTTGTCAAATGGCAATTTTCTGATTCCATCTTTCCTTCTACACTCATGAGCTGGCATTCTGCTGCAAAGCAGAACTCCTATGTGTGTATGTACATATTTCAATGTGGACTCACGTGTTCCTGTCTTATTCAATGTGCTATAATCCCTTGCCATTGTCATTTATTATACTCAGCTTGCCTCTGATTTGGTTACTGAGACTCTTGTCAAGCTGGATCCTGTGTCTTTTGAACATGTTCTTATCATTCCAGAACAAGATGATCTGGGCTTGTATGTTCCCTTCCCAAGACCTGCAGGCAGCCTTTTCTCCATGAATCCCTCACTGCTTTTGGAAGCCAAGATCTGGTGCTGGATGTGTTCTTTGCTACTGGGTTTTCTTGCTTCTAGGCCCTCTCTGCAAACAGAGCTAGAATATCTATATCCACAGATCTCTACATATCTATATCTACTTCTACGTGTATGCATATTTATCTAATTATTAGAAATCACAAATGCACATCAAGAGCCCTAAATACAATCTAACATTGTGTGGTTTATCCTAGCCTTCCCCCTTCTATATTCGTACCTTCATACTTAGAGGTGAGGAACCTGCCTCTCATATGCTCAATTTACTTATTTTCTCAATCATCTTCTACGTAACTAATCTCTTGACTACAAGAGCCCTCTCCTTGGCTAAGCATTGTCAACTCATGCTGCTCTATTCCTGATAAGAAATTCCTCCCTCCTCCAGCCCTGGGAATTTGATCTGCACTGATATATTTGAAATTATAATAAAAAAGGAAAGGAAATATTATATTATATATAAACTTCATTACTGGATGATGGGGCCAGTATTTTTTATAATGGTATATATATGTTAAATATGCATTTTTAATGATATATCTTAACTTTCTGTGTCTACCTCAAGACTGTTTCTGATGTATCATATCTTCCATCTGGTTTCAATTTTATATGCCTGAAAAGTGACTTTAATTTGCCTTTTCTCTAGAATAATAGTTTTTTTTTTTAAATTTCAAAATATTAAGGGGGTACAAATGTTTTTGGTTACATGGATTGCTTTTGTAATGCTTGAGTCATGGCTATAAGTGTGCTCATCACCCAAATTGTGTTTATTGTGCTGGTGAGGTGGCTTTTTTGCCCCTCTCATTCTTCTCCCTCCCCCTTGCTTGATTTCCATTGAGTTTTACTTCCTTCTGTTCACATGTGTGCTCATCGGTTAGTTCCAATTTAATAGCGAGTACATGTGGTGTTTGTTTTTCTATTCTTTAGATACCTCACTTAGGATAATGGTCTCCAATTCCATCCAAATTATTGCAAAAGGAATTAATTCATCATGAATGGGTAGTACTCTATGGTATACATATACCACATTTCGTTAATCCACTCATGAACTGATGGGCACTTGGGTTGATTCCAGATCTTTGCAATTGTGAATTGTGCTGCAATAAACATTCAAGTGCAGGTGTTTTTTTGATAAAATGACTTCTTTTCCTTTGGGTAGATACCCAGTAGTGGGACTGCTGGATCAAATGGTGGGTCTATTTTAGTTCCTTGAGGAATCTCCATACTGTTTTCCATAAAGGTTGCACTAATTTGCAGTCCTACCAATAGTATATAAGCATTCTTTTCTCTCTGAATCCATGCCCACATCTATTGTTTTTGCACTTTTTAATAAAAGCCATTCTAACAGGGCTAACGTGATATCTCATTTCAGTTTTGATTTGCATTTCCCTGATGATTAGTGATGTTGAGCATTTTTTTTTTCACATGTTTATTGGCCATTTGTCTATCTTCTTTTGAAAAGCTTCTGTTCATGTCTTTTTCCCACTTTTTAAAATGGGGTTGTTTGTTTTTTTCTTGCTGATTTGCTTGAGTTCTTTATAAATTCTGGATATTAGTCCTTTATTGGATGTATAGTTGTGAATATTTTCTCCCATTCTGTAGGTTGTCTATTTGCTCTGTTGATTATTTCCTTAGCTGTGCAGAAGCTTTTTAGTTAATCAAATCCCATTTATTTATTTTTGTTTTTGCTGTAATTGTCATTGGGGTCTTAGTCATAAATTCTTTGCCTAGACCAATATCTAGAAGAGTTTTTCCTACATTTTCTTCTAGAATTCTTGTGGTTTTCATGCCTTACATTTAAGTCTTTTATTCATCTTGAATTAATTTGTGTGAGTGGTCAGAAATAAGCATCCTGTTTCATTCTTCTGCTTGTGGCTATCCAATTTTCTCAGTACCATTTATTGAATAGTGCTTCTAATCCCCACTGTGAATTGTTGTCTGCTTTGTCAAAGATCAGTTGGCTGTAGGCAGATGGTTTTATATCTGGGTTCTCCATTCTGTTCCATTGGTCTAGGTCTCTATTTTTGTGCCAATACCATGCTGTTTTGGTTACTGTAGCCTTGTAGTATAGTTTGAAGTCTGGTAATATGATAACTCCAGATTTATTCTTTTTGCTTAAGCTTTCTTTGGCTATTGAGGCTCTTTTCTGGTTCCAAATGAAGTGTAGCATTATTTTTTCTAGATCTGTGAAGTATGATGTTGGTATTTTGAGGGGGCTTGCATTGAATCTGTAAATCACTGTGGGTACTATGGCCATTTTATAATAACAATGTTGATTCTAATGATCCATGAGCAGATATGTTTTTCCATTTGTTTGTGTCATCTGTGATTTCTTTCCTCAGTGTGTCATAGTTCTCCTTATAGAAATCTTTTACCTCCTTGGTTAAGTGTATCCCTCAGTATTTCATTTTCTTTGTAGCTATTGTGAATGGTATTGAGTCTTTGATTTGACTCTCAGCTTGACTGTTATTGGTATATAGAAATGATACTTATATATGTACATTGATTTTGTAACCCGAGACTTTGCTGAATTTATTTATTTATTTTTTGACCTTTAGATTAGAAGAAACCATTTAATATTTGTGCCCAGTGTTGGCAATGGTATATAAAACTGGTACTTAGGCATTACTGGTGGAATTTTAAACTAGAAGAAACTTAAAAAAATAAACAATCAAATAAGCAAAACAAAAAAATTATGTAGGGAACTATAAACATAATTATAACATATACTCTAAAAATTAGTTCAAAGGAAATTTTAAAAATACAAAAAAAAATGTCATGAAAAATAACTGAGATGAGGACAGTTAATTTCATATATTTTTTAGTTATATTGTTGCTGTTATTGTTTTTACTTCTATAATGAAGTATAACAGACATACATAAAAATGCTGAATTTAGTTATAAATTCCAAGGGTCTCTTGGTGGAGTCTTTGGGGTTTTCTAGATGTAAGATTATGTCATCAGCAAAAAGTGATAGTTTGACCTCCTCTTTCCTGATTTGGATACTCTATTTCTTTCTCTTGCCTGATTACTCTGGCTAGGACTTACAGCACCATATTGAACAGAAGTGGTGACAGTGGGCACCCTTGTCTTGGTCCAGTTCTTAGGGGGAATGTTTTCAACTTTTCCCCGTTGGGCATGATATTTGCTGTTGGTTTGTCATATATGGCTTTTATATTTTGAGATATGTTCCTTCTATGCTTAGTTTGTTGAGAGTTTTTTTTTTTTTATCATGAAAGGGTGCTGGATTTTATTGAATGCTTTTTCTGCGTCTATTGAGATGATCATATGGTCTTTGCTTTTGCTTCTGTTTATGTGGTGAATCACATTTATTGATTTACACATATTGAACCATCTTTGCATCCCTGGGATGAAGCCCATTTGGTCATGGTGGATTATTTTTTTGACGTGCTGCTGAATTCAGTTTGCTAGTATTTTACTGAGGATTTTTGCATCTATATTCATAAGGAGAATAATAGTGTTGCTGGATATAAATACTGCAAAATGATTTTTCCTTCAGCATTTTGAGTATGTTATGCCTTTCTCTTCTGGTATTTAATGTTGGCTACGGGAACTATGCTTTCAATCTAAATTTGATAACCTTCTTTCTAAAGACAGATTTTAAGATTTTTCTTATTACTTTTTTTGAGACACGGTCTCACTCTGTCACCTGGGCTAGAGTGCAGTGGTGTCATGATAGCACACTACAGCCTCAAATTCCTGGGCTCAAGTGATTCTCCTGCCTCAGCCTCCCAAGTAGCTGGGACTACAGGTGTGTGCCACCACGCCTGGATAATTTTTCTATTTTTTGTAGAGAATTTTGTTGAATTCCTGGCCTCAAGCAATCCTCTCACCTTGGCCTCCCAAAGTGCTAGGACTATGAGCATGAGCCACCATGCCTAGCCTCTTATTATTTTTACTGTTATGTAGTTTCACTATCATATGTTTAGGTGTAGACTTAATTTTGACTTTCCCTGTCTGATAAGTGAAGGGCACATTGTTTTCAAGATTTCTTTTTCTTTAATTTTGGTAAATTCATTTCCAGGTATTATTTTTGTGCCATTCCCCCCATTCTTGTCTTCTGGAACGCTTATTCAACCTATGTTGTGCCTCTCAGTTTATCCTCCATCTTTCTTAGTGGATCTTTTATATTTCTTACCTTTTTCTCTCTGTATAGCCTCTGGGTGAACTTCTCTGTATTATCTTCTGCTTCACTAATTTGCTTCTACCTCTGTTTTCAGGCTAGAGTTTATCCCATTATTGATTTAAAAAATCATTTATATCCGTTACTATAATTTCCATTTCTAAGACTTCTCCCTGGTTCATTTTCATATCATTTTCTTGTTTCATTTTTGTCTCTTCAACATAGATTTTTGCTCATTTAAAGGATGTTATTCTTTCATTAATCCACCTTTACTTCCACACTTCTATAAGGGTATATGGGTTGACTTTGTGTTTTAATTGCTCATTTTGTTTGCTTTCATTCTTACTGTTTATATTTCTTTACATGGTTTGGAATTTTGATTATGGCTTCATTTTCAGGGGAAATTTTATTTTCTCTTTTTTTCTCTTGAGAATGCTTACTCCTATCTGAGTGGTTATGTGGTTGCCATCAAATAATCCTAATCCCTAATCCTGAAAAGATCCTATAATGCTAGTTTTGGTTTCCTGCCCAGTTTTATAATTTGAGAAATCATTGATCCTGTCCCTGAGCTAGTGGGTGCTTTAATTGGTTTCTGATCTTGGGGCTGGATTTGTATTTCTGTGCCTCTGTAGGCCGGTAACTTGTTATAGGTCATGGCTCCTGGAGCACTTGGGGGAAGTTCTTTTCTGCCTTCTTTCTCAAGAAATGTGTGTATGGGGGGAGGGAGTCAGGAAATATATCCCTTCACTTTAAGCAGTATGCCTGCTTTTAGTCCCCTATTACTGCAGAGGAATTGAACGCCTTGGTCTGGGTCTGGAGCCTGATAGTCTATGATTTCAGAGCAGTTTATGTTTCAGAATTGCTTTTCTGTTTCTGATCCATTAAGATATTTACTTGTTTTTGAGTCTGGCTGTATTTTTGTTTTGTTTTGTTTTGAATACATCATTGCTACATGTTTGGAGCCAGAGTGTTAATGTCAAATGTAAACTTACAGAGCTATTTTGATTGAAAGTTTATTATTTCCATTAAGCAGAGGTTAACATTCCAGTAGGGAAGAACATACTTTTTAACTTCTAGAAACTGCTGGCACATATTCTCAGGTTAGAACCCTGGAAGAATTTATCTCCATCCCTTACTGAATAACAGGATCCCCAAAGATCCGCCAAGTTAGACCTTGCTTACCTCTCAGCCCAGGAAATTTTTCATGGCAAGTTGGTCCCCAGGATGCCTTTCAGCTTGGCTCACATGTGTATAAACCTTCTCCAGTACATTTTTTTCTCTTGATGGAGCATGAAGGATGCAATCAGCATATGTATTCTGAATTTTAGAAGGAAACTCAGAGATATATAAATCTAGCATCCTTCCCATAAGGGCATAACATTAGTGATTCTTGGGAAGACAATGGATTGTTCAAAACCTGTGGATCAGTTGCCCGAGGCAATCTTTTAAGGTCCTAAAGGGCAATGTGACCCTTGCTGATACCTGCTCAGAGTTAGAAAGAGTTTTTTTTTCCTGTTAGGTCCAAAGTTACCTCCTTGTAACTGTAGCCGTATGACACAAATGATACTCTGACATGAGAGCTGTGCAGACGTGGGAAGATGATCAGTTTTACTTTGGGATTTTCTATTTTTTGTGCTAAATCCTCCAGTGTCATTCAGCACTGTTCCCCATAACTAAGATGTTCTGTGTTTTCTTAGCCATTTGTTTGGTATAGAGTGCTTAAGCAGAGGAATGGGCAATTCTATAAATTGGAAAGGATAAGAGAGGAGAACTCAGTTTGGTGTTTTGCTCCTAGCTCTCCTCAGTTGTGAAAAGCATTCAGTTGGCTCAATGGCCTCATGGTCTAATTGGATGCAGCATTAACATTTGCTTACAGCGTGGGACATGCAGCCCATGCTTCCCTGGGCAGGTGTCCAGAATCCTAAGTTTCTAGTTTGGGCTGGTAAACAATTCACTGCAATTCTCCAAGCCTTCCTTTCTCCCTGTTGCAGCCCTGGAAGGGTTACTTGCAAACCACTTCTGTAGACAGAGTAATGGTGTATTGATTGCTGAACAGGTGGTAGGGGTGCAGCTTGATTTTTAGATATTCCGTTTTCTGCCTTTTGGCTTGTTGCAGAGAGGTGTTTTATGTTGTAATTTCATTGTGGGATAATTTTGATTTCAGTGCTTGCCAATAGTTTTGACTTTTATTGTGTTTTTTTTTCCTTTTCCTTTTATTTTTTTTTTAAAGCATAGATTGATATGAGGCTGCATGAGGATTAGGCAAAGGAACACTGTGATGTGGTTTGCTAAACTGAGGCTATGGAAAGAAGACTACAATAACCATTAACATCCTGGAAAATTAGTATTCCATTTGACACAGTCTGGGAAGTGCTTTGCTGAGCAGTGTGGCATGTCTATGAATGTTTGTGCTCCAAGCATTCACTCAAAATTACACTGGATGCCTATTGTGTGCCTCTGAAATCTAGGAGACATGTGCTTATCTCATGTTGGGGAATCAATGTGAGAATTCATCTTATAGGGGACATCTCTAACCCTATAGCAGTGTGGCCCCTGATAAAGATGTCAATAAGCAGTTTGTGTCAGGAAATAAGGAAGCACAGAGGGGAAAGGTGTCATCAACATTACAAAGATATGAAATCAACCTAAGTGCCCGTCAATTCATGAGTGGATAAAGAAAATGTGGTCAATGTATACCATGGAGTACTACTCAGCCATAAAAAGGAATGAAATAATGTCTTTTGGATGGAAATGGAGTCCACTATCCTCAGTGAAGTATCTCAGGAATGGAAAAATAAACACCACCTGTTCTCACTAACAAGTGGGCACTAAATGATGGGGACACAGAGGCGCAAAGAGACGTAAAGCATACTGGAAACCAACAAGGGGAGGAAGTGGGAGTGAGGGATAAAAACCTACCTATTGGGTACAATGAACACTATGCAGGTGATGGATACACTGAAAGCCCTGGCTTCAGCATTGTACGGTGTATCAAAATAATAAAAACATTTGTACCCCCTTAATATTTTGAAATAAGAAAAAATAAATTAAAAAAACCCAAAATGATGTGGAATTCATCATAAGGCTGTCTGGTGGACCTTTTAAGTGGAAATTATGAAAGCTTATGAAAATAACTGATGTGATTTTCCAGGGAAAGAGCATGTGAGCTAGAGGCAGCCAATCAGCACAGGCCAGGAGGAAGCAGTGAATGAATGAAAGGTGGTGGGGAGAAACTATGTTCCGTGCATTGCCTGGTATACTGGGAAAGCGTGTTGATAAGGAAGAAAGAAGACTGCTGTGGATGGAGAGATTCGGAAGACAGCTGGATAAGGACCCTCAGTCCACATTGCAGAGTGTGAAATAGACATGAAGGGTGTTAGATACCTTCTTAAAAATCTCCAGGGGGGACACAATAAGAAGCAAATAAGATGCAAAATGGACCAAGGCCCTCTGTCTACTGTCAGATATATTTGAGGGGATTCCTGGCCAGACTGGAGACTGCAGGGCTAGAGGGTTGGGCCCACTGGGGAGAAGCAGTTGGTGATTACTAGGTGCAGAAAGAATTCAGCTCAATTCAACTGCTAGCATCACAGCGGCTGGAATCCAGGTGTTTCTGAAGGGTACACTTCTTTTCAGGCCTCTCAAAAATTGTCTTCCCCTCCTTGCTAGAAGCAACACTGGGGTTGTCAATGAAATTTGTAGCTGGAGGCTACCCAATCACCATCCAGTCATTAGGAGATAAAAACTATTGATCATTATTTGTCTGATGCTTGTTGGAAACAGCAGGCCTCCTCCTAATATCTTTATCCACTTCTGAGGCTGTCAGCCTATTGACTTTTTTTTAACCAGTTGATTGGAGTGTGAGGTGCAGAAGAAATTACTTTTAACCAAATGATAGGGAATTTGATCATGAAACGTCTGTAGAAGAGCATGGAAAACTTGTGACGACTCTCTCCTGTCTGGGGAAGGAGCAGGGGGTACACAGCTGTCCTTTCTGTTTTTCTTATGATCTCTTCTCTTGATAAAGCCCCAACACAAGGAAAGTAAGAATGAAGAAAGCAAGATTCAGCGAATGACCCAGAATTGGGCCCATGATCTCCCTGGCCTTGGTTTACTCATCTGGGCAAGGAGTTACCTGGCACCAGATGTCATCTTATGTTCTGAGGCTGTGGGGACAACAGGGTACTGCATGGTCCCTTGGCAAAGGCCGCGGAACCCCTGGGGTAAGGGAAGCACAGAATAGACTGGAGCACCCTTGCTGTCTGTTTTCCTTCAGTGAGCTCCACTCTGTAGCCAGCTCAGGGAGTTCTTGCGAAAGCAAGCACGGGGCCTTTCCTGAGGCATGGTCCGCTTGGAAATACAGAGGTCGTGGAAGAGGCAAAGGGAAAGGTGCATGAGAAGCTCTTCTCTTGTGAAAATGAACTCTGTGTCATCACAGAGGAAAGAGTGGCCCTCAGTGGCAGACTCATCAACCAAATAGTCAGCAGATATTAATTGAGGCTTTCTGGGCCCAGGCCTGTGTATGCAGAGGAAGGATCCTGACGCCAGGGATCCTGGTCTCAGGGAGTTCAGCTTCTGTCTGGGTGATGGAGACACTCACACAGTGTTGCTGTCGACTCTATGTGCAGAGAAGGGGAGGGGCGAGAGGTCATGAAAGGTTTTCTGCAGGAGTTATGACTTGCTCTGATCTTTGAAGGACAAATAGGGTTTGAAGAAACAGAAGGAGGGAGGAGAATATTGCAGATGTATCTGAAGATACAGGTCTGGCGAGGGCAGAAGACATCACCTGGGGATGATGGTTGATGCCCCTAGATGGGTGCTGGTCACAGTGTGTGTGTGTGTGTGTGTGTGTGTGTGTGTGTCTGTAACAGCTCTATTAGAGTACAATTGACATACAATAAACCTCACATATTTACAGTGTACAGTGTGATAAGGCTTAACTTGTGTATGCACCCATGACACTATCACCATAATCAAGATAATGAACTATCACCCGCGGAGGATACTTGGGGCTCATTTGTAATTCTGCCTCCCACCACTCCCTGCTTCTCACATTGCCAGGTAACCCAGTAATCTGCTGTCACTGTAGCAGATTCGTTTGCATCTTTGTGCATTTTACATAAATGGAATCTAACAGTGGGTACTCTTTTGACTGGCCTTTTTCACAAGTGTAGCTATTTTGATCATCATCTATGTTTTGTGTGTATAAATAATGCATTCCCTTTATTGTTGAGTAGTGTTCCATTGTATGGACATACCAACATTTCTTTATTCACAGGCTGAGGGACATTTGGGATATTTCCAGTTTTTGCTCATACAAAATAAAGCTGTTATGAACATTTGTGAAAAGGTCTTTATATGTACTTATGATAGTGCTGTTCTAGTGTTCTATTCCAGATTTTCTTTGTCCTTGTTGCATTAGTTATTGGGAGATGGATTGACATCTCTGACTATAATTATGGATTTGTCTGTTTCTTCTTGAAATTCTATCAGTTATTGCTTCATGTATTTGAAGCTCTGTCATAAATCGCATAAACATTTAGGGTTGTTGTGTGACTCTGGTGAATTGACCCTTTTATCATCTTGACATGACCTCCTTTATCCTTGATCAGATTCTTTGCTCTGAAATCTACTTTGTCTGATATTAATAAAGAGATCCCAGTTTGTTTGAGTAATATTATGCCATTCTGTACTTTTGAACAGGATCCCAAGGCTCTCCATCAGGATAAATTATGGTTAAGTAATTAAAATAATAATTTGGGAACTAGTTTTTTCTGCGCATGTAAACAAACCCGCATGGCGTAGGCGGCTCATTGGGGCAGCATCTTTATGCCAGTGGCTAGTCCCATGGACAGACAGAGAAACAGCTGATAAAACACAAGAACACGAAGAATCAGAAGATCCAGAGCCAAGAAAGTTTACAACAAATGAATTAGCTGAAGCCTTTCGTCTCATTGAAGCAGGATTTGCTAAGCTTGAGGAGCAAGATCCTAACACTGGGCAGTTTACACAGGTTTACCGTGTAGTTAATGAGAACATCAGCTGCTACAAGGCCATTTATGAGGACAAAAAGAAAAAAGGCTGTGCAAACAACCCTACCCTTTTCACGAAACCAACTTCAGTGATAAGCTCCCCTCCCCCGGCAACAGAGTCAAATCCCCATTCTCCAGCTCCTGCTCCATCCTCTCCAGCACCATCTCTGTCATCATCTTCCACTTAATATCAGCTGCCTTCTGCCCGTAAGCAGGACACTGATGCAGCAGTCGGTGAGTGTAACCTTTAATATTCTTTTCTGAAATTTCTCCTGTCTCCTATCTAAACCTTTCGTATGAGTTTGTTTTTATGTTCTGTTTGTTTGAATTTTAAAAAAGAGGACAATAGTTTCTGTAACTTACTATTATAGCGCTGTTGTTATTATTACAGTATTATAATATATCATTATTATTACCACATATGAGCCATTATAGTATTATTATTACTATGATATATGCACTGTTCATCAGGGATCCAAGCTACATATAAATCCAACCAAAGATGTTCTCAGGAACATATCTCATCCATAACCCAGGGGCCATATATATGCACAACACACATACACGTTGAAGATCTCCAATCCATGTACCCTAAATCTGAAATGCTCCAGTGAGAATTTCCTTATTTCCTTTGAGCATCATGTCTGAACTCAAAAAGTTTCAGATTTTGGAGCATTTCAGATTTTGAATTTTTGGATTAGGAATACTCAACCTCTGTGTGTGTGTGTGTGTGTGTGTGTGTGTGTGTATTTCTATTCTTCTACATTTAACCTATTCATATCTTTATATTTAAAATATATTTCTTATAGGCAGTGCAAGTTTGGTCTTAAATATATTTCTATCTAACTTGAAAATCTCTTCCTTGAAAGAAAAGCATTTTTATTTTGAGAAAATTAGAGCATCACATGTAGTTGTAAGAAACAGTAGAGAGATCCTGTGTTCCCTTGCAAAGCTACAGCACAATATTACAACCAGGATATTGACATTGATACAATCCATCACATTTCCAAGTTTTACTTGTACTTATCTGTGAGTGTGTATTTGTTCTATGCAATTTTGTCCCGTGCATGGTTTCACATATTCACCATTGCAGGTCCCCTTTTCCCTGCCCCACTCCGCCCTTGCCTTTAATGCTTGGCAATCACTAATCTATTCTCCTTTACTGACATTCAGTCTCTAAGTATGATATTAGCTGTGGGTTTTTGTACATGTTCTTCATCAAGTTGAATTTGTCCTCAATTCCTAACTTGCTGAGAGTTTTCGTTATGAATGGATATTGGATTTTGTCAAATGCTTTTTCTGCATCATTTGACATTATCATATGATTTTTCTTCTTTAGCATGTTGATATTGTGGGTTACGTTGCTTGAGTTTTGAATGTTAAGTCAGCCTTGCATACCTGGAATAAATCCCACTTGGCCACGGTACATAATTATTTTTATACATCGTTGGATTTGATTTACTAACATTTGTTGAGGATCCTAGTGTCACGTGAGATATTTGTAGTTTTCTTTTCTTTTCTTTTTTTTGTATTGGATGTGTCTGGTTTTGGTAATCTATGCCTTTGAATTGGAGTTTTAGGTCATTTACATTGCTGATTGATTGTGATTATTGATATGGTTAAGTTTAAATCTATCATCTTGCTATTTGTTTTCTATTTGTTTCATTCTTTTTAGGTCTCTTTTTCCTCTTTTTTAACCTTATTTTGAATTAATTGATTATTTTAAAATTATTCTATTTTATCTCCTTTATGGCTTATAACAATACTTCATTTCATTATTTTAGTCATTTCTTTAAGGTTTATAGAACACATCTTTAAGTAATCACAGTCCACCTTCAAGTGGTATTATACCATGTCAAGTACGGTAAAAATCCTTATAATAGTAAAATCAGGTCTCCCTGGACTTTCAACTTCACCTGCTTTACCGAGAGTGTCTGCTGTGCTCTGCCTGGGTTCCCTGTCCTTGTGTCATGGCCTAGAGCCTCTTTCAAGGCAGTGCACCAGGGCGATCGTGAGGCTCTTCTCATTTGCTCCTTCTGTTTCAGAGATCACAATCCTTCATTGCCTGATGTACCATGTCTTGAAAACCATTGCTTCGCCTGTGCTGCTTGTTTTCTTTGTTTGTTTTGTTTTGTTTTAGGCAGGAGGATAAAGGTTTCTCTTGTCCCATCTTGGGGAGAAGAAGAAATTCTACACTGCTGTTTTGATGTGGATTCTGTAGACTTCATGTCAGAGTCAAAGTGCTAATCCTTTTAAGAGAGTCTCTGCTGTGGTCCAGAGAGAATGAAAGCATCAAGGCTGTATGACATGTGTTAGGTGTTTCTTTTAGAATGATCCAGCCCATGCGCTGGAACCCCATGGCATGGCAGATGTTTGTGTGTGAGGGTAGAGCCCACTCTCCAGGAAAAGGAGGTGATTTGCACAAAGGGAATTTTGTTATGTATGTATTTGGCCTCCATTCCACTTATATGTCTTTGTGAATGAAACTAAATCCAGGACCATGAAATCCCACATTTCACATTTATCAAATAAACAATTCTACATTAAAGGCAAAGAGAATTGGAGAAAAGAAAGGGCACAAAATGCTTAAAGAATCACGTAGTCTTAGACTCTGCAGCGTCCTCAAGAATGGCCCTCTGCCCTTAGGAAGGTGAGATACTATCATCTCCATTTTACATATTCTGGCAATACTGAGTGTTAAGGGGCTTGTATAGGGTCCCATAAAAAATGTATGACGGAAGCAGAACCTTAGTTCTGTCTCCGAGTATGTCAGACAGCTGCCTTTGCAATGGCTGTCGGCAGCGCGATTCCTCTTGCTCCCTGTACTATCTCTGGGGTGGTTTCCCTCCCCTTCTGCTCTGCCTGTCCCCTCACTAGCTGCTGGCATGTCTCCTAAAGGCTCTCAGTGTGTTTTGCCTCTCTAGGTGAGGGCAAAACATACTTCCCTCTGAAGTTTCCCTGGGTAGGCTTTAGAGCTACACAATTAACAGTTTCCCTGTTCATTTTCCATCGCCTTGTGGTCTTGGCCTCTGATGGTGGATGGATGGCTGTATCATAGCACTCCTGCCACATAATTTGTCACGTCTTGGCACCGTGACAGCAGCTTTGCTGTTTCTAGAAGGCCAGGAGCTAGAATGTCAGGCAGGGAAATGAAATAACTTCTCACCCTTAGGACATAGCTCCTTCTTCAGAGAGCTGCAGGCCACCGAAAGCTGGTGTGAGGGCAGTGAGCTGTGGAATGGGAAGGCTTTATGATGACCATTCATTGTCTTGGAAAATTGATTTCTAAAAGTGACCTGGAAGCTTAGTAGACTTAGTAGCATCTGTCCTCTTCCCCAAAGCAAAGAGCTGCGGTGCTCTGGTATCTTTCAGTGAGGTGCTATCTAGTAATGGGAATTCTCTGTCGCCAAGAGCGACTGTAATTAACAAAGGGTTTGGTATGGAGGATAATAAAGATAATGATATTAACCGTAAACACTTGTATAGGGATTGCCACAAACCAATCCTGAATCCTATTGTCATATTATCTTCTTGAAGCCTCACAACAGCCCTTTGAGGTAGGTACTGTTATAATCCTTGTGTTACAGATAAGAGGGAAAGTGACTTACGCCAGGTCACTTAGGTGACAGGAGGTCGAACCAGTGTTCCAATCCTGCCATTTTGACTCCAGAGTCTGTGCTCTCAGCCTTAATGCTAAGAAAATTCCTCTTCTCTATAAAACCATCACATGGGGAGGAGTGAGGCTTTAGGCAAGGAAAGGGTGAATTTACTGCAGTAAAGAGAAGAGATGCCTTTGTCCACAGAATGAAATGGGTGCTTAATAAATGCACAGACTTGGTCCTACTGGGATTTCTGTGGGCTTCACTACTTGTCCCAGCCTCACTTGATTTAGGTTTGCCATGTGATTAGTTCCGGCCAATGAAATGTAAGCAGAAATAACATGGGCCAAGGTGGGTGAGTAATCGTGTGATTTCCCATGTTCCATTTAAGCCCTATCTGCTGGATCACTGACAACCTTGATTACTTGAAGGGTATCCTCAAAGTCATAATAAGGTGGAACCATAAGAGAAAAGCAGCCTGGATCCCTTGTACCTTGTGGTCACCGTCCCTACTCATGGGCAGCAAAGTCAGCCTCCCCATGAATCCCCCAAGATTACCCACTGCTGAGGCTTCTCTCAAGCTGATCTTTGTGCCTTAAATGCCCTTTTTTTTTATGTCCACTGTCCAAGTCATATCAGATTCCTGTCCTTCCCCAATCCAGAAGCCCTTCCCGATGCCTCACATGAGAGTTCATTCTGTCCTTGGTCTCACTGAGTGTTATTTACGTCTCTGTGGTTGCCATGGTCAGGGCCTGCTTGGACCACGTCATTTGTGGTGGTTTCTGTCTCTCTTACTAGTCTATGAACTCTCAGAATTCAGTCATTCCCATTGTCCCTGTGGGTGCTCACTGAATATTTGTTAAATGGAATTAAATTGCAAATGATCATGCGTGAGTGAATTGTAAAGGATGTGTGATCTAGCACGTCAGAAAAATATATATCTATGAAAAAGCAGGGCTTGAGCCCTAGTACTTGTCAAACTCTACTGGAGTATTTCATGACCTGTGCAAATCCACAGAAAATCCAGGTGTGCAATCCTTTAAATTCATTGCCAAGCCCCATGAATCATAGTCCTGCATAAACCTAAAGGGACAGATATGTGCATCCTGATTGGGAAAAGAGTGAGGAAGTTGGTGAGTTGGTTAAAGTCATCTACAACCACTTTTTTACTTGTCAAGGAAAGAAAAAGCTAACTAATTGGGGAAATAGGTTGGGGAGGGTAGGCCCAGGTGTTCATAATTCTGTGTCAGCAAGGTCCTTGATGTCACAGAGGAGAGAGTCACCTATTCTATCAGTGCTCGGGGCTGGTGATAAATGGTCCTCAACAGGTCAGGTGAGTATTTGGGGAGTTAAAAGGCAAACACGGCAGCTTAGGAATGAGTCAGGGAATGGTTTTGAGCAAAGTGCTATTTAGGATGGCCCATTTGTGCAGGATAATACTTGTTCCCTTTTTCTTGGGGAAAGGGGTGGGATGCCAGGTGGATTTCCCATTCAATACAGAAAGGGTAATAGGTGCAAAGACCAACAGTGTCCACGGTTACTTTTGCACCCAATTGTGCTTGGCACTCTGCGCCGGCCAGGTGAGGCGCTGAAGGCAGAGCGGCTGGCAGTGCGCCAGGGCACGTGGCTTCGGCTTTAACAGGGTTAGGCTCTGCTATTTTGCTTCCCTGCTGCTCCCGATCATTTTTCTCTTCTGCCTTTTATTTTCCCCCCAGACCTTTTGGTACCCAATGATTTTTGATTAATTTATTTACCATCGCTGGGTGATTGATGCTGTTTGGTGCTGGTGCTTTGTAACTTTCCAATTCTTCTAGTTGTCAAGGTGACAGCCCCTTGATGATGAATTAGACCCTGTCCCTTGCTCTTTTCATTCTCCCTGTGTGCCAAGGCTCTTGATTTTCAGCAAATATAAATACTGCTAAATGCATATTTAATGATTGAGAGCACCCAACAAAATCCAGAAAGATCTATGGTACTTTCACACTCCTTTACTTTTACACTGAAATTTAATACATTGTGTTTTTTTTTCTATTTGTTCTACTTTAGATGTGGGGGATCCTCTTCCCTTTTTTGGAACCCCCGAGCTATTTTGCTGCTGTACTGTCTCCTCCTCTGCGTGGTTCTCTTCTCGCCTTCTCATCTTCTGTCATCTCCTTGGGTCAGATGAACTCACATTCCTCTACATAATGCATGAGTTTGGGATGCTGGTGAGAAAAGGTACTTTTATTGGTTAAGTCCTTATTGTTTGTCTCACACTATGAGAGGCACTTTTCTGTTAAGTTCATAAAATATTTACTGAGAACTTATGTGCCAGAAAACCCCAAAGAAGCTTTGTATAAGGTAGTCATTTTTATCTCTATTTTATATACAGGGAATCTGAGGCTCTGGGAAGGTAGTTAGTATGTTTTAAGTCATACGGATGGGAAATGGTGGAGCAGGGATTCGAGCCAGTCTTTCTGATTTTATCAATCTTCATTGTTTTCCATGACGCTATTCTGAAGGTGACCAAGGATGGATGAAGGAACTCCTAGAGCCTCAGAATTTGGAAGGACCTGTAAACTTTCTCTACACAAGTGGTTCTCAAACTTAGGTAATTATATGCATGTTTGATCAGCTTCATAAAAATCACATGAAATGCTCATTAAAATATATATTCCTGAGCCTTTCCACAACTGTTAAGTCTGAACTGACCCAGAACTTTGTATTTTTAATAGAGTGCCTATGTTATTAGGATTCTTAGCCAGGTTAACGAAGTGGTCCTATAAACCAATTATTATCTAGAGCAGGACTTTTCTAGACATCTTCATGGAGACATGACCATTGAGCCTCTGGGGTAGGGAGCACTGCCCATGCAGTAGCTGCCATTAGTGGGCAGCCCTCAATAATTTTGGAAAATTCTTTCTCACATTGATCTGTCATCAGTTCCCCTGTGAACTCACTCTGCAATGCTTGTAATGTAAATGTTAGGAACTACTTATTTTTTATTTCAGAATATTATGGGGTACAATGCTTTGGTTACATAAATTGCTTTTGTACTGTTTGAATCAAAGTTGTTTGTGCCCATCCCCCAGGTAGTGTGCATTGTACCTATTAGGTGTGAATTTACCCATCCCCTCCACCCAATCCCACCTGCTTGATTTCTGATGAACATTATTTCCATATGTGCACATAAGTGTTGATCGATTAGTTCTAATTTAATGGTGATTACAGGTGGTGTTTGTTTTTCCATTCTTGTGATACTTCATTTAGAAGAATGGTCTGCAATTCCACCCAGGTTAACACAAGAGGTATTAGTTTGCCTTTTTATGACTGAGTAGTATTCCATGGAATACATATAACCACATTTTATTAATCCACTCATGTACTGATGGGCACTTGGGTTGTTTTCACATTTTTGCAATTGTGAATTGTGCTGCTATAAATATTTAAGTGCAGGTGTCTTTTTTATAGAATGTCTTTTTTTCCTTTGGGTAAATACCTAGTAATGGGATTGCTGGATCAAATGGTAGGTCTACTTTTAGTTCTTTGAGGTGCCTTCATACTACTTTCCATAGAGGTTGTACTAGTTTGCAGTCCCACCAGCAGTGTATGAGTGTTCCTATCTCTCTGCATCCATGCCAGCATTTGTTGTTTTGGGGACTTTTTGATAAAGGCCATTCTCACTGGGGTCAAGTGATATCTCATTGTGGTTTTGATTTGTATTTCCCTGATGATTAGAGATGTTGAGCATTTTTTCATATGTTTGTTGGCCTTTAGTCTATCTTCTTTTGAAAAGTTTCAGTTCATGTCTTTTGCCCACTTTTTAATGGGTTATTTGATTTTTTTTGCTTGCTAATTTGCTTGAGTTCTTCATAGATTCTAGTTATTAGCCCTTTATCAGATATATAGCATGCAAATATTTTCTCCATTCTGTCGACTATTCGCTCTAATGATTGTTTCCTTGGCTGAGGCACTGCTTATTGAGTGCTCGCTGTGTGCAGATGTGTGCTAAATGCTTTAGCTCTGTTATCCACTCAAATGCCACAGCGACTCTCTGAGGTTGTCATTATTGTCACTCCCACTTTGCAGATGAGATCATTTTATTCTGGAGATACAAATAATCTTTTTATTCCATCTGTTCTATATTATCTCTTCAGATGTTTGCAGATGACATTCTTCCCAATCCCTCTGAGTTTTCATAATTTGTAATGAGAAAAAAAATTCACCAGGTAGTGATTTTTTTTTTTCAAGGTGAGGTGCTAACTTTTCAAAGGTAAAGAAGATCCCTCTTCGTAATGATCTGCCATTCAGTGGGGAAGACCTATGTGGACTCTAACTTGGTTTACGTGTGAGTCTTTCCTCTTTCATTGGACCGTGAGTCCTTGGGGGCAGAGCCTACACATCTTACCCTTTTCTTTCCTACAGTGGGAAGAGTTAAACATATGATGAGGACTCAGTAAATATACAATGTCATGGATTGATTTGTGAACACATTGCCCAGCAGACTCTTTTGTTCTCCGTGTTTCCTAGGTGAGGCAAGTGAAGAGGCTGGACAGAGAGGAGGCTGTGAGGCCCTTCCTGGACCTGAAGGATATGCCTCTGAGATGGCTCATGAATCCCCCTGGAGTCCCTGCATCTGCGATGTGAGGAATGTCTCCCTGGGAAATAATAGCTGCCCACAGTGTCCTAAGCAGGAGGTTATATAATGCAGTAGATTAAAAATGAAGGATTTATAAGCAAGAGCGTGTGGGCATCCTGTCTACATCATTGACTTCTCTGTGATCTGGGTCTATCCTTACTCTATGCCTTCACTTTTCCCATCTGCCAAATGGGAATATTAGTTCCTCATTAGTTCTTAAGGATATGCAGAATGAAGTATTAGTTATTATTAATGTACTTCAAACTCTTTGGTGACACTAGCTGCATAAATATAGATCTTTCTTGTTTTAAACAAGAGATGCTAAACAAAACCAAGGATTATTAAATTATGAATTTACAGAAGAGATAAATTATGGAGGTAGTTATTATTTAAATTGCAGAAATATTTCTTATTTTCAGCCCAGGGTTCCTTTACAAAGCAATCTGTCTTGTGCTTTTAAAAAAGTAATTCAATTTACAAAAATTTGATTTGCATGCAACTTTTTAGAAACATTTATCATGTAAAGTGAGACATCATCTGACTAAATTAGAGAATTTACCAATATGTTTTGGCTTAGGATGAATATCACTTCCTGCAAAAATGTGAATATTGGCAAATTGAATCTCACTTCTCCCCTTCTCAAACTGAGACTATCCAAGTCCAGTTTTGAAGCATCTGATTTGGGAATTAGCAGTCGTGGTGGAGATACTTGTATTTATTCTCTAGATCTGTCAATAAATCACTCATGACTTCAGGGAAGTCAACTTCCTGAGGCCTCAGTTTTCTCATCTGGAAAAGGAGATTGTTGACGTTGATGGTTCCTTCCAGCTTTAGGTTTTATTACTAGTTCTTACTGCTCAAAGAAGTGATCTGGAATCCCAAAGGGAAAGAGCTGGCTTTCTGTCAATGTGTAATAAATCATTACATCCATGGATGAAGAAAGTCATGGTTTTCATTTCTTTCCAACCAATTCCGAAACTTCCAAAGCGATGCTCCAAGTTCATGGTAAAGAAAACAAGATCAGTTCAGAAAACCCTTCTTTGTATCCTTCACTGACTTGACCTCTCCTTACCATTTCTTGCATCTTTAAGTCTGGCGAGAAGGGGATAGGTTCTGTGACAGTGCTGGGGTCCCTCTGTCATAAGGAGAAGAGCCTTGCAGACTGAAACGTTGAGTTAATGCTAGGCGATTGCTAGTGTGCCTTGTACATTTCAATTTATGCAATTGCAGATGATAGTTGCATGTGGGGAAGAGACACAGAGACATGGTGGCGGCCTGCTCTCCTTTCCTCGAGCCCAGTCTCCCCGCACAGACCATCGCCTGCCTTTGCGTTTGCCGCCGCTGGCCAGCGTTGCAGCCTCGTGTCAGCCTGGGATGTCTGCGCCGCCCTCCTGAGCCATGAATCGTCAGAGGTGCTATGCCTTCTCCAGCCTCGCGTTCCTGGCAGAGGTGTTGTTTCTCCTAAGAGTGGAGGGGAGGGAGTTGCTTAGGAACACCATTAACATGCTGACAGCACAACAATCTCGGAGAGTTTTGGCCTCAGCCGTTTGACTCTAATCAAGAAATCATTTTTAGAAAGATTTGTCAGCGTAAGAAAACAAGCTCCAGAACTAAATTAGGATCTGGATTATTTCTCCCTCCTCTCCCCGTCTGCAGCGCAAGGCAGACTGGTGAGCCATCACGGTTTTGTGTGCGGTAAATTTGTTTCTGCTGCACATTTCAATGCGGAGCTGCCGGAGGTGTCAGGACCGAGTTTCTGGAGCGGCACTCGTGGAGGGTTGGTGTTCGTCTCTCCTTCCCTCAGACTGGTTGGCTTTCTTGGCAAGGCAGCCCAGGCTTTAGGACTCTAATCTGATTTTCTTCTATTCCTTTTTTTTTCCCTCTCCAGTAATGAATTCCCTGCATGTCTCTGGGAAATTAAGGTAATCCATTATACTGTTGTCTCCCTATCTTTGCAGCAGGGATAATAGTATTTAACCCACCTTTGCAGTATACTGAGTGGCCTGTCAGGGTCTCTTCTTTAGAAGGACAACTTGAAAACATTTTAATAAATGCTCCTTAACTGTATGCTTTAAAAATACATGAGGTCAAATGGCAAACGGCTCAGTAATAAGTAGTTCAGCCAACAAGACTAGCCATTTATCACTCTCCCTGCTACTTCTGCTTTCTCCTCTTCCTCCCTCCACATCCCTCCATTTCTCCAGGCACACGTTCTCTCCATTCGGGGTTAGAGTCTTTGGGGAAACCTAGAGTTCTCTTAGGTACAAACTAGTCCCTGCTGCCCATGCAAATCCAACCACCTCTTACACTGGGGGAGCAGGTGAATTTCATATCCTGTAGTGTCTCCAACAGACAGCACTTAAGGACAGAGAAGTGAGTGCCCAGCTCAGGGGTGTCACACAAGTGACTGTGTGGGACTGGACCCGGGTCCTCCACTCTAGGCCTGTGGTTTCATTTCCAATGCAATTAGGGACCTAAGCACACTTAGGGGTGTCACCTGTGCATGACAAGCTGATTTAGAATCACTCATAATCTTAGGAACCACAGGCCTGAGGCCTGCGTGTCATTCTTGGAGAATGGGTAAAACATGCTTTCTAACTTCATCTTCTTGTTGCCTCTGCTATGAAGATAAAGGGGGCCACAGACATCCCATGGTTAGGGAAAACACTCCCCAGAATGCATGTGAACCCATGCTAGAGATCAGAAGACAAAGTCAAGGCTAAGCTCCCTTATGTTTGCCGGGCTGGCTGCTCAAGGGGTCATGGCAGCCTGTGGTGCACAGAGACTTTAGATGTCTCTCTTATCTGTGCTCACAGAACCCAATATTCAACCATTAGATTTTCATTCCTTTGGCTTTGGGGCTCTCTGGGCACCTTCAGAAACACCACCATGTCTGCTCTGGGAACGACATTCCTTCTGTGCCTCATGCGTTGTGCAGACCCTGTCTGCTCCTCAAATAGGGGGTCCTGCGCTGATACATGCCCCTCCAGCCCTCTCGAGTCAGTGAATTCCTACATAAAAACACTTTTTTTTTTTTTTTTTTGTAAGAGGACCATGTCACCCAAATGAAAATCCAGGCAAGTCTGGATTTTCACATTTCTCCAACCCATAAAAGACACGATTTGGATGAGTTGGGAGAAGATGAGTTCAGATGAGTTCTGGATGAAAAAATGTGTGGTGTAGGAATTGCTCTCGCTCGACCTCAAAACGGTAATGTGCCGGGTCACCCAACACGCCAAGCCTGACTCTCTCAGGAAACACAGTCCTGATGTTCTACGCTCTGAACGCCTGGGATACACACTCCAGGAGAATCCAAGAGCAACTGAGCACTCTAACCAAGCTATCGGGCTCTTGAATGAGGGCTTCTCTCATTGCCACTGTAGGATTAGGGGACTAGACCTGAGAGATTATCCAGCTCTGTGGATCCTGTGTGTGTGCTACGTAGAAACAGAAACCTTTCCTCACCCAAATGGTATCTTACATGAAATCTCCAAATATTAAGCAGATACAAGTCAGGCAATGTCACTGAAGTGGAGGGGGTGGAGAACGGGAATCTCACCACTCATCCCCCACAGGGACCCCTACCCTCAGCAGCACCCAAGTACTTCTGTGGAATCCTAGGGCTGAAGCCACTGACTGTGCTTAAACCTTGCATTTTACAGATGAAGTCACTGGGGCTCAAAGAGCTGTATTAGCCTTGCATTGCATCATGCACGTAGGAAATGCCCAACAAATAAATCAAACAGATCAATTTTTTAACTGTGAGGTAGAAGAGTTATACTAGAAGAGCTAGAAATGTGCCATGAAAGTAGGTTTCTGCCTTCAGTGGAAAGGAAAGGGACTTTCGCTCTCCTTTCAATTTTCCCTGCTTCCAGGAGCCCACTTGCTTCCCTCTGGACTGTCCCTGCTGTTTATACAGTGCAGGTGGGACCGGGGCTGAGCCCACAGGAAGGGACTTTCCTTTGGTGCTAATGCAGGAAGGAACATGGCATCGATCTATCTGCAATTATAAGCTCAATGCGTTTCCCTTGAATTTTTAGACAAACCAAAGGTACTTTGCAAGTGCAATAGAGCTTCCAATTAGGCATTTAAGTTTCCCATTTCTATTTCCCTAATGACCTGGCTTGCTCTCTTGCTTTATGAAATGAAAATAGCTTTATTTGGGCATGAGAATGCAGCTGATTGCATGCTTAATATGCTTTTGCAATAAGTTCCTGTCTGTTTCTAGTATATGCAATGGGCAGAATAATACATTTCCATGCTTCTTTTTCCTACATATTCATGGTCATTTTCTCCACCTCCAAACCCATGCTGACTGAGGGCGGTGCAGTCTAGGTAGGAATGTCCTGGGGGCTGATGTTTTAAGCCTCCAGAAGAAAAGCTAACCTTGAAGGCAGGATGCTGGCCCTAGCGCCCTCTTTGTGGGGGCAAGCACAGTGTTGGGAACTTATCAAGTGCTGAGTGGGGAGAGGCAGTGGTAGGGCTGGAGCAAATCGTGCAGAAGAGCTGAACAGAATATAGAGGACAAAGAGAAGGCTCCAGAAGTATGTCAAAATATTATGGGAGTACAAATGTTTAGGTTACATATATTGCCTTTGCGTGGCCTGAGTCAGAGCAACACGTGTGCCCATCCCCAGACAGTGCGCACCGCACCCATTAGGTGTGAATTTACCTATTCTTTCTTCCCCAAACTTCTGCCTGACGCCGATGAATGTTACTGCCATATGTGCACATAAGTGTTGATCTATTAGTACCAATTTGGTGGCGAGTACATGTAGTGCTTGCTTTTCCATTCTTGTGATATTTCTCTTAGAAGAATGGGCTCCAGCTCCATCCAGGATAATACAAGAGGTGCTAGATCACCATTGTTTTTATGGCTGAGTAGAACTCCATGGTATACATATACCACATTTTCTTAATCCACTCATGGATTGACGGGCACTTGGGTTGTTTCTGCATCTTTGCAATTGTGAATTGTGCTGCTCTAAACAGTCGAGTGCATATGTCAAAGAACTAAAAGTAGAACTACCATTTGATCCAGCAATCCCACTACTGGGAATCTACCCAAAGGAAAAAAAGTCAGCTGAGTTTGAAGAAAGCAACAGCAGGGGTGAAGAACCTCCCCAGATCACGCTCTGTGATGGTATAGCGTCAGGGCTCAAGTAGTTCTTTCTGCACAGGGGAAGTAGACTTGAAAATAAAGGACGTGCCCATTTCCAACTTTGTAGCTTTGAGTACTGCACAGAGCTAACCTCAGTTTCCAGAAAGCCAACGGTCACCCCTTTTTTAGCTTTCTGGTCCACAGAAAACCTTGAATCCATGGTAGCCTTTAGGATATTTCACATATCTGGGCAGCACTTTGGAAAACCACTCCAGAGGCTCTCCGGTCTCTCTGTCCAATCCTCCCCTTCCTCGGAGCCCTGCCCAAGCCCTAGAAGCCTTGAGAGGACATGGCAGCCAGCCCTCTGCGTGCCTGTCAACACTGTCCGTCTGCACCATGGTTCCCATGCTGTCTCCTCACGTCGTACATAAGATCATGCACTTTTCTTCTCGGGCACCCCGGGGTGGACAGCTGGGCACAGGCTGGTGTCCTAGAAGGCCTATCTCTTGATTGACGGGGAGTGGGAGAGACTATTGGGAAAGCTGGAGCCAGCGTGGCACTTTCTGCCATCCTGGCAGGCAGCAGCAGGGTGGGGATGCACTCGGTTTTCCTGTTGCTACTGCCTGGGTGGGTCTGCAGGTTTTTCATGTGGCTTGTTAAATGCAGAGCTCTCCAGGACAGGCTCACAGCCATGGCCCTCTTGTCCAGGGTGCTTTGCAGCATGGGGAGTAATCTACCTCTGCTGTGGTCTGCAGCTGCCCTTGGCTCCCTCGTCTAAGGTGCGCTTGCCTAGACCTGAGATTACAGAGGACTTTGGCCACTGCTGCCAGGCAGCGTGGCTAAAAAATAGAACAAGGAAAGGCAATCTCCCATGGTTCTGCTTCTTTGTGTTTCTGGGAACACTCTGGGCCTTCCTTAAAGCCCGTCACCTGCTCAGCAGTGCTGGCTGGCCTGTGGATGGGAAGGGCTGCTTTACAAGTCTGAAGGAGACCCCGAGGTCATTGTGTCCATTCCCCTGCCTTCAGGCAGGATTAGAGATAAGCTGCCTCTGCCAGAGGATAATCTCTTCTACTTGTAAAAGCTTCCAGAGCAGACCTGAATCTCTCTCTCGAGACCATTCATTGCAACTTTTAACAACTTTCACCATCAGGAAATTCTCCCCCATAGCTATCCTAAATCCCTTATGCTGGGGATTAAGCTCTTTTTCTTATTCTATCCTCAGTAGCCACTGCCAAGACTTAGCCTGCACTGCCTAAGAACTCTTCTGATACCTGGAGATTGCGTGAAATCCTGCCTGCCTGTCTTCCCCTGACGAATAATCCCAGCTTCTTTCCCTTACAGGCCCTGCATCCCAGCCTGCCCGTCACCTTTGAGCCGGCCCTCGGATTCCCTCTAAGTGCTAGCCTCCCTGGGGGGAGCCCAGGCCAGGCACAGGAGCCTAGTAAGCTTCGGCCCTTCTTGGGTACAGGGAGAGTCTTTCTGGAGCCCAAGGCGTGGACGGTACCTTCCTGCATATGTACCCAAGTGGGGCTTGTATGTTAGTGACAGTCCTGCTTCCGGCCCATGGTCACCCCTTACCCCACCAGCATACCAGATAATTTTTCTTTACTCCCCTTGGATGTTTAGGGCAAACTGTATCACCACCCCTGCCCCCCAATATCACCATATCCTTTTATCTTCACCAATACTGACCACTCCCACCACCAGAAATGAGGAGAAAGGAGATTGAAGAGAATTCTGAGAGCCTGTGGCTCTTTTGGCAGGTTTTGGCAAGAGCAAGTGACCTGCATTAGCAGAGACGGCCGGCTTGATTGGATGTGGGTGCTCATGCCACTCTCCCAGGGACCAGCTCTATGTAGAGTCACACTCTTGGTCTGGTTGCTTTTCCCTCCTTTCCTCTTCTATGCCCTCTCTGCCCTCCTGGGCTTCCTGTCCCCCTTTTCCAGGTGCCAGACCCTAGGCCATGCCCCTGCTGCCTGCACAGTACTGGTGAGTCCCGCTCCCCTCCCCACCAAGCACAATTTGCCCCATGCCTACCCCACCCCAGGCTAACTCTCATTTCCTGCTAAAGTTCTGAGAGATCTGCGCAGCCAGGATGTGCTCACTCTGCTCTAGGTGGGGACAAAGATGAGTTGAGACAGCCACCCTCCTTCTGCCAGGAGCACATCATGGAGACAGAGACTGAAGCTGTAGGCATGGCAGATTCTAGCCAGCAAATAGATTTGACCTTCTGTTCCATAATAGAAAACAGATGTCAACAGGCAGCCTTCCAAAAAGGGCCAAATGAGAGGCATCTGGTGCAGAGGACCCAGGCCGGGAAATCAGAAGAGTCTTCCTGGAGGAGGTGGTCAGATGTGAGCTGGGCCTTCGGCACAGGTAGGTGCTGGCTGGGCCCTGAGTGGAGGTGCCTGATTGGCTCACGGCTCCTGCTATGCTCCCCTCATATCCTGATTCTTCCAATTCTCTCTGTCTCTAGTTTCCAGAAGAGATCGCTCTCTTCCTTTTCATTCCATTAATAAATGAAAAAAAAAAAAATCTAACGAGCATCTTCTATGTGCTGGAAGTATTCTAGTCTAGAGGCTTCCAGTGATGTGCCACGGTACAGTGTGGGCCCTGGCTGGATTCAGGTGTGCAGGAGTTTGATTCTCTCAGTCCCCGGGCTGGATGGGCAGGACCCACCTGGTCTGGCCGGGGCTCCTGGACCCTGGTCATCTGTAATTGTGAGCAAGCCCCTTGGCTTACCACCCTGTGCTGTACCACCGCGTTGTTTCCCGCATGGGCTGCGTGTGGTGGGAGGCTCCATTCTAGGCCTTAAGAGGCAGCAATAGCAAGGCAGGCAAGCTGTGCTCCAGCCGAGTGTGGTAAGCAGAATTCTAAGGCAGCCCCCGAGATCCTCAGCCCCTGGGACACATGCCCTGTGGGACGCCCTGCCCTGAGTGTGAGTGAGAACCTTGAATGTGAGGGAACGGGAACTCCCACGATTAGGTTGTGTTATTTGGCCCAGCTGACTTTAAAGGCGATTCTCCTGGGTGTGCCTGATGATCAGGTGATCCCTTCAAAGGGAGTGAGCTTTTCCTGGTGGGAGATACTCAAAGTACGAGAAGGATTTGATGTGAGGAAGATTCTTCCGTGTCTGGCCTTGACTTTGGAGGGGCCTCATGGCAGGGATTGTGGGGGGCTCTGGGCAGCCCCTGGCTGACCGCCATCATGAGATGGGAGCCTTAATCCTACAACTGCAAGGAACTGAATTCTGCCCCAACCACGTGGGCTTGGAAGAGGACCCCAATCTCTGGATGAGAATGCAGACATATGATGCCTCAATTTTAGCCTTGTGACACCCTAAGCAGAGAACTCAGCAACGCTGTGCCCAGACTTCGGAACTACAGCACTGAGGATGGAGAGCACAGGGGCAGGAGCCTTGCGAGAATGTGTGTTTAGGTAGGTTTGCTGAGGGCTCTCGCCCGCTGGAAGTTTCTCCTACGTCTGACGTGCTTAGGAGCAAGATCCAGGCTGGAGACACAGGTGTGGCGGCCATTAGCGCAGGGACAGTGGGAGCCAGGAAAGGGAATGAGCAAATCGGAAGCCGAGGACCCGCTGAGGAAGAATCGAATTCACAGGGGAGGGAACAGAGGAGCTGGCAGAGGGAACGTCACATCCTCAGGAGAGGGTGGAGGTAGGGCACAGTGGAGAGTGGGCCTGGTGCACAGGTGAGGCTGTTCAGGGGATGCCCGCGGACCCGGCTTCCACGGAGCGGCTCAGGGAGGTTTGTCCACAGGTGGGGAGGAAGATGAGGGCTGCCCCGTCTGACCACTCTGTTTTCCCCTTAGGTAGGAGCTGAGGTGAGCTGTTGGTTTAGACTCTCCCCATTTTCTCTTTCAGAAGTGAAACTCCAGCCAAATAAAAACTCCCAGGAAGGAGCCTGCGGTGCTGGAGGGGTTGATGGCAGGGGAGGGAAGGGCTGTGGGCTGTGAGAAGCAGGAGGCTCAGATGGGCAGACAAGCAGGAGGTGTGCATGTGTCCTGTGTGTGTTGTCTATGCGTACTGTGTGCTTTGTATATGTGCGCTATGTTGTGCATGTGTTGTGCATGTGCTGTGTGTTTGTGTGTTGTGCATGTGTTGTGCGTGAGTTGTGCATGTGTGTGTTGTGTATTATGCATGTGTTGTGTATGTTGTGTGTTGTGTATGTGTTGTGTGTGAGTTGCATGTATTGTGTATATTGTGTGTTGTGCATGTGTGTTGTGCGTGTGTTATGTGGGTGTTTGTGTGAAGTGAGGGGCTCAGGAGTTTGCACTTGCTGCCTTCCACATTTTATGTGAAGTTGGGTTAAGGTCATGTCCTGGGATTGACGAAGGAGGTGAGGTGGTGGGAGAAGAGGTGGGTGAGTGGAGAAAGCTTGAAGTCGCCCCTGTGGAGAGGGAAGAGACGGGGTGGTAGGAGGCTCTCCGGCAGCATTGAGGTATATCTGTATGCGGGCCACGGGGCTGCAGGAATAATTCCAGACACATTCCTTCCACAGCTAGAACCGAGCAGGCCGAGAAGGCCGGAACGTTTGCCTCCAGAGCACCTTCTTCTTCTTTCAGGTCCTCCCGGAAGGGGCAGCAGGTGGCAGTGGCCCAGAGCAGCCTGAGAGAGGGAAGGAGACCACCTCATGAGCTTGTAAAATAGGTATGTGCGTGCAAATCTTTCTTTCTGTCCTGATCTCAGTGTTGCTTGTCTTACCACCTGCCTCTTCCTCCTCCCCAAATCTGTTCCATAAATAATTAATGACTGCAACAGCGGCTTCTGTTCATATAACTGAAGACACCTTTTGGCAGCTTGGAAACTCTTGTCTTTCTTGGCTTCACAAGCTAAGTGACTCCCCTGGTGTCTAAAACTGTGGCTCCAGACAGCTCGTTTCTGAGCGTCTCTGACGAGGACAGGTGAGTCCTCATGGCAGCCCTTACTGTCTTGGCTGTGAAACCTGAGCAGTCCGCAGAAGGGGGAGGCTGGTGGCATTGAATCTGCGCAAGAGACGAATGAAGGGTGGGGTGGGAGGAATTTAAAAGCATGGTAAAAGGTTCCATAGAAAACACTAGATTGCACATTGTAGAAGAATGTTGTCATAGGGCTGGTTCCTTAGAAGCAGAGCTTGAGGAGATTCTTGAGAACGTGACTTGTGGAGCGAGTGCTCTCAGGGAGTGAGCGAAGTCTCAGCTGCACACGAGTCCCCTGGGCCCACGGGGAGTCCTGCAGTGTGGATTGCACCCCACCATTCGACTCTCCTCGCCTGGCTTTTCTTAGAGGAGGCACTGGTTGGACTTTCTCCCGACAGTCCCCCCCTTAGACCAAGGTGAGTGTCCCGAGAGAGAACCAGTAATTTCCATTACTACGTGCACTTAACTTTCTTTCCACTGAGTGAAGTTATTCATTCATTCATTCAACAATATAGGCTGTGACTGGCTGTTCCTGTTGCCTTTGCATTTCTGGCTACTCCAGGACACATTTTCTGCAAATTCTGAACCAGTCACTGAGAGTCGAAGGTTTTTATGCTTTCAGAAGTGCCAAGAAAAGTCTCTTTTGTCTTTGAGTAACTGCTGGCTATAGCTCGTCAGTGCATTTTTGGCATTTGCACCCCATCCAAATAAGTTTACGAGTCTCAGTGGGGTGGAAGCTGGAGAGAGCAGGAGAGCTCTGGCCACCCCAGGGAGAGGGAGAAGAAAGGGACGGGCAAGAATGCGAGAGGCCAAGAGCCCTGGGCCGGCTTCCCGAAGCTTCCAGCTGTGGTGCCTGGACCACATTCAGGATGGGGAAAAGACAGAGCAGAGAGAAGCTTTGTGGAGGGATCCCACCTGTCTGGCATGGGTGATGATGAATTCAGGTTTTGGACTGGTCCATCAAAGTCCAAGGCCACCCTGGGAGCTTGTTTCTATGGAGGCTCCCACTCAGCCCAGACAGGCTGTTTTCAGGATTAGAAAATCACTTATTTTGTATGGGTGAGGCTTCTGGAACTCATCATTGCATTTTGTATGATGTCAAAGAGAGGTCATCACTTTGTCACTCACAACCCCATGGTGGCCCCAGAACCCCCATCCGTGAAATGGAGGCCTCTGGTCACTTCATCTTTAAGCCCCTTTCCAGGGCTGAGAGCCTCTGTCTGGATGACTCCTGACTCAAATGATTTAGAGCAGTTAATCTAGGCCTGAGGGGCTGTATCTGCCGGCCTGTCAGGAGGCTCTTTCTGTATATTCAATATTTATCAACGCCTTGGCTGGAAGGGCGATGGTGTGCTGCCCTGGTTTTTGGGGGAATTAACACAAGGTTGAGAGGAACTGCATTTATGTTGGAATCAAGACTTACTGACCTTGAAAAGCTGGAAAATAGACCAAAACTCAAAAGATAAAATGCTGCATTTTTAGCTGAAAATTCACAATTGCACAAATACAGATCAGGTAAACCTGGCCTATGAGCTGTTTGAGCGAAAAGGTGTAGGGGTTTTAGTTCGGGATATATTTACTTACGAGCACAATAAATATTTATGAGGTCTCAGGCACTGATCCAGAAGTGAGGGGCGTAGCAGGGAATAATATGACATCACCCTCATACTGCTTGTGTTCTAGTATCGCAATGCGACGTGGTCCGTAGTCCACAATGTGCAGTACAAATAAGTAGGTTATGTGATCTGAGCTGGCAGTGCGTGGTGAGAGGAACAGATAAAGCAAGGCCACAGGAAACGGGAGGACGCAGGGCTGTGTTAGATGAGGGACTCGGGGGACACTTGGAGGAGGAGGCGTTTGTTCCATTTGGTGTTTGACGCAGCTGCTAAAAAGCACGGAAGTCCTGGGTTCTACGACTAATCAGTCCCCCTAATGAGAGTGACCTGCGTGGATGCCTCCACCTACCTGACCTCTCCTGCGGCGGATTCGGCTGTGCGGGACAGTGCAGGCCTTTCAGGAAACTACCAGGCCTCATTTCAGTAAATCTTCACTTTTCTATCTCTTGTGAGCCTTTGCTCCTTGTGGGACCCCTTGTCACTGACCACTTCCAACTCTGCCACCGCCTGCCATCTGGGAGAACTCTCCAGATGCTTAGGGCTGGCTGCATTTCCTCAGACCCCAACGTGAGGCCCCCGCGCAGTGCCTATAGGGCAACCCGGACTCGCCCAGCCTGACCTCTCCCACTCCCTTCTTTGTTTCCAAGTCCTCTGCTGGCACCGGCTGCCAAGGAAGATTCAAAGGGAACATTTCCTGTTTTATTGATGTTCATCTTCCTAAGTTTGCACAGTGTGTGGCGTAAATGCTAATTTTTCTAGGTGGGAAAAATTTTCTCTCAAACTTCTTGCAATTTTATTAATAATGTAGCAAATGAGACAACATATTCTGAGGGTTTAGTCAATCCCAGGGAGCCGGCCTGGGCCTCTGAGCGCCCGCGTTCTTTCTCCCGCCGTCTCCTGCTCGCTCTCAGGCGGGTAGCCGCCGCGGTGAAGAGCAGAGGGCAGGGGGAATTATGCATGAGCAGAGAGAGGAGACGCTGACCTTCTGTGTTTAAAGGTTAAAATGATTTCCTGGGAAATGGAACAAACTCACTAATCAGAGGCTGTTCTGAATTTTTCTGCAAAAATTAGACCCTGTGGCTCCTTTCACATGCTCTGTTTGTGAGTATATATGTACATGTATTCAACGACTAAGCTGAGTTCAATCTCAATTTATTCAACACCTACTATGTTCCCAGTCCTGGGATGAGCTAGGCTAAAGGGAACACAGAGAAGTAAATCAAACCCCTTGGTCATTGATAACTCCAGTAACCGAAACACACAATAAGCCAGCTTTCAGCTTCACGCTGCTTAAACGGAGTGAGATGGTTATGGCAGGGATTTACAGAAAGGCCAACAACATCAGGGCACGCCATGGAGTCTGCCTCCTTCCACAGCTGTGGTGCTGGTGGTGCAGCAATGCTCGGGGGAAGGTCACAGTACCATGAGGTCTTCGCCATGAGTCTGAATTGCAGAGGTAGTGGTCAGCGTGGACCACAGATGTCATCATTCATTCACTCGCTCAGTAAATGTGTATGGAGTGCACACTCTGTGTCCAGCGTTCCTGTGGGCACTTGGAGACAAACACACATAAGATGCAACTTCTGCCTTCTAAAATATAAGACTGGTAAAGACAGAGACCTTTTCTGTCTTGTTCTCTACCATATTCCCAGGACCTAGGGTGGTGTCTGGCATTGAGTAGAAACATAGTGATGTTTGATGAATGAATGAATGAGTTCATGGTAGAGAGGGAGGCAGACGTGAATATAAATGTTGCATGTCTTGCAGCTCGTGTGTGTGTATGTGTGTACTAAGGCACGGTGAGGACACAAAACAGGGAGAAGTTGGTTTTCCCTGCTGGGTGGGAATGGGATGTGAGAAAAGACTTCACAGGTATATTAGGCAGGATTCTTAGTTTCAGACAAAGAACTTAATTTTGCTAGATTAAGCAAAATTCATTTATTAAAAAATTAGGGAGCTCACAGAATTTCTAGGAGTGCAGAAGGACCAGGTTTGATGCCATGGGCCTAGGAACCATGTTCAAAATGGCACAACAGAGCTGTGTAGTCTGGAGGAGATAGCTTTGCCCCTTTGCTAGACACAGTAATGATGGTTTTTACTACTGACACCACAGTGCTGGGCAGTGGAAACTGCCAGTAGAGCCTAACATTGCTGCCTCCACACACACCAGAATGGATTCTGGACTGTGCATCTTTCTTCCTGCTGCTAGCCCCACATTCAGATTCTGACTTGGGTGTCTATGACCAGGAAAGCTGAGGTCACGTGCCCTTAGGTAACTGCACCCTAGCTGCAAGGGAGTCTGGGAGAGTGACCATCTGGTTTGTATTCTCTTTCCAAAAAAAACTCATGAGGAATTTGTGAAACGTGGAAGGGCATCCAAAGGTGTTAGGTGGTCAAGAAGAAAGAGAAATGATTGCTACAATAGGATAGATGGTCCTAGTTTGCAGGGGATAAAGCTGGAGATGTGACGGGGGAAGATTATGCAGAGCTTTGCACACCTTGTTTAAACGTTTATATTCTTACCCATAAACAATTGGGAGCCACTGATGGGTTTTAGGCAGGGGAGTGTCATGGTCACGTCTGCACTTTAGACTGATGACCCTGAAGGCAGAGTAGGGAGGCTGGGTGAGAAGGCCTGGGGCTGGAGGCAGGAGGGCCAGTTGTTGGGGAGAGGGGATCCAGGGAGGCAGATCTGGTATGAGCTGCTGAGAGCCTGAAGTGGGCAATGGGAAAGGAAGTGGAGAGGGCGCAGCAGTAGGAGGGATGCTTCCAGAAGGAATTCACGGGACTAGTGAAGGAGAAGTTATCAAGAACAACCCCTAGGTTTCTGGCTTGGGTGGACGGGGAGGGTGACACTGGCTGTCTTTGAGAGAGGCAGCGAGGAACAGGGTCTGGTAGGGAAACAGAAGCTGCAGGAGAGAGAGTAACGGAGAGGGAGCGTCTTAGAGAAGGAAGCTTGAGCGAGGGGAGGGTTTGCCTTCCTCTGAGACCAGAGGAGGAAGAGGAGGCTGGCTGTATATACAGGTGCGTTTTTGGACACTAATTCAGGAAGTTGGGGATTTTATGTGGGAGGGACTCACATTTTCCTAGTTCCTTCTGCCCCAGGCCCTCCCCCCCCCATGGCTCTGTGTGAATCACCTCCCTTCCCTCTTCCTGGAGCTCAGAGGTCAGCGAAGTCTTTCCTAAAGTAGCAGATAGAAAATAATATGGCTTTATGGGCTGTAGGGCCTCTGTCTGGAACACTCAACTCTGCCGGTGTGGAGTGAAAGCGGCCATTGATGAGCAGTGATTGCAATGGTGAGGCTGTGTTCCAATAGACTATTTGTTAAAACTCGCCGGGCCATAGGTGCTGACCGCTGGTCTAGCTGGTTCTCGTCCTGACCTCCGGAAATGCTCTCATTGCACTTTGTACTTTTCCTTCAGAGAACTCATCTCAACCATAGTTCATGATTCGTCTAATTACGTGTCTGGCAGCGGCTCCAGTGTTAGTGGTGCGGCGGGGGCTGTGCTCGTCCTGTCCTGGTGCCTTCCCAGGGCCAGCACGTGTGGGGACCGGCAGGTATCATGTGTTCCCTGTGTGCCAGGTGCCGTTCTAAGAGCTTTCATTTATTAATTCACTAAACTGCTCAGTAATTCCAGTCGGTAGACTCTGCCATTATTCCCATTACACAGATAAGGAAGCTGAGGCTGGAGAAGATAAATGACTTACGTGAAATCACATTACTGGAAAACGGAGGGGCCAATATTTGGACTTAGTCTGGCTCTACCGAGTGACTCTTTATGACACCACTTTGCCTCGTGACAAGTCCTGCTGAAAAGTGAACCAAGTGAATTAGACGTCGTGTGCCTCACCTGATAGAAGCTGGCATTGTCACTGTGGGGGAGGGGGGTGGGAGCTGACTGCTGACAGGTGGTGGCCTTGCCCTGGGGCCCGGGTGAGGGTGGAGCCGCTCTGCAAACTGTGGGCTTTCCTCCAGACATGCGCAGTAGCGGCGGCAAGGCAAGAACAGGCTGAGGTCTGTGCTGATGCAGGTTAGGGATTTGCCAAGAGGTTGTCTGGGATCAGAGCAGCATCCTGAATGGCAGTGGACCCTGGATCACACAGCTCTAGGATCAGTTGCCTTATCAGGGCTTTGCTTTTCTTGCATACAAAATGGGGATAGGAAGACCTATGCTGCAGTGTTTTGGTGGCAATCAGAGCAAATTCATCTTAAGTGCTGCCTTGTAATAGAAGCTCAACAGATTGGCCCTGTTCTCTTTCCCGAGAGCTTGTTGCTTATGGGACAATATCCAGTCCTGGACATTTAAGCCCTGCCTTAGGAAGCTGCACCTCCTCCTGTTTCACTGTGTGTCTGTGCCCCTCCTTTCCTGGCCACAGCAAATGTTCTCAGCTCCAACCAGGTAGTACCTAGCACAGACTATGTCCTGTCTGCTATGACTTTGGGCCCACACCCACTGAGATGTGTATGGTGTGTGTATGGTGTGTGTATTGGTGTTTTTTGGGAGAAGAGTGTATACCATTGCTTCTGCTCTATGTGGGAGTGGGCGCATTCCCAGGTGTGTCTGCTGATATGAATTTATATGCATATAGATGCATTTATATATATGTACAGAGAACTCAAATGACAACCTTCAGTTCCTGTGGTTGAGACAAGTTTCTTTCATGATGTTATTGATAATAAAAAGTAAAAAGGCAACCATGGGGCAAAGTTGATCAATTCTTTAGAGCATAGGGATCATAATGTGTAATAAACCCAGAAACCAAGCAGGTTGTAAAGAACTAAGAGAACAAGTCATATCTGACAAGATGAATTTTAGCAGAGGTAAAAGAAATACACACACACACACACACACACACACACACATGCATTCATAAAACCAACTGTGCAAGTCCATAGTAGAAGAAGAAGAGGCTAAATAACTGTTAAGGTGAAGAAACCCTGGAGGTTTGGTTAAAGGAAAGCTCAATCCAGGTGAAAGTGTGCAGGGTTGGGCTGAGCCTTTGTCTCCTTCCCTTACCCCGAGGCCCCCTCCACCCCAGCCAATACAGCAATGCAGAAGCCATGGAATTTTTGACACAGTGCTTTCTGATCATTTTCCTTTTAAAAAGATGTGGTTTTAAGTCCACAGATTGAAACTAATGGCTCTCTAATGAAAGATCCCCAGTCCCTGTGAAAGTCACAGAATCTCCACATCAACAATGTGAACTCTGATTGTGTTAGTAAAAACACATGTTCAGACCTTAGCAGGCTGACAATCCTACTACACACAGCGCTGGTCAGGCCCCTCCAGAAGTTGAGCTCTGGGTGCCACAGGAGTGCAGCATTGTCCAACTTGGGTGCGTGGGAAGGAGTCAAGGAGATCAAGAGGATGCATGTTGGGAGGGAATTTTATGGATCTCCTGTGTTTGTGTCCGTCTTCAGAACAGGAGTAACTTTTTAAGGGTGTTGTATAGCTGCAGCAGCTTTGGCAGATGGAGATAAGGTATCACTTTGGGGAAGAGGGCAGATTTGTTTCCCAACTAGGATAATAAAGATGATGTCTCCTCCAGGGCAAACGTTGGGCAAGCTTTTTAGCAGCTCCTGTATAGTATTGGGGTTTTCCTGAGCTCATATTTTCTCACTACGTGCACAAAATTCACCTTGGATGGCCCCCGTGCTTTGGGATTTGGAAAGCAAGGGGAACTGAGGCAAACATGAAGCTCATACATCCTTCTGTGCCATCAGTAATAAGGTCCTTTGTCTCTGACCTAGAAGTCTTCTGTCTTTGGCCAGCATCTGTGAAACTATGGCAGGTTAGCCTGTTAGCTTGAAAGCAGGGAAAATATCTCAGAATTTTCACAATTTTTGCTAATGAGAAGATTCAGAATATTGCATGATGAAGAACTGATGGAAAAGAAGTTTAGTCAAGGAGAGAAAAGAATCACAGGGCAGCCAAGAGTTGTTCTCAGATACCTGAATGGATCATGTGAAGGAGTGCTTAGATGTCTGTATGACTTCAGAAAGCAGCACTAGGAGCAGCAGATAGAAATTTCACGGTGGATGATTTGGTTGAACTCAAGGGAATGCTTTCTAATATGTGGAGTTGTGTAGCAGAATTTTGAGATGTTTTGTGAGTAGTGAGCACTCATCAGTACCTGCTGGAGATGTTTTAGAAGGGAATTTTTGACTGCGTCTTAGGGTAGAATAAACAACCCCTGAGACCCCTGCTGTTGTGGGCTTTTGAGAGTTGATGATATTTTTAGTGTCTAGAAATTCATCAGCTGAGACATCTTTTGGGACCTTCAGTCTGAGGTGAAAGTGCTTTAGGAAGCCAGGTGTCTTGTCCTAAATTCCATGACCCTCTGTCTGCACTGCTGGCTTGGACTGAAGGGAACACAGAGAAGGACTGAGGGTGGCCGAGGCAGAACATTCCAGTGACTCTTGCCTCCTCCAGCCCTTCTCTCATGTGGGTTTTTTTTTTTCCTGTTTTATCATCTTCGGCAAATAGTAATTAAGTGTGTAGCGTGTGGTATTCATAGAGGGAATTAATGAAATACAAAATTTCATCTTTGACTTTTCTTTGTATGTATTTTGATTCTTTCATTCATTTCACAAGCTATTATTGAAAACCTACCTTGTACTAAAACACAAAGGTTAATAAAACATAGTTCTTGCCTTTAAGAATCCATAATTTATTTGGGAAGACAGGATCCACATGCAGGAAAAATATCTAAAACACAAGGGCATATTATAAGTGTATGATGGAATATAAATTCATGAGATCTGTATGTTTACAGACATTGCCCTTTTTCCAGAACTCAGACGAGGATTATGTGGTCACTACCCCAATCTCCTCTCTGCAATGAAGGAAGAAAGCAAGCTCACAGGCTGGGTGAGGAAGAGGAGTTTTCTAGGGAAGGGCTGAAGAGCTCGCTACTGGATGTCTTCAGGATGAGAAGGAAATTGACAAAGGAGGGTTTCAATAAATATGACTGTAAACTATGTATTTGGAGACCTGTTGGTGCCTTTTTCTTACAGCGTGTTGTCTACAGAAAATCAGAGCCAGCCCAGGGCATGCAGTGGTGGTGTGCCCTTCTTACCTGCTTTGGAAGTGTCCCTTCTGCCCAAAGTCCCATAGCCCCCTCTTTGCATCTCTGCAACTGCAGACCTGGCTGTAAGAATCCTTGCACCCCGTTTTCACTCAAACGAAGTTTCCAGTCTCACATCTAGGGCTATTTCCTAAGTGACAAAGACGGCATTGCAGAGTCACATAAGTGAATAAAATATTTATGATGAACCTGGGAAGTTAGTTTAATCACATATATCTCTTTCCTCTTGTGTATTAATTAATCCTAATAAATCCCCCTAACTCTTTTTCCCCTGCCACATCAATATTGCTCCAAAAAGGCATCTATGTGGAAGACAAGCTGAGGGGCTGTTTCAGGATCATCCTAAATGAACAAGTCCTAAATATTTCAGATGGAGCCATGAGTGTAGCAGATCCATCATCAGAGAATGTGATCATGATGATTTCATGATGAATGTCTGTTTTTATACTTGAAGTCTGCCCTGTACTCACTCTGGTTGCTGAGACCTTCTCTGTTATAACAGAAACCCAGCAGGATGAGTCAGGCTTGAATCCATCAGAATGAAACCTGATGCTCTACCATCAGCACCCACTACAACATTACCAAATTGTTTGGCTACGTCATGCCAGAGGGTGAGGAGATGCTGGGGAGATGTATCGGAAATTATGAACCTTTTGTAGCTCTGGCAACTACGATAAATCTGTTTCTGTAGTCAAATGATGGGTTTTGCTCTGAAAATGAAGAAAACCAACACCAACACCGACAAAATCTAACACTGAGAGGAGCTGTTGCAGATGAATCTTACAGAACAAGACCTCCGTATTTCCTTCTCATTTAGACTTGTCAAATTTCCCAAGGTTTCCAGAGTATCTTTTGAATTAGTTTCCTTATGGAGAGCTGATATTTTTTACTCCGATGATTTTGAACTCTTGTTAATTTCTGACATCTATTTCCCAGGAAAAAATAATCTGATTGAGGAGGCAAATAAGAATAGTGCTGGGAAGATCCTGGGGAGACAGTAACATAGTCCCTCACTTCCAGTTTCTCCAAGCATGGTGGGAGACGCGGGGGTGTTGGGAGAGCAAGGTGTGCACCTGTCGTAGTGCAGCCAGAGACATGCAGGCGTGGAGTGGATGATGGCAGAAGCAACGGAGGAGAGAAGCAGGGGCCAGGGCGCAGAGGGCTTTTTATCCCAGTAGTTCTCAAGCCAGGCAGCTCATGAAAACCTCCTGGGGAGATTTAAAAAAAAAAAAATACCTTTGCCAAATCCTACTTCAGACTGATGTATTTTTTTAATAATTTATGCCTTAGAGTGAATTAATTCAATTAGATTGCTTTCCTTCTCAACTCTAGTCAAGACTATGGAATAAATGGAAGTTTTGTTTGGGGGAGTTAATTAACCTTGGAGCATGGATTAATTAATTAATTAATTAAGCAACCACTTGAGCGTTATTTTTTCCAACATTGTGCTAGAATGACGAGATAAGAAAGTCCTTGCCCCACCGTACTTTGAAGAGCTCACCCACCAGGGTGACTGTAGGCAGGTAAACGGATGTTGTACAATATGTACTGCCCTGGGATCAGAAAAGTTCTCTCATCGAGAGAGAACCCAGCTCCTTACTTATTGTCTTTTACATTCACACCTTTGGCTTTTACGATGACCCTTGGACCTTAACCATCCACCAGCCTTGGGTCTTGCTGGGCTGTGCTTTCTGACAAGCAAGAGGGTGGAGCATTTTCCCCATGTGGAGCATTTAGGTGGATACAGGAAGTTGTGTTCTAAAGGAGTGATAAGGACTTTGATAGAGCAGGGCAGCCAGGATTGGCATCAGAGAGAAGGGAAGAGGCTGAGAACTAGGCAACTAGTGAATGGTATGACTGGAACTGGCAGGATAAAAGCAGTTTGGAGATACTCTGGAAGGGTTGCTTTTTTATGATTTCTCCTAACAGCTAACATGGGCCTGTCAGGTGCCTTCAAGTGGCTGAAATAAAACGGGTACTAATTGCCACATGTATAACATTCTTTCTTTGAGAAAATACACTCTGTGCTAAGAAAGAGAGCAAAGTGGAAATCAAAGACATTTGGATTCATATGAAATGGTGGCTTTCTTGATGCTTTTCTTTTGCATCATCAAGTAAATGGAATGTTAAGGTGCCAACACCTTATGATTACTTAACCTTTCTGTTTATAGGGTAGAAAAGGAGAACTCTTACTGTTTTGATGATCACTAAAAATATTTCAAGAAAACGTTAATTTACTTTTTTGCCTTGGTAATGGAGTACAGTGACTATTATGGACTATTTGTTTCCCACAACCTAAATGGCCTCATATTTTGATGTTTTAATCATATGGGCTCTTGTGTTATTTACTAATTGCATCATATATGGAACTTTCCTCCTGAAGGAGCCTATGAATTCCTTGGGAAGCAGAATGTATTTCCTACCTCTTGACCACCCCTACAAAGCCTAGCCTGTTGGTTTGGACATTAGCAGTGACCCATAAGGAACTGTGAATCAGACTAGAATGACCAAGGAACACCAATTCTTAGGCTGTTTTAGTTTTCTGATGAGTGAGGTACCACGGATGCTTCCTCATAAGAGTTGGTGATCAACGACAAAGAATTAAGAATAGAAACTGCAACATATTAAAAATGTAAATTCCTTGTCAAGGCATAAGGAGAGCCACTTAAAGTAAGGTTATTAGCTGATTAAATATGAGTGTTCCCCCCATTTGAGTGCTCCTTTATTCGATGGATGCATGTTGGTGATTTTTGGAGACTGCAGTTATGACCCACTCAGGTGGTTCATGTGCTGTTTGGACAGAGGTTCAACTGCTTCACCTCCCTCACTGCTTGGGGAGCATCCATGCTGGTGAGGGTTGGATTTGGCAGTTAAGTCTAGACTTCGGAATCTGCAGGGGGAAGGGATTGGGAGGGGAAAGATTTCTTGTGTAGGAAACATTTGTTTCATGTCAACTCAGTATTTTGACTAAGCATTCTTTTTCTGCTGAAGGGAGACAGGACCAGGATAACCAACATCCACAAGGGTAATCATTTTATAAAAAATCAATGCCACAGGCCATATTGTGCAGGGCAAACTACATGTGGGCTCATGTACACACTCATGCCCTTCCATGACACATACATGTTCTCCTTCTGGAGTAAGTACGGCATAGGCAAGTATCATACTGGTCTGGCCTTCGCTGATCTGTTTGCCTTTTTTTGAAAGAAGGTTTTAGCGGTTCAATTTAGTCTTGTTTACTTGAAATGTTGGGTTTGAACTTTGGTTATATGGCTAGAGGTTGGAAGGCCTTGGAAAATGTGAGCATTCTGACTAAATCCAAAAGCAAAATCACATCAACTAAGACACAGACAGAAAGGGACTACCTTTTACTCCAAGAAGCAAGTTAGGGTAGACAAGAAATGCCTTTCAACTCTGGAAAAGATGAAAAAAATGTTTAGAAGTAAAAACTCATAAGGTAAAAATCTTGTATCCAAAAATGTCACAAAAATTCCAGCAGAATATTATAAGCAAATTGACTTTTGTATAAGCTCCATTTCAAGTTATTGTGTACCTTTTACCATGTGACTTCCTACTTCTAGTTTTTGTTAAATCAAGACTATGCTTTACTATCAGTCCATTTAAGTGATATAAATTAGGGTTTTCAATCATATTAAATGAAAATTTATTGTGGTAAAAGAAAGGGAGCATCAAGAGAATCTGTTTGTTAGGAACATTCTAGAGGGTTAGAACTTCTTTCCCAGTGGCAGTGCTTACAGAATAACCTTCCAGATTAATAAAAAAAAAATGATTAGGTCTCTCCCAAAATATTTTAAATAATTTATAGTTTATGAGATTACAGATTACTTCACAAAGAGATCATCTAGTGATTGGAGTTTACAGAAAGAAAAACTAAAATATAGAGAAAAATTGGTTTTGGATTTCCATAATGTAGAAACTACGGGAAAAATTAAATCCAGTTTTTGAGAGGTCAAGTGAACCAACATAATTTGCATACACAGCAACCAGTGATAAAATATCTTATGTTTTATGGGTTGGGTATAATGCCCAGCAAACCAAATGTGCTTAATAAATCTTAAATGGTATCCACAATAATCCCTTGCAGCAAGTTAATACTACCACTTCGGGAAACCTTATTAACCCTTTAACTAGTTATTTCATTGAGTGAAGAGGAGAAAGTGTTCATTGGACAAGAAGGGTGTGGTGGAAATATTTTTCCCCACAGAGAACAGATGTCTCGCCTCTCATTGGGATAATCGATTCTAATATTATTAAACACAGGCCCAATAAATCTACCCTTGGAATTTTCTGATACAAATACGATATACCTACCACTGCTCAATATCTTTCTTATGTGAAGTAATAAAACTGATTCAATATGAAATCTTGTACTTTACATGTAAATTGGATTGCTATGGGCCATTAGACTCTTTACATAAACAATATATTTTGTTTAAAAGAAAAAAAAGCTGTGCTCAGTTTAACATTCTGAAAGTTCATAATGTGCAAAATCACATTAGCAGAGTAAATGGTGTTGGAAAGGAATCGTGGCCTGGCCAACACAGGTGTAAAGGAGAAAGGCCTCGTACCTTCCAGTAACACAACTCTGCTCCCACGGGTCGTTTTAACAAGAGGGCTGCCAACAGGTGAAAGTGCACTAATGTCAGGTGTAATTAAAACCCTTAATTCCAGAATCATTCTCTGAAGCATTCACAGTGTACCTTGCCCAGGGGCTGAAGCAAAGAAGCCTCACCACGGCAGCAAATTATTTGCCTCTGCAACAAGACAGCAATTGCTGCACAGAAAGGTGATGACATATTCAGGCCAAGTCTGGCAATGCAATATGATGTCACAGGGTCCATTTGTGATATTAGATAATAGCCTTCATTCTGGTAGGTCAGTATCTCATTCCTTGGCTTATTTACCTCCTTTATGTACAAAATTTGCAAACCAGAACTCAGTAGGCAAACCTTACCCAAACATACTGCAGCATTTGCATCTTGGCCTCCTTTGTAACACTGATCCTTGTGCTCTGCCACAGCTGTCAGAGTAATGGCTTTTTTTCCTTTTTATCTGGGTTGGCTTTATTCCCAGATTCCAAATGAAAGAGACAGCATTTTACTTGACCACCCCATTCCAACCGTTAAACACTGTGCCTTCAGGCTCCGATGCGCTAATGGTCGATTAAAGTTGATAACAGTCTGTCCAATTTCCATTTTTTAACATTCAGCCTGCTGAAATTGTAATATTGTGAAAATCTGAAGTCTTCAGGACCTGCCTGAGAATCTGTCTGGATGTCAACACATAATAATAAACAAGGGAAAAAAAGTATTGCCAACAGGCCTTCGCGTTTGCAGAGCTCGGGTTAGCTGTGTGGTCTAGCCAAGTTTGTGTAGAGTCGAAGTAGATGATGGATCAACTGGTCTATCAAACAAGATGTGGAGTGCAGCCACTCACAGGGTGGTTTATATCTGTAGAAGGAAAACATCCTCAAAAACTCTTTAAACCATGAAAGGCATATGCATTCCTTGCTTATGTACCTTTGCCAAATATTTACACAATATTTACGACATGTAATTGTCAAAGCTATACATACGGTTTTGCAGATTGGCTTTACTTCATCCTCTTATTAAAAGCTTTCCTTACCTTGTTTGGCAGACACATAAGTCATAGCTCCTAGACCTTGTTGTTAGGGCTGAAGGGTCACAGGGATACAAATCTAATGGAAATATTTTCAGAAATCTGATTTCCCAGTGGATTGCGATAAAATAGTTTGACAGAATCTTTTTTAAACCAACAGTGGTCTTTCTTGAACCTTAGAAAAATAGAACTAAAACCAGGGATTCTGAGATGGATTTGGAGACCAGTAGAATTCTGAGATAAGCAGTTTGATCCCAGTCTTCCACGTAATGGAAAAAAAAATAATTTCACCACGAGCCATACTCCCTGTGTCTGTAGTGAGCAGACTCTACTCAGCTCCTTTCATTGTGCTAGTCAGCTTGCCTTTCTTAGCCATGCTTGGATTCTTTCTCTGAACGTGAATGATCTCCCAGAGTTCTCATCTTTGGTAGGCTGGTCTCATCTTTTTCAATCAATTGCTCAGCTCTAGGATGCTTTTTTCATGTTGGGGAAGCAATTGCCCATTTTCTGAGTCTTTGCTGCTGAAGTAAGTGCAGATGAGTCCTTCAGACTCTGCCAAATTTATCACTGCCGATAAATATGACATTTCTGGGAATGTGGCTTCAATCTCCTTTCCTTGCCAGGCTGAAATGAGGACTGGGGAATAGCAGGGGCCAAATACTTTGTCCTCTGTCTTATCATCACATCACAGAGGGTGTGCTTGCTTTTTAATTTTTTTTAGACAAATAATCTTTACATCTGTTTTTTTAGACAAAAATATCTTTATATTTAAAAGAGATAGTATAGCTTAAAAAACAAGATTCACTCTTCCCCTGTCCGACAACTTGAACTCTGACTCCCTTATACTTCATCTCTGCCCTGGGGGGCCTTGTCTTCAAGAGAAGGGAACATCCACACTTTCTCACATGCAACGAGGAAACAGAAGAGCATGTAGATGTTTTACATCAAAAATTCAAAATCAAAAAGGTGCTATGATTCCAGAATTTTTCTTTCTCCTTGTTTTAGACTATGGTAGCCTAAAGTCTGCCCCATAGCTCTTAAGCACTGATGACATTTATCTTTATTGTTCTTTTTATCATGTTATTGAAGATGTTGGTGCTTGATGTTTATTGCTGGAATGTTTTTGAATTCCTGGAAGCCCATACTTCAGACAATGTGTGCAAATTAAAGGGAACAGAAATACTCCATCTTCAGGGACTGTCTTTATTTCCTAGAATTAGCTATCGATATTTGCCTGGTAGAAGCTTTAGGTCACAAGCTTTCTGCCTCAAAAATCCGTTTCTATTTACATGTCTGCCCTAGTCTCATTGATTTTCTTCTACCTCTCCAGAAACCCATGAAAAATCCTGGCACGTTAGATGACAATAATAATAGTAGCAGTTAACACCTACATAGCACATTGTTATTTGCCAGATACTCTTCTCAGCATGTTCCATTTAATCTTTATGACAACTCTGTGAGGTAGGTACCATTATTCTCCCCATTACACAGATGAAGAAATTGAGGCACAGATTGGTTATGTAATTTGCCCAAGGCCACAGAGCTAGTAAGTGGTGGAGGTGAGATTTGAACTCGGGAAGTCTGACTGGAGAATCTTCTGCTTAGTTTATCCTATGCGTGAACTTCTGAAGACCTCATGTTTTCCTGGCCTCTGGGCCTTCTGCCTTGCTTTGTCCTTGAGTGTCTCCCTCTCTGTGTGGCCTTTATTCTGACTGCTCGCCTGGACCCCCTGCCCACAGAGGCCCATCCCTGCAGGCTCAGCCCCACCTGAAACCCTGGAGATGCCTGATCCTCACTTAAGAGCCCATTGCCATCAGCTGGGATGTCTGCGGTGAGGCACTTCCCAGAGCCTTATGTTGAAATTACCATGGAATATTTGGGTCTTCTGTGTGCCCCTGAGTTGTAGCATTACCCTATTTCTGTTGCATGTGCTCACTTGTGAAGTTTTCTGATCATCCCTCTACATCCCTTGTAGCATGTGAGCCTGGCTTTGTGTTCTGTTACTTCAAAAAGATCAAAAGCCCCTGATCTAGATCCATCTCTGAAGTGTCTTCTATAGTTCTTTAAGATAATGCTTGATAATGCAAAATGAGTGGGAAAGAGAGAAATTACAATAGGAGTTTGGAAGAAAATAGAAAATAATTAGAATAACAATTAGAAGAAAGCAAAAAAAAAAAAAAGAATCTGTTATGCAACATCTTCTGAATTGGGTAATTTATAGGAAAGTGTTTGAAAAGCCTACAATGCTCTCCAGTGGGAGGTGGCATTATTATGATAATTGTTGCATTTGTTTTATTATTCTCACCTCAGGATTCTGGTTTCTGCCAAAGTTGAACATAGACATAAATCGGTAGATGGATTGGACTTCCTGAAGGCTGGGATGCTGGTGAGCACCCCACGGGCGGGGAAGCTGTCTTCTCCTGCCTCTCCAGTGAGCACCCTGAAGATCAAGGGAACATTCAGTCAGTTCCTGAAGGAGCAACCAGGAGCGGAAGGAAAAGACCCATCTGTGCAGTAAACAGGAGAGGGGAAGGGTCAATTCCCAAATCAAGGCCATGTAGGATCAGTTCAAACTGCAGGGAAAAGATACCCGCCTCCAAGACACAGAACAATTCCAACCTGACAAAGGGGTTAGGGAGAATCAGAAGCACTCTTGCAAATATAGCAGAGAAAGAGGCGAGGCTGGAGGAAAAATAGGCCAAGTAATAAGCGCGAAAGGGGATTGAAGCTAGTAATGACTCAAAAACGGCTGAGCTGCCGAACCTATTTAAAAATCCTCTTAAAAACAGAAGCAGAGAAGAAAAGAATCATGGATGGAAGTGGCACAGGGATGACCTTGAAGAATAATTAAACCAAAACCAAGTGAGGGGCTATTTTGCAGCTCAGAACATAGAGAAATCAGTGTTGGATGGCAGGATTCCGAAGGCATTAAGGGAGCTTGTGCTCTCTAAGCTAATTAGTTCACACATTTACAGTTATTTTGGGGAAAAGTAATAGGGATCTAAGGATGTTAAGAAGAGAAGAGGAGATAAAAGGTGGTTTCAATCTTGAACCAAGACAGAAGCCTTATGGAAATGCAGTGCAGTACAGCTGATGTCAACACGCAATGGGGGACCTGAAGGAGGGACCCCAGCATCTACAGGGTAATGGGATCATTGGCAAGAACCATGATTGATTTTTTTCCAAGAACAAAAGAGGTCCAACAATTGATTTTTTCCTGTGCACAGGAATTGGCTGAATTTTAAAAGATAGCGTAAATCTTTGAACTTTACTCACACATTTGGCACTAATGTTCACATTATTTATTTTCAAAGCTGGGACAGCTTGGCTGTATGGGTTCTTGCCACATGGATCCAGAGTGGCTAGAAAACCATATCAAATGAGAGGCAGGTGGCAGTATATTCAGCTCATGGTTGGGTGGTGAATAAATCATCCAGGTTAATGAAACCTTCAGGTGATTCTCAAATGGAGGATTCTGAAAGATTCTGAGAATGTGAAGTCCTGCACAATGAGATCAGGAAATTTAAGGTGAGATTTGGCTAAGGGTAAGACTAGATGCCATCTTACTAATGTCACTGAGCTTGAAAATATTCTTCCTTCGGATGGATGACTGGATCACATGAGTTCTCATGATCCTTCCATATATGAGATTTTATAATTCTGGGAATAGTGGTTGCCATAATTTTTGAATAGTTAAAGGGAGGCAGACTATCTAGGGCTCAGGTTGGAATCCCAAAGAAAGAGGAGTTATCCCAGCGTATAAGGATCTCAGACTCTTGGGTATTCTTCTTTCTTTATCTCATGCTATGCTTCAGTTCTAAGACTAAATGTGCCCCTTCCATCTTAAAGCCTTGTGCTTTTAATCTCATAACCTATAACCCATCTGATTCCTGCATACCCCATTGTTATTCCCAACTTGAGCCTGACACCATTTTAGGTAGTGTTTTCCCTGTTAGAGTGCAGAGAAAGTAAAATGTTAAGCATATAGAGGCCAAAAGGAATACACAATCTAGTATTTTTGTGATTGATTCAGAATCCTCATGGACAAAGCCACATAAGTCTGTAGGATTCTGAATGGGTAGAATGAAAAAGTGATCAGTGTGGATACCTGGCTCATAATCCTCCTGAAAGTGCTCTTCCTGTATGATGTCATTGCCTTTGAAGCTTCTGGGGCAGAGTCTTTTCCATTTTTCAGATGAAAATATTGAAGCACAAGTCAAGGGACTTCTGCTTTCAGTTCTGACATGCAAAGAGCTTGGGAGTGATCACTCACATTCTCACAAGAAGAAAAAAGTTGAACAAACTGAAAAATCAATGACTTTTTTTGGACCTACCAGAGAATGAAGTTACAGAGCAAACCACCACTTTGAAATCTAGAGAGACAGGTGAATAACAAAAAAATCACAGCTGAAATCTGCTTACCTAGAGCAGAAGTGACCTAATTGGTAATTTTGATAAATTTAAGAAGACTAGTATCAAAGTGAAAAACTCCTGGGTTCACAGTGTTAGAGAGGGTCTTGTGCTTTTCTGGGTTTTACCTCTGCGAATCCTACCAGGTTCTCACAGTGAAGAGCCAAGGAAGATCTCTTCATGGCTCTGGCAGGTGGAGGTGAAAAGTCACCATTATAAAATGAGTCTAAAAGTCTACAGCATTCTCTTAAAAAAAAAAAAAAGCCTACTGTCCTGGGACAAAAACTTTAGTAGTGACTTATCCCACTTGGAGCAGGGTGTGGAGGGGCATTTACCTGACTTCAGTCCCCTCTAGACTTCCTATCTAGAAGGGGTGGGGAAAAACAACATTCACACTTGTGAATGTCATAACCCAGGGCTATGAACTACTTAAAGACTAGGATTTAATCAGAAGATTATGGAATGCTTTCCTTTTCTCACATCTTGTTATTATACCAACAGGGCTCTGGTATAATAACAGTGGATTACAGTTGAAAGACCTACAGAATGCAAACTCCATCTAAGATGGAGTTATTAGGGAAGCTCAAAAGCAACAGGGGAAATAAAAATAAGAATACTGGAGGAATTTGAAGTCTCTGGTATCTACAGCTACAGAAAATATTAAGCACAGCCCAACTCCTAGCCAGAGTCACATAAAACGTCACCTTTACCCACTTACCTCAGTTCCTGTTGCCCCATCCATCATGTACGGCTTTCAGCTAAATGTTACAAGGCATGCTAAAAAGCCAGAGAAGAAGAGTGGAAGAAACAAAGCAAGCATTAAAACCAGACTCAGATATGAAACAGATGCTGTAATTATCAGACAGAGAATTTAAAGTAACTGTGATTAATATTTTAAGGGTCCTAATGTAAAAGGTAGACAACATGCAAGAACAGATTGGTAATGTAAACAGAGATGGAAACTCCAAGAAAGAATCAAAAGGAGATACTATAAATCAAAACTACTGTAACAAAAATGAAGAATGTCTTTGATAGGCTCATAAATAAATTGGATACAGCTGTGGTAAGAATCATTGAGCTTGAAAACATGCCAGTAGAAATTCCCCAAATTGAAATGCAAAGAGAAGGAAAAGAATGGATAACAGGCATCCAAGTACCATGGGTGGATTTTAAAGGGTGTTACAGGGACATAATTAGAATACCAGGAAGAAGAAAGAGAGAATGGATCAGAAGAAATATTTAAAGTAATAGTGGCTGAGAATTTTTAAAAATTAAAGATAGATACCAAACCACCCATCTATGAAGCTTAGAGAACATAAAGCAGGATAAATACCAAAAGACCTACACCTAGGCATGTATTTAAATGGTAGAAAACCAAATACAGAGACCAAATCTTGAAAGAAATAAGATAAAATAAACTATATTACTTATAAGAGAATATGGACAAGAATTATGGCAGACTTCTCGTGAGGAATGATGTAAGCAAGAAGAGAGTGGAGTTCAAGTGTTGAAAGAACAAAACCCCACCAACCTAGAATTCTATATTCAGAGAAATAGTCCTTCAGAATTAAAGGAAAAATAAAGAATTTCTTACAGGAGGAAAAACTGAGGGAGTTCGGTGGCAGAAGATCTGCCCTGCAAAATATGTTAAAAAGAAGTTTTTCAGGAATAAGAAAAATTACATAGGTCAGAAACTCAGATCAACCTAAATAAATGAAGAGTATCAGAGGAGGAATAAGGGAAAGTAAAATGAAATTCTTTATATTCCTTATTTTTAGCTGATCTAAAACATAACTATGTTGAAATAATAATTTTTTTTGGCTAATTATGGCTTATGGGTAAGTGAAATGAATAACAGCAATGTCATACGGAACAGGAACAAGGAACTGGGAATATTCTGTTATAAAGCACTTTTACTAAATGTGAAGAAGCGCACTGTTATTTGAAGGTGGGCTTACATTAATTAAAAATGTACATTTCAACACTAGGGCAACCACTAAAAGTATTTTAGAAAGAAGAATAATTGATACACTAAGAGATGAGAGAAAACTGAATTATGTAAAATACTCAATTAAAAATGGAAAAATTTGGGAGGTTGAGTTGGGAAGATTGCTTGAGGCCCAGAGTTTGAGACCAGCCTAGGCAACATAGTCAGATACCATCTCTATAAAAAATAATTGAAAAAAATTAGCCAGGCATGGTGATACTCACCTGTAGTTCTAGCTACTTAAGAGACTGAGGCAGGAGGACTGCTTGAGCCGAGAAGTTTGAGATTACAGTGAGCTGGGATTGGGCCACTGCACCTCAGCCTGGGCAACAGAGGGAGACCCTATTTCAAATAAACAAACAAACAAACAAACAAACAAACAAATAAATAAATCTAAGCCAGAAAAAGGGCAAAAAGGGCACCAAAAAGAAACAAAGAACTAGTGCAATGAATAGAAACAGTTACAAATATTGTAGATATTAATCCAACTGTATCAATATTTAAATGTAAATACCCCAGTTAATATACCAATTAAATATACCGATTAAAAGACATTGTCAGAGCAGCTAAAAAACAAGACTCAATTATATTTTGGCTAAAAGAAAATTGCTTTAAATGTAATGACTCAGCTGTGTTAAAAGTAAAGAGATGGGGAAATATATACCAAGTTAACAATTTTAAAAAGCTGGAGTAACTATATTAATTGCAGAAAAAGCAGACTTCAGAAACAGGAAAATTATTAGAAATAAGGAGGGACATTATATAATGACAAAGGGGTCAGTTCTCCAAGAAGACATAACAATTCTTTTTATTTTTTTATTTATTTTTTAATTTTTTATAACATTTTAATTTTTTTTCAGCTCATTATGGGGGTACAAAAGTTCAGGTTATATATATTGCCCAGGCCCCCCCAGCCCCCCGAGTCTGAGCTTCAAGCGTAATGTGTATACAACTAACAAAAGAGCGCCAAAATACAGAGACTGGTAGAACTGCAAGGAGAAATGGACAAGTCCATTACTATGGTTGGAGACTTCAGTACCCTGCTTTCAGTAACTGATAGATCAAGCAGGCTGAAAATCAGTAAGGATGTAGTTGATCTGAATAGCACTATCAATCACCTTGATCAAATTGACATTTATAGAATATTCCATCTAAGAACAACAGACTACACATTTTTCTGAAGTTCACACAGAGCATTCATCAAAAATACTATATTCTGGGGCATAGAACAGACTTAACAAATTTAAAATGATAGAAATCATACAAAGTATGTTCTCAGACCACAACAAAACTAAATTAGGAATCAGTAACAGAAAGATAGCTGGAAAACATTCAAATATTTGGAAATTAAACGAAACACTTCTAAATAACGTGGGTGAAAGAAGAAGTCTGAAGCAAAATTAAATATTGTCTTGAACTAAATGAAAATGAAAATAGCTTATGAAAATTTGTGGGATGCAGTGTGTAGATGGAAATTTCTAGCATTAAATGCATATATTATAAAAAATAAAGATCTTTAATCAATCTAAGCTTCTGTCTTAGATAACTAGAGAAAGAAGAGCAATTTAAGACTAATGCAAGCAGAAAATAGAAATAGTAAAAAAATCAGAGCAGAAATCAATTGAGGACAGAAAAACAATAGAGAAAATTAATAAAACCAAAATGTTTTCTAAAAACACAATATTTTTTTTCAAAAAAATTGATAAACATCTAGTTAGGCTAATCAAGAAAAGAAAAAGACAGAAATTACCAAAGTCAGTAGTAAAAAAGGGGTCATCACTAATGATTCCACATACATTGACAGGATAATAAAGAAATATTATGTACAATTAAATGCCCACAAATTCGATAACTTAGATTAAATGGATCAGTTATCATAAAAACACAAACTAGCAAAGTTTTGCAAGGATAAATAGAAAATATGAATAACACTATGGATATTACACAAATCAAATAAATGGTCATCTTAAAATAAAAAAGCACCAGGCCCAGACTGTTTCACTGGTAGATTCTGCCAAGCATTTAAAGAAGAAAATGATAATAATTTTCCACAATTTCATCTGGAAAAAAAGAAGCAGAGGAAACACTTCCTGACTCATTCTATTAGGCTAGCATTACCTTAATAGCAAAACCAGATAAAGACATTATAAGGGTTGTTTCCACATCTTTGTAATTGTGAATTATGCTGTGATAAACATTCAGGTGCAGATGTCTTTTTTATAGAATGTCTTTTTTTCCTTTGGGTAGATACCCAATAGTGCGATTGCTGGATCCAATGGTAGGTCTGCTTTTAGTTCTTTGAGGTATCTCCATACTACTTTCCACAGAGTTTGTCCATCAATATGTGAGTGGATTAACAAAATGTGGTATATGTATACCACGGAGTACTACTCAAGCCATAAAAAATGATGAACTACCTGTTGCTTTATCCTGGTTGGAGCTGAAGCCCATTCTTCTAAGTGAAGTATCACAGGAATGGAAAAACAAACACCACATGTACTCACTATTAAATTGATACTAATTAAAAAAAAAAATAAATTGATACTAATTGATCAACACTAATGTGCACATATGGGAAGTAACATTTTTAGGGTGTCGGGCAGGTGGGAGGGGAAAGAAGGGGATGGGTAAATTCATACCTAATGGATGCAGTGCATGCTGTCTGGGGGATGGGCATGCTTTTTGGGTGGTGCAAAGGCAATTTATGTAGCCAAAGTGTTTATACCCCTGTAATTCTCTGAAATTAAAAAATAAAAAGACATAAGGACCCGATGTGGTGTCTCATGCCTGTAGTCGTAGAATTCTGGGAGGCTGAGGCAGGAGGATTGCTTGAGGTCAGTAGTCTAAGACCAACTTGAGCAAGAGCAAGATACCGTTTCTAGAAAAAATTAGCTGGGGTGGTGGTGCATCTACAAAAAGCCGACAGCTGATTTTATACTTGATGGTGACAAACTGGATGCTGGTATCCTCTCTCATAACTCCTATTCCACTTTGTACTGGAGTTCTCGCTAATGTAATAAGAGAAGAAAAGAAGATAAAGTTATGTAGATGGGGAAGGAAGAAATAAAACTGCCTTCACTCACAGATGACATGATTGTTTATATATAAATTCCTAAAACAAACAAAACAAAACAAAACTGGCCTGGAACTAATAAGTGAGTAGAGCAAGGTTGTAGGACACAAGGCTAATATACAAAAGCCAAATGGTTTCTTGTATACCAGCAATGAAAAAATGAAATTTGAAATTGAAAAACCCCATTTACAATAACACCCCAAAGTTAAGTGCTTAGGTGTAAATCTAACAGAATATGTACAAGATCTATATGTGGAAAATTACAACACTGATCAAAAAAAAATAAAAGGAAATCAATAAATGGGAAGATATTCTGTCTTTATGGATTGAAAACACAAGTCAAGAGGCAAATTAAGGAAAGGGCTGGGACTAAACCCTCTGTTTTCCTATCCTTAAACCAGAAAAAAACTTTAATTTGAGGGACTGAGTTTTGATGATAAGAACAAATTTTAAAAATTAGTCAATTGATTGTCTAATTTATCTTTGCTTTTGAAATGCAATGCGTTACTTAGAGTGAAAAAGTCATATAGTATAAAAGGAGATGAAAAGTTTTGCTCCATTCTAAGACACAACTACAGTTACCAATGTCTCATCTATCTTTCAAGAAATGTTCTAATCATACCCAGTCTTTCAGAAGATAAATCAGAGGTTGTGGCTAAAGAAGTAAGGGACAATGTTGACCCTTCCACCTATGAAATCTTTATACACCATATGTATGTGGGAACTTTTACTTTCTCCTTTGTGTTGTTTTACATTTTAAAAATAATGGATATTTACTAATTTCACAGTTAACTAGTTCATAGTTAACTAATAGATAATAATTTCATAGTTAACATGTAAATTTTCTGATTCTATTGCCCTCTATTCCTTTTGGGCAAGTAATCTGAAGTGAGATGAGAGTTGGTGAGATTTGACCTGTTCTTTTTGAGTATCCATTGAGCGTGAGTGGGTATGTGGAGTTTGGAAAGGAGAAAATACCCAGAAAAGATAGAAAGCAGGAGAGAAGGAAGGACTGTTCCTCTGCCTGTCTCTCTCTTGGCCTTCTAGGACTGTTTATGGATGTGCCCAGGGGTGTTCTTAGGCCATAAGATCATCACTATTCTGGAAGCTTATTAGTAGCAGCAGTTGCATCATAAGTTGCTGCAGGCCTTTAAAGCCTAGAGCTGCAGTTTGGGGCACAAGCCTGTGTAATTTTCTAAAGTCTGATTGTGGATGGGGACATTCAGCCTCCCCGCTCAGTCTCTTAGTCTCCATGCAGCAAGGTCAGTGTGAAGTGAGAAGGCAAATGTGCAGAGAGCACTAACACCTTCTCACACTCGTTTTCACCATAGATACCTGGCCCTGATTAAACCAATTCTGTCTTCCCATTTGCCATGTTTCCAATTTCTTGCAAACCATCACAGATATCGCACCCTTTCGTAAACAAATTGCATGCCCTGTTAATGAACGTAACGAATCAGTCCAATAAGCAGGAGCCTGATATGCAGGAGTGAACAGTGTGACAACACAGGTACATGACAGCTCCCTTGACCAGTGCTGTGAATGAAGACTTTCTCCTGGGGGTTCTGTGTGCTTGAGGTCGAAGCAAACATGATCCTGTTCCTGTAGTCACATCACCAGCATTAGCGTGGGACCCTTGGGTGTAATGCTCTGTGTTGGGACTGAGGCTGAAGCCAGACTCGTAGCAGGGATTTGGAGAAGGAGAGGGATTGGAGAATGGCTTTCTGCTGTCCTTGAAGACTTGAAATTTAGGAAAGGATGTAGAACATTTGAACAATCTTATAAGCAATATGGCAGCAAAAAATCAAATAATGCATCAATAGCTGGGAGACCTTTGAACGGTGTAGGGATTTGTGTGGGAGTAGAGAGAAGCATTGGGGGTGTGGTTGGAAGATTTCATACTGTGTACAGTGGTCTCCCGGGCGACTTTTCAACTCGGATTGGCGGCTGTCCTGAATTCCTATCTGGATACTCCATGTAGCAAGGTCATGTTCTCAAGCGCTCTGCTTTTGGAGTCTGGCCAGATGTGGCCACCAGCTTTGCTCAGCATTTGCTCAGGACCAGATGCCCTGTCTGAGGTCCTTTGGCTTGGTGACATAATCTGACACTCCACGTCTGCACAGTCTTGTGCAAACCACTGACAGTAACTCCAGGGGGAATCTGGTGGTCCTGGTGTTTACCCTAATAGGCTTGAAAAACAGCATGTCTCTCTTCCTGGCATGTCTTCTCTTTCCTGGTTTTCATCTTTCTAGTGTTCTTGTTTTGAAGAAGATAATATAATTGTTATTTTTGGTTCTCATCATTTCTCAGTGGAGTAATTGTGTTTTTGAAGCCTTGTAAAGAATACTTTAGATTGTTCTGAAACAGCATGATCTAAGGCTAGTTGTCCATCATCTGGGGATGTGTGCAAAGGCAGGATGAGTGAGTCAGATACATCCTGTCACCAAACGAATCACCTGGAAACCTTATTAGGAACTTTCCAATGACAGGCTCAAATATATTTACTTGACATTGCTCGGTTCTTCTGACTTTAGTTTGCTCATTTCAGAAAGAAGGAGGGTGATGCCAGCTGTCTTTGTTTGTCTGGAGACAAACATGCTCTGGGGAGCTCACAGCCCTGGAAATGTTAATCTGTTGTGACGCATTTGCGTAGTGCAAAATTCCGGGTGGTAATGGACCTGGATGGTATCTAAACTATTCTGCAGCCTCCAAGTCAGAAGCAACTCCTTTCCCCCGCAACATGTTAGAAGAGGATCTACTGTTTATCCCATGCCTGCTCCGTGCCAGTCACAATGCTTTACCTCTAACTCTTAGCATGTAACTCTCACATTAAATGAAGCCTCATCTTATAGATGAGGAAACTGAGTCAATGCTGAAAATATGCTAACTTACCCAGTGTCCCATCCCTAGAATTTGTCAGAACGGTAAAAACACCTATTCTCACTCTCCACGTGGGATGTCGACCTCTCTTTGTTACTTTTTGGAAGCCCTTATTTGGTGCAGACTCATTTTGAAGGGCTCAGCTCAGGCTCAGGATGTGCAGGGTGTGGGACGCAGACTGCTTAAATCACCACTGAAGATGTTTGAGGACTAAGGGAGAAGTTTTGATTCACTATTCACCTCTCTCTACTTCCTTGAAGAACACACAGATTCCACTAAATTCACCCACCATCCACAAACCCTCCAAAACATTTATCCTAACCAGTTTCCATTTTTATCTGCTGGCATAACTCATCTGTAGGCTCATATTCAGCTATTCCTTCTGTGTTTTTCAAGTCGCCTGCTTGTTATCTGCCATACAACTGGTTTTCTTGTATGGTTTAGCTATTTCTGCATGTTATAAGCTTATCTGGGGAATTTATTTACTCTGTCTTTATGACATCGATAAAGCAAAACTCTACTCAGTACCAAATACAAAGAGATAGCTTTGCTGTTCCTTCACTAACATCTCTACCCTTGCACTAAGACAGTTTGATGAAGGCAAGTTTAGTGCCGTGCAAGCCCTTTTCACATATCTCTCTGGGCCTTAGTTTTGATCTCTGTAAAACAGGGATAGTTATGAAGCAGATGTGTCCAGCCACCTCAAGTCTGTTGTGAGCACAAAAGAAGCTAATATGTAGGAATGTGTTCCCAGAGAACCTGGGATATACACAAATGTCAGGTCTTACCATGGCACTGGAACTCTGGCATTGATCCTCCTTTGGTCTCTGCCCTGTGCCCTTGCCCAAACAGTCTCTCCTACTTGTACTTCAGTGTCAGATCATTGTGTCTCTCTGAAGCTTCTCATCGCCACACTCCATGTATTAGTGTGCTGGGGCTGCCACAACAAAGCCCCACAGACTAGGTGACTTAAGCAATGGGTATTTACGTCCTCACAATTTGGAGGCTAGACGTCTGAGATCGAGGTGTTGGAAAGCTTGGATTTTTCTGAGGCCTCTCTGTCCTCGGCTACTAGATGGCTGTCGTTTCCCCTGTGTCCTCACACGGTCTTTCCTCTGTGCGTGTCTATGTCCTAATCTCCTCTTCTTACGAGGACACCAGTCATATTAGATTGGGGTACATCTTAATTATCTCATTGTAACCTAATTACCTTTTAAAAGATGCTATGTCCAATAGTTCATTACATTCTGAGATACTGGGAGTTAGAACTTCAACATATGAATTTTGGGATTTTGGGGTGACAAAATTCAGTCCATAACACTTCGTTACTCATTTCCTCATTTCATATACTTCTAAGATGCCCTTTTTGTGTGTTTTCACAGCTTCCTTTGTGTTCCCTACCATGGCACTTACCACTGCTATAATTTCCTATTTACTTACTTATTAATTTATCCCACACTTTATTTATTAGAGTAAATCTGAGTAGATCTCTGCTTTGTTCTTTCTGCATCCCCCATTCCCAGAGCAAATAGAATCTCAATTAATTCCTCAATATTTGTTGAATGATTGAGTTCTTATTTTTTTAATCAGCAAATAGGTAAAGAATGATTGAATTCTTGTTACCACCTGTAACTATTGCATGTAATATAAAATCAAATATTTATTCTATATTTATGATGTCTGAGATAATTGATATGTCTTATTTTGTATAAAAATCACCAAAGCCTCATGAGGTAGATACTTGAGTTAACACCCTTGCTTTATAGTTGAGGAATTTGAGACACAGAAACATTGAATAACTTACCTAAGGATAAAGAGCACAGAACATTGGATTCAAACTCAGGAAGTATGACTTTTAGAGCCTTCATACTTAAATACATGCTGAGATGTTTCTTGGTGGAGTGATTGTGATTTACAGTTACCCCAGCTGCTGGCTTATCTGATCTCAGCCCAAGCCTCCACCTAATCCATTTCCTAAACCGGAGAATTTCTTATGGTTGTCTTGGACTGGGAAAATAGAGGTATATCCAGGGGAGGTAAGAGACACACCACAGAGGCTATGCTTGGAGCTGGATCATGGGGGAGGGAAAGAGTGCAGGAGCTGGTAGGGGATAAAGTCTAGGCGAGAGAGGAGTCCTGTCCACCCATTTTACTTTAGAGCTGATCAGCTTACAGGTCTTCACAGTCATCAAAGCTCTCTTCATATGTCATCACCTGTGGTCTTCAAACTAGTCAGCTGACATAAGTTGAGAAAGTGTCATTACCTGTATTTTACTGGTAAGGTAACAGTCTAAGCAGAGTTATGTACATTGCCTAACATTGCCAGGCTAGTAACCAGGGATTCCTGAAATTAGATTCTAAGTCTTCTGCCTTTCTGTGCCTGTGATTGAATTTAACATGGAAGGGAGTAAAGAGAGCTGCGTATCAGGGGAACACCTGCAATCAGGAAGGAAGAGGAAGAAGAGTGGCCTGCTACAAGACTCAAGTGGATGGATCAGAAAGGTTGAAGAAGAACCAGGAAGATGCTCATGGCACCAGTCAAGGGATCAGGGGATCTCAGAGTTGAAGTCGTCAAGTGTGATGACTTATGTGAATGCTTCATACATGTGCATGCTTTAGCAGTTAGCAGTTGGGAGACCACCGAGCAAGTTCCAGAACAAGTTCTCAGTGGTGTGGTGTGGGCAGGTCTTAGTCTATGTCCAGATGTGCTCTTTTCCAAGTGAAGTTTGCATTTTTTTCTCTAGAATTTCCATTTGTTTAATAACATCAAGTTGCTAGATACCTTTCTATTTGCTTTTTTTTTGTTTTAGTTCTGTCTGCCTGAAGACATACTATTCTTTGGTCTTTCCTCAGAATGGGTCCTCTGTAGCAGGCGTGTTTGTAACACCAAAGTATTTGTTTACTCCTGCTTCTCCCTCCATACATCCAAGGTCCTTTTGTTGTAATGCAAACAAGGGATTTTAAAACCACTAGCTCTGAGATGTGTCATCTTAATTTTCATCTTGACTTTCTTCCCTGCAGTCTTTCTATGAGCTAGAATTAAAAATTAGATGTGCTTTAGAAATATGTCTAGAATTAGAAATAAAATGTTTTCTCCCTTGTACTTTGAGTGTTCCCCAGCTGCCTTTCCTCTCTCTAATCTGTTTTCTGACTTTGTAGTTGTTGTGTTGCATCAGCTGCTCTACAAGGTGGTCTGACTTGTAATGAGGCTGTGATGTGCGTAGTTGGAATGGCAGGTCTGCAATGAGGTCATTGAATCCAGGACAGACAAACAACATGTTATTTGCCTAACTTCTAAGAATCCTTGTGGACTCTCCATTTTTCATGCCAGAATTGACCTTTTTCTCTTTTTTTTTTTACTAGATTTTCTTATTTAATGGGATGAGAATAGGTTCACTTGGGGAAGAAGTGCTACCTTGGTTAATTTCACAGGTATCTTTTTGGGAGAGTCATAGGGTGACTTGGTCTCGATGTTTCTCTTCACTTAGCAGCATATCCTACTGTGGATAGAGATAAAAACATTTATTTTTGATACTGGAAGTCATTCATTTTTTTGACAAAGTTGTTCAGAAAGCCTTGAGCATTCCCTGCTGCCTCAATTCTTTCCCTGTGTGTGGAGAGCTTGAGAACTGTCTATCTTGTATCTGGATTCTGGGTCAGGAATTTGGCTTTGGATAAGCAATGTTGCCCTCACCAAAACCTAATCCACCCACTTCTGCCTCTGAGGCTTTGCTAATTGTGTTGTCATCCTAAAATGCTCACCCTCATTTTTTTTCTGATTATGTAAATCCTTCCTGTTATTTAAGGTCAAGTAAGGTGCTATCTGCTCTCAGAAGCCTTCCCTGATGATGAAAATCAACAGTCCTCCTCTGTATTCTCTTGTTTTCTCATGCCATGATCTAGCAAATATTGTTAATTGGTTATTCCCATGCTTAATCTTTGCCACTAGATTATAAGCTCTTCAGGGCCAATGATCTGCCCTTTTCAATCTTCATAGGACCAGAGGCTTTCTACCAAAGAGATTTGTTTACAGTAGGTGTGAAATAAATGTGTGATATTGGTTGACTTATGAGCATGCCCTCTAATACTAGACACATGGAGTTCATTGGCTTCGTGCTTGAATGTCACCACCCCCACCCCCAGTGCCTTTCTCCAAGTTATCCTCTTGGCCTGGCCCAGCTGAAGCTGTGGAAAGCTGATAAATCATCCGGCTCCTAGGTCAGACAGCTCAGAGACAAATGAACACAGCAGGTCGTTGCCACTATAATGATGCAGTAGCTGTGCTCTTTGCCAGTTTCTGGACAATAGATTGCCTTCCTTCTCTTAACTTTAATTCCATTTCTCATAAGCCTGAAATTGCACTTGCTATTTTCCAACTTCTTTCCCCCCTACCTTGCCCTAGTTCATGTCAGTGTTTCCTTAACTAACATTTTTATGGCTTGAAAATCAATTCTGCACCAGATATAAAGACATACTCTGTCTCCAGCCTTTGTTCTCAGCACTAGCCTCAGCATCCTCCACTGGCCCAGGGCTGAGGCTTCAGACATGCTTGAGGGTTTCTAGTCTCTGATTCCTTTTTATTTGAACTTTGTTTAGACCTGAATTGATATTTACATAATAGACTTTCTCATGCTCCCTTTTCATTGATTTATTTCCAGATAACAGAATCTTTGGCATTATGAAATTGAAAAGATATTGGTTTGAACAATCCATATTAATTGTAAGTCTCACTTAGTTTATCCTGTTCAACTTCAAGATTTTGGAAGAGAGGAGAGATTCTGGACATAAATTAAGGGGTTTGGAAAATATTTCACTTATTCTCAATGGCCAGGCTCAAGGTAGGATTTAAGTCCCTTTACCACTGAGATTCGGATCAGTTTGTCAGTTTTTTCTTTATGCCAGCTATGCTGGTCTTTGATTTCAGCACCATGGACAGAGGAGGTTGGAGCAAGGACTGCTTGGTGTGAACCCCTGCCTGGGGAAGTTTAGTAGCACATACACAAGGATCACTTCCATTCTTAGGGTTGGTCTAATGAGTTGAGAAATCCTATAAAGGACCCCTTTGCTGCCCTAAATGATCACTTGAGCTGAAGTAAGTTTCAGTAAAAAGCATGCACTTTGAAATAAAAATATTAAGACTTGAATTCCAATCTTTGTATTTACTAGGGGCATGACTTTGGGCCTGGTACCCTTTCTGAGAACCAGCTTCTGTACAGGTAGATTTGGGAAACTACTACCCTTAGAAGATGTATACTTCTAAGGACTGGATTAGAGTTCTGGCTGTACTTCTTACTTTGGGATCTTAGACAAGTTACTTAAATTTTCTTTGGCTAAGTCTTATCATCTCTTAAATGGGGAAAAAAGATACATTTTTCATAGTGTTGATGGGAGCATTAAGTAACATATTATATTTAAGATTCTTAGAAGTATATCTGGCATTTAGTAAATGCTACATTATTACTATAATTATTTATTATAATAAGATTATTATAAAAATACATGAGATAATATGTATAGAATATTGGGACAGGGAGTAGGCATACAATAATTCTGGTTATACTGTTTTCTTTCCTCACTGATGTTTGAAATCACTCCTTCAGTTCCTTTTTAGTAAACATTGCCTCTAAGCCTTGTAAGCATCCTGGGAAGGGGCTGCATACTCATACACACCTGTGTATGTTTGACTTAGTTCATCACTTACCATGGGACACGGAAACAAAAAAATTCTGGGTGCCAGAGCTAGGGAGGGTCGGCCAGGAAAGGAAGGATTAAAGCTTGTTGTACTGTTTTCTGGTTTGTTGAAGAGGTGAGCGTAACTTAGAGAACAAATCGATAGGGGTTCTCTTCATGCTCCTATGCAAAAGGCTCACCATTCATGCAAGTATTAATATGTTGTGATTTGCTGTGTGAGACTCTGGAATCTCATGCAGAATGGAAAAGAACTCAAATAGTATGAATAGAAATCCAGAAGCTCAGCCAAATGGTCTATAGAAATTCTTCCTATAAACAGGGATCATTTCAAGTGATTCATTGATTCATTTATGCACACGTTCATACATTGACGTATTAATTAATTTATTTTCAATAACCATTTATGGATCATTTACTGTATCTAGGCATAATGCTAAGCTAAGGATTATAGCAGAGAAAGTTGATTTAGACTAAAGGCTGTCATCAGAGATTAGGGGAGACAAACCATATATAAAATCATTAAATGAATCAATGAATATTAAGTACTTAATATCATATCTGGCAAATAATTGGGATTTAATATTTGTTAGCTGTATTTGTTAGCTGATTTTACTATATTATTTTTATTAATCATACTATAGAGTTTGGTGAGTAGCTATCCATATATGGGGTTTATAGAAGGAGTGGGAGATTGCTCTTTTGGGGGCTGACAGGTGATATCTTTAGAAAGGGGGTAGCACCTGAGATGGACCTTGAGGCATGGGTATAACTTGGTCATGGACAGATGGAAAAGAAGTAGGTATCCAGTTGAATGTTATCATGTGAACCAAAAAGTGGTAGGGAATCATAGGAGATTGCTTATGAGGAAATAAAAAGTCCTCTGAAGTAGCAGAAACATCATTTACAAGTATTGGGATACAAGACTGGGAAGGTGGGGTGGAGACTTATCTTGGTGGCTTTGAGTGCCAGGCCATGGATTTTGGGCCTTGTGGTGGGAGTGATGGGACACTATTCAAAGTTTTATTTTTTGTTTTTTTCCTCCAGGTGAATGACCAGGTGTTGATCTGTTTTTATGGGATTAAAAAAAAAAATTGACAACAGTCAACAATATCACAATAGTTCCTATTCTGTTTAATGAAATTGTTCTGTGAGAATTCCAGGTATACAAAATGAATCCACATAGCCCAATTTTGGGTCATAATCCCTAGATTTGTGATTTTCTGTTTATAAATTCAGCCATATCTTCCTAGGACCCAGCAACAAAATCTGGACCAAAGGCCTCAAGGTCCTTAGCAATAGGGGCACATCTGGTGGTGGTGTCTGTGCCCAATTTATGCCAAGAGACTCCTGCTCTTGTGGGAGAATTAATATTTTGCTTCCGTTTTGTTCTCTAATCTGGGTGCTATTATCACTGAATACACAAAGAAATTGAGCCTGTCTCTGTCTAATTTCAATCTTCACCTTCTGATGTTAATGAAACAGGACTCTAAGCAGGTGAACAGGCTGAGGGGCGGTGATGTAAGGGGAGTGATGTAGGAAATGAGGAGACTTTTTAGTTCCATCTCCTGTTTTCTCTCCGATCTCCTCTCTTTCTCTCAACACACACACACGTGCACAGGATACATGCACATGATGTGTATACATGCACATGCTATATATACATGCACACAATGTGGAGACTCAGCCTGCTGAAGAGAAGCAATGAAAGTCACCTTTAAGCTGCAGTTGGGTGTTGGGCATAGTCTTCAGCCTCTACAATTGACACAATAGCTTCTCATATCCTTTCAAACAAGTAAAAAGTAGTTTTCATGTTGGTTTAGTTGGCTGGTGCTAGTGATTATGAGGTAAACTTTAAAGGGATCACGACAGCTCAGTTGTCTCATTGACCTGGGCATATTCGATGAATACATAGAAATGATTAGGATGCACACGTATAAAGCACCAACAGGGAGTGGTTGAACTTGGGGAGGGGCTTTGGCAAGGAATTGAGCCAGTTCCATGTACCTCTATGCAGCTGACTTTGTGTGAAATGAGGCAGCCCAGAAATCATCTCTCTTTGCAAAAGAACAGGCTTGTCTATTCAACCAGTCACTATCTGAGCACCTACTATGTGCCAGGACTGCACTGGGCCTTAGGGAGAAGTAGCAAACAAAACAGACAAAAACCCTGTGCTCGTCTGTGCTCAGGGGGGTCACTTTGAGGAGTCATCTCGGCAGGTTGGTCTCCAGATAAGCTCCCTGCTTGTCATTCTCAGTAGATTTCAGTGAAATGCTTTGGCCCAGAGATGGGAGACGGGTCGGCCCCCATTCCTGTGAGGGAGTCAAAGTGCCAGATCACAGTCGGCTGGCCAGATTCCAGCAGAGGATGAGGAAGGAGGCCTCTACTGTGGGGTGGATCTCTGGGGGAATGGCCTCTTCAGCTGTTTCTTGCCCATTTTCTGTGTAAATGAAGGGCAATGGGAGTCAAGAAGACAGAGGAGACCAAATGTCAAAATGATTCAAGGAAGGCTTCTCAGGGGCAGTGACTTGATAGACTTGTAGAGGATAAGTTTACTTCCAAGAATGGGATCATAGAGTAGGTCAACCTTGGATGTTTTGGAAATAGGGTTTATCTTTGAGATGACACAGAGATGCAAAAAACAAAAACAAAAACAAACCCACAAACCCGGTAGAATGACAAAGATTAGGCAAATTTACCCCAAGGGTCTTTATCCTGTACCTGTCTCTATTTTTATTTCTTCCTTTCTGCTCCTGCTTTGGCACTGCTCCTGGTACAGCCCTTTCTGTGAACCCTTCACTGGCCTGTCTGGTATCAAATGCTGTCAGATTTTACTAGTCATGCATTGCTTAATGATGGGGATACAGTCTAAGAATGCATTGTTAGGTGATTTCATCATTGTGCAAACATCATAGAGCATGCTTGTACAAACATGCATGGAATAGCCTACTACACACCTAGGCTATAGGGTATGGCCATGGCTCCTAGTCTACAACCTGTACAGCATGTGACTGTACTGACTACTGTAGGCAACTGTAACACAGTCATAAGTGTTTGTGTATCTACACATATCTAAACATAGAAAAGGTACAGCAAAAATGCAACATCATAATCTTATGGGACTGCTATCATATATGCAGTCAGTCATTGACTGAAACGTCATTATGTGACACATGACTGTATAAGCCAAAATCCATACCTGGCACTCACCTGACACGGTCCAGACTTGTCACACCAGATACAACACAGATAATTCTGTTTCTACCAGAGATCATGTGGCAGCCTGCAGCTCAGAGGCCTCTCTGGGAGAGCTCTGTGGAGCTGGGCCTGCTGGCTCTTTTGTTTGCATACACCAAATTTGAGATGGGCTATCATTAACCAAATGGAGAGCAGCTGTGCTTACTGAGAAAGCGTGCCTCCTCGGATCTGTGGACATGGCAGAAATTTTTTTAGCCAGAATGTCTGGCTCGAGAGGCCTTATGAACATGAGAAGCAGCCTCAGTTAATGTTCTAGAAGCTCCTTCTTCTCTCTTGCTTAGTATATCCTGGGCTGACCTAGTGATGAAGCTGTAAGTTCCTCAGTTAGAGGATCATGCCTTTACAATGAATAGGGTTTTCCCTGTTAAAAGGCAAATTGCTCTAGCAGGATTGCTTATTAAGTAGTTCCCAGCCAGTGACACCTTCTTTAGTGTGAATTAAAGCCTGGCAACTTCCTGTAGATATGAAAGAAAGAGCTGAGAAAGGCACGGAGGAGAGAGATAAAAGTCCAGAGTGAGGGTGCCTTCACCTGGGGGATACCGAGGATGAGAAGTGCACAGATGGAGGGCACAGCTGCCAAAGACTGTCTGCAACCTCAGAATTGTGTGCCATGTTGTTCCTGGATGACACCAGAATAATTTTCATTTGTTCTCGCACTATTACCAAAGTTATGGTTAGCTAGACCTCATCGCTCTCTTCTCTCTCTCTCCTCTTCCTCCTCCACGCACTCTGTTGTTTCCTTCTCCCTCTTCTTGTCTTGTCCATATTCTCGTATTCTCGGTGGCTCAGAAGGCAAGCTGCAAGCAGGAGCCCACAGCGCCTGACAGCTGTGTATTTCTAGGAACTGCAGCATGACTTGTGGAGAGATGATTTCCAAAAGGGGCATGTGAGGAGCTCCATGGGCCCTCTCCCCAGTGAAACAAATATAACTGGTGGAAATTATATATGCTAAAAAACATTTTAAGACACTAAAAGTCTTCTTTAGGGCTTATAGCAGATAAAGACACACTGATTCAATAAAATTTCCTGGATCTTGGTAAGAATAGGCGTCTGTGGCATTTGAGCCAAAATTCACACACTCTTTTCCTCCTCTCCCTGCTCACAGTGAGGGAACTTCCACACTTTCCTCTTGGGCAGGTACAGCCAGGATAAAAGGGTCCCTCTTCACTCAGCCCCCGGGGGAGGGCTATGGTGTCTCCAAGGGAGGGATAGGCCACCAGCCTTTCCCATCCTTACCACGTCTCTGTGTTTCAGAGGCTCTACTCCAGGCAAGAGTGACTAAGAAGTATGGGGCTTTATCTATCTGCCCAGGCCCACTAACAGGACAGAAAATCCACCCCAGGAATGGCAGGCCAGGAACAGAGGTCTCTATTACCTCACCCTAGCTTGGTTGTAGGGGAAAAACTTCTGCTCCAGGAAAAGCAAACCACAAAAACTGGAGGCTGCCACCCGAGCCCAGAGTGACACTCATGAACCTCATGAAGCAGCCGTCTGACTGGGAGAAACAGTCTCTGTGCTGACCCCTAGCTCTGGAGCAGAGCTGTAGATTTGGAGCTAGAGAGGAGAGGCAGGCCACGAGAACAAAGATCTCTGAAGCTCTCTCAGGCTAAGGAACTTTAGTGAGGAAGTACAAGCCTAATAATGCTCTTAGAAACAATGGAGATTTTGGTGACATGCAGTTAAGAGGAGCCTGGTTGCTCCATGGAAGTAATAAGCTTAACCTTAGACCATCTAGCAGTTTACCAGAGGGAATTATAAGAAGAGACAGCTAAGAGAAACTCTCTGGGGGTTGACACAAACCTCAAAGACTAGCCTCAAAGATTACCCCTGAATAGGGACCCAAATTTAATTGCATCAGACTCTGGAGCAATTTAAGCCTCAGGGCACTGTCAAATATAATAGAACAATTAGCCAGCAATTAGTGGGGGCTAATAGCTGGGCATAATATCAATGAAGGCGGACAACTTAACAGAGATGTCAGAGAAAGAGACAGTCAAAGAGAGCACAGGCAAAGAGAGCAAAGAGAGATGTGTTTTATTAGTGCTGTTTGGACAGTGTGCATGCCCAGAGATGCACCTTCTGAACAGTGACAACAGAGGCTGCATTCTTAGGGGGAAATAGACCACCAAAATAATCCAGTCAAGTCAGTAAACAAATAAACAGGCAAACAGCAACATCGTCAACAAGCCCCAGAGCAGGCGATCAATATACAGAGTTGCTGTGATATTACCTAAAATGTCCAGTTTTCAATAAAAAATTACGAGACATACAAAGAGATAGAAGAGTTTAACTGATACATGTGAAAAAGCCAGAAACCATGATGGGCCCAGATGTCAGACTTAGAAGGTAAAGACTTCAAAGGAACTATTATTGATATGTTCCAAGAACTATAGGAAATCATGCTTAAAGAAGTAAATGAAGGAAGGTATAAGGATGATGTTTCATAAAATAGAGAATAATGATAAAGAGATTGAAATGATAAAAAACAAATGGAAGTTATGAAGGTGAAAAGTATAATACCTGAAATTAAAATTCTATTGGCAGGGTTTAATGGTAGATTTGAGCTGGCAGAAGAAACAATCAGTGAACTTGAAGATAGATCAATAGAGATTATGCAGTCTGAAGAACTGAGAGAAAAAAATGAAGAAAAATAAAACAGAGCCTCAGAGCAATATGGGACACACATGAATAATTGGAGCACCAGAAGGAAAGAGAAAGAAGACTAGAAAATATATTTGAAAAAAATCATGGCTGAAAACTTCCAAAATTTGATAAAAGCCATTAATCTATATACCTAAGAACCTCAACAAATTACAAATATAGTAAATACAAAGAAATCCACACATTGACCATGACCAAGAGGGACTTATCCAAAGAATCCAAGGTTGGCTCAACATATGAAAATCAATTAATGTATTAGACCATATCAATAGCATAAAGGAGAAACCACATAATTATTTCAATAAGTTCAGGAAGAGAATTTGACAAAATTAACACCATTTCATGGTAAAAAATACTCAACAATCTAGGAATAGAAGGAACTTCCTTGACCTGATAGAGGTCATTTTTGAAAAATCCGCAGGTAATGTCATCATTAATAGTGAAAGACTAAATACTTTCCCCCTAAAATCAGGAACGAGACAAGGATGTCTACTTCCATCATTTCTATTCAACATTGTTGAATTCTAGACAGGGCAATTGGGTAAGAAAATGAAAAGGCAACCAGATTGGAAAGGAAGAAGTAAAACTATCCCTATTTGCAGATGACATAATCTTGTCTATATAAAATCCTAAGGAATCCACTAAAATGCTCCTAGGACCAATAAATGAGTTTAGCAAATTTGCATAGTATAAGATAAAATATGCAAAAATCAATTGTATCTCCATACACCAGTGATGAACATCCAAAAATGAAATTAAGAAAACAATTTATTTACAAGAGCATCAAAAAAGAATAGAATACTTAGTATATATTTAACAAAAGAAGTGCAAAACCTATACTCTGAAAATTGTAAAATATTTTTGAAAGAAATTAAAGGAGATCTAAATAAATTTCCTTTTTAGATAAGGTTTGTCTATTCCAAGGTCATGAAAATATTCTCCTGCTTTCTTCCAGGAGCACTATTACTTTATTATTCAGGTCTAGATTCCATCTGGAATACTTTTTTTGCACATAGTATGAAGTAGGGCTTAAGAGTCATTTTCCCCCCATATGAATATATAATTGATCCAGTATAACTAATTGAAAAACAACCCAATGTTTCTCTCCTGCCTTGCAGTGGCATTTTTGTCCTAAGCCAAGTGAGTGTGTGCAAGGGGGTCTGCTTCTGGATTTTCTATTTTGTTCCATTGGTCTGTTTGTCTGTTCTCATGCCAATACTACACTGTTTTAATTACTGCAGCTTTATAATAGATGTTGATATCTGATATAGGGGATATCAGCCTTCCCTTAGTTGGTATTTTCCTGGTTGATCTTTTTCAATCCATTTACTTTCACTCTTTCTTCAGTTTTCATCCACTCAGCCCCATGAGATTGTCAAAACTGCTGCTGTTTCCTCTGCTCCTTATCAGCGGTTCTCTGCCAGGTATGTGTGTCAAGAACGGGCTATTTCTCCTAGAGGAAATATGGCCAGCTCACCTCTATCTTCTTCCCTTTGCTCAGGGATTTTGGCCCTTCAAGTCCTAAATTGATTTTGGGGGGGGGGTTGGTATTTTTTTTCCTGACTTTTCTAGCTGTTCAGCAGGAGTATTGGTGTGCTTGCAAACCACTCCATCTTAGCATCCTAGCTGGAAGCAGGAGTCCTAGGACCCTGATATTTAACTTGTAAATTTAAAAGTGAACATTATATCAGAAAATCTGTAATGTCTATTACCACATTATTAAACAAAAGGAAAAAGACATTACTATTTTAATAAGTGAAGGGAAAAGCACTTGATAAAATTCAACACTTTATGTTACTAACTCTTTTGGAAAACTAGGGATAGAAAGAAATTTCTTCAATTTGATAAAAGTCTTATACTAAAAACCTACAGCAAACATCCAATATTTGTCTCCCTTTATACTCACTCCCTTTAAGATTGGAAATAAGACAAGGATGCCCACTATCAACATTAAAGTTTACATAGTTAGGGAGATCCTGGCTGATGAAGTAACTCTCTTTCTCTCTCTCTCTCACACACACACACACACACACTCACACACTCACACACACGTTGATTAAAAGGGAAGATAAAAAACTACTACCATTTTGTTAGAAAAACTATCAGAATCAACAAACCGAGAACCAATAAGAGAGTCCAGTTATATTTCCAGAAACAAAATAGACATAAAACATATAATGTCCTTTTAAATCAGAAGTAATGAACTTGAAGATGTAATAGAATATAAAATGCCATTTACAATATCAACAAAAACCATAAGATATATGAGCGTTAATCTGATGAAGAATGCATAAAACACAAATGGGAAAAAAACTCTATTAAAGGACATATAAGGAGACTTAAAGAGAAAAAACATACTGTACATATAAGTGAGGCACTCATTATGCACATAATTCTTCCCAAATTAGTCTGTGAATGCACTGAGTGGCACTCTCCCCAGCCAGCGTGGGTGGCAGGCAGCAGGGAAGTGCGCACACCTGCAGAGCTGGCCTCATTGCTGGGAGCTCTGCCCCATGTCTGGGAGGACAGTGAAAAGGGAAAAGTGGGGAAAGAAGCACAGGCGGATTCTCAGTTTATAGGGGGCCCAGAGGAGTGAATCAGTGGCAGTGAGTGACAGCGCGATGTCAGCAGGGAGAGGTGGAGATCACACCCAGACTTGGAACCGCCTCTGTCGGGGACTCATGTTTGACTGCAGGCGACTTGCTGAATGATGCTGAATGATATCCCCTCCCTGCCCTCCTCACAGGGTGGTCGGGAGGGTCCGGTAACATAATGGGAGTAGTCCTTGAAAATTGTAAAAAATGTGGTATACAGTGTTGGGTGGTATTCCTGCTCCCTCCCTAGGACACTCAAAGTGAAGAGTGACACTTAGGCTCTGAGCAGCAGGAACACTCAGGTTTCCTGTGTCTTTTAAGGCACTGCTCAGTACCTGATTGGAGGGCCCTTGTGGGGCTGTGGTTAAACTGGAATCAGTGCCAAATTTAATAATGATTTCAGTAACGTGGGGACCTGTACTTAATCTCCAATTTAGGAGTGCACCTACGAGGTACTGCCTCTGACTCTCTCTGAGGACAGCAGAGACGGGGTGCTGGCAGTCTGCTCTTGGTTAAGCCCACTTCCAACAGGCGCGGGGCGGAAATGCAGCAAGTTTGCCTTTGCTGCTGACTGGGTGCTTTGCTGGAAGAAAGTGAACATCAGAGGACCCAGGCCCACCAGGATCATAGGATCCTGATTTTAAGGAGGGCCCCTGCCAGGCTCTGGAGAAGAGCAGGCTCTAGCCAGCAGGGCCCAGGATGGGGAAGCCTTTTTGTGGGATATAATCCAGACACACTTCAGACAGTTTTCAGGAACAAGTAGGATCTCCCTGGGGATCAGATAAAGTCATCATGATAAAAGAATTTCACAGTGACCATGTCCCGACTTTTAGAGGTTCAGACCCTTTGAGAAGAGGAGATAGATGCAAAGAAGAGGGTGAGGTCTCATGAATCTTTCTGGTTGTTTTATTTTCATTTGTACATTAATTTAAATAAGTAATTAAATGCCTACTATCTTGCAAGCCCTCTGCCCATAATATGCTGAAATAAAAACATTTAAAAAAAAACTTTAAAATGATTTACTTTTTTGAATTTCGGTTGCCATGTTCTTAAAACATTAGAGAAAAAAAGTTCAACTTCCTTCACCAGGTCAAGCTCTCTTAGGAGGAGGGGGTTGGTCTCTTAAGTCACATCTCAGATTCACGAGTTGGCTCTGTCTTGTAGTAATGCTGCTTTCATCTTCTCTGAAAAGGATCGCCTGCTACATTGCTTACAGGTCCTTGTCCCCACAGGCCAGCAGCCTGAAGCGGCTCTGATTGTTTGGAGGGGAGTGAGTCTGCAGTCGAGGTTGGTTCAGGACAAAAGGAAGGAGCTAGGGCAATGTTCACCTTGCCCGCTGCAGCTCAGCTTGGGGAAAGTGGCCTCACTCCTTTGGTGAGGATGAAGGGCTTGGAGATTTAGGATTATCAGTAGCACACAATCCCTTCTTGGGTGGAAACCTAAAGTTACTAGAAGTCTAATTATACCCTGCTCGCTGACATCCAGGCCTGTGTCCTGAAGATTTGGCTAGTGGGAATCCAAGACAAAGACACCTCCTGAGTTAGAGTGAGCTGAATCTCAGGGGCTTGAGGGAGAGAGGCAGGGGAGCAGTGATCAGCCACATTTCTCCTTGTTCATCTGAACCTGTCCCTGTGCAGGTGGATTGGGAATGTAGTATACAAAATATGTTTGGAAGGAGTATCAGGAAGCTGTTTTCTGTTGGAAAAATCAGTGTGTGTGAATGTCTTCCCACGTGGTTTTACTGAACGCGATCTACTAGGGTGCCGCTGTGGATAGGAAGTTTGTTTTTCCTGGATGGGATGTAATAAAGGCCAGGGGCGCCCCATGTTTCCAACAATTATTTCCCACCTGATTCCAGATCCAACTTCTGTTCTGGCTTCTCCATTTGATACTTTGATCAATTAACCAGAAAGTAGGCAACATGCAAGGGGAAGAAGGGCAAGAGATCTACCAGGGGGAGCTACTCTACCCCTGCAGGGGTGCAGCCCTCTGTGTCTTGCTTTCTCTGTTCCAAAAAATACTCCTTCACCACCCTTGCTCTGCTCTGGGTTTGGAGCACACGGGCCCTGGGCTGGCATTTCCCCTGTTGAACACTTGTGAGAGTCATTCCTCATCTTCAGTGAGGCAAGAAGGCAGAGGCCAAAGAAGTGAAGACTGTTTTCACCACAGCTGCTCCTGAGTTGTGCCCAGCTCATGGTGCTCAGGATGGCATCAGGTATGGGGTAGTAAGTGGCTGGGCTGAAGGGTTATTGGTGCCCATCCTTAGTGTAAGTGGGTAGAAACTAGGCAGGATCTTCTGAGGCAGTGCAGTTCGTATGCACACACGTGCATGCATTCCTCTGGCTCAAGTTCCAATAAATTCATATATAAATTGATTTTAGAAAGGTTATTCTTGTTGGAAAGGCATGGACTATATAAAAGGCGACACTCTCATGGCTGGAAGGGGCTAGAGCAAGAACAGGAAAATATCAAGATGGTAGCCGTGGGTAGAGATCCGATGGGATTGAGCCGCTACCTAGGTTTAAAAGGAAAAACAGTGAGAGAGGTGGGGAGGCCTTCTCTGTGATGTAGCAGAATCAGGGCTGCTGTACCACTGTTGTGAGGAGGCGCCGTCCTCTAAGACGCAGGCCTGAAATCTGTATATTGTGGGCTGGTAAACAGAAGATACGGTCCCAGGGTCCAAACAGCAGTTTATAGATGGGCGTGGGTCAACGGAGAAGATTCTTGTGGTTTTCCAGTCAATTAGAACATTTTCCAGAGGAGAATAAAGTCACAAGCATGACTGCGATCACTGCCCTTCTCTTTCTCTGCTTTTGCCTGAGCACAGAAGTGCAGAGCAACCCGGTGAAAATGAACTAGAAAAAATCACGGGGTCACTGGTGATCTAAATTGGCCTTGGAAGAAAAACAATCTGCTTGTGGCTCGGGCAGCTGTGGACAAGCTGCCAAAAAGGCTTTGGATGTCAATGTGGCTTGCGTTTTGGGAGCTGTTCTGGAGGGACTGTTTTCAAAATAAAGATTTAAGGTAAATTAGAAGGAAGTCCTCTGATTAAGACTAGAAGTAAAAACCAGGTTAAACCATGAATGCAAAACAGTCCAAATTAGTGAGAGAGGTACCCAGCACATCTTAAAATTTTATTTAATTGAAAATGTGCCCTTTAAGGATTATTTACTGTAGGCTTTCAGGTTTAAGCTTTGCTATTTAAAATATGACATTTTATTATGGAAAATTCCAAGCATATGCAAAGGTGGATACAATCTTTTGGTGAACATCCTTGTTCTCACCACCCAGTCCCGGCGGTGGTTTACCAGCCACGCCTGTCCCATCCACGTCCCACGGACATTTCTTTCCTCCTGTATTATTTTGAAGCAAATCCCATAAATCACATCATTTCATCTATAAATATTTCAGTGTGTTTCTCTAAAAGATAAAGCATTGCTCCTTTAACAAACAAGATAAACCTTTTGCTCATCCATCCCAGCCTGTGGGGAGAAGGACTGTTTGACATATGAGGTTATACTTAAGGTGATCTTGGCTGCCCTGGGGGACCCAGACCTACTAGCCTCTTGGGTTCTTGGTTTAGAAATGTAAACCATGAATGGAATGGAAAATGATGCGATGTGTAACAGCCCCTGTGTTGTGAGGGCCACTCCTGAGTGAGCACAGGACAGTCAGCCATCCAGGCTGTATTAACTGGGTCATTTAGCTCCAAGCAGACTTAAGTTACTACTGCAGAGGAGTAAAAGAGAAATGAGGAGGTTTAGTATAGTCAGGGGAAAAGAGATGGGCTTTCATTTCAGACATGCTTTCATTGTCTGCAACAGGGCCGGATGGGCCTAATTAGAAGTGGAGCACCACAGATGCAATCGGCACAAACAGGCCCGTGTGTCTGCCTGCTTCGGGAACCAAGCGCAGGTGGGACACAGTGAGGTTGGAACTTTGTTCTGAGGCTGGGGAGCATCCTGAGTCCTGGACCTCTGCCTTCCATCCCACTCTGTCCTTGGGTTCAAGGTCAGCTATAAGGAGGAAAGAGGCAGGGGTGTGACAATCTGCAGGCTTCTCATCCCAGGACAGGGTGGGCTGCACTAACAAGTGCTTGTTCCTGCTCCTTTCTTCCAGCGTGTGCTCCCAACCAGCCTGCACCATGACTGTTTTTACCACCACTCTACAGTGAGTGTGCTGGTGCAACAGCAGGCCGGGGGGCAGGGGGTCACAGGGTTGGAGATGTGATCTAGGGACAAGCCATTGACATTGCTTGTACGTTTACAAGCAGAAGGGTGTAAACTTTGTAGGTTTATTTTCAGGAGTGAGGTTCCCGCTCTGATTCTTGATGTCCAACTGTGAAGCACCCTCTGATGGGACCGTCAGGCAACCCTGCTCCAGCGGAAACCCACTGTGGCTCCCAAGCAGGGCCAACTCCATCATGAACGGGTGCCTGGAGAAAGTGGGTGTGTCAGGGTGCTAATTATGAGATTTGAGTCCCAACTGGATAGAAAAGGCCCAAGTGTAGCTCTGGTTTTCTGTGTGAGCTGGGACTTCAGTCCTCCAAGCTTTCACCCAGGAATAAGAACCACTGCCATTTCCCAGACCTACAGGGAAGCTTTTATCAGAAAGTTCTCCAGGCCACGCAGAGAAAAACGAGCACAGGATGGAAGTCAGAGGCACGTGTTTGAGGCCCAGATCTAACACTGGTTGACTTTCGGACCCTCAACTTATCTCCTGTAGTAGTGGTACTCGCAAGATTGTGTGTAAACAAATTAGATCATATTCTCTTTAAGATCATTATAGATTTTATTGTTTATGTTGTCATTATTATTTAAAATGTCATTAGATTTATACATAAATATGACAGTAGCCTGCCTCTCTGTGTAGCATAATGTTACCATATCCAAGATCTAAAAATGGAATATTCCAATCCTGCTGGTCATTGGCTGGTGTCATTTTAATGAAGACTACCACTCCTTCCTCCCTCTTTCCTATAAAAAACTGTAATAAGAATCTTCCTGATAATGGGTTATAGCAAACTAATGCTAAGTTCATTCTCATTTTGGTTTTCTGGCCCCAGCCCAATTCTTCCTGAGTGGGCTGCTACAGTTTTTTTTTTTGTTGTTTTTTCCTGTTGGCTTTCTTTTCCCTGAGGACACAGAATGTTCACAAAGTACAATATTTTCCTTTAAAAAGATTTTTTCCTAAAATCCAAGTGTTATTAATGGCTTCTTTCTCAGTCTCTCCTGGAGGACACTGACCCAAATGGCAGACACAATTTAAGAACCGTGCAGTCTTGTGATGGCCTTTAGGTTTGTACCCCTGCTCTTTCTGCCATCCTTGGATAAGACAAATGTATTCAGAAAGTTACATAATAATATTAGTATCATTTGACACTGTTGTTTTGTATTTTCTTGTCAACTTGATGATGGATTAGAGAAAATTGAAACTCATTCATGAAGTCCTCAGCTATTTTTTCAGCAGATAGTTCATGAAAAAAATAATGTTCATTTATTTGTTTATTCAACAGCAATTTGTTGAGCATCTACTATGTGCCATGCCCTTGCACCATGGAGAAAACAAAGGTGAGAAACTCAGGTTCCTAGCCTCAAGCAGCTTGTATCTAGGAAGCAGATAGGAAAACAAGCAGAGGGATAAAAATATGTGAGAGCACAAAGGGAGTGGTGGATTTTGCCTGGAAGGATGGCGAGGGCTCCCTGACGTGGTTCACTTCCCACCGTTCCACATCCTGCATGGGAACCAATGTCATATCCCTCACTGACGCTTTCTCCAGCACAGAGATTGTGCCTTATGCCCTTTGAGTGTCTGTTCAGAGGGATTCCAAAGTATTTCCAAGAATGTATCTGGGAGGGGAGGCAGGGAGTTACTGGATCTGAGCCATTTCTCCCACCCCTCACCTCCCCATCCCCTCTCCAGCTGGTAAGGCTGCATGAGCCAAGGGCTCGAGGTCCTGCTGGTACTGGAGGGATCATTGAGAACTTTCTGAATCCCAGAACTGTCTTGAACTTGACAGAAGAAGAGTGAGGACATGGATCCAATGCGCCATTATGCCCAGGTCTTCTCTGAGCACCTAATGTGTGCTCGTCTCTGTGTGCCAAGCTGAGCCACACTGGAGTAGGGTGGGGTGGGGGAGTGGAGGAATCTAGTACACTATTCCTGGGGAGCCAGAAATTACTAGAGCAAAATGCTATGTGCTCAACCCTGTGCTGGGCTTTGCCTAGAGTCTGTGAGTGGGGGCAGGAATGGGCTGTGGCCTTCCAGGAGCCCAGGCTACACAGGTTTAGTGTGTGGAGGTGATGCCTGAGCAGGATGTGTTCAGAATCCCCAGGTCATGTGTGAGTCAGGGACTGGCAGGGTTAAAGGTGCTCAGGGAGTAGAGGCTTTCTAGTCTGCAGTGGTCAGAGAAGGTTTGGAAAGAGGGTGTGGCCAAGAGGTGGAGCTGAGGCTCAAGGCTTCTGAGGGGTTTAGATGAGGTTGAGAGGAGATTGCATGATGTCACTTTTGCATCTCTGGAATCTTAAAGGGTTAGAGACGGTGCTTTGTAATGTTGATTGATCGATGCATTAGTTCTGGGTTGTATCCAAGACTGGCAAGTATACCAAAGGTCTCTTTTGTACATTCTACTGCTTTACTTTCTCATTGTATCTCTTTTCCTGCCCTAAATAGAGACATTAGACTCTCCCTGTGTTTAATTAGATTTTATTTTTTAAAATTCTATTGGAAATCGTTTTTAATGACTCTCCATAGCAAAAGGATTATCTAGCTATGTGTTGGCCACAGTATATTCTGCACAAATGCTTGACATGATTATGTATGAATGATTCTCCATCTATAACTCAGCCCTTATCTTTTGCTGAGCTCCAGACCGGTATGTCTAATTGTTTGCTGGATATTTTACCTGGGTAGCCCATACGCACTTCAAAGTTATCATTTCTAAAACTTTTCTTCATACCTGTCAACCCCATACACACTCACCTAACCCTACTTATCAAAACAATGACAGCCAGAACACTAGGGCATTTCTGCCCCTTTCCTCTGCCTTCCTCACCCTCTACCCAGAGTTGGTGTCTGTTTCATGTTCTAGCTATTCAATCTCTAAACCCACCTCTTCCCCTCCCCGATTGCTGCAACTTTCACCAGGATTCCTCTGCATCTTGCTTAGAGTATTCAGTAGAACGTGAGCTGGTATGCTGCCCTTGACCTAAAAATCCGACTGTCAGTCCCTTGCTGAACCCGTGGATGTGTCCATAGAATGAAAACCAAACTTCTTACCATGGCGCACACCATGTTCCTCCTCGTGCTCTCGCCCGCCTTTCCAGCCTCATCTCCTCATTCCCCCACCAAACTCCGGATGATCCTGAACGTGCCACGTATGTGTCAGGCTGTCTTTGCACATGCCCCAAATGTGCTCACTATCTTACCCTTTCCTCATTCCTCCATCAGGAAAAATCAGCCTCTGGGACCTAACATATCACTTTACTGAAGCCGCCTCTGACTGCTCCAGCCCGGGTCACCCCTCACCTGGGCTTCCGTGACACCTTGGATTACCACGTTTTATCATAATTATATTTGCATGTGTATTATGATGATCTGTCTGACTGAGAGGGGAGGGATTACTGTCTTATCCATTGCAGACACGTCAGTACCTAGCTGAATGCTCGTGAGTGTTTGTTAATGGTTAAAATAGAGAAGAGCTTAGATCTTAGAATCTCTCCTGGTTTAATTCTTCTTAAATTCATTTATTTACTCATGCATCCATTCTCTCCCTGTACAAACATTTGCTGAGTACCTACTATGTGGGAACTGCCCCCCTCTCTCTTGGCAACAAAGCCTTGATTAAACAGACATAAAAGAGGAACAGCTGCCAATCCTTCCTCCAGGAAGCTCTGCTCCACAGGCCTTCATTTAAGAACCCTGGAGCTTCAGTTTCCTTTCGTCAGCTTTTTCCTTAATGGCCAAACTCATGGTGGCAGTGACAATGGATTCTGCATTAGTATTAAAAATTTATTCAATAAATAATGGATTAGAACCTCTGTTTAATAATTATTAATGCACTGCAATTTCAGTTGCCCAAATCTCAAGATGTTTTAAACATAACTAATTGAAAACACAATTAACAGCAACTGGCTGAAATAAATCTGAAAGGCAGAACACCCTTGAAAACCTCAGACTATAAGCGAAAAAGTTCAAAAGCAGCCCCCTCCCCACACTGCCCCTAGATGAAGAGCTGACGCCAGGCTCCAGCAGAGAAGGATGGTGGCACCTGGCAGGGTTGGGACATGAAGATTTGTTTAATGGCAACTTCTCTGCAGATACTGCAACTTCAGGTGACCACTTCATCATGCCTGGGGACACAGGGAATTTGCTTGACCAGTGTGCTGTGCTCAGACACTTACGGCAGATGGGTCCTTAGACAGAAGTTGATTCAGTGACCTCATTATGTGTAAACTCAGCAAAGTGAAGTCCGGACCCTGGGGTCCCATAGTGCATCGAGGCTGGGTGTAGTCGCGAGTCAAGCGAGTGGCAGACCTGAGGCTGGGAGATCTGGGTGTCCTGGTCACTCATGGGCCTGGTACCCACCCCTCACCTTCTTTCTGCGACTGGTTCTGTCTATCCTGACTCAGCAAAAATAGTACAGCCAGGTCTTTGGCTCAGGGACTCACGAGGAGGGCCCCTTTGACTTTCTTGCTTTGACAATGCTCAGCAAATGGAGGAACTGCATCAAGGTGTCATAGGATGGACTCTGGGCTGTTGCTGGGCTCTAGGATCCTAGAGGGGCACTGGCAGAAGGCCTCTGGGCTCTGGGCTGGGCTTAGCATGGGTGGGCATAAATTTTCCCCCTACTTTCTGTCTTTTCATAGCTGTTGGTATTCTGTTGTCTATACCAGGAAGTTTCTCTCTTTCACATTTGCTTTTGGACTTGGATACACTGATCTCCTTACTTCCAGCAGTCCTTCACAGGGGTTTTTTGTTTTTCGTTTTTTTTTTGTATTCAATGAGACATTGTAAGGAAATTAATCCACAACAGAGTTGGCCAGTGGCAGGCCCTCAGCACGTGGTAATTCCCCTTTCACTCTCAGCCTTGTCTACTGCCCCTGCACAGTTGATCCGTCCCCAGGATTCTAAATTTGCCGCTGTGGGCATGCTTTCAACAGGATGGTATGGCTATTGGATGCATGGATGCTATTCCTGGAGAACAGGAGGTAGCTAAGGAGGAAGCTGATCCATTCTGGGGTCAGTCTAGAAAGCAGCTTGGCTGGGCTTGAGCTGTGGGTCAGGGGGCAGCAAGTGATGCAACCAGAGACATAGAATGAGGATATATTGCGAAGTTCATGGAGAGTCAGGCTAGCAAGTTTGACCTTCATCTTAAGAGGGGACAATGAGGAATTTTTAAGCTAGAAAGTGGCATGGCTTTTAGCTTAATGTGTGTACTACATAGCAGTGGTTCTTAAACCTGACTGAGCATCAGGCTGACCTGGAAGGCAGGCGGAAACAGGATTGCTGAACCTACCTCTAGAGTTTCTGATTTAGTAGTTCTAGGATGGGCCTGAGAATTTGCATTGCTCTCATGTATCCAAGTAATGTTGATGCCTCTGGTTCAGGGACCACACTTTGAAAATCACTTCTGTCGAGGGGGTCCTGGAGACATAGAGCTGTTTAGGAACGTGGCACAATGATCCAGCTGTGAGATGATGCCAGCTCGATTTAAAGTAGAAGTTGTGGTTCTGGAAAGAAGGGAAGATCACACAGAAGCAGCATCAGCGAGATTTGATGGTCCAACCGTTGGGTGGGAAACCCTGGAGACTCTTCCAAGGTTTTTCTCACTGGGAATCTGAAAGAATGAGGGTGCTTCGCCTCTGATAGGGAAGAGCACGGAGCAGAGGCTTCCTGGTCAGGGTGGAGGAAAGCTGTTTGGCTGATAGTTCCAAATGATCCCAGGTGCTGGCGCAACAAGAAATCTGGGGTGGACAACTGCATTCTAGCTAGGCCCTGCCAGTGTGGTCATGGCCTGCAGAAGGAATATTTGCAGGAGGTACTGCAGGACTAGCACTAGGGTGCGCAAAGTGGGCAGGTCTAGGGTGTAACATTTAGGGAGGTGCTCACTTTCAGGGTTGTGCAAACTGTGCCTGAACCTGAGTATGGGCATCTTGTCAAATTTTGTGCCCTAAGTGTCTCACTCGAGTCACCCCAGCCCCAAGGTTTTGTGATGCTGTTGCTGTTGCTCTGAGCCTAGGAGAAGCCTAGTGATGTCAGCATGGTGAAAGGAGGACTGAAGAGCTCAGCTAGATATTGAATCCCATCATTGGTGTTTCAGTCCTTCTTGGAACAAAGTCATATGTGATCATCGTTTTGCCAGAGGCTACCATACTCTTGTACACAACTTGTATTGACCGAAATTTTGTGCCCACAGTACTGCTGAATGGAGCAGGGCAGAGAAATGGCTGGAAAGCCTTACAAATCTATAGAGCCTTTTGTGGATAATAGGAACGTCTGGTATTTCTGCACTGATTGAGCTAATGGAAGAAACCAGCAGTTCTGTAGAAGACCATAGATCAACTCTTGCAGCTTCTTTCTGGAACATACTTTTACATGCACTTTTCTTTGGTTGTGGTTTGTTTTCATTTGTGTTTGGTTTTTCTTTTGTTTTGTTTTGTTTTAAGGACTTAATCTATGGTGCTCCATCATGCAACCAAAGCAATCCAAGTTTAATCTCTAAGCATTCATCTCCCAAGTTCAGATTTTTCTTCCCTCCTCTCAGCTGGAGCATTCCCCAACTTCTGAATGTCTAAAAATACCCAGCATGGTTCCCTCTACAAAACACCAGCACCCTGCCAGCTGTTAAATAAATAAACTTGGGGAAAAAATGCTGTAGTTGTGAAATAAGATATATTTAATTAAATAAAAAAGGAAAAGCAAGTGCTATTACAAGAACATAAAACTGTAAGGCATAAGATAAAAACTAAATTACTACAAGGCAGCTCGATCCAATCTAATCCTTGAAGATAAAGATGAAACCAGAAAATTGCATGTATTGAGAAATCAACATAAGCCCTGAGCAAATATTAACTAGAGATCTATAAACTGGTTGATAATAAACAGTGCTATGAACATTAGGATTAGGGGAGGAAATGGAAGCAGAACCACACTGAGGAAAGGGGGACTTGAATTCATCTCTCCGTCCTGCTTGGAGCAAGCATTTGTGGGATGATCGTGTTAAAGTGACTTTTCCATTAGCTAATTTCAGTAAATCTGAGAGGAAAAATTGAATGGTGTTAGAGGTACCTGGGCAAATTTCTATCTATCATCTTTTGAAAGACATAGAGATTGATGTGATCTCATCTTACCAGGCTATAAAATGGAGCCTGCAGATAAAACGTTTGCCTTTTACCATGGGTTTCTAACTTAGCTATCGACATGATTTTAACAGTGTATTTAAGCATGAAGAATGGTCCAATTACATGTTAAGTAGCCTTTTTTTATAGTTCTAATAAAGGTCCATTTAGACGTTTATACTGACAACTCAGTTCTTTGCAAGGGCATTTTTCAAGTTGCCGGCTAAAAGACGACATTTCATAGGGGAAAAAAAGCAGCCCTGCTATTAGCTGGAGAGTATAGCTCCAGCTCTCAGAGACGCGGTTTGTATAGAGGCCGAGCTTGCTGATGGAGAAGTCAGCAGCGGCAGCTGGAAAAATCAAGCTAATTCACAGGTGAAGATGTCCTCTTTGTCACAGTTTCAGGCTCTGGGATAAAGCCGCTCCATTGAGAGCATTCGTGTATGTCACACCCCACACAGGGAGCTTCTGAATACCAGCCTGAATGGCCGACCGGCTGAGGGAGTGAGAGGGTGGCTCCGGCGGGCGGGAAACGCAGTCCTCGGTCACATCAAGGTCCAAGGACAGCCAGGGCCTCTGAGCAAGCCAGAAGGCCCTTTGGGGACAGAGTTAGCGTTCTTAGGCCCCTGGGGATGTAAGTGACCTGGGGCTCTTAGAAACATAGTTGTTCTTTTCTTTTTCTTTTTTTTCCTCTAGAGAGACTCCAACTAAAGTGTTCCTGACAGAAAGACACACCTGTGTGCTCTTAGCTCTGGAGAAAGGTCTCCACAACCTCCCAGAGTCAGGATCCAGGTGTGAGTCTTGTCTTTAATTCATGGTGAGTCTTTCTGGGGTCTCGAACTCTTGCTGCAACCTCCTTGAAGATAGGGGTTTATAGTATTAATAGTTTGTCATGGCTTCCACAGACTGGGAGCCTTAAACAACAGAAATTGATTTTCTCACAGTTCTGGGGGCTGGAAGTCCAAGGTCAAGGTGTTGCAGGGTTGACGTCTTCTGAGGTCTCCCTCTTTGGCTTGCAGATGGCCATGTTATTGCTGTGTTTTACGTGGTCCTCCTAAGGGTGTGTCTGTGTCCTAATTTCCTCTTCTTGTAAGAACACCTAATTCTTCTAAGGATTAGGGCACACCCTTAATGACCTCATTTAACCCTAATCACCTCCTTAAAGACCTCATTTCCAAATACATTCACATTCTGAGGTACTGGGATTTAGAGCTTCAACATCCAAATCCAGGGGAGACATAATGCAGCCCATATTGGGGGTGCTTCTTAATCCTCTATATAACTGGGAGTGCAAATACATCTACTTCCTTCTCTGCCCCCAGAGACTCGCTCAATACCTGGGGGCCAAAAGTAAACCTCATATATTCCCCCATTCTGTTTATGGAGAATGGGAGGGAAGGTTCTGTGGGTCTCTGGGTGCAAAAAGGTGGCCCTAAGGGCAGGTGATTTTGTTTGGCAAGTCATTTCTGATGCGTATCCTGGAAGCAGGAGAGAAACCTTGTGGCAGTTTTGTGTAGTAACATGCAGGGGGCTTTCATGGCGGTCAGGAAAAGTATTTGTAGATGTGGCCCAAGCCCCTCCTAGGTCCCATTGAAGGACATAAAGTGACGTGATCATGGGGAGCCTGGACTGATCTGCTCAAGTACCATGAGGTTATTCCAGACTGAATGAGTCAGTTGCGGAAGGAGCAGAGTCTCACGGACTGCCTTGCTGAGCAGGAGGGTTGGGTGAAATGCTCCCACCTCCAGGGGTCAAGTGTGTGGGGAGACAGGAACTGAAGCGGCTCTTTCAGAAGAAAGCGTTAGCGGACCTCACCACCTGGAAGCCACGAGAGGAACTGGGCTGTGCTCGAGAGAGCACCTCCTGTGAAGAGCTTATTAGTTCTCCTGGATTTTTGTGCAATCATATTGTGTCTCATTTAAATGTCACCGCCCCTACACTTTCAGTGTTTGGAGTTGCGCACAAACCTCTCGTAGAGTCTGTCCAGACTCTCAGCCTTTGTAGAACAAAGGGGGGTGCTGTGGGGGAGGGGCACGTGTGGTCCTTCCCCCCTGCCCTCCCCTGCCCTGGCTGTGGCAGTGTGGGAGTGTGTAGTGCAGTGGTTCTTCTCTCTGGATGCAAGAGAGAAGCAAATGGGGGCTTTTCAAAAACACTAAAGTCCGAGCCCAACTTGGACTCGTTGCATCTGTCTCTGGGGGTGGGGGCTCAGGCACCCAGGATTGACAGCCTGGGATAGAGAGATGGGTGGTGGTCCTGTCGCTCTAGGTCGGGAAGGGCCGAGACCCAGGGCAACTCTGAGAGAAGCGTGACTGAGAAACGGCAGGTGAGATGAGCCTGCTTTATGCCTCACAGGTATACAGGTGAAGGCCAACCACGATGTGCTGGTGGGAGTGAGACCTGGACTTGTGCTGTACCCCTACCACCTGGCAAAGGGCTTAGTCTGTAGGCAGAAAGAGTTTCTGCAGTACTCATCTGCATACTTGTGTCATATATGTATCAGGATTGTTGGAATATCTGCTAAAGTGCTGAGAAGGTATGATCAAGCAGAAGTAGTACAAATAGTAGTTAGTGATGCATTAAAATTGTCCTTTCTTATGTTTCATCCACAGCTATCCTGTTTCAATTCCCCCTACTCTGCTTGCAAACTCAGTAGGGACTGATTGGCCACAATCCTTCGCATAAGCAAATATTTATTGAATATTAACCAATGTGCTTGGCACATTGGCTTCCAGGAAACCTATATGTGGGCTGTGAGGATAAAGTATGTCCACATGAAAATATAAATTTTTACGCAAGTCCAGGTGCTTTGGGAACAGTCTGTTGCATACCTGGTGCAGACGCTTAGAGGGAGGGCTGCTCCCTGGAGGTGGAAAAGAAGCTGAATCTATGGAGAGTTAGAGGCTTGAGCTAGAACTTACAGGATGAGGATGTTATATGGCTGGGGGAAGACCAGGTCTTCTTGGTAGAGGTGATCACATGAGGGACGGACGTGGTGTGTGTTATGGGGAAGGGAGAAAGTAGTGGTACAGGAAGCCCATTTGCACTGGGGAAGAGGTAGGAGGCACCCCACAATAGAGCAGGGTGCATTGGAGGTATTAGGCAGAGATGCGGGTGGGTGGGTGGATACCTGGTCACGCTCCACTGAATTCCCTTCCCCACCATCTCTATGGTGCTATGATGGCGATTAAGGCAGGGAACCACTGAGAAGCTGCCAAAGACATGTGCCTCTGAGCTGACGAACACCAAGTGCACAGAGGTGGGGATGGGGGCCACTGAGTAGAAGTCAGGGGGAAAGAGGCTGATGGGGGAGAAGCAGTTGCTTTGCTTACTAATGAAAGAGTGAAAAGGTAGATTAGATGTGGATGATTTCATTCTAGACTCAAAGGCTCCTTAAAGTATTCCTGTCTCTTGTTATATGGCCACATTCCTAACCTAACTTAAGGAGTCCTATTTTCCAAGTCATTAATTGTTTTCTTGCATCTGAGAGATTTTCAAGTTTTCTCTTAATCCCTCCTAAATCCTGTGCATTTCAGAGGTAACCTAGAGAGAGGCTCAGAGTGCCCTAGAGATGTTGATAAATCTCCAAATACTTCACTTATTGGAGGAGTTTTTCATCATCCAGCCCTGCATTTACTTCATTTCATTCCTGTGTGTGTGGGTGGTGGTGTCCCACGTGCAGGGCCAGGTGCTGACTGAGCACAAAGTAAATCAAACTCCAGCCTTCACTGCACAGAAGAGAAGTGGGGCGATACAGGAATTTCTGTTAAGCACATTACAAAATCAGATATGTGTTAGTAGGGGAAAAAAAAACCCTCTGTTTTATATAGGATGTAATCATACTTAATTGACAAGCTTTTAAAAACTCACCCTTTTATAGAAAAAATAACAGTGACACAAAGTTTACATCAATAAGGCTATGCTATTTGCAATAAATTGCATTTAAACAAAATGAAAAGTGCTAAAATTGAATGTCTAGGTCAAAATCATGACATGGCAGGGGCTTTTGTAAAAGTTCTTCAACCTGATTGTTCCCCAGTGATGACTTTTCATCCGAGGGGACTCTTTTTTCCTCATTGTTTGAACTTGCCGGCCTCCTCCCAGTCTCTGAGGGCCTGAGGACCCTGAGGACCTGCAGAGGGTGTCAGAGGGACCCTGGGTGCGAAGCAGAAGAGCCCACAGCCCAGGGAAGACAAGGGACTGGCGCTCCTGCCCATGCAGACTGTCCCGTACCTGTCCTGACTGCTTTCTTATCTAAAGAACTGGTAGCTGTGGCCTCATTTGGAGCTGTCAGGATGCCACAGGGTGTCTGTTTTGCTGGGTGAAGATGTCCGATCTGGGACAGATGGCCACAGAGGTCAGGCGGGGACTCCCACATAGCCTCTGGGTTTGGGTGTAAGGACCCAGGAACACTTGTGATGAAAAGCAGCAGTGAATTTCTGTGATAATAGATGGGAAGTGGTAAAAGTTTCCAGGGAAGGGGTGAGCATCGGGAAATGCTCTGTGGGGCCCCAAAGAGGGACCAGGAGGTCTGTGCGTTCTAGAGTCACCTAACATCAAGTGCTCACAGCAAAGGCTCCTTGTTGGAGGAGGGGGTTGGCCTTGGCAGCCTGGAGCAATTTAGCACCTTCATGAGGCAGGTATGGGACAAGAAGGGGCACCCATAGGTGACATGTGGGGTATGGGGTGGAGGAGTGTGAGCCTGCCCAGGAGCCCCAGAGACAGGAGGAAGGTGCTGACAGTGGCAGGGGGAGCCTCCCCCTGAATTCCCACCTGCTACCCGATGTGCCAGGACTGGCCCAGGCCCTTGGGTTGCACTGGTCCCTGGCTCCGAGCTGGGGGAGGGCGTGTGTGTGGAACGTGAGCAGCACCTGGAATAAAAGGGCACACACGAGCTCCCTGAAACCAGCCCAGCCTCACCCATTGTATCACAAGAGAGGTGAGCTAGGGGTGCTGTCTCTTTCCTCTGTTGCCGCCCCAGGCTAGAGGTCTAATGCGGAGGCCTTGCATAAGAAAAGAGGACAAAAAGGTTGATGTGGGTATAAGGGGCATATTACTCTGCTAGGGCTGCCCTAAGGAAATACCACAAACTGGGTGGCTGAAGAACAAAGCAACAGAAACTTATTGTCTCAGTTCTAGAGGCCAGAAGTCCAAGGTCAAGGTGTTGGCAGCAGGGCTGGCTCCTTCTAAGGCTGTGAGGGAGACTGTTCCTCACCTTCCCCCTGGCATTGGAGGTTTGCTGGCAGTCTTTGGCCTTCCTTGGCTTATAGACGCACCCTGCCCACCACCTCCAGCTTCATCTTCATGGTGTTCTCCCTGCGCAAGTGTCTGCCTCTGTGTCCCCCTTTATAAGGGTGTCCATCCTATTGGATTAGGGGCTCACCCTAAGGACCTCCTCTTAACTTGATCATATGAAAAGACCCTATTCCAAAGTAGGTCCCATTCACAGGTTCTAGGGGTTAGAACTTCAACATCTTTTTTGGGGACACAATTCAACCCACACTAGGGCACGAGGGTGTATGGGGAAGAATATGCGTTTTAGGAACAGACTGGGGTGCAGCCTGCAGCACGCTTTCAGGGTTTTGGGGTGAGTGCCGCTTCACAGAGCTGGTGTGAGGCTGATGATGGATTTAAAGACCCCTTGGATTTTGGCAAGGACGCACTTATCAGTTGTTACGGCAATGACAAACCACCCACATGCCATCTCACTGAAAAGAGCTGTTACATTCTTGGTCCCTTTGTTTTCTCGACTGTGAAGTGGGCTGAATGAGCAGTGCGTGCACTGGGCGTGCATCCCTCCAACGCGGCGCTAGCAGGAAACGGCAGCACCGTACCTGCTGGCAGCAGGCATGTCTGGGCCTGGGGGCCAGGGAGTTAAGATCAACAAGGGGTAGGAGACCTGGGAATTTGTTAGGCTATGAGGGGAGGGGAGGTGGAACTGACTGCGCATGTCTGGGCAGGCGTGAGGCAGCCGATAGCACGTGGGGCAGCACTGAGAAGTGAGAGGTTCCGAATCTTTGCCTTCATTTGTGCTCCAAGGAGGCTATTTCGCAGACACTTCCTAGCCATGGGGCATGTCACAGTCCTGTCCTTGGGTCACCTTGACTGTGATTTCTGAGGTCTCTCCTGGAATTGGGAGCCTATGACTTACTTCTGGAAGGTCCCAGGACTTTAGCTGCCTAGCAGTGAGGGGCCTTCTGAACTGTCAGTCAGTTCTGGATTCCTCTCTTCGGTGGCTCTATTGTTCACAGATATACGCTCACCTGTAGTCTTCCAGCCTACACAAAGGGAGCCATTCTTGGGAGGCACCAGGGGATGCCGAGCCCCCACCCTGACCTTGATGGTGGAACCCTGGCAGACGTTGCCGTCAGCATCACTCTGCCTCACGGAGCCTGCAGGAGGGCCAGGGCGGGCACGTGTGGACACATATGCTACCTTTGGGACTTCTCCCCTGACTGTCACTCCTATTCCTGGTCGTTGCCATCCTCGTCATCGTCGTGAGACCAACTGCTCCCTCGAAGGCCGCGAAGCCACACCTTCCGCCGCAGCGGAGCGGGGATGCAGCCGGTCAGTAGAGGATGCTACGGCCGGTGATTTTTCTTTTTCTTCTTGCTTGGTTCTGAAGCTGAAAAAAATTGCAGCATGCTTGAAACTTGAGCAGTGGCTGTGAATGTATTCACTCTTAAATTCATCTGTGAGGTTATTATATGCAGCTTTGATGTTACAGCGAGACTACCTGGGTCGTTTTGTTCCAATTACTCAGCGCAGAGGAGGAGGACTTCCATGCCGCGTGAAGGCGCCCGACTTTGATGTTCTGTCGAGGCTGCCCTTCTCGGGGCTGGGGCATCAGGAGCCGCTGCGGCAGCTGGGCCGCGTCCGGGTGGCGGAGCTCTAACCTGGGTGCTCTGCTCCCACACAGGCTCCGCGGCCCCAGCCCTGAGCTGCTGCAGCCGGGAGAGGCCGCAAGTGTGGGCCTATCGAGCACATTTCCCATCGCATCGCAGAGGATTTGGAAATAACCTCATTTTCCTCAATTAGGAAGATGGAGATTGTAATGGCTGTACTTTGCTCTCCTCAGACGCCTTTCATCTCTGCATCGCAAAGTGCTCTGAAAGCATGATTAACGAAGCATCCCAGCTCCCCAGCCAGGCAGGCGCCCCACTGCCTGCTTCTGTCGAGGCTAAATGGCTGAGGCCAGCTCCCTGGGTGAGCGTGGGCACGGGAGACCCTGCTGACCCCAGCCAGGGCTGGACACCTCCCGGGGTGGGGACGGGGAGGGAGTGGGAGGCAGCCTAGTGCAGGGAGGTCCTGAGTGGGGAGGCAGTGGTCCCGGAGCCAGTCCTGCCTGTCCCGCTGACCTGTTGTCAGAGCATGGACCTGTCACTGCCATTGCCACTGGTTTCACCTGGGTTTCAGAGTCAGTGCCTAAAGATCAGGGAGTGGGCTTTAATGTCTCAGGTCCCTTCTAGCTCTTCCATTCTGAGTTGATGTGATGATCGGTCCTGACAGCCTTCAATCCCCAGGTGGCTTCTTGCCTTGGTGCCATCCCCACTCGGAAGCTGGGGTGCTCCTTGGTCCCTGTGGCAGCCTCATGTCTCTTCTCTCCCAGAAGCTCCTCCATCACCTGCAGCCTCCACTGCTACCCCATTTACCCTGCATGGGCTTCCACACTCCTGTTCCGCGCACACACCTCGTCACGTTTTGTCAGACAGTCCCTGGTTCAAACCACCCAGTACCAGCATGGCCTGCCCTCCACAGGTTGCCTTCTGTCCTTGCTCTTCTCTGCCTTTCCTCTAAGCGTAAATACCAGCTCGGTCTTTACTTTTGCCAGACTGGATTGCTCTCCTTAGTCCATTCAATGGGACCCCTCCTCCAGGAGCCTCCCAGCCTCCTGCAAAGCCTGGGTTCTTTGCTCTCAGGCATTGCCAGCCCCGTCTACTGGGCTTTCAGAGCTCTTGTCACCTGTGGTGGTCTCTGTCCCCATTTCAATGCACTGTCCTTAGTATGCCATGGGCTGAGAACTGAACTCACCAGCGACTAAAATGTAGGTAAAACAAGAGGGCTCTAATGTCTCAAGTTAGCAGGGAGACCTCTAACCTGCATGCTCAGCCATCTGCGTGGGTCTTTCTTTTCTAGGCTGTGCTCTGGATGACTGAGGTTACAGGATACTTGGGCTCTGGATAGATGGGGCATATTGCAACTCTGCAGAAATAGGTAAGGCACAAGCAGAAGGCTCCAGAAAGGGGTGGTGGTAGCAGAAGGTTCATTCTTTTCTACTTGAAGTGGAATGGAAAAAAAAAAAAAAAAAAAGAAACTTTTCCTGTTCTTTGTCATTATATGCTTCTAAATATTGCATTTTGAAAAAAAATTATGATATTACACAAGAATGTTTTTCTATCAGTGTTTGGAAATCCCAAGAGTTTCCCAGCTAAGTAAGTTGACAAGGTCAAATCATGCTTTGGAGGATGGTTTACTAATTGGAAAATTCTTATTTTTACCTTAAAAATTGTGACCTTCCTTCCCCACTTTCCCATGGAAAGGACTCGGCCTCGGGGGAGCTGCTCGCCCTGGGCTTGCAGTCGCCAGGCTGGGGGTCTGCCCTTGTTTCTGCACTCGTGGGCTGCCCTGATCAGTCACAAAAGCAGTTCTGGGGAAAAGCTATATTTTGTTGTAGAGGTTTTCAAGTGTAAAACTCACAGTAAAACTTAATGCTGTTCTTTTTCTGGAACAAACAAAAAGAAAACTGCTGAAGTGGAAAATTCAGAATGGAAACTATAGGATAACCATTAGGTTAGAGTTTTAAAAATCAGGAAGAATGCCTGGGTATGCCACATGTTTGCATGGGGTGGGGGCACCCGTCTGTTGGGTAATAGTCAACGTACTCTGGTCTTACAGGCCCTTCCGACCCGGGCCAGGTGCTTTATGTGGACCCCTAGGTGAGCTTTTCTTTTGTTTGGCCTCATTGCTAGTCATCACTTCATCTTCCCACCTCCCCTCCTACAGCTCCAAACTCCTCAGGGACACATTTGCTGATGTCACCCAGCCACAGGCTCAGTCCCAGGTTGACTCTATGAATCTATGAGCAGCTGCAGTGTCAGTCCTGGGCCTAGTCATCCCACTACACTCCCCAGTGTCTCTGCTACTGGGTCTCTTTTGCTGCCATCAATCTTGGAACAAGTGTCCCCAGGGGCAGCCTTTGAGGTGCAAGACTTGACTGTATCCCGATGCCCGAGTGTTACCTTTACACTGGCTTCCTTCTCCTCTTTAATCAGGCTCAGTGGTTGCCTTGCCTGCCTCTCTGACCAGTGGCCAGAGTCCTTATTGGTATCTCTCATGTGCCATTGCTGGACATACCAGACCTCCCTGCTGCGTGTGTCCCGGCAGGCTAAGCTGCAGAGAGGGACAGACACAGCACAAAACATGGGCAGTGGTGAGCTGACAGCTCTCTAGGGAGGACTATGACGGGAGAAGTTTGAAGGCAGCACTGTCACGCCATCTGGCAGTGTGCAGGAAGGGCTGGACAGCAGATGAGAGATGTGAAGGGAGACTGAATGCCCTGCCCAGGCGTGACGTGAGGATCAGATTTGAATGCCATTGTGATGGGATCCTTTGTGGATGCTAAATTAACAGAAGACAATTTAACAGAGATGTGGACTTCCTTAGTCATCTCTTTAGGATACAGCTAGTCCTCCAAATCTTTGTGTGTCACAGGGCCAACTGCAGGACTTAAGCATCCACAGATTTTGGTATCTGAAGGAGTCATGGAGCCAATCCTCTGTGGATAGGAAGGGATGACTGTATTTGTTTTCCCACACTGATTTGCATGGCATGGCACACAGCATGCAGCATCCCTCATTTCACACATACCCTGGGATGCTCACTCAAGCCCTGTTAGTATCAGCAGAAGTGGCCAGCTAGCCACCAAAGGTGTGTGTTCCCTACCATCATTTAGAACTGCTTCCAGGAAGTGGCTGTCCAGCGAGGGCTCCATTCACCCATGTCCTTGCACAAAGGTGGGGCCTTCACATGAGCTGTTGCCAGTAGGAATGTGAGTGAAATTGGTGAGCACCATGTCTGGTCAAGGAGAGTGAAAAAAGTCTTTCCTTACCTGTCAGCTGATTGGAAAAACCACTGAAAACTTAGAGTGGGCAGAGCCACAATATGGAAGGAGTCTGGGTCCCTGAGTGATCAGGTATGTGACAGGTACATGATGAGGAGCACATGAATTGGACTGTGACGTAAATAGGAAAGAAATCTCCACTGGTTAAGCCCCTGAGAGTCCATGGGAGCTTAGGGCTTAACTCTTGAAGCAACTAGTGTTGCTGTAGCTCATGCCCATTGGTTTAGGTAACCCAAAGCCTTTTCAGTCCTAACCCAGCATGGGCCACTCCATCCTGGTCCGTGTCTCATCTCTCTCCCTTTGCTCCTTCATTGAGGAGCTCAGGGACTGCTACTGTTTAATGGGAAGGTTTTGAGGAAAGAATTATGTGAAAAGGCAAGTAGCATTAAGGGGTGGTTTACGGTAGTTATTGCAGGAATTTCTTCTCTGGGTTCTGTGAGAATTTTTTGTGTGTGTGATTTCTGGGTCTCTGGAATTATGAAAGTAATGGAGTCATGAATATAATTACCTCTATTCTGTAATTACCCGGCAAATATCATATGAATACATAGGGGGTTTGAGTCAGCAGATCTGGCAGCTGCAGAGTTTGATTATGATGATTTAGCTGTTGGGAAATGCCAGGGATTAATTTTAGTCATCAGTGTAGGAACAACAAGGAGAAATGGCCCCAAATTAGGAAAGGACAAATGCAGGCCACGTGGGGAGAGCACTTTGTGACCATGAGTCAATTAGACAGAGGAACCCCCTGGAGGAGGACCACCCCTCCAAAGCTGCTCCTGCAGGGCCGGGGTGCACTAAAGCTTTGTTTGCACGCAGCGGTTTCCCAGGTGCTTTACAAATTGCACAGGTGAGATCTCAGAGGGTAACAGGTGTGTTTGTTTGGGCTCTTTGGCTTTTGCTGTGGTTGTTTCCTTCCGTTGTTGCCACGGTACCCCTATGAGGTCAAGTCAGCTCAGCTATTCCCATTTACAGGTGCTGACACGAGTCCTTAAGGAGTGGATGGATCTTTCAGTGTGGCACAGTTAGTGGTATTTTCTAGGTTAGAGCCCAGGTCCCCTGTACCCTTTCTCTTATTTGGGACTGGCTTTGGTGAGGAACATATGTCACCAGTTATAATGATTTTCCAGTGGAAAAGGGTGATTCCTTTTCTGATTTGTTTTTGGTTCTCAGGAGAGGTTCATGAAAAAAGGTGGGTACCTGTGCAAACCAGATCCTGCTGGGAAGGAGGTGGAAAAGGCCCTCTGCGCACCTGAGGTCTCCGAACAGAGGGCAAGCATCCCTGCAACCTCAGCTTTGCTGGGAACTCTCCTCGCCAACTCCCCCTGCTCTCTGTTCTAGACAATTCCCGCCCACCACCCCTGGAGGAGAGAGAGATGTGGCATGTGGGTTGAAGCCAGCACTGTCCTGAGCATTTCCCATTGGCCAGAATGAGGCCACTCGGGGTTGTGTGGGGCTGGGGCAGAGGTGCAGGACAGGTGGTATCTGGGGGCGCAGAGGAGAGAACTCCTGACAGATTCCACCCAGGCCTGGACCTGTTCCCTGCATTGGGTTTGAATTTCTCATTTTGATCAGTGGAAAAAGCAAGCCTTTCTCTATTTACTAACATTCTGATGGGCTATTTCACTGGGGGACAGGGCATCCTCACTTTCTCTGAGGGATTCAGGGCTGCCGACGTGAGCATAGGAAGTGGGCTCTTATGCTCAGTGGAGGGGCTGGGTCCACAGGACTCCCAAGGTGAGACAGGGTCTGGGACCCTGGCATGCTCCTTGTTCACAGCCACCGGCAATACCAAGGACCCAAGGGCAGAGCTGCTCTGGGCAGCAGGTGTGTCCACAGATAGCTCATAGGTGGATGGAATCGTCTGTACCAGATGCACTCCCAGACTCCGACCTACATCGCGCCAACACACACAAACCTGTCTCCTATCTCTACCAAACCACAAGCCACAGGCTAACCGTAGCTCCTTACCATGGGCTCTGTCAGTCATCTTATAGTATACCATTCGCTAAGATCTTAATTCAGACCTAAATGCTACTTTTGATTGAATCTCCAAACTGTTTTCCTAATGCTGACTTGGACTCTGACTATAGTTCTAAACTCTAAATACTGACCCCAAACCAGATCTCAACAGCTTATAATACGTAATTTAACCTTAAGATCTATCTAGAAGCCCAGCCCTCAATTAGAACTTAGACACTAAGCTTCATTCTAAATCAGACCCTTATCCTAACCTATAGCCTAATCTTAACCCTTACCTTGACCCTGACATTAAGGACAACTAAGTTTTGCCAATGTCAATGCAAATTCTAATTTTGACCTAGCCTTAAACCTAACCCAAACCAGAAATGTTTTCCAAGGCATCTATTATCCTTCCCCTCCTTGCCTCTTCACTCCCAGGTCTGTTGCTCTGGGCAACTTAATGTGATGACCCTTGTTTGCTAGGAAGGGTTTTGAGTCTTGAACTTTGAACTCATACCACTGATTTTTGAGTGCTAAGAGGGAAGACTGCCTGCTTTGATGATCAACAGATCCTGGGTCGTGTATTAGTTGACAGGAATTAATTAAAATGTTACTCCTTGAAGAATCTATTTGTATAAAGAATTATTAGTTATCAAATTGGTATCAAATCCCAGGCTCTTGGGGTAGGTGAAGAAAATTTTAAAATAAATGTATGTGGTGGTGGTGGAGGAGGAACTGGATGTAGCTTTCTGCTTGGGATCATCATTTCTCTGGGCTTCATTTTCCTAAACTGTGAAGTGGGGATACTTCACAGTCGAGATTAAATGAGCTAATAGACGAAAAGTGCTTAGAACACTCAATAAATGATTGTCATCATCATCATCATCATTGTCTTTCTATTTCTTAGACCCTGAATAGATCTAAAATCACTTAAAATTTCCCAAAACCAAAGTAACTTGAAAATGTGAACTCCATTTTTCACTATAAATTTTCAGCAAAGGCCACCATTAGAAACATAAACATGTTTTATAAAGGTAGCCTTTCTGAAGGCCACATTAAATAAAATTACATAGACAACTTTTATGGTAAGTAGAGAGATGAGTGGAAGATGGTACAAGAAGGTATGAAGAAAAAATCTTCTCTTAACATGTTTCATTCAACATGACACAGTGAAAGAACTAAACCTTTGGAGTTAGAACCTTTTTTTTTTTTTTTGAGACAGGATCCCACTTTGTTGTCTGGTCATGAGGGCTGTGGCATGAACATAGTTCACTGCAACCTAAAACTCCTGGACTGAAGCAATCCTCCTGCCTTAGCCTCCCGAGTGCCTGGGACTACAGGTGTGTGCCACCATGCCCAGGTAATTTTTCTATTTTTTGTAGAGATGGGCTCTTGCTGTTGCTCAGGTTGGTCTTGAACTCCTGATCTTAAGTGATCCTCCTGCCTTGGCCTCCTAAAATGCTAGGATTATAGGCATGAGCCACTGTGCCCAGCCCAGATGAGTTTCTTATAGCCATGCTCCACTGCTTCCCAATTACAGGCAAATTCATTCATTCACTCATTCACTGAATCATTTCCGTCTGTGTCTCAGGTACTGAGCAGAGTAGGCATCATTCCAGCTTTCACTGAGCTTTCAATCTAGTGACAGAGAAAGATCCTAATCATGCAAACAAATGCATGTGTAATCAAAATTTGAGACACATTTTGAGATGTCAAAATTAGGTGTGATAAGAGGGTAACAGAAGAAGAGGATCTTCTCTTAGTTTGGGGGAAGGCCATTTGGGGCTGGAGGATGAGCAAGAGCTACTCAGGGGAAGAATGGAGGGAGAGAGTTTTCTTTGTACAAACAAGGCTTTTAACTGCAGGGGCATTCAACTTCATTTCACAGTAGTGTTAACAGTGGCTGTGACCTTGTCACCAATAGAAATCACAAGTATTTTCATATGACATTCATTGAAATCATGATAGTTACTAGATCCACTGCTGCATCTAATTAGTAAATATGTCGGTAAAGAAGCACATATATTATTCCTACATGTATTTTTTAATAGACTTTATTTTTTTAGAGCAGTTTTAGGTCCATGACAAAATTGAGCAGCTGATACAGAGATTTGTCATACACCTCCTGTCCCCGTCGATGCACATCTTCCCCTATTATCAAAATCTTGTACCAGAGTGGTACATCACAGAGCAGATGCATTTTGATATAATTGATTTCCTTTGTAATTCTATGCATTTTATTTTATGCATTAAAAAAATCATTCGAGCAGGGTTCCATAGGCTACACTAGGCTGCCAAAGTGGTCCAGGGCACAGAAAGGGTTAAGAGAGCAGGCTGCGGAAGCTGAGACAGGAGGGAAGGGCAGGTAGGAGTGGAGCCAGCAGGGAAGAAAGTGGCAAGATAAGGCTGCAGTAGTCCAGGAGCTTGATATTGAAGAGCCTTGGAGGCCAGTGAGGAATTCGATTCCCTCTTATGAACATCGGGAAGCAATTGCAGAGGTTAACTTCATGATTTGACTTATAACAGCAGAACAGCCACCTCTTCATTGTCATATGTGAGGAAAGGAAGGTAGGGTTGGTAGAGATGAAACAGGGACACCTGCAATCTGGACTAGGGTGACATGTAGAAAAGAGGACAGTTAGGAGTGATCTTGGAGGAGAAATGGGAAACTCGTGGTAATGGATTCGATATGGGCGGTCAGAGAAAGAGATGTGTCAAGGATGATCCCATGGCTTCTTATTTATGTCACCAGTGGATGATGGCGCCATTGTGTGTGATAAAGAAGGCTGAGGAGGGCGAGGGGAAGGGAGTGTTCTGTTTTAGACACGTCAATTGAGATGCCAGTGAGACGCCCAAATGGATGTGTCAAGCAGGGGATTGGATAAATGAGTCTGGAGCTTAAATGAGATCTGGGTGGGAGATATGAATTTGGAGATGCCAACGTGTAGACGACATTGAATGCCATGGAGATGGATGAGGTTGCCTTAGGCGAGAGTGAGATGAGAAAAGAACCGGAATGGTTCTGTGGAACTTCACCATTTAGAGGTGGTATAATAATGGATTATTGTAGTAATGATGACAACACAAGGAATTACTATGTGCTAGGTGTTGTTCTAATTGTGCTTCATGTATTTATTTCTTTATTTTTGCAACAACCACATGAAGTAAACTGAGTCATGACAGATTAAATATTTTGCTCAGGTCACAGTAAGTGGAGGGAGGAGCTCAGGATATGAACCCAGTGATCTAGCTCTAGAGCTTTTCCCCTTAATCCCTGTGGGGCTGGAAACAGAGTGGCCAGAGGAATCAGGAAGGAGGAGGAAAACCAGGAGTGTGGCGTAAAAAAAATGAAGAGAAGACTCTCTCAAGATGGACGGGGCCTCGGCAGGGTCAGATATGTCATGCAGGTTGTAGGAAGAGCAGCAAAAGCAATTTTGGTGGAGTGGTAGGAGGGTGGGGACAAGTTGGTGTGGCTTGGAGAGAAAATGAGGATGTGGAGATGGCATGGTCCTTAACTGTCCCCTGAGAGTAGAAGACTTGCTTTGCAGGGTAGTTATAAGGTTTGGAGAAAGTGTACATAAAACACCCAGCACCTCGCTTAGCACACAATAGACATGCAATAAATGTTAACAATTTTAATACATGTCAACATAAATCTGAGGTCATAAAAGTCTGCAGTGTTGGTGACACAGGAGCTAGAATATAAATGCACAACATTTGTCCGGCCAGCATATAGGTGTGCAGGCACCGTGACAGGTTCAATGAGAGATTCCACAATGAATCAGACAAAGCCCTACACCCCGGATGAATTGGCAGGCTGGTGCTAGATGAAAGGCACACCTGGGGAAAGGTAATAAGGCTCTTTGGGACATACCAGCCCTTGTGCACAGGCAGGTAAGGCGATAGGAGTTCAGAGAAGAGACTTCTGGGCTTGGATAGGTGATGCATTTCCTTGGAGAAGGGATGAACTGCATTGTCAGTATCCTTGTTTCTGCCTAAGACATGAGGGACTCAGGCAGGGGCAGTGGCTTTGTCCCCAACCTTGGTAGGTTTCAGGCAAAGCTATCAGTCACATACATTCCTCCTCCTGGCAATAACCCTTCACATTTAGAGGTACTTCTCTCCGCAGGACTGAGAGCAATTTGTGAAGAGAACAGAGCCTGTCTCATGACACTCCACCCTGGCTCCAGCTTTCCATCCCTCTGTGATTGATGGCTCGGGCTTGTGGGAAGGAGCCAGAGGACCCTGGTGTGACTGCAGGCAGCCTGGGGAAGCGCCCTCAGAAGTGACTAGGAGCTCAGAGTCAGAAAACTGGGTCAGGACATGAATTGTTCTCAGGGTTCCTCAGAGCAGCCCCTCAGATCCTTCCCTGCAGGTGGCAGTGAAAGCGAGCCTCGCTTACCCCTGGGGCCTCTCCCTGCTTCTGCCCACCGAAGAAAGGTGAATCAGCCTAGTTCCAGATAGGAACCGTTCGCCTTTAGAGAGGCCACTCACATTTCCTTTGCCCCTGAGGCTGTGTGCATGGTGACCCAGAGAAAAGTTTAGCAACTCTATGTTCTCATCAGGGATAGCCTTCCCCAGGCCCCTGCAGCTGTGCTGGGATGCCTGACCTATGACCTTGCTGGGGGGTGTGGCAAAGGGCCAGGCAGGTCCTGGTGGGCAGGCTGACAGAGCTGTGGGGGCCTCCAGAACTGAGTTGATGCCTGATGCACAGGTACCCAGATCTACCTGCAAGCTCTCAACTCATTTGGGGTGCTGTGGGGCTTTCTGAGTCATTTGGAACTTGCCCCAGTTTTTCTGATATTGGTACTTTGCTCTCCAGTAAGTATTCTTTTTCACGCAATTTATATAAACCCAAGTGCAAATGTGTGGCGTGCCCCTGCTAATTCCTGCAGAGTTACTGAGCACTGGGTTGAGATTTTGAAGGAGGTAAAGGGAGGTGAGCTTGGGGCAGGCTATGCAGGAACTTGCAGATACCCAAGACTATCTATTTATGGGGTTAAAGGAAAATTATTTTCTACTTTTTGCTCACCATCCCATTTCCTTCTAGCGTGCCTAATCCCAGCCATCTTCCAAGGCCCAGATAACGTTGTACATCTTCTAAGAAGCCCTCCTTGATAATTTTTGGGGGCAATATTCTTTTATTTTACTTTTTAAATTGAAACAAAATTCACATAATGTAAAATTAACTATTTTAAAGTGAACAATTCAGTGACATTTAGAACATTCACAGTGTTGGGTAACCACGACCTTCATCTAATTAAAAAATATTTTTATCAGCCCCCCAAATAAAAGCCTATTAAGCAGTTGCTCCCCACTCTTTACTCCCCAATTCCCCAGCCCCTGGCAACAAAAAATCTGTGTCTGTCTCTGTAGATTTACCTACACAAATATTTCATATAAGTAGAGTCATACAATATGTGTGTTTCTGTGCCTGGCTTCTTGCACTTAGGGAAATGTTCTCGAGGTTCATCCATGTTGTTGCATGTATTAGTACTGCACTTCATTCCTTTACATGGTTGAATAATAATCCATTGTATGGACATACCACAATTTGTTTATCCATTCATCTGTTGAGGGATATTTGCACCGTTTCTGCCTTTTGGCGATTGCAAATAATGCTGCCAAGAACATTTGTGTACAACTATTTGTTTCTGTACCTTTTTTTTTTTTTTCCAATTCTGGTGGGTTTGTACCTAGGAACAGAATTGCTGGATCACTTGGTAACTTTATGTTTAGCATTTTAGAAACAACCAAAATGTTTTCCACAGCGGCTGTACAACTTTGCATTCCCAGCAGAAAACCTGGATCGTTTTATTTCACATTGATGCTTCTGCAGAGGAAATGACTGTATTTTCTGCCCGTGTTATATACCTTGTGGGATTTTCACCATTGTTTATACACCATCTTTTAGCTCAACTCTGAGTTCCACAACCTCTAAGACAGCATCGTCTTCATTATTTGTTCCTTTATTAATTTGCTGATTCAATCAGCAGTTAGCAGTGTAGTCAGTAAGAATCCAGCTCTGGAGTGGAGCTATGTGGGTTCAGGTCCTAAAACTGCCATCTCCAGGTATATCACTTGGGATAAGTTATTATATTTCACCTATTTGCACCTTAGTTTCTTCATTTGTGAAAAGGAGATAATGATAGTTCTGTTACCTTTCCTTATCGCTGCTATAACAAAGTACCACAAACTTGGTGCTTAAAAGAACACGGATTTATTACTTACAGTTCTGGAGGTCAGAAGTCACTGGGCTAGAATGCAGAGTGGCAGGGCTGCCCTCCTGGGGGCTCTAGGGCAGAAGTTGTTTCCTCACCTTTTCCAGCTTCTAGAGGCTGCCTGCATTTCGTGGTTCATGGTGCCTTCCATCTTCAAGCCAGCAGCTGTGTCACTCCGACCTCTGCTTCTGTCAACCCATCTCCTCCTCTGACTCATTCCCACCTCCCCACAATAAAGACCCTCATCAGCATGTTGCTTCCCCCTTTAATCCATGATAAGCACTCGTCTTAACATAACATAATATTTAACATAATCACAGCTGCAAAGTCCCTTTTGCCGTATAAGGAAACATGTTCACAGGTTTCAGGGATTAAGCTGTGGACATCTTTTCCTGGATGAGGATATTACCCTGCCTACCACCATTGTATGACTTCATAAAATTATTTTGGGGATAAAATGAGATATCCCACACAGAGCACTGGTACCCAAAATGTTAGACATTACTGCTGCTGGACCCACAGCTACTTCTGGCCAAATGCTGTTAGATTTAGTAAGTCACCTTTGTCTTCCCTGGTACCTTGAACATGTAGATTGCACTATAGGTGTCTGGGGACTCCTAAAGGCTCAATCATGGTGCCTCCTAAGAATGAACTGCCTTTTTCTCAGTAAGGGCAGATTCACTTATCAAACTCCTCATGTAAGAGTCTCCTCTACGGTTCTCCTTAGTTAAGACCTCTTTGGGGGGACAATGAATCTGAGCCTGGAAGCTCTGGTCTATCTCAGAGGTCTTGCATGTTCCTGTTGTTTCTGAATTACAGAATCGTAAATTCTGGGTCTCTGGGGATAGATATTGATGCTTAAGAACTTAAGGCTTGGGGGTAGCTACAAATGAGCTACATAATCTGGAACTTGTGCTGAACTATGAAAGCCCCTGACTGCTGTCCATGGTGGGCTTTTAATCCTGCAAAAGATTCTGGCTACAAGAAATGTTCCATTAGGTGGAAAAATCTGCCTAGAAGGTGTGTCCCTAGATCCCTCTCATCTTTGTCTTGCTCAAGGTGCTGGGTCAGAGAATAAAGAGAGAATGGGGACAAGAGCCTTCAGACAACGTGACACCCATGTGTAATCACTCAGTGGCTTGGGGAGAGAGGGGAGAAGATTTTGCTATTGCTGCTGTCACGCAGCCTTTCTCGCTGTGTTCGTTGTAGCACCCCCGCTGGGGAGATGTGCAGCTGTTCTCAGACCTCGTGGCAAGCGCAGAGATTCCTTCCTGGTGTGTAATTTGGAGCCGTGTGAACAGAGGCCAGGTCCCTGGATCAGGAGGCAGCGGGCGGGGCTGAGGAACAGAGAGTCTGGCCCTCGTGAGGAAACTTGATTCAGTCAATTTGCCTCTCTTGGCCTTGGTCACTCGATCTGAAAAAGGTGGGTGGATTAAAGATCTTGCACAAGTCCCAGCAGCTTAGGATTCTACAACCATACAAAGAGTTACACCAAACAATTTTTAAATACTTTTCAGATGATTCAGTTTAAGATCTTATCAACAAAGTGAGACTCTTAGATTTGGACTCAGTCCATGGAAACTGGGTCATATCCTGCCCACTCACATTTCCTCATCGGCAACCCTTGGAGAAACTGTCAGCTCTCTTGAGTTCTGCCCTTAATCCACACCTCGGTTTCCATGACCAGCTGACCCTTGGGACTTGAGGAAGCTCTAAACTTTCTAGGGTGGAGAAGAGAGAAGTACACAATGATGGTCACGAAATATTTTCCCAGAAACAGAGAAATAAAGGTGGCCTTTGTGGTTGTATGAAAATAGGACCAGAGGCTGAAGCCTGATGCTGAAGTAGGACTTTAAATCTCTCCCCACCTGGGAGCACCCCCTCAGATGATGGAGGACCGGGTGCTGAGGCAGGAGGCTGCCCTGGAGTTTGTGACCCACGGAGAAAAGTCAACACTTTGACTACTTTCTGGGACCCCTGGACTTTGAAGGAAAGCTAAAGAGTCCCAGAATGAAGTGGATATTTCTAATAGTTGGAATAATATATAGCAAGAAGAAAAAAGTCAAGCCACGTGAGCAATAGGAAGTGGTCCTACCAAGCCCCAGTGTGGATAAAAGGGAGAGAAGTCTTCAGGGTGACAGACAGGCAGAGGAGGCCTCCATGGCAGGGGTCCAGGGGCAGAACAGGCTTGGTGTGTTCAGGAAACTGTAGGCAGTTTGTTGCTGGAATGCCCAGCAAAGGGCAGGCAGCAGCCAGCTCCGGCTGCAAAAGTAGGCAGGGGCAGGCCAGGAAAGGCCTTGTGGACAAGGTCAGGTGCTTGAACTTGATCTTGTGAGCGTGTGGGGGCAGGAGGCCTTGAAGGGTGCCAGGCAGGGACATGCCCCGGTTCACCGGTTCATTGAGAGTTCACTGGACCCTTTCCTTGTCATCAGGTGCGTATTCTCTCTGTCTCATTTTCCCAGCAGCCTCGGGCTCTTCACTCAAGGAATTGTCACTTCAAGTCAAGGACAAGCAGAACAACAAATTCTCAAGAGGAATCTGTGCTTCTCTCAAAGTGTTGCTGGCAGAGTAGGAGGAAAGAAACTTGACATGAGCTATTCGGGACTTTGGGGATAAACAGTGTATTGTGCACATGGCTGCAGGGCATTGGGATGTCCTGTTGATGCTTGATTACACCCTGCACGGTTCTGTGGAAAGTGCTGAGTCAGTTTGTTTGTGACAGGTACACCTCCGGCAATGCCTGGTGACGTCGCTCCCCTTCCCTAAATATTAATCCTGAAAAGCGAAGTGAACTCCACTGTGATGTGAGTGAGGGCTTCAGGAACAGTAGACAGAAGAAAAGGGGGAAAAGGAGTGCTTTTTCTCATTTTTCTGGATACAGGACGAGGAGCTGTAACAGAACCGGAGAGGTGGCTGGAGCCCCACGTGTCACATGGCATCCTGCTACAGTGGTGGTGACAGAAGAACGTGGTGTTGGGGTCAGGTACCCACAATTTCAGTCCGTTTGTCCACTGACTTGTGGTGTGGCCTTGGGCGAGTCCCATTCTTTCTGGACCTTCGTGTTCCCATCTGAAAAATGAGACATCAAACTCCACGTTCTCTTCTGGCTCCAAAGTCCTGTATGTGTCGCTGGGCGGCTGGCGGGGTGGGGGTTCTTCCCCCAAGTCTGTGTCCCTCCTTCTGTTTTATCTTAAGCAATTTTTGCTTTATTATTTATAACCAGCTTATTTCTAAAGAGGATTGGAGTCAGGTTACAATAGGAGATGTGGTCCCAATGAAATCATTTTTTAATGATTAATGATCATTAAAAATCAATTAATGATCTAATGTCATTAATAGGTGGAGGGGGTGGTAAAAACTGTACCAAATCTCGGATGAAAATGGCTTTCTCAAGTAAGCGCTAAAGAAGAGCTCTGAGCTGCCCGGCTGCCAGAGAGAGGGAAGGCTCTGTCCCCTGCTCAGAGGTGGACCCGTGTCAGGGCAGAGCCGGGCACTTGCTGGCACCTAGGCGGGAGGCACAGGGAGGACGAGAATGCACCGATCACCAACATTTCCAGTGTGGCTTTGGTTTGTTTTCTCTCCTAGAGATTCCCATTTTCTTTGGCAGACATGAACAGATGTGTCTCAGAAACTGATGAAGGGTGATGAATTTAAGGTTTGCTTACAGCATATTTTAGAAAGTGGGAGGGTGCCCTTGGGGCATGGCTATGAAGCCTGAGCCTCCCTTCCCATGCTCCTCCCGTGGGCCCTGGTGAGCACCTGTATTCCCCCACATGCGGAATTTGAGCCTCTCCTCTATCCCCTCCTGCCCCAGCTGATGCCAAGTGCCCAGATGCACCCCTGTCCTGTCCCCTAAGCAGCCACCTCACAGAGCCTCTCGAGGGATCCAGCGCCAGCTTTCTGAGTAACTCCTTTCTCCTTCCTACCTAGACACCCTTTTGGGATTCTGCCTTTCCTATTCTAAAGCCTGCTGAGAAAATGTCACGCACTGAGTAGATTTTCTGCAAAGCAACTTGTTGCACCCAGGGAAAATAAAAACTTAGCTTGAAAATGAGCAAGTTTCCTGTTCTGCAGCTGCCTCATCAGAAACACCCACCTGCTGCCTGAACTGTGGCAGAGACAGAAAGCCGCCCTTCACATTGCTGTGATTCTGACTCCGCATAAATTTGGGAGCTGCTTTGGGAACTGAGGGCTCCACACCTACCCTCTTTCCACTGCATGTGTTAGTGGCTCACATTAAGAATAATATAAGATACGTGGGCACTCAGACAGCAGCAGAATTTAACTCATAGCATAGTGGAAGCATTATGTGTGTGTCTGTGTTTAACTTGTGGCTGGAGAAAATACTAAATTAAGAGCTCAGAGCATTGGCCCTACATCCATCCTTAATAGCATGTGACTTTTGGAAGTTGAAAGGGTTCATTGCAATCTAATGAGGCCACACAAAGGATGGCGGCTCAACTGCTTAGATGATTCGAGACTAAGCACAAAGATGGGAGGAACTGGGGCTTTGGGCATCTTGTAACTAGGAAAGCCTGAGCTCAGAATTATTAACACCTTCCTTGCTATTCCTCCTGTCTACTGAAATCTTCCACCCCCATGATTAATTTCCTTTCTGCCTACACTCACTCTCATTCCAATCTTATTTCCTCTTTGGTATTTCCCTTGACTATTCAAACCAGCAGTAATTACAGGATTGCAAACTCAGGGAAGCTCCAAGTGGAAGGTCCTTAGAAGTCACGCCACTTTTTCAAGGGAAACAATTCTGCAGAAAGTCACTCTCACTGTGGTTCTCCAACTTCTGCTTGAACATTGCTAGTGATGGGCAGCTCATGACTTCTTGCACAGTGTACTACTTGTGAGCTTGTGCTCTACTACAACCAAACAGAGTTAGGTTTGAAATCAACTTTGCCACTTATTAATTGGTTGTCCCTTGGCAGTTTTTGCAACCTAAGTGTTTTCATCTCTAAAATGGAGTTAATAATAGTATCTACTTCTACTAGGTTGTTGGCCTAACCTTGGGTTTAGACCAAAGTTGTGTCTTTTAAATGCGAGCATTTGTAAAAGATACTTTTAGGGAAATTTGGTTCTTTCATTTTTAAAGAAGTCAAAGTTTATAGACATCTGAAATGTAGAATAAAGCCCACATGTCTTCACACAGACACATATTCCACTCCAGACAGTTGATGCTTTGTGTATGAGTTTGCTAAGGCTGCCATTACAGAGTACCACAGCTGGGAGGCTTAAACAACAGGAACTTATGGTCTCAGCCAGGTTGGCTCCTCCTGAGAGCTGTGAGAGAGGATTGGTTCAAGGCCTTTCTCTTTGGCTGTAGATGGCTGTTTTCTGGCTGTCTTTTCACATCATCTTCTCTTTATGTGCATCTGTTTCTGTCTCCAAAATTCCCCTTTTCATAAGGACATCAGTCATACTGGATTAGAGCCCACCCTAATGACCTCATTTTAACCCAATGACCTGTGTAAAAAACCCCGTCTCCAAATAAGGTCACATCCTAGGGGTTAGGACTCCAACATATCTTTTTTTTAAAAAAGGACACAATTCAACTCATCACATTGGGTAATGGACAAGGCATCAAGCTTGGAATCCAGAGGCCTTTTAGCTGGGGTCCCAATTCTATTAATGAGTGGGTGCACGGCATTGGCTGAGTCTCCAGGCCTGCATTTTTGCAGCTGTGGCATGGCCGGGTTGACTTGGATGGCCACCGAGGTCCCTCCTAGTCTTAGAGTTCTATAGTTCGAAGAGCCCATTTGTTTTGACAATAAGTTGACAGAGATTGAAAAGGATGTTCTGAATATGGGGCTTAAATAGTGGAGGCAAAGGTGTTTTTGAGTGGAGGGGGGTCTTGTGCTGCCCAGTTGTCCCCAGATCACACCATTTGGGTCTCAAGAAATGGACAGCAGCTTTCCACTATTCTGAGGGGTCCTTTCTTTCTCCACCATCCTGTTTACAGTCCTGTTGCTTGGGGAATGGCCCTATTTTAGCTACAGTGCTATATTTTCAAGGCCTTAAAAGCTCCATAAAGCAATGATTTGGGGTGAGGTAGCTGAGGAATTTAGTGACTTTAAGAACATATCTGTAGTATTTCATAAAAATAAACCAACTTTTAGCTTTTATGGGAATAAACATTTTCAACTGGGAGAGTTGTATTTTTTCCTGTCCCTAATGCTTAGAATAGTCTTGCAAAAATCGTACCCAATAGAGTCCTTTGTTCATTTCTGCCTTCTGACATACCGTTGTAGCATTGCAGGATAGTTTTACTTTTGTTAAATGATAGAGTTTAAATGTTAATCCATTTCAGCAGAGCACTGAAGCCTTCAGCATATAATTTCATTAATATTAATTCTCATTTCAAAGAGAAAGGCACTTGGTAATCACTTGTTATTTAACCCTGACTACAACCTTTCTAGAAAAGAAGAGGACAAGCTGACAGATCCATGCATGTACTGAGATGAGCCATTGTGCTATCTCTTCATTCAGGGCCACAGTGGGAAGGGAACGGTCACCCTTTCTATGTCCCAGCACAGTCCTGGGCACACATCAAGATTTTCATAAAAGAAAAGGGAGATTAGTGGTTATTGCTGGATTCAGAAATCTACACTTTAGCCTCATGCAGGGAAAAGTTTAGAGTTGTTGATGTTTGTCAAATGTAACTAGGAGATCTTTCAAAACAGATGTACCCTGGGTCATCTCTCATTTTGATGCACTGACTGATACAGTGATGTGTTTGCCAAAGTTCCCTCTTGGAGAAAGTAACTCCTCTTGGGGTTTGGAGTAGGGTGTCTGCCAGTGGAAAAAGCTTCCCTCACAGCTCCCTGAAGTGATCTAGGAAGGAATGAAGGCCAAGGTCCAAGGTCTCCCAGCGATCGCTCCCTTGGCCAGGAAATTGTTGTTTTGTCACATGTTGCGATAGGAACAACATGTCTGGCTGCCTCCCTCCCTCCTGCAGTGGAGAAATGAGTATACAGAGCTCGGGATATAACAGGGAGCTTGCATCAAAGTAATTTTTACCATTTCAAATCTCACAACCTGGCCTGGCCCTTGGGATGGGGAAAAATTCAGGCTGTATCCGGACGTCGTGCTTCACTTCTTTGTGGAGAAGTTGCCAACAGTATATTGCCTTGGCTTGAGAGCAGCTTCTGGTCTTTGAGCACCTGGTGAGCCTGGGTCAACATCTCTAAATGCCAGGCCAAATCTGGCTGACTCATTCTGTCTCTCGTTGCAGCTTAAAGAGTAATTAATTCATCACAGAAACTTCTGAAAAATGTTTGGATCAGGGAAAATTGATTTTATACATACTAATGTAATTTTTATTCTTTTTTTAAGTAAATAAAGTATCACAATCGCTAGGGTACAGGTTGAGCATCCATAATCCAAAAATCCAAAATCCAGAATACTCCAAAATCCAAAACTTTTTGAGCACATGCATGAAATTCAAAGGAAATGCTCACTGGAGCATTTTGGATTTTAGATTTTCAAATTTGGGATCCTCAACTAGTAAGTATATACAATGCAAATATTCCAAAACCTGAAAAAAAAAATCCAAAATCCAAGACACTTCTAGTCCCAAGTATTTCGGAGAGGGATACTCAACTTGCATCCCCTCTTTTTGTGTCTATGATCAGGGAAGTCCCACCTCGGGGCTTCCCTTACATTCCTTTCTCTTGAGGACCAGTTGTACCTATGCTCAGAGAAGCATAGTAGGCATCCGATGTGCGAACAGTGCCTCACATTGGGAAGGAGCTTAGGTCAAAAAGAGCTTCTACATATGAAGGGAGCTGGACTGACACAGGGAAATACATGACCAGACTCCTTCAGATGGACTGGGTGGTGCCTCCTCCCAGAGCTCTTCCCTGGATTTGGGATGAGATAGCTCTGTTAAGTCTATGTAGGTCAGGCTATTCTAATGTTCTACCTTTGGTGTCTTTTTTTCCCAGAGGGCAGGGCAGGACAGGGAAGGGCCCAGGTCTTAATCTCTGCCCTGTCTTATCTTCTCACAAAGCTCCTCATTCATCAAGCTCTTTTGTGGTCCTTACTTGTGCATTGAATAAATGTCTGTCTGTCTCTGGAAGCAGCCAGCCTGTCTGTAGCCATCTGTGGCCCCTCCCCAGCCCGCATCGCCATCTCTGTGTCTGGCCTGATTCTTTTGAGGCAGAATCCCCAGACAGGAGGCCTAGGGGGACAGGATAATGTCTGGGGCTTCAGCCCTTCAGAGGTTCGATACTTACACTAGCAAAAGTTGTATTAGCATCAGAGAAACTTTCTCTTCAGGGACCCGTACTCTGCTCCCAGCTGCCCTCTGGGAAGATGGGCAATGATGCTGTTGACAGCGTCCTGTCAGGGGCCATAGGGAAGAGCAAGCAAGGCCACTTTGGTCACCGGCAGGCATCACTGAGGGGCAGACGCAAGCCCAGCATCGTGCCCGACCTTGAGCAGCTTGGCCAGGAACCCGCTGTGCTTCCTACTCTTGGGGACTCAGCAGCTTGAAAGAGACAAGATACCCACAGGGAAAGCTGACTTATCTAAGACCCGGGATTAGCGTCTGCCACAATTACTTGCACAGCAAGACGTCCATATCTTTTTTGATGAATAATTAAATGAATGAAGTGCCAAATGGCTACTAGGAAGAAAAGTCTAGGAGGGAAAGTGCTCTGAGATCTGGGAAATTCAAGGGAGAATTTTGGAGATAACTTGGGTAGTCCCGAAGGACCTGCAATGGTTGACCAGACAGAAGAATGGGGGAGCCTTCCTGGCAAGAGAGTGGCCTCAAGGCTGGGAGGAACAGAGCAGGACAGAAACAGTGCTGCATATATTAAATACATAATACACACCCACGCATCTCGTGTGTGTGTGTGTGTGTGTGTGTGTGTATATGTACATACATATATTTCTTTTCGATTTTCATTACCTCATTTTACTCTTCCCAACCCTTGTTTTCTACTGCCCCCACTCCCAACACTGATTTCCTCTTTGATATTATGATCTTTTTTTTTTTTTAAACAAGCCGGAGAAGTGCTGCATTTTAAAGCCTATCTCGCCTGCCAAGTTGTGCTCCCAAGTCCTCTGAGCTCCACATGCAGCCAGAATAACTTTAGGCTGAAGCTCATTAATAATGTGCATGGTAAATCGCATCCTCCGTAGGAGGCCTGCGGTTGGGGGGAGGGGGGGTTGCCCCTGTCATCAAGCTTTCAGAAATGGCAGCTCACAAATAGGACACATGGTCCCCACAGCCTGAAGGTGCGGGAGCTGTCCACACAGGTGTCCTGCAGGGAAATTTCTTTGGTGGAGTTTCTCCAGCCAAGGTGAGGGCCCAAGTGTAGGAGTCGGGTCTCCTCAAGTGCAGTTGCTTGTTGGCCCAGAGTCTCTGCTGCATCTTCCTGCACATCCTCAGCTGGGGGGACGGGATTTCCACCGGCACGCCACTTAGCCGAGTACGCCCATTAGTTATAATTAAAGAGGCCACTGCAATGATTACAAATAAATTTAGCACCAAAAGGATTCTGCAGATATTCAGAGCCATAATAGCGGTCTTCAGATGATAGATCACCCAGGCTTCCCTACTGGAGGAGCTCAGGGAGGGGTTCGTCTCCCTGGAGGATGACCGCACAGGCTCATACAGTGTCTCAAAGGGCGACACCGCCCCGCAGCAGATGGAGTTTGAGTTTATTTCAAGGTCTGGGCTCCTGGGTGCATCTTCTTACTTGTCCTAACATTTGTGAACCATTTTTTTCCTGCTTCATTCTGAATGCACTTGCATCCTCCATCTCCAGCTTCCGCCTAGGAGGGGAGATGCCCACTGTTGAGAGCAGGCTTTCCCTGTGATCCTGCCACCCTCAGTGTCTGGGCTGCTGCAAGATCTAGAGAAGTCCAAGTCCCTGTTAACAATTCACCCCTAAGCCAGAAACCTTCTGATGGTCTCCTTGAGACAGCCATCATCAGGCGAAACCAAATCCCACCTTGTGAGCTCGTGGTTAATAGCTCATTGATATCAGCCTGGCTATTTTATGTTTTGAAGGTCTGTGTTATTGTGCCTTTGATGTCCCCTAAGCTCCAAGGAGACAGTACTTCAGTAGACTTCTTGAAATAGAAGCACAAAATTTGGGGGGGAAGGAAGTAGTATCAAAACTGAAATGTAAAACAAATAAGGAGAAGAGTGATGAATGACTGGCAGGTTTCCTGAGCAGAATGCAGTGAGGAAAGACTACTTTTTATAAAAATAGCAGTCAATTCAGAATAAGCATGACCATGTGCCAGTTGCTGTGCTGGTACCTTGCATGAGAGCAGCATGATGTTACGAGCACAGACTTTAGGGCTTGATTGCCTGGGCTTGAATCTTGGCTTTCTGCTGACTATGTGGGCGTCCTTAGATGAGCAAGTTAACTTCATCATGCCTTAGTTTTCCTATCTGTAAATTGGGGCTAATAGTATTATGTACCTCATATGATTATTGTGACAATTGAGACTATTTATATAAAGTGCATAGGACAAGATCTGTATTTTATGAGGTTAATTAGTTCTGTCATCTCTTTAGTCATTATGACCCTCACATTTTTGCTATAATTAAGCAATGCATTCATATTTAAAGACTTTGTAAAACTTTCTAAAAATATGAGTATGACAGACATATTAAAAAGCACACAAAGCATAAAAGTAGAAATCAACAAATTATCACAAAATGAACACTCAGCTTAAGAAACAGGGCAAAGATCTTGGAAACCCTCTGATGTCCCCCTCCCAATTCTCCAGAGGTAACGCTATTCTAATTTTCAAACTATTGCTTGGTTTCCCTGTGTTTGCTCATTGTCCATATGGAATCATACAGTGTGTTTATTTTTGTGTGTGTCTTTGCCATGGTTTGAATGTTTGTGTCCCCTCCAAAATTCATGTTGAAACTTAATCCCCAATATATCAGGAATAAGAGGTGAGGCCTTTAGGAGGTGATTCGGCCATGAAGGCTCTGCCCTCCTGGTTGGGACTAGTGCCCTTATAAAAGGGCTCAGGGGTACTAGGTAGGCCTTTTGCCCTTCCTCCTTCCTCCACGTGTGGACAAAGTTTTTCCCTGCTGCATATGAAGACGTAGCAAGAAGGTGCCATTCTGGAAGCAGAGAGAGGCCCTCAGTAGACACCAAATCTGTGGGCATCTTGATTTTGGACTTCCCAGCTTCCAGAACCATAGGAATAAATTTCTGTTCTTGTAAATTACCCATTCTCAGGTATTTTGTTATAGCAGCATAAATGCACTAAGACAGTCTGGCTCCTATAATTCAGTATTATATTTGAGAGATTTACCTCTATTGTTGCATATAGCTGTGCTTTATTTATTTTCATTGCCGTGTAGTATTTTATTTTATGTATATAGCACATTATGTATTTATTCCACTATTTATGGACATTTTGTTTGTTACCAGTTTTGGGCTAATAGGAGTAATAGTAGTATGAACATTTTGTACATATTGAAGCATACTTATGCTGAGTATATATTTAGGAATATATTGCACGCTATGAAATATGAGTATGTTCAACTTCTGTAGGTAGGGCCAAATAGGCTTGCCAATTTTTGTACTAGTTTACAGTCCACTATATGCAAATTTCAGCCAAGTATGTAAGTTTTTGTCACTCTCCTTACCAACACTTACTGTTATCTTTGTTTTCATTTAGCCATCCTGGGGATTATGCAGTGATACATTATTATGGTCTTAATTTGCATTTTCCTAATTCCTAATAAAATTAAGCATATTCTTCATAGTGACTATTTGTATACCCTCTTTTGTGAGTGCCTGTTCAAATCTATTATCTATTTCTTTATTTTAAAAAATCATTTTGTTTATTTGTAGAAATTCTTATATATCTAGATATAAGCCCTTTGTTGTTGACATGCATTGCAAATAACTTTCTCATTCTGTGTAAACCACATTTAAACTTTAGATTTATCTTAAGTACTAATATTTGTGAAATGATGAGCTTAATGTTTAGTATCATTTTTAAAAAATATGTATCTATTTTTGAGTAAAAGTTTGCCCTGTCCCAACTACAATTTTCCTGTACCACTGATGCTATGTTTTATCACCCTTTGGGAAATACTCCATTATCTCATTTAATCTTCACAAAGAGCCTATTAGGGAGATACCATTGTTATCTCTATTTTCCAGATTTAGCATTGAGAGCATTGAGAGGATTAATAACCTACCCAGGGAGGCACAGCTGCGATGAGGACCTCGGTGCAGCTACTTGCAGAGATCAGGCTGTTCCATCATATCTCTGATCAGCGGACTGTATTATCACTTGTTTTACACTCCGGATCGTTGAGAGACCCTCTACGTCCCCACAGAGCCTCATAGGGGTGGAGGCCTCAGCAAGCATTTGCAGGGTGGATAGGTGGACGGGTAGGAGGATTGGTGGATGGATGGATGGAGGGAGGGAGGAGGTGGGGGGGTGGATGACATAGGAGGTGTTTTCACGAAGGGTTTTTTCCCTGGAGAGGAGCCTGTTCTCAGGCCAGGCCCTGGGTGTCAGTGAGCCTGCACCACGACCTCACAGCAGCCCTGCCATGGCTCTGCTCTCCTCCCTGGCCTTATGGGACAGAAAAATAAGAATGGAACCATGGCTGAGGTAAGAAAATGGCAGCCCCAGCCTTGCCATTGTTGGGGAGACAGGTGTGCTCTCATCTTCCTCAGTGCAGCAGCTGTTTAGGAATTCTTGCTTGCCACACAAAGTGAAAAGAAGTGGTCTGCCTACTCCAGTGAGTTGTTAAGGTGGCTCTGTCTACATACAGGGGCAGGGCTGGGATGCAGACTGGCCTTTGGGACGGCTGTCAGACCCCTGGATGAAGAGCCATTCTCTGCTTTTGCTTTGAGCAGAGGACGAGTGGATTCGAGGATTAGTCCCCACATTCTCCAGACTCCCCGTGTTGGATCTCACCTCATTCATGCTTTTGTTTGCCTGGTAGACCTTGCCCTAGTTCACTCGAACATTGGCTAGCTCTGTCCCAGGGGCCAATCTGAGTGCTCCTGTGGAAAAGATGCTAAGTGGGGGTCTGTCCAAAGGGCACTGATAGGAATCTCCACGGGGACAGCCCTGGCAGGGATGGGGGTAGTGATTATGAGCATCACCGTTCCTGGCCATAAATCTCTTCTTCAGCTTCAGTTGAACCTTCGTTCATAACAAGTGGCCACAAGCATCTTTTCTCCTGCTGCGTGCTGGTGACGTCTATTCTGGAGTCTTTCTGAGCACTTGTCTGGGAAAGTGCTTGTTGTATTTAATAAATTGCATTGATTTATTGCCGTTATTGATCTGCTGCAGCACTCTGTATTATCAGAGGTGATAGCCTTCTTAGGAAAACACGGAAGGTCTCTTCATTAGCATCCATTTTTCTATGAGGCTTCGGAGGGTAAAATACCAAGATGCACAGTGCTCATCCTGGTGATATATTAAACACCATCAGGGTGAACAATGGCTTCGGTATAAATCAGGTGGAAGGAAGAATTGAGACCATTTGCCATGGGCTCGCTGGAGTTTTTGTGATGAAATGAGCAGGCTACTTTTCTTTCTTGCAGTGATGACAAACTCCTCTCCCAGTTTTCCGCAGGGATTAGCAGTAGGCTCAAGTGGCTCTTTAGGGAGACAGAAACCTCCACAGGCAGAGCAGTCTAGATTGTTTTAGCACATCCCACTTAAGGCTGGCAGCGTGACAGCAGGTAAATCACTTGCCACTTTTATGCCTGTGCTTCCAGTCTGCATCAGTTTGTGCCCCGACCCTTGCCTGTGACATGCTCTCTTTCTCTCTGCTTCGTGCCCCAGGCCCGGCCAGCTAGTCTGGAACTAGCTCTGGGACTTGCTGTGGGCTGCTGGCCCTGAGGTTTGAGGAGAAGCCCTAGTGAGCTTGAGAGAAATGCTGGGAACTTAGAGGGACACTGATGGTTGACACTTCTGTCTCTTTCTACTATATTTGGCTGGCAGCCTCCCCACGTCCTGGCTTAGGGTTTTCTCTTCTTTTGGGAGAAGACTAGTGGAGTCTGGCACCTGCCTTTACTTCCTCACTGAGGATCCTGTGGGCTTAGGAGCCCCATCTCTGGGAGCTTTTGATCTTGACAACTGCAAATCCTTCTACCTTCCATGTGGATGTGTCTGTTGAGCACTCAAAGCTCCTTGGATCTTTTCTGCATCTGGCAAGAAGCAGTTTTCTTTCCTTGTGCATCTATAGAGAATATGCTCTCACTTTGAAAGACTTCAGGCTAGCAACTGTGGGGGCCAGGGACAGTTCTGAGTTTGAATCTAGTCCCAAGCTGTGTGACCTCGGGCAGATTACTTAGCTTCTCTGAACTTCAGGTCATCCCTTATTTGTGTTATGGGGATAATAATGCCAAACTCAAAAGATTATTGTGAGGACTAAATGAGCCAATGTTTGCCAAGTGCTTAGCAGCATGTGACACATAATTCCTGTTCACATAATGGCAGCTATCGTTATTAGTGAAGTTTCTCTAAACGTGCAGTAAGCAGGCAGCACTCAAAGCTGTGGCTGGCAATGTGTTAGGTTCTCTGTAGGCCCTGGAGGTAAAATTGTGAATGGGCTTGATATGCACCTACCTGCAAGGAGCTTGTCGTTCCGTGGATGGCACGACAAGCCTGGCAACCACACAGACCATTAAAATACAGCATGACAAGTTCTATGGAGGGGTGACGAGGGGCGTCACAGACCACAACAGGAGCATGTAGGAGGGACATCTAATCCAGTCTAAGATCTGCCTCCAGCCCTGCCCAGGAGGACGGAGCCTCTGGAAGCTGCCTAGGATTAAGGACGGCTGGGAGCAAAGCTGGGAGCCTCCTGTTTACAGAAGAGTGATTATTCCTGCAATTCCCTCCACCCTGGCAAGGACAAGCCTTCCACTCCCATGGGGTCACTTTGCCCTTTACAAATTGTATATGGTTCAACCTGATTTCTCTTGGCAATTATGTGTAATACAGGTTGAGCATCCCTAATTTGAAATATGAAATGCTCCAAAATTTGGAACTTTTTGAGAACCGACGTGACATGACATCACAGGTGGAAAATTCCACACATAAGTACTTAACACAGACTTTCTTTCATGCACAAACTTATTGAAAATATTGTGTAAAACTATCTTCAGGCTCTGTGTGTAAGGCATACATGAAACGTAAATAAATTTCGTGTTTAGACTCAGGTCCCATCCCCTATATGCAAATATTCCAAAATCTGAAGAAATCCCAAATCTCCAACACTTGTGGTCCCAAGTATTTGGGATGAAGGATACTCAATCTGTGCTTGCCCAAGGTTGTTCTTCCCTGCTAGAGTGTGCGCCCCCTACAGGCAGGGTTCAGGGCTGTCTGCTATTTCCGCAGCATTGAACACAGGGTATATAACACCTTTTCATGCTGAGCAATATTAGTAATTAATTGAGAATTCAGCAAACATCAGGATTTGCCGTGTTTTGTCATTGAGAAATGCCCCTGATTTCTGCATATCTCTCTCTTTTTCCCGGCCTTCCCACAAGGTGGTGACCAGCTCTAAAAGGGAGGCCTTGGGCTATCCTGCCTGCCAGAGTTGGAGCTTGAACTGGGAGCTGGATTCATCCTGGCGAAGCAGCAGCTTCGAAGCTGGTTGCAGCCCTTTGCTCTGGCGCTGGGCCCCTTGCTCCTCGGGGCTGCATGCACTCCCTGTCTGGTAATCAATGCTGTCCTTATCTTCAGAGGAGATGCTGCCCAGTGATATCACACACTGAATCGATTAAAAGCAGAACTTTGAACTCATCTGTTTGGAGAGGTCTCTATAGAGTGACTTACTCAGTCTTCCTTTAATGTTGTCCCCATGCCTGCCGGAAACCCCATCTGTAGTTCAGAAGTGACTCTCATGGCAGGGCCAGAAGAACTTGTATTTTCACAGATTAGCTGGAGCAGGAGCCATTTAATGTATTTATCTACAATGAGGTCACCTTGTGCAGCTTATCCTTCTTCAACTTTGTTTTTAGCTCAGTTCAATCCGAACAACCTCCAGGTTTTCAACCTCCTGTTTTTGTTTTGATTTTGTTTGTTTTGTAATCCAATGTTTGTCACCATTGTACCTTTCTCCCAGAGAAAACCCCCAGCAGTTGGGTATTTGCATCCATTTCCCTCTTCCCAGCCCTCCGCTAGGTGGGAGGTAGAGGTGTGTGGGGGGGATCTCTTAATTCAGAAATGAGGCAAAAGGAGGCAAAAGGAGGAGTTCAGGTGTGCCATCAGAGGCAGGCTCCATGCTAGGGACAGTGGGGGACTTCAGAGTCCTGGTGGGAGAAACATGTGGCCGAGAGAAGCCAGGGAAGATTTTTCAGAGATGTGGAGCTGGCATTGGGTATTTGAGGGTGAACGAAGGATTTGAACAGGAAAAGGATGGGGCAGGGGTGCTTCATGGTGGCGAAGGGGCACAGCTTGATAAAGCACAGAGCTCCCGGTGAGCATGTGTGCCCAAGGAGGGGGAGCCAGGCACTGCCAGGGCTGCAGGTGGCAGATGGGTAGGTGGGTTGGGTGGCCAGGATGTGAGCGGAACATGCTGAGTGTGATTGTTAATTTATTTGTCATTCTGGTTAGGCTTTAGTGCCTAATTGTTTGGTCAAACCCCAGCCTAGATGTTGCTATGAAGGCATTTTTTTTAAAATATGACATTTAAATCATAGACTTTGTTTGAGTAAAGCAGATTACCCTCCATACTGTGGGTGGGCCTCATCCAATCAGTTGAAGGCTTTAAGAGCAAAGAGGAAGCTTTCTCAAAGAAAAAGAGAGGAGTTCCCTCAAGACTGCAACATGGAAACCCTGCCTGGATTTCCACCTGCTGCCCTGCAGAATTCAGACTCAAGACTGCAGCATAACACTCACTGGAATTATCAGCCTGCTGTCCTGCCCTACAGATTTTGTACACTCCCATGAGCCAATTCCCTAAAATAAATATCTCTCTCTCTCTTCCCCTATTTATATCCTATTGGTTCTGTTTCGCTAGAGAACGATGACTACCACACTGAGTGAAGGGAGGGCTTTGCTGAGTGATCATGGTCCCGGGGGGGATTTCTGAGAGCCCTGCTCCCTTTGCAGAGTATCTGAAGGCCAATGAGTCACATTCTGCAGCCAAATTCTATGCCCACAACATTCTGCCCAGAAGGGCACATGCAGATGGAATCCCTGGGGCTCTTTAAATTGGATCCTCCATGCATGCAGACACATGACCTGTGTGCTGCGTAGAGCCTAGGTCACCCCAGTTTTTATACTTGTTGGGTAGAGTCAGTTTTAATTGACAAGAAATTTCTCTCCTGGTGGGCATTTTTCTGTTCGAACCAATGTTCTGCATTCTGCTGGGCAGCAGAAAGATTGCTTTTTTGGTAAGCCAGCCTCAGGTTTTTCTGAGCCACGGGTATGAGGAACATCTCTTCTGAAGGCCACTGTGCAAGCAAGTCCCCGCAGAAGCATGCCTGAGCTGTCAGGTGCAGGGAGAAATATCTTTAGTAAGAGCAGGTCATGGAATGAGACTTCCCCACTGCAGCATGGATGGGCAGAGGGGCTTTCCACAAGGACAATTCTTAAGAATCTCTGTAAAAATGCATGACTCCATCTGTCTCCTCTCTCTTCTTTGGCTTCAGATGAGCTGAACCATTTAAAAATTCCCCAACAAGGGACCCCAGGCACCAGAAGAAGTGATGAACAGATTTTCAATTTGGCCCTTATTTGCATAATTTTTTTTTTTCCCTGGCAGTTGAAATCATTTTCTGAAACTAGAGGCCAGAGATGGGTAGTGGGTTTTCCCTGTAAGAAGCAGATTCGTGATTGGTCTGGACAGACTGCAGGTGCTCCTGGGTGCAAGGCTCTAACCTCAGCTTCTCTGGAGAGGGAAGCGATGGCAAAAGGGAGGCCAGGAGAGAATGGACCGTCAGAGCAGCCGGGTTCGGGAAGGACTTTGCAACCATCCATGGGCAGCAGATGCCTGGGGTTTCCTCCCAGAGCGGCTGCCTAGTGATTTTCCCTCGGTGTCCTCCAGGGGGCGTCTCCTCCTCCATGGGCTGACTGGGACCTTCTGATGCCCGGCCGCCTTAGACTTGCTCCCAGGTCCCCTAGTGGGGACCTCAGACAGAGCCTGGGGACCTGGCTGCCCTGGAAACTGGAACTGGCCCCTCAGAGGAAGCTGCAGAGTGTCTGCAGGGATGGGGCTCGGGGGGCATACTGGCTGGAAGAGGAGGCCAGAGGATGTGTTTTGAGTCTCTGTGTGTGATAATCTGGGCTGTCTTTGGTGGTGGTGGGAGCGGTACTGATTCGGAGGAACAAATAATAATAATGATGATGATGATGATGATGCCTAACATGTATTGAGCGCTCATTCTGTCCCAGGCACTGGCCTACGCCTTTACTCATATTCGGTCATTTCATTCCCAGCAAGCCTAGGAGGTGGGTGTTCCTATTCTTCTCATGTTCAGATGGGGAGAGAGGTTAAGAAACTTGCCCAGTTACCTGGCCGGTGGTGGGACAGCCAGGTGTGAGCCCAGGTGGTCTGGTTTAGAGCCGGTGTTCGCGTGTTTAGAGCACATACTCACCCTCTCCCTTAACTGCCTCTGGGCCCTGGCGCCATGTCCTTTCCTCCCGCCTCCCGTGTGTGCCGGACCCCGTGGGCCGTTCCTCCTGGAGGCTGCCACAGTCCGTGCCAAGAACCTTCCTGCTCAGGACGAGTTCCTACTGTACACCCAGTTCGAAGCTCTCACCCGACCGTGCTGAAATTCCTCCAGCCTCCCTCCTCTTTGCATCTCAGGGCAGGTGCACTGTAGGTGGCACTGTAGGTGGCCCCCAAGCCCTCAGGTAACAAGGAAGCCCAAGCCCAGGTAGCTGCCTCTTCCCTTTAAGAAGTGTCCCATTCTGTGTGTGCTGCGGTGCGGGAAATAAAATGACCGAAAGCCCATAATTAATGTGGTATTGATCAGAGAGAATGAAATTAGGAGACTTATAAGACTAGCTACTGATTAGGGGCCCAGGCAAGGGCCTGCAGGCAGTTTCCGGGGGAGGCCTGGGGGATCTCAGCGAGTGGGCAGGAGTCTCGCCAGCTGTGCACCTCTCAGGCACCTACTTTTACAGGTGGGGAAACTGAGGTCACAGACAGGAAAAGTTGCTCCTCCCAGGTTTGAGGGCACCTGGCACCAAGGCCAGGAGTCCTACCTCAGTGGGGCTTCTTTCTTCTTCCCAGGGGAAGAATCTGCTTACGCAGGACTGTTGCCCGGCTGGTGCTTTCGATAGCACGTGTTCCTTCAATCCTTCATGTATGTGGGATGCAGCTGGGAATAAAAACAGGCAAACATCTCTCCCTTCGTGGAGCTATGTTTTGGGAGAGGGAAGATGTAAACACACATTAAATAACTACTGTATGAGAAAGTGGTTAGGACAATGGAGAAAAATATAGACTAGACAGGGCAGGATGCCCTCTGTAGCAGGTCTCAGGCCAGAGACCGGCAGGGACCCTTGAGCAACAGTGAGGTGGTGGTGAGACGAGTGGAGATGAGTGATCCTACCCTTTGGCAACTGCTAGTGTCTCCAACCTTGCAAAGGGGCAGGAGGTAGAGTTGGAGGAGAATAGGGCTGGAGGCTGCAGTTCACAAGACCACGTAAAAAGTGGCCAAGAGGCAGTGTCCCCTGGGGACCAAGGATAGTCCTGGGCAGAGGGGTGAGCTGGTGCGGTCACGGTGGGTTTCTCGGGGGAGGCACAGCTTGGCTGGGCATGGAGGAAGTGGCATCCCAGGGAATCTAGGGATGGAAAAGGAGGCTGCCAGTAGCCTTGTGGGCCGGCTGGGAGCAGGATAGGGTGGGGGAGAAGTCAAGGGTGCGAACAGAGGTGTAGGGCAGTGGCAGCCACTGTGGACTACGGAGAAGAGGCTTTGTGGGCTTTGTCTTCAGGCCCAGGGAGCTCCTGTGGCTTATAGGTGGAATGACATTGTGGAGCAGCCACTTTGTAAAAGTCACTCTGGAGGCTGCAGAAGGGTTGCACTGGAGCCAGGAGCCTGCAATCCACCTGCCTGATCAAGGCCTGTTAATGTGTGGGGGCCACAGGAAGGGCGTCAGAGAGGGGAAGGGTCACAGGACTCGGGCTGAGCTCCACTCCCGGTCTGAGGCTGTCTCCCTGGGAATGGCAGGGCCACAGCCTCACCTTTCACTGCTCTGCACATGTGGCCACTTTCCAGGATGGGCACAGGAGATCTGATTGCCTGAGGACATTCTCTAGATGTTGAATCTCATGCTGCTACTGCTGCACGCCACCCAGTCTGTCCTCCCGCAGCCTTACTTCCCTGAGTCTGGCTTGGACTTGGCCGGTCAAATCAGATGGACTCTGGGGGACAGTCAGCAGGAGAGGCTGGGGTCAGCCCAGGGCTAAAGGAGATGCACATGGTCTATTCTTGGAAGGTCTGTGATGTTCTGAGTCTAGCAACACTTCAGGGAAGGAGCCCCAGGTCATGTCCAGGTCCTTGGAAGTCAGCAGGGACAGCTGTGGGAGGCTGGGCACCAGGGACTTCTTTGAGGTGGTCTGGCACTTTGGCTTGTTGCAGCCTGCAGGGCCTTTGGGTTTTCTGGGTGGACAAGGCCCAACCAGCCCTATACCTAGCATCCCTCATAAGAGTCACTGACTCCAGCCTGGGCTAGGGCTGGGTCTGGGAGGGGAATTGTGCTGTGATTCCAGGCCCTACTGAATACACCTGCTGGGATCCTCAAAGCAACCTATGGACAGACCTGTGCTGGGCTGTGATGGGGCTCTAGGTTCTGCTGGAGTCCTAGAGGTCCAATGCCAGCACCATGGCCGGGGCAGCACTCATGGGGACTCAGGCTCATGGGTAATGGAGTGTGGCCAGGTAGGTAGACCAGATGTACAAATGGAGACCCACAGTTGAGAAAAGAGCCCCATGTGGTGGCAGAAGAGAGGCCAGCATGCAGGCGCCACTCCTCCTATCCCAGTGACACCTCCCCAGCTCCCTGGGGTCTTGAGTGGAGCCTAACTGGGAGCTCAGAGGCCACTGTGGGGCAGGTGGGTTTGAGAGCCAGCAGTCAGGCAGGAGCTTGGCATCGGCTCCACGAGGCAGCTTTGCTGTGCCATAGGTGGCTTCCCCACCCTCTCTGTGCAGACTGAGGTGGGCGTGTACTTTGAGCTTAATTATAGTGCACATAGCCAGAGAGGAGCTACTTAAAAGCACATGTCATTTTGTTTTGGGATAATAGACATGACGGCTGGAAAATATCTATTAGATTATCCCGTCCTGCCTCTGCCAGAGCTGGTATGATTGTGTCAGATCATTCGGGCTTTCTTCAGCCTGTGACTCGAGCAGGGGGCCTGCGCCAGGCCTCCAGAGAGGTGGCAACCCGTGTTTTTCTTTGTCTGGCTCGTCATTTTTCTGCCCATGGATCTGGTTCTGTGGACTTTGCCCTCTTGTGTCCTCCCAGCGAGGCTTGATGCCCCAGGTCCCTGTCCCGAGCCTCGCTCTGCAGCAGGGCCGCCCACACTCAGTCCTCGGAGTTCAGACAACGACACCCATCTATCCCTGTGTATAGTCAAGAGCAACATGAGACATGGCCATGGATAATAATGGGAACGACCACGCAAGAAATACCAGTGCAGGAGAGGGAAGGGAGAGGTGCTTCGGTCTCTGGATGTTGGAAAGTCTTCATGGAGGGGATGGCAGCTTGCACACCTGAGCTGCGTGACAGGCCACTGAGGCACAACAGTGGGAGCCACAGCTCCCTGCTCTTCCTCCTCCTGCCTGCCCGGGTCCGGTTAATGTCCTTGGCTTCCACCTCATCTTTTCGGCTGTGATTGACTCTCTCTAAATCCGATCTTTGCCACCTCGTCCCTTCGTGTCTACCTCCTCTCCTCCCACCCTGGCCCCTTTCAGACACAGTGGGCGGGCAGGTCAGGGCTGAGGCCAGGGTGAGGATCAGGGGACCAGAAAGCTGGGGCCATACCTGCCAGCAGCCTCAGCTCCTGCGTCTGCAAAATGAGGGGTGAGAGCTAATCTCCCTAAAGCATTGCAAGCCTGATGTCCGAGGAAGTCTGAAGCAGTGAGCCTCCGGGCTGAGTCTGAGCCCAGAGCTCACTGCCTGGGGGCGGTTTCTTCCTCATTGTGACTTCCTCCGCCACAACCGGCCTCACAGCCCCCAAGTCTACATGGCCAGCACAGATTCCCCTCCTATCGAAGTGCCCCCTGCCTGTCTCTCTGGAAGTGCTTAAAGATCAGCAGATCCAAAGAGGAAATCATTATATCACTGAATCACAGTGTTGCCAGAATGCACACGCATAACACGCTCACACTTGCAATTTTGATCATGTCACTTTCTGCTTAAAACCACTTCACCAGCATAAAATCCCTGGAAAACCAGGCTTGATGTGGCATAGGCTTCTAGTGACCTGACCCCACACTCATCTATTTTGACTCTCCACCTCCCCAGACATTACACTCCAGCCAACCCTAACTGCTGAACACACCTTGCTATGTCCCACACTCCTGTGTCTTTGCATATGGTCTTTCCCAGTATGGAGGAACATTCTCCCCACTCCCCTCCACCCTACACTAGGTTTTCCTGAGGAATTCCTTTTCGTTCATCAAAACCCAGTTTATCACCTTTACAGTGAAGCCTTCCTGAGCATCACGTGTCCCAGTTAATTGATCATTCCCTCACCTCTTTGCCATCCTTGACCTTGTGAATACAAGTTTTATAGCATTTATTAATTAGTTGTTATCAGTTTATGGGTCTGTGGACAGCCCATATGCTATAGATCTTTTGGTCCCACAATGCCCAACACTTATTAAGTATTGAAGTTTCTGTTTTCTAAAACTGGACTAAGTAAGATGAGTCCCAGAAACTGACCTGTAGGGTTCACAGCCCTTTGACATCTCGGCCCTGCCCAAAAGTCAGGAGTCTATTTCCAGAGGATTCCGCAGTGAGGGTTGGCAGCAGGAGCCTGTGTTCTGCTCAGCGCATGTCCTATGTCAGGTGCGAGGAGTTTTGCAGTGAGCCCTTGAGCTGATCCAGAAGTTTGGAGCCTTTATCACCCAGGACTGATGACCGCCTATTTTGCCTTCCCTTTTTATACCTAGAGATGAAGGAAGAAGTACAAGCTCATGTTACAAAGAGTAGTTCCCTGGTTTATCAGCTCTCCCCCTCTCAGCTTGAGCTCAGAATAATTTCTTAGTTCTCAGCTTTTATTCCTCTGATCAAAGTGCCTGAGGCAGGAAGCACCAGGAAGGCAGGAGCATTTCTGGATGAATCCAATGCTCCCCTCTTCTGGGCTGTTTTAAGAACATGGGGCCCAGTGTTCTCTGGTCAGGCAAGCATGGCCTGGCTGGGGAAGGGTCTCCAAGGGCTTAGGGTCCCTGCTGCCCTGGGATATCGGGGCGGCTGCCCTGCCTGCACTGGGAGAAGATTAAAGCCCCCTTTGCCTTTCTTCATGCCTCCCTTTCCCACTCTGCTCACTCAATTGCTCTTTTCTCTCCAATGAATTAAATGCAGAAAATCCATGAGCAGGATTTCTCTCTTCAAAGGATCAAATAACCTCTTTTTTTTATTCCCCTTAAAAAACTTTTTTTTCCAAACTGCAAAAGGAAAACATGCAAACAGACTTCGAGTTAAAGGTGAAAGAAAGAAAGAAAAGTTGCAGCAAAGTAATTTCAACTTGAGAAGTGGAGCAGTTGAAACCCAGAAAAAAAAAATGTACACTCAGCAATATAGTCCTTTCCTACAAATTAATTAACCCAAAGTGCTTGTTTAATTAGTGTGAGGGGTAGGGAATTGAGTAGCTAACAATATCTCTCACCCAGTTTAGAGTTATGTTCACAAAAGAATTTCCTCTTCCTTTCCTGAGAGGGATGAGAAAGTTGCCCCCATCAGTCTGGAATCAGCAGGCGCCTTGTGGCTGGAGACATGTTTGCAGGTGGGGTTGGCCGGTGACTCCCTGGCTGCGGGCAGGGCACAGGTGTCTCTGCAGCGTGAGAGCAGGGGCTGCGCAGCCCTGCTCTGGAGAAAGGGGCTCCCAGGGGCTCCAGAGACCAGGGCTCCTGGCCTCCCAGCCCTTCCCGCTCCTTTGACACATACACACCTTTCGAGTTTCCTGCTTTTGACATGAGCACAGCTATTGATCACCTCTCGGGGCACCAGGGGCGCTTGAGCCTGCAAAGCGCTCAGAGCTACAGTTTAAGACCCTGTGGCTGATGTTGTCCCAGGAGTCTCTGTGGTGGGGACACACAGGGGCCACAGGCGGTGGAGGAAGGTCAGTTCGTAACCACTTTTTTTCCTTTTTTCCATAGACTTCTTTGGTATCTGGGGATGTCTACGGATTCAGTCTCAGAATCATGTTTTTAAATGCACAAAATAAAATGCATAAGATTACAAAGGAAGTTAATTATACTGATACACAGTTACCAAAATATAAAGGAAACAAATATGTGGTACAGTCATACATGTGCTTCTTTATTGGCTCATTAGAAAGCGAGATCTACTTGTAGGTCTAATAACTATCATATGCTTAAGCTAAATAGCATTTTGAGAAATCTGTAGCAATCGTTACGTATTAAAAATACCTGATCTCTACTGTTGGCGAAGCATAGGTACTGCTAAAACTACTGCGGCTTATTGCCCATGGTCCTCATGGAAGGAAATGCTACAGTTCAGGTAGAAGTTTGTGAAAATAAGGGTAGACTGGTTTTCTCATCTCAGCTCATTGTTCCTCTGAATTCTATCCGTGGACCTTTGGGTGGGACTGCACTGATGAATACATGGGTTTCTTATGAATATCACTGAACCATCGAGGCTTCTACTGAATTCTTCCATAATTTCCTCTGCTTTGGGAGAGTCTTTGCTTCTCTCTGGACACTTGCCGTCATTGAGGGTTGTGTTGTTAAGGGATTTGAAGAGCACGAAGAGGGTGGAAATGGAGTGAGAAACATCGGTGTCTGTGTGCAAGGTGAGAAGTACGAGGTTGTTGGGCTGAGCTGGGAGGAAGGGAGCCGAGGAAGGACATATGGGCCCCTCGTGCTCTGTGCTTCCCCGAGGGGCAAGGCTGGCTGCTTAGGAGGTAAATTAGCCAAGTCATGTGTAAGAGGGAGGTGACTGGGGCCCGGGCACGGTGCAAGCGTGGGGGCCGGGCATGCAGGCAGGTAAAGGGAGGTGGTTGGAGGTGGGCTGCCTAAGCAGGAAAACCACCAGACCTGAACGCAAGGCCCTTTGGGCTGCAGGGGCAGGGTGGGGCCTCTCCCCAGCTCATCAGGATGGGGCACCATCGTTGGTGTTGCGAGTCTACGGATTTTCGGGTACACCTGACCATCTGGTTTGAGCTTTTGCTCTTCCATGGGTTCTCTGGGAGCCAGGCACCAGTGTTGTCACGTGTTCCTAGAACATTTTACCCACTGGTCAAATCCTTCCCAAACAGCCCTCCGAGATTCTCCTTAGCGGCAGATCCCGGCATCACGAACAAACATCTCTAAGCCAATGGCTCTTTTGCCACCTCTTTAGTGCCCTTGATAACTAATAATCTTTGAACAGAAAAAATAGTTCTACCCTTCTCAGTTGCTATGCAGAGGGCTGGGGGTGGGAGATTGAACTTCTCTGCTTGAGGGGAAGTTGCTCCAGGTAAGATTTAATTTTACTAAAGAAACATCCCAAAATGACTTTTCTCCTCAAGTTAAGATTTTTTGTCCTTGAAAACAGAACCCACACAATCCAGGTGAACGGTTCCCTGAAGTCTTTGTTCTCTAACACAAAGACTTAGAGCTGAGTGCATCAGACCTGGGCTAACATCTGCAGGCAGAGGCATGAAATCCTCGATTTCTCCCTTTTGACAGGCAGCTCAGACTCTTGCAGACCAAGCCCTGGTGACCATGCCCATCACAGACGTGGTGGCGGGAGATTAGATGACAATCCCAGATCAACCAGCTCTCCTCGGGGGGAGCAGTAATGTGCATGTGTGTGTAAGAGCTGACCCTGGACTTTTCTTGGCCACAGCCAACGAGGCAGAAGAGCTTGCTTTTTCTTCGTGGGTTGTATTGCTCTTTTCTTCAGGAAATATTTGTTGGCATTTTCTATTCACGGTGCTGTGCTAGACACCGTTGGGCAGGAGGGAAGGTGAACTCCAGAGTAAGCCAGCCACAGGTCCTGCCACCAGGAAGCAAGGCGTGATGTGGGAGGTAAGATGAGTGTCTGGGTTACTGCAAGAGGAGGGACCTGAGAAACTGTCACATGAAAGGTGACAAAAATAGGCCTCCAAGGTGACCTTGAGAACTGCGGCCCAGTTGGCAACTAAAGATGCCCAATTATGAAGAGAAAATTGCAGTGCCGCACTGGGTGACGAGGAGAAGTGGGTCAGGCAGGGTTTTCTTAAATGCTAATTACACAGAGCCTCTAAACCTAAGGGACACATGTGGGTTTATCCTTTGTCCTTCGGACCTCTTCGATGTCAAAGCACTTTGTCAGAGCACTTTCAAGCATGTTGTTTTATTAGCCCTTTCTGATAAAACTATGAAGTAGCAGGGATTATTGTTCCCAACTGGGAGCAGAAGGAACACAGCCAGAGACACGGACGCCTCTGCACCACGCCTGGCAATCGCCAAGCGGTCACTTGGGCAAGGATAGTGGGGAAGCGGGGCATGTGGGTGTCCTGGAGTCTGGATTCCAGTCTTGCAGCCCTCAAGCCCTGGTCAGCCCTCGTTTTGCAGAGGCAGGGAGAGAGTCTGCCTCTAACGGGTTGGGCTGTGCCATCGCTGGCATTGTCACTGGCTCACTGCGTGTCTGAGGAAGAGAAACGAGGCGGAGCTGAGGGCAGAACGGCAGATCCGCGAAGGCCTTCTCCTAAGAAGGAGGACAAATGCAACAGCATCTTTGGTACCTGTTGACATCTGGTTCCTCCCCTCAAGTCTTCTTAATTCCTGCCCAGGTGTCAGGTGATCATGTCTGTAGTGTAACTTCTCAGGATTATTTACCTCTCACTTTGGATGTCTTATCAGAACAAAGCCCCCATCCCCAAGCCAAGAAGCGGTAAAGGGGGAACAATGAGTGTGATGGAGGCAGCAACCTCCCACTGTTTGCAAAACACTTTGAAAAAATGCACCCCACCCTCCCACACGCATGACATTTCCTTTCGTACCTCTGTTTAGACCGAGGGCACACTTCCTCGGTATTCTGCAGCTACCCTGCAGCCAATACAATATTCCCCAGAGACTCAGCACTCAGGTGAACTGGCTTAATCTGGGGTCTGTTTAAATGATTTAGAGCAATGTAGTTCCAGGGGAAGGACCACTAAGAGGTTGCCAAAGCCGGTCTCCTTCCCTCCGGGCCACTTAGCATGAGCACTTTTCCCAGCCTTCCCTGCCGCTGGGCGTGGCCTTGAGGCTGAATGTGAGCAGGAGTGGCCGGGAGGTAAACCTGTTCTCTCCACAGTCCTTTCCCCACCTGCTGCCTGGGAGGAGAAGGCTGTCGGACCCCAAGGGTGGTGGAGCCACAGGGAGGAAGCAGCCTGGGCTCCCGGAGGCCGTGGTGGGAGGACAGTCATTCAGAACACCTTAATTGGACTGTGACGTACATGAAAAACCAACTTCCGCCGTGTCAAGCAATCAAGAATTCAGGATTTATCTGCCAGAGCAGCAAACAGTATCTTAACTAATACAATTCCCCATTGGGAAATACTCCTTAAACACAATTCCTCTCAACCAAGAGGAATGGGAAGGTTTGAGTGACACCAAGTTCAAGGTTATATTCCCTGACAACTACCAGGAGTACAAATATTCTCTGTTGCAGAGAAGCAGGGAGGTGTAGAGCCTTATGTTTTAACAGTCACCCAAGGTGGGAGTAAGATTAACATACTCTTGTCAAAATTGTGTCACCTTACAAGAACTCCTGCCTGAATAGAAAGCTCTTATATCTCCTTTTGGAGATAAGCCAGGCTGTACCTGTGGGTAAGACCAAGATTCTCCTCAGAAAGTCATTTTGGATCTACCTCAGCACACAGGGAAAATGGTAATCGCGGCCACACAGTTTTATACAGTGAAATTTGCTGGAGTCGTTTTTGCCTGAAAGAAAATTTAAAACAGCTGTAACATTCTGACTGTTGCAGCCCATGAAAACAAAACAAAACTTGGACAGTGAACCTGAACTAGTCCTCTTCTTCTTTTTTTATTTTAAAACACTTTATTGAGGTATGGTTTTAAAAACACTTTATTGAGGTATGCAAAAGTTGTACCTATTTAAGGTACACAGTGTGATGAATCTTGGAATGAGTATACGCTCATAAAACCATCACCACCCTCCAGGCTATGAACATCCATCTCCCCCAAAAGTTTCTCTGCCCGTTTATTATTATTATTATTTTGTGGTAAGAACACTTAACATAAGACCTACCGTCTCAGCAAATTTTAAGAATGCGGTAGAGCTATGGGCACTGTATGGCATAGTAGATCCCAGAGCCAGTTTATCTTCTATCACTGAAACTGTACCCTTTGACCATCACCTCCCGTTTCCTCTCCCCCTAACCCCTGGCAACCACCTTTCTGCTCTCTGCTTCTGTGAGTTTGACTATTTTATATTCTCTGTATAAGCGAGATCATGCAGTGCTTGTCTCCCTGTGTCTGGCTTATTTCACTTGGCATAACATCCTCTATTTCATCCATTCTGCAAATGGTAGGATTTTCTTCTTTTTTAAGGCTGAATAATGTTTTATTGTATATGTACACCATATTTTCTTTATCCATTTATTCATTGATGGACATTTAGGTTGTTTCCATATCTTGGCTACTGTGAATAGTGCTGCAGTAAGCATGGGAGTGTAGTTATCTCTGAGATTCTGATCCTGATTTAAATTCCTCTGGATAAATGCCAAGGAGAAAGCTGGAGGCTTCACATTTCCTGATTTCAAATTATATAGCAGAACTATAGTGACTAAAACAGCATAGTACTGGCATAAATTACAGACACATAGACCACTGGAACAGACTGGAGGGCTCAGAAACAAACCCAAATATATCAGGGTAACTAATTTTTAGCAAGGACGCCAAGAATACAAAAATGGGACAGGTTCTTTCAATAAATGGTGTTGGGAAAACTGGATATTCACATGCAAAAGAGTGAAATTAGACCTTCCTGCCATCCACAAAAATCAAGTCAAAATGGATGAAAGACTTAACTGTAAGACCTGAAACCATAAAACTCCTAGAAGAAAACATAAGGGAAAAGCTCCTTAGCAGTGGTCTTGGCAATAAATTTTTGGATATGACACCAAAGGAACAGGCGACAAAAACAAAAATAAACACGTGGGATTGCATCAAACTAAAAGTTTCTGTTCAGCAAACAATCAGCAAAATGAAAAGACAATGTATGGAATGGGAAAAATATTTGCAAACCATGTATCCAATAAAGGGTTAATATCCAAATTATATAAAAGAACTCATACAGCTCAATAGCAAAGAAAGCAAATAAAATTATCTAAAAGTGGGCAAAGGATCTGAACAGACATTTCTCCAAAGATGACATACAAATGGCCAACATCACTAATCATCAGGGAAATGTAAATCAAAAGCACAATGTGATATGGCCTTGTGCCTATCAGGACGGCTATTACTAAAAAAAAATACCACAACGCCACAAAAGATAAATGTTGGCAAGGAAGAAAAGGCAGCCCTGGCACACTGCTGATGGGAAATGTCTATTGTTACAGTCATTATAGAAAACAGTATAAAAGTTCTGTAAAAATTAATACCATATGATCCAGTAATCCCACTTCATTTATTTATCCAAGTCCCCTTCTCACCCGGGGCTTTAATGTCCAAGCATGATGAACGGTAAATGCAAGTGATGGGCCAAAATTGCAATGCTACAATCTATGTGTATGATGCCAAACAAACATTCTAAAGTACTTATATATAGCATGTCTATAATAAAACCGATTCTGTTCCTGTGGTTTTTGCAAAGTATAAGTACGTGAGGACCAGCTAAGGTGGCAGAACTGGCATTCCCAGCTGCCACACCCATTATATACAGTGTGACGTTTATGATATTTATGGCCCAGGTTCTGGGGGCCAAAACCAGGGGGAAATGGTACTCCTGCTTCTCCCAGAATAGCACTGTGGGTACGCAGTTGATCACTGGCGGATTCTGTTGCCATCACACTACGTGCTAAAGGAGGCGTCAGGATTCTGGGCCCTGTTGCTGTGCAGGACTGCTTTGCTTCTGATGAGAGTTTGTCACTGAATCATCTGCAGAGCTTGGTGATCTGCCCAGGAATGAGCTCATAAACTCTTCAGATTCCAGCAGACAGACATGAGCAGCAGCATTGAAAGACCCAAGCACCAGCACCAGGTGGGGGCAGCTGCTGGGCCCGTGTTTCTGCACTGTGGCCTGACCAGTGGATGCCACCCACCCCTCAAAGGGACAAAGCTATCTTTAATTTCAAACTTCACCCTGACTGCACAGGACCTGAGTCTTTTGTCCTTAGAGCAGGTAAAGCCAAACTCTGGCTAAAGGTTCACAAATTCACAGTGAAGAATCCCAGATTTGAGTTTTTTACTCTCATTTGAGTTTTGAGGCATGGTCATAAATCATCCTGGATTTGTGTTTTATGATTTTCCTTTTCTGGGAAGGTTTTAGGGTGGGTTGGAAGTGTGAGCAGATGCATCCTGACTGTGGAGGTTGGGTGGCTGGGGTGGCTGGGGTCCTGGGAGTGGTGAACTCCCCATAGCGCACAGTGCCTGTTACCTAAGCTCCGGGCTGTGACCTGGGCTGCTGCCGAGAGAGGGGCTTTATTCCTTTCTGCCTCCCTTGACTAACCGTTATCCTCATCTGCAGGACCCTGAGGAGGCACGTGTGTCCAATTATGAGGATGCCCCAGGAGGCCCCCAGGGCAGTGCCTCTTTGTTAACTCATTAGAAAGCATAGGAAGCACCTGGGCATCTTGCAAATGTGCAGCTCCTGAGTCAGCAGGTCTGGGTTGGGGGCTGAGACTGCACATCTAACCAACGCTCAGGGGACGCTGCCTCTGCCGGTCCAAGACCACACTCTGCATAGGAAGGGCCCAGAGGACTGTGCCATGTGCAGAGTGATGTTTGGACAAGGAGTACGTCTGTGCAGCTCGCCAGAGCCTGCAGTAGGAGGGGCTGGGGGGTCTCCTGTGGCAAGAACAGTCCGCCTTTGGTCTGAGTCTAAGCGAGAGTGTCCGGGAGAGTGGCTGTCTGAGGACCGTGAAGGACACCCCTGGTGGGCTTCCTTCCACTTGCCTTGGCTTTGTGTTTTTATGCCTTTGTTTTTACAAATTTGGAGGGGCCTTGCTGTACCTTGTGTTTGAGCTAGTGTTCAGCAAATCTGAGAACACAAGCGAGCTGGCAGACAGGTAGAAGAGACAGCGTCGGGGCAGAGGGGCTGGTATACAGTCCCTAATGGGCATCTCAGGTCAAAGCCCAGCTTGTTCTTGTCCCCCATCCTCCAGGGATGCCGACGGGGAGGACGCCTCCACTCTTGGAGAGGCTTGGCTCCTTGCATCCCGACACGTGCGTGTTTTCTGTTTTATAGGAAGAAATGTGTCTTGGCTGGAGGCCCACGTTTCGTTCCAGCACATCCTTTTTACCAAAAGAGCCGTCCCTGGAGCTGCCAACAGTGTTTATGAGAAAGCCATCCAACAATACTCTGGATGTGAGAGCATGGCCTGACCTCAGACGTGGTCTTCCCCACCCCGCGAACCATCCATCAGAAAGCTGGCACATGGTGTTGGTGTCTTTATTTTTACCCCCAAATGTAAAGATAGTTTCTTTCATTCTTTCTTTCTTTTTATCCAGCTGGGAAAACTCCTGTCAGCGGATGCAGTGTCCTTTCCAGATTCAATATTATGCAAACTGCATATTGGCGAATGGAGTAAACAAATATGTCCACGAAGCTTCCTGATGCACAGAGGGGTGGGGCTGTGCCAGTGCACAGGCGTAGACCTGCCCGTCTGCAGGGAGCTGCCAAGCCTCCTCTCTGCCAGCCTCTTCTTTAGAACATGTGGCTGGAGTCGGAGAGCCTGGGACGCTGGGCCACCATAATGCCCCTCAGCAGAGGACAACTGGCAGTTGCACAGATCTAGGGGTGGTTGTAGGTCAAACTGGAGCCGTCGCTGGCTGGGAATGGGGGCTCCTGGGAGGGTCTCAGAAGGAAGCTCATGTCCCAGCCAGTCCTGTGCCTGCTCAGGCCCTACCTCGCCTTCTGCCCTGCCCGTGCAGCTCCTTAGCCACGGGAAAGTTGAAGCATTTTTACTTTTCAACTCTGTCTCCCCAGCCCGGCAGATGTGGATAGGGGCAATCCCACACACAGAGTCTTTCTGGCAGAGAGAACTTGGCCAAGTTCCTTTCCTACCACGGATTTTAGTTTCTAGGCATGGAGAGTGTTAACATGGGTATGATGGACCAAGGCTGGTTTCAGCTCTGCGATTCTGCAACACATAGGATGCTTCTGCGCTACGTTGATTCCTGACACGCTCCTATTGTAATAACGCTGTGACGTTAAGTACCTTTTAAATTTTCCCTTCTAAGCAGATGAGGAAACAGATTTAAGAGGACAAGAGTGTTTTTTTTTTAAGGTAGGCAGTGAATAAATGGAGAAGCCAGCATTTAGACCTAGGGCTGTCTTTTAAAAAATCTCATACTTTTTTTGCAAAACAGTATCATGCTTCCCCAAACACCCCTGAATTCAGAAAACAAACAAACAAAACAAAGGGGCAAGGGCATCCAAAGGGTTCATCTTCAAAGCCTGAAATGAAGTGTTTATCCACGCATTCTCCATGTATCACCTGTTCTACCGTGGCCAGCTTGAACGTTTTTTCTTGTAGCTTCTGTTCCCTTTGTTTGTGACAGGGAATCTGCCCTTTTGGAAGAGCTGCAGTTGCCTATCTGCTTGTTTCTTTGGACAAATAGAAATCAGTATGTCCTCTGCCAGCTTGTGCTGAGGCAACAGCCCCTTCTCACCATGAACTACCTCATAGATTCTGGCTTTGCAGAAGCCATTGCTCAAGCAGACTGGATTCAACCGCCACCAAACATATTTGAAGTCTCAGAATTCCTGGGAACAAATATGTGTGTCCACGCTAGCTGGGTTCCTGATACATACGGCATGTTTGTCTTTATCGTGTTGGAGGGGAGATGAATTCTGAGATGTCAAGAGGAAATAGTCCCGGACCCAATTTCACATCCCAATCAGTGTCCCTGGTGCCTGGGAGGCATGCTGCCGTGCAGGTGGCTATGTCATGGGCGTACTTCTGGTGGAGACAAGACTGAGATGAAACAGGGTAACCCCCTTGCATGGGCAGCTCTGACGAGTCTCTGCCAGCTCTCACAGGGGAGATGCTGGGAAGGAAGGGTAGTTAGGTCACAGGAGGAACAACCGAGGCCAAAGCTTCCTGCATTTGGTGGTCAAGCATCTTTTTGTGGAGGCTGTTGACAAATTGGATATCTGTGATCTGATTTTTGGCACCTAACATGCATTTGATATTTCATGCAGGTCTTTGATTATTGAAATGCAAAAGGTTTTGGATCTCTCCTCTTTCTAGAATCTCGACTATATTCTTTCTGGTAGGAAAGTGGGGAAATCAATGGACCAAAATATTCCTTGGCCATTCACTGTGCCCATTGAATATTCAGTTCCAAGGTCAAGAAAATCCTTCCAGAATACCCCAGGTAATACATTTTGAGGATTATTGTTAGGCTAGTTTATTTGAGTCCCCCTCTCTTACCCTCAAGCCTTCCAAAATAGATAGGGACTCTCACAACAGAGCTATGCCAATGAATTTATTAAACAAGAGACACTAGTGAAGAAAAACAAAAAGGAAACACTAGTGAAGTGATTAATAATCGTACGTGCAATTGGCAAACTTATTTTCCGCATCACATTGCCAAAATTCCTGATCTTTTGCATGTCTTATCTGGCTTCCCATGGCAGAATATGTGGCAAACCCACTTGTGCCTCCCACTGCCATGCTTGTTCCCTGGAGATGGCTTTTCAATTATGTTTCCTGTCTCTCCCATCCATGGGGGGGAGTGAGGATTCCCATGTGATCCCCTCTTCCCACAGCCAATAGTTCCCTGGGCACTTGCCCAAAGGAAATGGTTCTTGGGGATTCCTGATCTCATGTCATGACACCACAAATTTCCCATGGTGGGCCTTTGTAAATCGTCCCTCTGGGCTTCCTTCCATGGGGCCTTTGTCCTCATCTAAAAGGTAAGGAGGTCCTAAGTCTCAGGCCAGGATAAGAGACAGGACAAATCACAAAGGTACTGGAAGCTCTGAGAGTTTCTCTCAGGTTTGCTCCAAATACAAGAGGAAGGAGGTGGACTTCTGCCTTGGAGCCATGGCTCCCTGCCTTGCATTTCCAGTCTGTTGAAACTGCACCATTAAAGGTTCAGAGAGACCACGTACAAACACCCTCCTGCATTAAATGACAGGTGGTTAGCATCCACATAAAGCTACCAAAGGTTTACTTAGTAAGGAAGAGTCTTACAACCTTACTGAATCTCAGCACAGAATCAGCTGCCCTTGATAAATTGTAGGTCAAAATATCCCTCAGTACCTGCATTATTTGTCAAAATTAAAAGTTCTAAGAGCTGAATTTTCAAATATACATAATGGTTGTCCAGATGACAAAGCAGATGTGCAGAAACAGAGACTGTGCTTATCTCTGACAAAGTGATACAAGATCACCAAGAAATGTCATCTAGCAGAAGAGGAAGAACCAGTCCCAGGTGAAAAAGTTAAAGGGATCGGGGAAAGACAGACCATCACGTCAGTGTGTAACATAATGGATCATCATGCTTTATAATGCCGTGCTCAGATGAGTAAGTAAAGACCAAAGTGAAAGGAATGCAAGGATAGGAAACGTAAGATGGGGCCAGAAGTAAGGTCTCTGCTCAACTCGCATGCTGTACGTTCTACCATATTGGAGAGAAATGCTCAGCATATCTGGTCCTACATTTCCCAGCAGCCAGTGATGAGGGACAGAGACTCAGTTGCATGTGTGGCCCCACCCCCAAACCAACAAAAGCAGAATCATTACTCAGAAGAACCAAACGAGTTCTGGTTTTGAGTCCAGAGACGAAAGCTCTTCATGGAGGTACGTGAAAGGCGACAGTGAGACACAGTGAACTGTGTGCTCCATAACATTTAAGGGTAAATGCCACGGCAAGTATAAAGTCACTCCTTATAACATCACTCAGCATAGGCTACGGCAGCACAGCGGAGTGAAGCTCCTGAAAGCAGTCCCCAGGGGAACGAGTGATGCAACGCAGCCTCCTGGTTATGTGACAGTCTGGTTTGATCCGAGGAAGTTCCCCGTCTCTGGAGGAAAGACGCAGGTCTGTTCCCCTCATCAATAGCGTCTCTTTCAACACCGAGCAGCAGCGAGTTTGATGTCCTTTCATTACAGGTTACACATTACTTTCAGAAGGTGGTCACCCAGGCTGGATATTGCGGCAACAATCACTAGCACCTGTTAGTCTGATGAATATAGTGACACGCACAGTCGTGGGTGGAAGATGAACCAGTGTGTAGGGTCTCTAAATTTGGGACAACGGAGCAGCTAAAGCCACTTAAAACTATTCACTAAGTGTCTTACATTTTATGTGCAATTTATTCTTAAGCATATTATATATAATTAAGTATATCATGTATTTTGTGAACATATAAGAGACATTTATTGTTCCATTATATTTTTTGAACTGGCTAATGCTGGTATAGAGATGTCATTCATTTCTAAATAATCATTTAAAAAAATATCTTATTTCTAATCACTTAGCTGATTCTCTCATCTAGATGAGTTATCTCATTCTCAGATGGTAACAATTGCACCTTCTCATTTCTTGTGGTTAAATACTCTTTTATTCTTTTCTTATTGTTTTTGACCTTATGACACTGTCTCCTTTGACTTAGCGATGTGAGGTTTTAAGTTTTCCCCTAATGTTGAACTTCCTTTGCAATTCCTGGAACAATCCTTGCTTAGTTAGGGAGCACTGTTCTTTTTGCTTTGCATGATCCAGTTTCCTGTGGTTTTATTTGCCTATTACAAGGTCATATTTCCCCCTAGATGTGAATAGGCAGGTTTTAGGTTGAGTGAGGGAAGGACTTTTTCCTCTGAGAGCCAAGAGATGGAGATCATGGGGCCAGGTGTCATGTTGGAGGGTGTGCCTGAGCCTGAAACCGCCCGGACGCAGCCACTTTGACAAGTGCAGGTGTTTTAGAGAAAACAGCCAAGTGTGTGAAGAAAGGGCTGTGTAAGCAAAGAGCAAAGCTGGGAGCTCAGACTCCAAATGGTGGATCCTGAGAACTTCTGTAGGACTAGCCGGGGTGGTGCATGCCTCAAGCACCCCATGGTGACAGAGGCCTGGGAGCACCAGACCACTGGTGCTGGTGCTGGTGCTTAGCCAATGGTAAGCTTTGACCCATGGACAAGGATGACCCCTTGTGCTGCTGGGTTACATGCTTTCAACAGAGATACCGTGTGTGTGTGTGACTGTGTGTGTGTGTGTGTGTGTGTGCATCCGCGCATGCATGTGTATGTGTGTATTCCAAGAATAACAGCAGCAGAACACTTGGCCCTCTGGTGGACTAATCGGATTTTCTAGCTTTCTTCTTTTTATAAAACTAGTAACCAGTACAGACTATTTGTGCATAGTAAGTGTCCTTGAGATTTTTGGTGTTTTCATGAAAGTGGGGCCCAGAGGGAAGGAAAGGAGGTGTTTTTGTGGTGGTAGAATGGGTAATAATAGTTATGTAAATTTGTACGTTCAGGTGTGACTGCATTTGTTTGTTAGAGCTGCCACAACAGAGTGCCAGAGACCCACCTGGTGGCTTAGACAACAGAAATGTCTTTCCACACAGCTCTGGAGCTGAAGTCTGAGATCAAGATGTTGGCAGGATTGGCTTCTTCTGAGACCTCTGTCTTTGGCGTGTAGATGGCTGGCTCCTCACTGTGTCCTCACATGGCCTTTTCTCTGTGCCTCTCTGTGTCCAGATTTCCTTTTGTTATAGAGCTACCACATAGTGGATTAGGGCTCATCCTAATGACCTCATTTTAACTGAATCACCTCTTTAAAGACCCAGTGTCCAAACACAGTCACATGTACTGAAAGTTAGGGCTTCAATGTGTGAATTTTGGGGGAACACAAACCAGCCCATAACATTGACCACATTTTTTATCACCAGGTTGGAAAAGTGAAAAATAGTGTTTATCTAACCCTTTTGCTTCTATAGGCAAATGAAATTAGATGGCAGTTTTCTTTTTCTGTAGGAAATTTTTGCCAAATTTTAGATCGGGGTATACTAACTTCTTAAATTAGTTGACAACTTTTCACCTTTTTCTATGCTCTGTAACAGTTTATGCATGTCCATAAGGCCTGTCTTGGAAACTTTGGGTTGAGATATGTTTCCAAATTCGGGATATTTGGGTTTTAAGAAAGGTGATAATGTACATATACTATATATCAGTGGTCCCCAACCTTTTTGGCACCAGGGACCATTTTAATGGAAGACAATTTTTTCGTGGACCGGGGGTAGGGGAATGGTTTTGGGATGATCCAAGCTCAATGCATTTATTGTGTACTTTATTTCTATTATTACATTGTAATATATAATGAAATAATTATACAACTCACCATAAGTTGGGGAACCCTGCTATATATTACATATCTTGTCCAGTAGGGTCTGGGACAGGTGTCAGGAGTACATAATAAAGCATGTTAATATTTCAAAGTGTAATATATAAACAATAGATAGAATAAAATATATATATATGTATATATATATATATCCTCAAGTAAATTCAGGTCAAATTTTGCTATTAAATGAGTTCCAGTCAGATTTTGCCTTCAAGTGTTTTATGAAAAAATCTGTGTTTGCAGAGTGTTTGGGATTTCAGAATTATAAATAAGGGATTGTGAATCTGGGTAATATTGAGATTTTCTTTCCGTTGAGAAGATGCAAGTTTTACCTGGGTACAGCTTGCTTTAAAAATAAATATATATTATACACACATACATACATACATATACATATATCATAACATATATTGTGATGGTTGAGTTTGTGTCAACTTGATTGGGCTCAGGATGCCCAGATAGCTGGTAAATGTTATTTCTGGATGTGCCTGTGAAGGTATTTCCAGAGGAGGTTAGCATTTGAATCAGTAGACTGAGAAAAGCAAATCACCCTCACCAATGTGGGTGGCATCTTTCAGTCCACTGAGGGCCTGAATAGCACAAAAAGGGAGAGGAAGGTGAGCTGCTTGAGCTGGGCCATCCATCTCTTGCTGCCTGCGGACATTGGTGCTCCTGGTTCTTGGGCCTTTGGATTTGGACTAAGACTTACATCATCACTTCCCCAGTTCTCTGGGCCTTGGACTTATATTGGGACTTAAACCTTGGGCTTGTCTGGTTTTCAAGCCTTCCAGCTGGGACTGGAATTACACCACCAGCTTTCTTGGGCCCCCAGCTTAGAGACAAGAGATCATGAAACTTCTCAGCCCAAGTAATCATATGAGCCAATCCCTCATAATAATAATCTTTCTATATATTTATATTTTTATTATTGGTTCTGTTTCATTGGGGTAACCTAATGCATGTATATATAAAATATACACATATACGTACATGCATATATTCTGTTGCAACTCTTTCAGGTTGTTTATGGATTAATGAACTACTTGGGTCGTTTAGGTCTTGAATCAATTTTGCTAATTTATAGATTTTCTAGAAACTTTCTTTTCATAGAAATTTTAAAATTTATTAGTTGGGTTGAAATAATACTCATCTAGTTTTTAAATGGTAAACTTCTTAATTGCTTTAAATACAAATGATTTAAATGTGATTAAATAACATTTTTATTTCTAGCTTTTTTTCTTAATTATATCACCTATACATTTTTCTTAAAGTCAACTCTTGGAATTATTCATTTCTGGAGATTGTATTCTAAAAACCATTCATTTATAAAATCTTTATTTCTTTTTTTAAAAAAAAAAATTCCTCAGATCATTGTGCTCTTTATTCTTTTTTTTTTTTTTTGACTTCTTGAGGTAGATGCTTAGTTTATTTATTTAATTCCTTATTGAAGGAATAAAATTGAGCCTCAGAATTTTTCTCAGCACTACTTTGGTCTCGTTCTGTAAGTCTGATGCGTAGTGATAACCTGCAGGCTTAATTAACTCCGAAGGCCAGTATCTCCACCCTTTCTGCTGACCCCATCTCTTCCTGCCATCTTCAAAACTCACCACTATCGATTTCCCTTTTCTTTCCTGTTTGTTCATCCTCTTCCTTTGATTGTAATCCTTTCCATTGGCTTTTTTTTTTTTTTAACAAAAACTCATTCTCTCCTGTTCAAACCCCCCAACAAACAAAAGCCATCCGTGGGTTCTGCACTCTCCTTTCACAGCTGAAATGTCAAGAGCTGTGACGCGCAGCATTTGACTTAGTGCCCCTCGCAGGCGGAACACTTTCCGTGGTGACAGGGTCCAATCAGTGGCCATGGCCGTGGGTGGCTGGAGGAGAGGGAAGGTCAGTGAAGAGGAAGAAGTTGAGAGGAAGAAACCAAGGAACCAAGAGGTCGCAGTGTTGGGTCAGGATCCTGGATTCATCTGGAGCGATGGAAGGACTCGCGATGCGGGGGCGGAAAGCTTGGATGAGAACAGGAAAGAGAGAGAAGGTGGCAGATGCAGGTGACGAGAAGGGAGTGAGCAGCCGCTTTGTGCCATCATCAGAAGAGCAGCAGTTTGGGGTTTTTTTGTGTATCGTTTTCTTTTAAAAACAATCTATTAAGATGAAATTCACAGAACATAAAATTCACCATCTAAAGTGAACAATTCAGTGGCATTTAGTACGTTCCCAGTGCTGGGCAGCCCCACGTCTATCTAGGTGCTTCTGTCACCTCGGAGTGAAGTGCCCTCCCCTCAGCCCTCCCTGGCCCCTTTCCAGCCAGCCCCTGGCAGCTGCCAGGCTGTATTTGGTCTCTATGGGTTTATCACTTCTGGGTATTTCATATAAATAGTATCATACAGTGTGTGACCTTTTGCGTCTGACTTCTTTTCTTAACGTAGTGTTGGGACATTCATCTGCATTCTAGCATGTATTGGTACTTTTGAAATTTATTCATTTTTTTTATTTTGGTAAAATCATACAACATAAAATTTGCCAGCTTAATGTTTAAATGTACAGTTCGGATGGTATTGAATATATTCATAATGCTGAGTAATGCTTTTGTTTTCGGTTTGGTTTGGTTTGTCTTTTAGGAAAGCATGCTTTGTCTTAATTCTATCTTATTTTTCTGTTTTCTCTTATTTATCCCTCCTTTTTGGCAGGGGGTGGTGGTTGTTTGTTGTTTTCTTTCTTCTTCTATGTGGCCTGTATTTTCTGATTTCCTTTCTGGAAATTTCTATGGAATAAGAATGCTTTTAAATTCCATTAATGGTTATATTAATTAAAATACTTTATATATCACTTATTATCAGTGCCAAGTATCTATTAACTCTCTGCTATCTAAGACGACAAGAGATGCCTGTTGTTATTAATACTTCTCGTCCCACCCTCTGTTCCCCCTGCTCCGACCCTCTATCCCCACTCGGGGTATATGTTGACAAACTGTTACTTCTTACTAAGTTTCTTGTTAAATTGATTTTTTTTTACATTATGTATATTCTACCAGAAGGCTTATCTATGACGTTTGTGTTCTGGTATGTGACTCCATTTGTCACAGTTATTCAGAACTACTTGTTAGTGTAAATGCTTTCAGTGCTTACCTGGAGAGCTAGGAAGGAAAGGGCTGGAGAGACAGACAAGCTTGGATGGGCTTTGGGACAAGAGACCTTGGCCCCAGCCCCAGATCACATCCCTTGGGTGCTTCATGGGGACTTGGGAAAGGAGTCATCTCTTTTTCCATCTTCTCTGTCCACATGTGGTATCCTTGGACACATCACTCACTCTGTCTACAATGATAGTGGACCTGCCTATAGGACCAGAGGCTAAAAATGACACCAGTGTCAGCCATGCCTGGACTTCAGCCACCACCCATCTTAATTGAGGGCAACACCCTTCAGAATCTCTCTACTTCCTTACCCTGGGTTTCATTCCTGCCCATTTTTTTTCCCCGTACAAGATCCATAAGACCCTTTCAAGGTAGCTTTGATTTTGGATCATTGGCCCATAAATACTGTCTCAGTCATTTTCTGTTGCTATAACAGGATACTACAGACTGATCATTTTAAAAAAAAGAAATTTATTCCTTATAGTTCTGCAGGCTGGGAATTCTAAGGTCAAGAGGCCACATCTGGTGAGGGCCTTCCAGCTGTGTAATAACACAGTGGAGGGCGTCACAGAGTGGGAGGGCGAGAGCACCTGTGTCAGCTCAGGTCACTCTTTCTCTTCCTACAAAGCCACCAGTCCCGACATGGGGGCCCCACCCTGTGATTTCATCTAATCCTGATTACCTCCAGAGGCCCCACCTCCAATCAACATATGAATTTGGGGATTAAGTTTTTCTGCATGAAATTTGGGGGGCACATTCAAATCATAGCAAGTACAGCTTGTTAAGAGTTAAGGACTCTCCTAGGAACACTCTGGGTATTTTTCTAGGCTTTTCAATATATGTATGTACTTTCTTTCACCTTTATTTGGATTGATATATGTTTGAGAAGTTTCCTGATAATAATCTGCAGATGTCCTAGGAGGTTGGCGGTACTCTGAGTGGGGACGTCAGGGGTGTGCACCTGTGGACACGCCATAGGGACAACAGTGAGCGCCTTTATCTCAGTGGTATCCTAGCTGGTTACAGTCCCCACATGGGACACAGCAAATGTCTGGATGAACCAGGTGTCAAAGGCACTTCAGATGTTTCCCTGGGATGCCGTTAGGGTCTCATCCTTAGTGGGGCTGTGTTCATGAACTGCTCTCATTCAGGCCTGTAGGCTCCCTGAGCAGAAGCCAACTCTTAATTCTTCTCCAAGGAAAGAACTTGAGCCACAGGACCAAAGCTCACGTTCATATTCGACTTGCAACATGTTCGTGTTTGAGTTGTTTTTAAGAGTTTCAGAAATCATATAGGTTTGGATCCATTGGAATTGATTTACTAGTTTGGAACTGTGTGTGTGTGTGTGTGTGTGTGTGTGTGTGTCTTGCGCATGGACCCACTCATGCTATTTAACTCTAGAGTTGGTGGCTGCATCTGACAGCAATACACCTGTCAGTGTGGTCCCACATCTACTGAATCAGAAACTGAAGCTGGGGCCCAGCAATTGGTATTTCAACAAGTCCTTCAAAAGATTACGGTGCACATTAAAGAATGAGAACCACTGTTTAGTGGTTAGATTATCCAGTCTGCCCTTATCCATCTGTAGGTAAGGCCCTCCTGGAGGGGAAGTAAATGATTTACCCAAGATCACATGTGGGGTCACAGTGAGGACTAGAACCCTGGCATTACACACGAAAGCAGCTGACATCACGTCTGGTGTAGAGAACATAGTCAGTAAATTAGCTTTCCTTCCCTTGTTTCTGCCTCTCCCTGGGGGCAGCAGGGCACAGCCAGCTGGAGATGTGTAGAGGTCTCTCAATGCTCTTCTTCCTTTCTCTTCTCAATTCAAGCACAGTCCACAGAAAGACCCCAGGCAGCTGCTGTTAATCCACTGTGTATCCAAGAGCAAGCTTTTTTTTCCGTCTGGGCCTCAGTTTCCCCACTGTCGTAATGAGGATATGAAGAGTTGGCCTGGCTCTCTAAGATCCCTTTCAGCTCTGACTTTCTGAGGCTCTGTGACAGGCTGTGACACACACACATCTGCGGGCAGCTATCAGCAGCCATCTGGCAATTAGCAGGCTCTGGGGCAGCTAATCCCACTCTGAGCTGGATTAAAGCAGAAGTTTAAAACATGGAGATAGGCAGGTGATTTCTGTTTGAGTCTTTGGGTCCTGCTGTCCCTGGCAGCCTGGTGACGGAGGACAGAAAAGCTGATTTCCTCCTTATCTATCCTGGGAGGCTCAGTGGAGCCAGATCGGCTTTCCAGAGGGGCACCTGTGCTGGAAGCTGTGCTGGGCTGCAGCAGGTGCCAGGTGAGCCCCAGCAGCCGCGCCCCAGCAATGCAGGGCAGGGGTGGGCTGGCCGGAGGGCGGCCGAGTGAGCCCAGTCCTGTGTCCGGTGCTGCATCGCCAGAAGCAGGTGCAGCGCAGAACCTGGGGCATCGAGGCCGGAATCACTTTGAACCGCAGCTCCCAGATGCCATAAAGGGCCCTGGGGTGGGAGCTGACAAGCTCTCCAGCTCCTCCGGGGTGTCCTCTCATTAGGCAACATGGTCAGAAACCAAGCCCATGTGTTTGTTCATAGCCTGAGGAGATAATTAACTTATCTCCACAGAGGGCCTTGATTACGTTCCTAGCATGAGCAGAATGAGAAGTCTGAACTTGGAAAAGCTGGTGGTGGGGGGAGGTATCTGCAATGGTTGGCTGAGGAGTCGTTTGTTCCGAAATTGGGCGAGTAATCAAACAAATGCCTCTTTTCCTAATTGTTGATAAAAATCAGCTACTATGGCAGATCCAGAAACTCACTCCCGAGACAACACATTACTTAAGGTGAGCATGCATCTGAATATGTTAGGATGATCTAAAAACATTGCACATAGCTTGCGTTTAGAAACAAATTGTGCTCATTGTGAATTTTACATAGGGCTGGACATAGTGTGAGCATTTGCCCGCATTTTGTGGATGGTTTGTTACAATTGGCAGGAACCACCTTTCACAAATAATCACTCAGGTTAGAGATCTTGTTGAGCACCTACTAGCTCAGTGCTAGGTGCTGTGGGACTAAAGCAGACAGGTTCTCTACCTTTGAGGAATTTACTGCTTATCCTAATGGAAAAATTTTATAAAATATCCTTGAACTCAGAGTTGTGCAGTTTATTCTTTAAGGGCCATTGGGTGTTCAACTGATGGAAAAGTCAGAGTGGACCAGAAAATAATAGCTAATGCCCATGCCAGGCACAGTGCTAAACATTATCCCACTTAATTCTCCCAACAATTTTGTGAAGTAGCTGCTATTATTCTTCCTGTTTTACATATGAGAAAACTGCAACCTGGAGAGGTTAAGTATCTGCACCAAAATGGGTAAGAAGTGAACCAGAAGGTTCCCCAAGGTTTGTGGGTGTGCAAAAGCCGATACTGTCATCGCCGAGGCTGCAGAGATTGGCAGCAAAAGCTGCCTCCGCCCTACACCAGTGCCCTGGGCCACACTGCCCCTTGCTGGTGCTGGAACACACTAAGTTGGTTCCTGCCTCCAGGCTTGTGTCTCAGCTTCACGTGCTCTTATCTCAATGCATAGCTTTCTCCTTCTCATTATTCAGGTCTCTCATTAAACATCTACTCCTTACAGAGACCTCCTTTGGCCATCCTATCTAAAACAATCCTCCCCTCCTTCATTTTTGAATCTTTTATTCTATTCATTTTTGTAATATCTACCTTTATCTGAAATTAAATTATTTGTGTCTTTGTTCCCCGTTTATTGTTTGATAGATCCTCTTACCAGAAGCTAAGATGACCTTGCAGTTCTTAAAGCACTGTGATACCAAGCTTTCCAGCAATTGAGCGATGTAGGCAGTTTAGGTGCTTTTATTCCCACTTTTTGACAAGGATGCTGAAGCTCAGAGAGCTGAAATGACTTACTGAAGGTGACACACCTAGTTGATGGCAGGGGTAGAATCACACCAGGGATGGGCCTTCTGACACCTGGTCCGGTGTTACTTTACCTGTACTGAGAAGGACCCGTCCTATGTGACGCACAACCACCCATGGCATTCGTTAATTTAGGGTCCTGAAAACGATGAAGTCACTGAATCCACCAGCGGCACTGACTTAAATTTCTTGTGAGTTCTTTCACCCCTCCTTTCTCCAAGGCTTCAAGTCAGGTGGGACAAAATAAGACAGTCCTGGTTGATGAGAAATTAGATTTCTGAAGATCTGAGACAGAGCAACTGATGAAACAAAGAAAGCATAGACTATTTTGCTAATTAGTTTATATGCCCACCTTGCTCCATAGAGTTGCAGTCTGGCTACAACCAATACCTAATAAGATATGACACATAAATAGGAAGTTAAAGGAAGAAAGAAAAACTAGCTGGAAACATAGCATGGTCCAGGAATGAGACCAATAATGCAAACTTTAGAGACCTACCACAGTGAGTTAGACACAGCTTAGGTTCTAAGTTTTCTAAGATGTGTTATCAAAAGAAAAAAAAAAAACTTGGTTGTTACATAATTCAAAACATCTTTCCATAAAAACAGAACAATTAGAAAAAACCAGCCATTTAATTTTCTAAACCAGAGGTTAATTTTTCTTGAAAGGTAAGCATTTCCTAGAGTGTTTTTTAATTCTGCTAAGTCTATGACATTTTTGATAGCAATAAAAACCTCACTCTTCAATTGAGAATTATTGATGCACAGAAAATGGATTCGATGTTCTAAATATGTCCATTAACTACGATAATTTTTTTGATCTTTACTTCCTATAAATTGTAGTAAAAATAGGTACTGCTTTATTTTCCAAGTAAAAAAATTAAACTATCTCATTCCCTAGAGATCCTGGTATGCCCCTTCCATGGAACATGTTGTCATTTCTTACTCGATAGTCATCATACAATAATTGATTTAGGCAAGAGCCATCAACAGATGTTGAAACTATTGGGTGAAAATTTGATGAGGAACAGGATATTTACTTAATCTCAAAGTATCTTCCTTATTAATTAAAATGGGAAAATATTCATTTTATGATGGACAACACCTCACTTTAACCAAGTGACCAAAGTTGTCACTATTTATGGGACAAATCAATCTGTGCCTCCTGATGTGATACACTGAGGAAGACACACCATCTCTGTGATATTCCTGCCAAAAATGTGTAATCCAGATACAACTAGGAGGAAACATCAGATAAAACCAAGTTATTCCACAAAATCACTGACTTGTACTTTTTAAAAAGTGTGAAGATTAGACTAAGCAAAGAGACCGAGGTAATGTTTCAGTTTAAAGGAGATCAAAGAGGCATGACAGCTGAATGCAATGTGTAACCTGGGGTTGGAGCCTGGACAAGAATTTGTTTTTTCTCTTTTCTTCACTTCTCTTTTTTCTATGAAACCTGTGATTGGAACAACTGGTACAATTTGAATAAGACCTATAGATTAGGTAATATTAAATATTATTTTCCTGATTTTGATAATTTTATTCCAGTTATGTAAGAGCGTGCTCAAAAATAAACACTGAAGTTTTAAGCATAAATAGTAATCATAAATTTGCAACTTCCTCCATATATATATATATATATATATATATATGAGAGAGAGAGAGAGCAGGGAAGAGAATGTGGTAAAATGTTAACAATTATAGAATCTGGAGGAAGGGTATCTGGAGTTCTTTCTATTCTTCTGGCAATTGCTTTTCTGTAAATTTGAAATCATTTAAAAATAAACAGTTACAACCATCACAAAGAACGGCCGATCTAATGAGCTGATTTAAGGGCTCCTTGGCTAACAGGCTGCAACTCCATCTACAGGTGGGAGGAATGTCTGTATCCCGGAGAGTAAATGTCAATCAAGTGTCAGGCAGCATTTTCACAGACAATATTTGCCATTTCCAGGACACTTTGTTTTTAATTGACTTACTTTGTAAAGTCATTCTACCTCTCTAGCAGGGTCCTGTCTCCAAATTTTATTGTGATGAAATTCCTTTTTAGCATAGAGAAAAGAATGACATTCCAAGAAGGATTTAAGTATTTCTCAACTTAAAATATCCTAGTTAATTATCAGCACCATTCATTGCTTCTTTATTACTGTTATTTATATCTCACTGGGAGGATTTCCACAAGCATCTTTCAGTTGCCTTTCATAGCCTCTTTTTGATATATTTTCTTTTCCTGTGCTTTTTCTTCCAAATTTTTGTATTTTATTTTATGCCGACAGTTTTATAAGGAATGGTTTTAATAGGTACATGTTGTAAAATGGAAATATTTTACTAGGATATTACATAAAATACACAGGAGAAACTAGGGCATAAATTATATTTTTATTGTAAGATTTTACTGCAAATAAGTTCACATATACAATCTTTTATTTATGATAAGAGCAAATTCTTTTTACTTATAGCTCCTTTTGAATTCGGTGCTTTAGTAAGGAAGCCTATGTGTAGCTACATAAAACAAAGTCCTGTTTTGATGAGAAATGAATCTCTTATTTAGGGAATGTTATTTTTCTTGTTGACTTGTAAAAGTAGGGAAGGGATTAGATGATTGTGCTGGTGCATGTGAGGAGGTGGTCAGCCTCTGATGGGAGGAAAAGGTTGTGGGCTCCTTTGTATGTGCAGAGGGGTGTATGTGGCCATCCTTCAGCAGGGCCCCAATACTAGGGTAGCCCCAAACTCTCTTCAGTCTACCCCCACCGGATCTATACTCTCAGGCTCCAGCATCCCAGCCTTTCCTTTCACCTTGAGAAAAATTTGCTCATGGATTGAGACACTGATACCCCCATAAAATAAATTTTTCCTATTCATGGAAGCAAATGGGATTAAAGTGCATGAATATTATCTATTGTTTCTAAACAATAATGCAGAGAGCTCCCTGTGCCCCTCCCTCCCAAGAGATAAAGAGAGATCTTCCAGAAAGTTGAACTTCTACCATAAGGAAGATCATAAAATGATTTCAAATTTCCTGCTTAAATTTTTTTTTTCTTTTTTTGGTCTAGAAATCATGCTTACTGAGTGGTTACGGTTATTAAGTATGAAATGTCTGATTTTCTTAAGTACTAAGTTTGACAGTTGATATCTCTGATGTGTCACTCGGACACTTCTTGTTTTATTTTTATTGTGAAGGTACATTCTCATTCTTTCAAACCCATGTTTTGGCTTGTGATTATCTCTTAAAATTTTTTTAGAGCAATTTTTGTGAAATCATGGTTAAATAAAAAATTCATGTTATTTCCGAATATGAGTTCTGTCATGGAACCAATGCTGCTCAGACAGTTTGAAATATCAATGAAGTGTTTGGGAAGGATGTGGCTAATGAATACACAGTATGCTGATGGTTTAAGAAGTTCTAGTGATTTTAATCTTGAAAACAAGCCACGTGGGAGACCTGAGACCAAGGTGGATAATGATGAAAGCTGTAGTGGAAGCGAATCCATCTCATCCTACACATGAATTAGCAGCAAAGTTTGATGTTACTATTCCAACAATATTGGACCATTTGAAACAAATGGGCAAGGTAAAGAAGCTGGATAGATGGGTTCTGCATGAATTAAATGAGTGTCAGTCTCGAAGCTTCCCTTTCTTTGCTGTCATGACATGAAGGTGAACCATTTCTGTACCATATTGTTATGTGTGATGAAAAATGGATTCTTTTTGACAATCACAAGCATTGGGCACAATGGTTGGATAAAGATGAAGTGCTAAAACATAGTTCAAAACAGAATATTCATCAAAAAATGCTAATGGTGTCTGTCTGGTGGTCCATTGCTGGTATTACCCACTACAGCTTCATGAAACCTGGTCAATCAATTACAGTGGATGTCCACTGCGACCAATTGGATGAAATGATGAGGATGGTTGCGATTAAGCAGCTGAGATTGGTCAATAGAGACGGGCCAATCCTCTTGCAAGACAACGCTTGACCACAATTCATACAAACAACCCTGCTCAAGCTACAGAGGCTGGACTTGGAAACTCTCTGTCATCCACTGTATTCATCAGACCTTGCACCAACTGACTACCACTTCTTCCAGGCTTTGAACCACTTCTGACATGGAAAAATATTCAATTCTCAATAAGCTATGGAAAATGCCTTTCACAATTTCGTTACTACTCACTCTCTAGACTTCTTCGCTGCTGGCATAAGCAAGCTACTGTTAAGATTGCAAAACTGTGTCGATAGTTTAGGCGCATACTTTGACTAATTATATTGCTTCTTGTTTGAGAGATAGTAAACTAAACTTTTGTTTGGAAATTGGACATTTCATATTTAATTATATATATATATATATATATATATATATTTTTTTTTTTCATTTAGCATAGGAAGAATTCTGACCCTTGAGTTCCCACGTAATCATTGGTGCCACAATGCACTCACCTTTTATGCCCCAAGGGAAACAATACCAGTGGTCAGACACTCTCTTCATATAAGGTAGTATCCTGGATTTGCAGACTGGCTCAGCTCTGTTGCAAGCACACTCCTCATTGGAACCCAACGTCATTTGAACTAGAGAGCCCAAGACTACTTGGGTAATTGAGGAATCCCCCCATTGTCCTTAGGCAGAGGGCAAGAGCACCACAGGTGCATCCTGGTATTGCTTGGCCCTGCATTTGATTGGGAATAAAAGACCAAGAAGATTGTGCAGTCTGTTTCTTGCTGACTTACAATTTCTATCTCATTAAAATAGGGAATTAACTGAAATGTAGTCTTGCCACTTGAGAGGAGGTGTCCCTAATTTTGGCAGGCCACGGAAAATGTCCTATTGAAAACTGAAACTCAACAAATAAAACTTTTTCCTTTGATGGTCTACCCTAAGCATTTATTGAGCCCCCTTTCCAGGCTTATATTCCTTCCCAAAGAATCTCCTCTTGATTTTCCATTTCTGTGAAAGGCACCATCATTTTTCCTGTTCCTCGGGTAAAATGATACAGTAATTTCTGAAATACAAAATTCCAGGGAAAGATTCTTAAGAAAACCAATGGGTGGATTTATTTGCATTTTAATTTGCCTTTTCTTGGTTGTTTTTGTTAAATCACAAATATTTTTTCTTTTTTTTTCTTCCCGTCTCCTTTCATTTCTCTTCTCTTTCTCTTACCTCTCTCTCATGCTCTTTCAACATGTTCTTTTCACAGAGCAGAGAGCTTAGAGATTCACCTCTGGAATTTATTTCTATGAAATGGTATTGAGGAGTTTTTTTTTGCCACACAGAATTAAGGTTTTGTATAAGTCCTCTTTATGCATGATAATCCAGCATAAAAGGCAACTATCATTTCTTCTCCTTTCTACTTATCCATTAGTCTGACCTGCTGAGGTGCATAGAGTTCCCAACAGGAATACTCAGGCAGTTACCCAGTTAGGACCTCTGGCTTCTGGGTTCCTCTAGTCAGTCAATACCTTGATGTTCTTAGGTGCTCTGATGGTGGAACAGTGCTCAGCTATCCTCTCATGGACAGAGTCTTGGTAAGCAATTTAAAAATACTGTGAAAGGGGAAAATCAATTTTAAAATTGCCAGAATTCTATTTCTCTAACAAATTGACCTTTAATGTGGCCAAGTTCCCATCCAGGCTTTGTCAAATACGCATACATCATTGCAATTAGATTATAATTAATGGGTAAATATATATTTACATTCCACTTTCTTCAACTTCATGGTCCATCTGTTGTAAACACTTATACCCTTACTGCCAGACAATTTTGTATTTCTAACAATTTTTGAGCACCTATTATGTGTCAGCTACTGTTTTAGAAAAGGAATGAGACAATATGGTCTTTACTTCTAGACAGCTAGAAGTAAATAGACCAGGGTTCAATCCTTGGCTATGCCATTTACTTACTTTGTGCCTTGAGCAAGTTACTTAACTTCTTGGAACCTCAGTTTCTTCACCTGTTAAACTGAGAATAATAAAAACATACCTTATTAGAATTGTAAAATTTTATTGAGATATGGAGATAAAATGCAAAATGCATAACAGAGTGCTTCACATATAATAAGCATTAAGTAATGCTGGTGAATAAGATGCTGAAATGGTTGGCTCTGATGATATACCCATGACTACAAGGAGTATATCAGAGGAAGATGTAATCACATATACATCTTTACATACATGCAATAAGAAATGACAGGAGCTATGATTAAGTGTCTGCACAGGCTTCACTGGAGGCCCCAAATAAAGCATGGTTGATTTCACCTAGGAGTGAAGGTGAAGAAAATCAAGACAATCTTTACAAAGGGGCAATAAGAAAGCTTGATTTTGGAGACAAACTAGCACTTGTTGCACAGATAAGGCCCCACTAATTCCAAAGATGTATGAGCAAAGCTAAGCTAACATTTTTAACCGAATTGTAAGGGTGAGAAGGACTTCACCAAGTGGAGATCAAGGAAGGATATTCCAGGTAGAAGCTGTAAGACAAGCAAAGATATTGAGTTAAGAAAATTTGTTCAAGAAATGGATGTGTCTATAATTTGTTTAGTGCAATAGGAACAGAGGCCTCCAGGTGGGGCCACTGCAAGAAATGAGTTCCTAGAGGCAGGTGGGGGAAAGCTTGCAGAGGCCTTAGGGACCCCTCCAAGAACTTGGAACTCCCTCCTGCAGGTGGGAGAGATATCTTACTCATAAGACCCCTTCTGGTGGTTCATAAGCCTAGACCGGGAAAGACAAAGCTGAAGACAAGAAACAAGTCTACTGCAGTGGTCCAGACCAGACGGCATGGGTCCTGAGCTAACTCTGTAGGATTTTCTACCCTGTTAATGTTCCCCAATGTTTGCAGGGTCTTAAATTAACTTTAAACTTTTGTTCTGAATACTTCCATGGTTTGCATCTTTACACTCATAAAGATATTTCTTTCCTTCAGATGTTTTCTTTAAGATGAAGGGTATAAACATCTACAGGACTCTTGACAATTATAGGTAAATTTGTTTCAAATGGGTTTTCCATGTTATATTTTCACCTGGATACATTTATGTCCAGGGTTCCCTGGCACCATTGGTAACACTGGGTGTTGCCATTCTTTTCTGTGTTGTTTCAGAGGGCATAAAACTGTTGTTTTAATTTTCCTTTCCTAGATATCTGGAGAAATAAAATGTTTTCCCCATTTGTCTTCTAATTATGTGTCCTCACTTGTGAGCTGCATATCCTGTCCTTTGCCCATTTGATAAGCAATTGTGTTAAATCCTTTTCTAGCTGGCCTCTCTTCTGGCAACTCTCCACATGCACATTTCCCCACAGGCTCTCTTTCTAATTTCTTTTCTCTTTGATCTATTGAAACCAAATCCTGTTTCTAACTCGATATTACAATAGACATAACAATTCTAATTGCTCTATTGATTCATGGCCACTACAGTCGTGGGCACATTAGGAAGAACAGGACTTTGCTATCAGAGACCAGGGTTTAAAAGCCAGACTTCGTGCTTTCTAGATGTGCGATTTGGTAGAAGTGTCTTAAGCATTCTGAACTGGTTTTCTTATTTGTAAGATGGGAGCAGTAATATACGCCACTATCAATTAGGGATTGCATTTGGCCATTAGTAGCCGAGATCCAAATACAGTGGCTTGGAAAAGTATAGTCTATTCTCCCATGCTAAATAGTCTTGGAGGTGAATGGGCCAGGAACTGATATGGCGGTTCCATGATGCCTTCCCCTGCCTACAGTGCAGTTGTAGGATTAGGATTGGGTTGAGAAAGAATGACTGAACTGTCCCGAACTTACAGGCAGCCTTATTCCTTAAGGACCAGGGAAGCAATTGGATAGCATGGGATAGTGGCAAAGCTGAACCTATTCATTTACTGATTAAACAAACATTTGTTAAGGACATGTTGTATGTGGAACTGCAAGATTTTCTCTAAGGGGAAATATACATGCTAAATCAAACAAGAAGATCCTGTTTATTAAGTTGTTTCCTAAACCATGGAGAGTTATTATCTCTTCCTTTCGGAAGGCCCATCCTTGGAAGTTCTGGGTTCCAAGGTGACTATGTGGCCTTCTATCTACCTGCCCAAGTATCCTTTCAATAAACACCCATTCCAGAAAAGGCATCCCTGTAAACGAACCAGATGCAGGCTCATGGGTTGGCTCTCGGGGTTCTCAAAAGAAGACAGTGTCTGTCTTCATCACCAGGCGAGGTCTGTAGTGGCGGTGTGCATTCGGTCTGTTGGTGAGTAGGTCAGCCTCCTGGTTCACAGTCACTTTGTTTGTACAGATGCTCTGGAGCATCCTGAGACCACGTCATGGACAGAGGGTCTCACAGCCCCCTGCCAGCTGAGAGAACATAGGATTCTCTTGTTCTCTTCATATGGCTTATTATTATTATTATCACCAGTGGAATCATCATAATTCTACTTCTAAAAAATGTATTCATTACAAATGAAATTTCTGTTCAGTTCATGCCTGAAAGCAAAGATATTAGAATTAATGAGTATTTTGGCTGATGAGAAGAAAAATCACTGAAGGGCGATTGGACTTTAACCTTTTAATGGGTCTGATATTCTTCTTCCATTAGGGCTGACAAGGGTATATCTGGCTCCCTTATGCTGTGTGCCATGGCTTAAGAATATACTTTGTTTGACATAGAGGCAGCTTTTCCTTCACAGTAATATAGCCTAGTAATCAGGAGCATGTAAACAGAGCTCCACTGAATGCAAAGTCTGGGCAGAGGTAGAGTGACAATGCAAACCTTGTTAGCGGGTGGTAGAAGAGCTTTGATTGGTTTATTAAAATGTCAGTGTAATTTGGTTCCATTTTTCCTTCAAGCAATGAGGATTTACAAAGAGCAAGGCCACTTAGGGAACCAGGCAGCAACCTGGTAAGAACTGCCGATGAGCCCTGGGGATAACACGGTAATCTTGTGGGTAAAGCAGGAAGTGTGGACTCTGACACATTTTACTCATGGTTCAATGGGTGTGGATGTGGACTGAAACATACTGTAATGCAGGACTTAAGTGTGGACTCAAGGGAAGCATAATTAGGAGCTTCAGGGTCTTGTGAGCTTGGGCAATCTTATTAATGGGGTTAGAGAGAGTTTCCATACTGAGAACAGGCCATGAAATTATAGAAACCAGGGAGAAGAATTGAGGCATCAACTCTAGCTGGCTCTGTCACCATTTCCTGGACATTTCATTCAGGTGAACAGGAGGTGGGGCTGTCAGGGCATGGTTCAAGGTCTGGTGCCTGCTTGGTTAACTGGCATATTTTTGTCAGATACCTGCAGACACCCACATGAACCTAATTGGCCTCTCTGAACGGTTTTCACTCCTGACACTTCTGAGACCAAATGTGTATGTGGTTTTTTCTATATCAACAAATTCCCCAACTTTCCAGACACCAACTGAGTATCCTACAATTCAATTCAATTCTGACACTGCCCAGAGTTTGGGTGGAACCTGTAGGGGAAAGGTTCAGTCCCACGAGACCACTCCCACTTCACCTGGCAGCTGCAAGTCTTAGTTTGCCACCTGTCCTCTGACCAACCGGCTGTAAATCAGGCGTTCCCACGACACCCTCCTCAGGTTTGATAATTTGCCACAATGTCTCACAAAACTCAGGGAAGCACTTCAGCTGTGGGGATGCTAATGAACGCCAGATGAAGAGGTACAAAGGGTGAGCACTGAAAGTGTCCCGAGTGCAGAAGCTTCTGTCTGGCGGAGTTGAGGTGCACCACACTCCCAGCACCTGGATGTGTTCAACCTGGAAACTCTCTAAACAACTGCATTTACGGGTTTCTGTGGGGGTTTCATCACGTAGACATGATTGGGGGGTGAAGCTGAAATTTCCAAGCTTCTAATCAATACTAGACTTGGTCATTTTGGGATCCAAGTCCCATCCTGAAGCTATATAGGGGCCCCCAGCCACCTGCCATCTTATTAGTATACAAAAGACACTCACCAATCTGAAAATTCCAAGGACTTTAGGATCTGTGTGCCAGGAACCAGAGACAGACACAAATATTTGCTTTTTTATTATATCACAGCCTCCTTGTCCAAGGAACTAGAGAAAGTGTGGCTGAAGAGGAGAGTCACTTGGGGAAGACACCGTCTGCAGCTGAACACAAGGTCACAAGCTAGGCTATGGTGCTTGGACAGCATTTTCACCCTCTTTCAAATACCAGCACGACCATGAGAGGAGATAAGGACCAACATTTCCTTTCCTTCCCCTTCCTTTTTCTTCCTTCTCTTGTTTTTTCTTTTTTTCCTTCCTGTCTTTTCCCTCTATCCCTAGCCCACTCGTGTCCTCACCCTCTTTCACAACCGGTACCTATGCTTATGTGCTGAGAATTTTCTTGGGTGATGGGATGGATACATAGGTTAACTAGTTGGATGTGACATGGAACCATGAACTCCATGCCCCATACCAAGGAGCTCACAATATTGAAGGAAATGGCATGTAAGTGACTGTATATAACACATTGTGGAACTTAATAGTTAGAGATTTGTAAAGGTACCATGAGAACACAGAGGAGAGAGTGATTAATCATTCCAGGAGGTTTGGGTAAGTGGTCCCAGGGGACATAACATTTTCAACTTGGTAGTGAAAGAGGAGAAGGATATTACTAAGAGGAGAAAAGGAAGGATATTCCAGGCAGAGGATACAGCATGAACAAAGACATTGAGTTATGGACATTTACAAAGAAAACAGCAAACCGAGCAGCATGGTTATGGCATAAGGTGCCTAACCCAGAGCAATCACAATAGTCATTATTAATCAAGCACTTACTATATGCTAGGAATTTGTTAAGCCCTTTATACATATTAATTTATTTAATCCTCCAAACAATCCTAAGAGGTAGTTACTAATATTATCTCCATTTGACAGAGGAAGACATAGAGGCTTAGAGAGGTTAAGAAACTTCCCTAAAGTTACAACTTTTTATGGCCTGGAGCCAGGATTAAAAAGCAAACAGGCTGACTATGATTGACTAGAATGACAAAGAGTACAGGACTTAATATCTCAGCCAAGGGCTTATTCTTAATCTCTGTCCCTCCCAGAATCCTCTGATGTGGGTGTACAACATGATCCATTTGGATGCAGAGAGAATATTCTTGAATTTTCTATTTGTTTTCATCTCAGCTTTGAAATGGCTATTCGTAACATATTTTATAATGTATCCACAATGTGAGTGCATTGGAATGAGTATATAATTTTTAAGCAAATAGGCAGACACACGTGGGGTGTTTGTACTGGAACAAATTTTACTGGGAGAACTGCAAATCAAACAGATTTAAAGACTCATGTTCTAGGCCACCTGTTCTCTCAGGTGTGGTTTCCTGACCAGCAGCATCAGTGTCACCTGGGAACTGGTGAGAAATGCATATTTTCAGGCCCTGCCACAGACTCATTGGACCAGATACTCTGCTGGGTAACCGACCAGTTTAGGCAGTGCAACTTTTAAGGTGGAAAGTGAGATGGTTAAATTTGAGTTCTAGAATGATAATTCTAGTAGGATTGGGAAAAAATGAGATACTAAAATTAGTAGATTCTTTAAAAGGCCACTAAAATGGCCATGGCAAGAGTTGAACAGGATCTGAGTCAAGTAAGAGAAGTGGATTTCAGAAGTATCTGGGGGTAAAGGAGAGGGAGGTAAGTCCGGATATGGCACCAAAGGCTCTAGTGTGCAGAGTTGCCGTCACCGTGTGCGCCCGTGTCAGTGTGAGCCAGAATGTGTGTGGGCAGGAGCTTGTGATGAGTGGTCCTGTTTAGTTTGAAGTGTGTGGAGGGTAGTCAAGATTGGCAGGCAGCTGGAATTTTAGACTTTTAAACTCAGAGGAGAGATGGGTTTGGAAATATGAATATATATTAGGGAGATAGCAGCATACATGTAGCAATAGAAGCACTGGGCAGGGAGAAAATGAGGAGGTTCTATGTTCTCTATGATGAAATGTGGGGCAGAAGCATCCAGGAAGAATGAGGGGCCAGAGTGGGATAAGGGTTTAAAACATGGGCCGATTCTCGGAGCAACTACGGGAAATGGGAAGGGGAAGCAAAGCATGAGAGAAAACTAATGTATCCGCTCTTTGACTTCTGAGACCACAGGCAAGTGCTCAGCCTGTGCTGGCTGGACAGTCACGTGAGCTAAGAGCTTTGGTGCGGGCTAAAAATCAGAGATTCTTAACCTTTTTGGTGCCATTGGCCCCATTGGTAGTCTAGAGAAGCCTATCGATCCCTTCTCAGAATAAATGTTAAAAAAAAAAAAAAAAAAAAAAAATACATAGCATTAAAAAGCAAACCAATTATGATAAAATATGGTTATCAAAATATCAAAAGTAAATTTGTGCTATAGTAAGATACGTATTCTGTATCTGTGTACACATATCTATATCTGTCTATACATGTTTTTTATCAGTGCATTATAGAACAATATCAGCGAGATTAAAAAACTTAAAATCGAGGTTGTGATGAGTGTGAATAATAATTTATCTGTAACAAGTGTTATGTGATATGAAAATATTGTTGATTTCTACTGATGACAAAAATCACAGGTACTGCTAATCTGTTTTTGTTTGCTGCCTGCATTTATAATTGAAGTTAATGCTAAATTAAATTAAATGTTATAGGAAATAAATAATGTTTTTCCAATATAAGCACATGAACCCCTGAATTTTATCCATGGACCCCTTGAGTGTACATAGACTTTGAGTTAAGAGCTCCCACGCTTAATGAATAGACAGAAGTGCGTTTGTTGACCCGTGTGTATACATAGTCACCAATTTGTTTGCAGATAGGGATTCATCTTCTAGGCCAATTTTCATATGTCTTGTTCAAAGGAAATTTTTGTTTGAAAAACTTAGATGTTTTAGATTTAAGGTAATTTGAGTGCATTAGCTAACCCCTGTGGAGAGTCATTGAGGAGAAATCAGTTTGTCTCTCTATAAAAACATGATTCTTGCTGTCCTATCTTCAGCCAGAATAGTGGTTAGTATGTATTGGTTATAATTTCCCAGTGTTTTAATTTTGGTTCAGAGGTTTTAGTCAGAAGGGAGTTAATTTGTAATACATACTATCTACAGATGATTTTATAAGGATGATTGTGGCAGTTTCATAAAAATAAGTGTTGTTTTGATAATTTTGTCAAAATTAGAAGGAAACTAGAGGTCTGAATTCAAATCTCACATTTTGTTGGTGAGAAAAGAAGATACAGAAAGAGAATGAGACTGTCTTTACCACTGTATAACAATTTTTTCCAAAACTTAGCAGCTTAAGTGAAAATTCACCTTAATATTCTCACAATGCTGTGGGGTAGGAATTCAGGCAGGGCCTAGAAGGGCAATACTTTTACTCTGCATTCACAATCTGAAGTCACATTAATGTCTGAGTGGAGGATGGGCTCATCCAATGGATCCAAGAGAGCACCATGCTATGCAACAGCTGGAGGGCTGGTCTCAGCTGAAACTGTCAACTGGAGAGTCTCCATGTGTGCTCTCCTGCATGATGTTCACAGCTCCCAGAAAGTGTTTTAAGAGGCCCAGGGGAAAGGTTCAAGGCTTTGTATTATCTGCCTTCAAGAATCCCACAATGTTGATTCTACTATATTTTATCGGTCAAGCAAGTATACAAGGCCAGCTCAGGTTAGAAGGGAGGAGTAGATGAGGGTCCACCTTTCCAGGGAAGGAATGTCAAAGGAATCGTGATCACCTTCCAACCATCACAGTCCACATTTTGGCCACTAGCTATATTTCCCCCACATAGAAATACATTTACCACCTCCCAAGACCCTCAAAATTCTCATCCTATTCTAGCATCAGGCTCAAGCTAAGGATCAGGCTCAACATCTAGGATCTTGTTAACCTAATATGCTAATGAGGTTCCCCAGGTGTGATGCTTTGAATATGGTGCCTCTTGATCTGAAGATACATGAAATAAAGAGACAGGGTATCTGCCCCCTACACAGCCAAAATATAATGGTGATGCACGGGTAGGATAAATATAAGAGACAGAAAGGTGAAAATAGGAGGCACATGGCAATCACAGGTCCCTATCAATTCTGAAATCCAGGCAGTTCTGAAATCCAGCTGAGCACATGTTGCCACTTCTTGGTTAGGCCCAGTCTTCCTTTAGGGAAATGATTCTCCAAGGCTCCTGTCTCTGCTCTTTGGGCTCTTGATTCTACCCTGTGAGTAATCTGTTCTTTACATAAGAAGTAGCCAATGTTTGCAGCGGAGTAGTTTTCTCCTCTGCTTCCTGCCCAAAGTGACTTTTGAGTACAAAAGTCTCTTTCCATTTTTCATTCTATCTAGCTACTGTCTTCCATAGTACAATTCTCTTAAAAAGCTTTATGAGCTTCCTGGGACTCTTTTTTTGGATTAATTCCATTAGATAAAAGTCACTCACAATTATGTTTCATATAAGCTCCTCTCTGGCTTATTGTGACACAGGGTACCGTGGGACGAAGTCTTCAAGATTCTTAAAGCCTTTTTGTCTAGATGAAAGATTTTTACAGTGTTTTGCCCTTAAGATCCTTAAAGGCCCTCTTGCCTACCGAAGAGGGTCCACTGGGCATATCCTTAAGATTCTTAGAAGCTCTACTAGGCATACCCTTAAATCTTTCTGAGTTGCAACACAGATCTTACAGCCACCTCCTTAAGATCTGGACCCAGAGACCATTTCTTACTCTGAGATCGTTTCACCATCCAGAGAAATTGGTAACTGGAGATATTTTCATTTTTGAAACCAGCAAGTCTTGGTTTCTTTATAGTTCCTCTAAATTCTGCTTGAAAGCTGTACACTTTCTTGCTTAATCTCATTTCTTTCTATCAGTACTTTATCACATATAGTCAAAAGAAACTAGTAGTGACTTTTGACATTCTGCCTGGAAATCTCTTTAGGCAGATCTAACAGTTAATTAAACGTAGTTTCTACATTAATACGGGCATCCGTTTCACTAAACTTTCCCCCACTATGTCTTTTCTCTAGCCTCCAAAACCATTTTTCTCAGTGTCCCCTAAGACTTTACTGGTAGTCTATTTAAGGCTCTTTTACCTTTTACCCACTTCTTGCCTTCAAAGTCAATGTCATCTTCTTTAGGGTTATGTCGCATTAGCAACTGAATTTCTAGGTACAAAAATTACTTCAAAGTTTAGTAGCTTAAAATGGCAAATATTTTATTATATTTCACAGTGTTGTCCTTCAGAAATTTGAGAAAGGCTCAGCTGGGTGCTTCTTCTATTCCGCGTAGCATCAACCGGGTCACTCTACATATGATGTTTAGACGACAGAGGGGCTGGTCCGGAGACTCTAAGAGGTACTTACTCAAGCTGGTTAGTGGAATGATTGGGATTGGACACAAATTTTCTAGTTTCTACCAAAGAGATCTTTTTTACATGAGATGGTCAAATCTGTCTGTTGCAGGAAGTTCACTTATGCTTTTATTCAAATCTTTAGGAGGGAAGGAGGGAGGAGTTTCCTTCATTGGCAGGGAATCATCCTTGGCATCCTTGAATCTACATGTGTATTCTATGAGCTGTCCTGGGTTGTCATACTTCTCTGATGCTCCTTGTATGCTGGTAATACACATGGGAACACTGTAACATGTGACATTTTTTCTGCTTATTTTGTCTTCACTCAGGGTCAAGACACTCAATTGTATTAATAACTTATATATAACTCACTAAGCTCAGCTCTGCCAAACCTGCCTTTCTGATGACCAAGCAAACCTCCTGCATCCATGTTTTCCTAACTGCTGTAGCTGGGGCTGCCCAGCAAGGACTTACATTCCTTGCCCCTAGAAATAGAGTTTCTAATCAGGGGGATTCAAGGGATCGGCATTAAGAGAGTCCAGTTTTAAGTCCTATTCTGACTTTGTACTGAGATTTATGGAACTCTCATGCCCTTCCTTGTTTAATTGATCAAATCTATAACCCTGCTCTCAGCATCTGTATTGGGTTTCACTTTGGGTTCATTTTGTCTCTGTCCCTTGTGATGTGATTGGGATCCATCTTGCTCTCATTCCATCAGATAGCATATGATGACAATTTTAAAATAGTGATAAAAGCCCATCAAAACTATTTTGGTGGGAAGTATTAGCGTGAATTCTGGGGAAAAATTCACTTTCTTCTTTGCAAAATAACACAATGAGTAGAGAAAAAGATGTATCAGAAGAATAAAAAAGACACAGGATATTATCTAAAGCAAAATGGACACGAAAAACAAACTACAAAGCAAGTACTGTGCACAATTATTGACCAAAAAGGAGAGCGGCTGAGGTTTGGAAAACAAATATTTTTCAACACAGACACATACAGAGCCAGAAGGCATTTTAATGTTCTGTGTTTTTTATATCATATATGCCAAGAGAATTTATGATCAGAGCATTTTTTCATGATTTTTGAAATTAATAATACAAAAAAAAGGAGCTTGGCATAGTAAATGAGGATTCTGTTTCCTACCATGGGTTCAGCAATAGACACTCCAGAAAGTCCCAACCAGCAGTGAGGAAACTGAGGCTCAGTGGGCTCCACATTTAGATTTCTCCCTCTTTCTAAAGAACTAACATATAACAGCCTATGGGCCCGAATAAGCACATGAGTACAACCTGTTTAAGGGTTTTAATGGTCAAGTTCCACAAACTTTGATGTGTAATAAGCCACTTATAAGAATTAAGCTATTCCTTAAAGCAGAGTAATTTTTTTCTCAAGAACAATGGTTTTCTGAGGCCATAACTAGACCATTCCATTGCAGGGAAAGACTGGATACATGCTAAACCAATGACCTAAGGGGTGCCTCTAGTTTTGTTTTTTCACCCAAACATACAGAACATAGCGTCAACTGTCTTATTTGGGATTTTTAAGCTTGGACTTATGAGTGTCTAAGATAGTTCCCTAAAGTCACAGAATGCTAAGGGTCCCTTCACTTCACTGGGGACAACATGGGATTCAGATAGGTCCAGAGACCTCTCCAAAGTTACAGAGCCAGCCAGTGTTACAGCTGTAGCTAAATCCATTCTCCTCATTCCTAAATTTGCACTCTTAAATTTGGGTCCTCACATACATGCAAACACAGTTTCTGTATTTTCTGTTTTAAATTCTGATGTGTCTCTTGAATGCTGTTTTTTTTAAAATTTTCTTTTTATTCATATGGCCTTAAATTTTCACTACTTATAATTTGTTCATCTGCTCATTCAATCAGTAAACAATCGAGTGGCTATTGATACTATGTGCCGGGCTTGTTCTACACTCTGGGTAATACAGCATACATGGGCTTTATATTTCCACTGGGGGAAGAGAGACAATAAAGAAAAAATAAATAATTTAATGTAGAGTAGATTAGGTGATGGTGACATTAGAACAGAGATATGAAGGAAGCCAGGAACCAGGCAAGCAGGCTTCCTGAGCATGTGGCCATGTAATCGCACAGGGCCCCACACTTGGTTTAGTGCTCAGTTGTCACCGTCTTGAGATCTTTAAAAATTTTTAATAAAAATCATTTTCATTTTATGGTGGGCATGAAAAATTATGTAGCTTGTCCTGGACCAGGAATGTAATATCTGGGGGAAGAGAATTCCAGGCAGAAGACAGCAGTAAGGACACAAGGCCTGAAATGAACAAGGAAGAAGGAGGCCAGTCAGCTGGAGTGGGGCAGGCAAGAGAGGAGAGTGACAGGAGGTGACACGGGGAGCAGGGAGGTATGAGGACCAGCCCCTGTGAGGACTGTGGCTTTCACTCCACATGAGAGGGCAAGCCATTGACTAGAGGGGTGACATGATTTGATCTTCATGTTGAAACACTGACTCTAGGTTTGTGCTAACTGGTTATCACAAGAGTTCAGTGTATGATTTACCTATTTCCCTAAATAGGTCATTATCAATTTTGCCAAAATTAGCTACACTACTTATAAAGAAGACTTTTTAACATTAAAAAAAATCTTTACTTAAAAATGTTAAGCAAATATTTTAAAAATGTGTGAAAATGGAGAATTATCAATTCTCAATGCTTATATAGACTAAATCTTTTTTTACAAAAATTATTCCTTTCCTAGATAGTTTCAATATTTAGAACCTTACAGATATACTTCTTAACCACAAATATTCCTGTTCACAGAAATATCCTTTTTTAAAATTGAGTTTTACTAGAAAAGAAAGATACATATACATACATATATATATATATATATATATCTCCTAGAGAATGTTTAATCTTCTGCAATACTTCAACTTTTTCTCTTGAGAGAGAGGAAAAACTCATGCTTATTGTTGAATAACACCACTATTTCATGAAAGAAGCTGTTTCTGCCAAATGTCCAAAGGAAGAATCCTCACTCAATTATGTTGCTGGCTAGAAGATTATCGTTTTGAAAAATTAAACATTATAAGTTTCTGAAATGGAATCCTGAGACTATTCACTGTTAGATATATGGAATTTTTTTTTTTTTTTTTGAGACAGAGTCTCTCTTTGTTGCCCGGTCTAGAGTGAGTGCCGTGGAGTTGGCCTAGCTCACAGCAACCTCAAACTCCTGGGCTTAAGTGATCCTACCGCCTCAGCCTCCCAAGTAGCTGGGACTACAGGCATGCGCCACCATGCCCGGCTAATTTTTTCTATATATATTTTAGTTGGCCAGATAATTTCTTTCTATTTTTAGTAGAGACGGGGTCTCGCTCTTGCTCAGGCTGGTCTCGAACTCCTGACCTTGAGCGATCCACCTGCCTCGGCCTCCCAGAGTGCTAGGATTACAGGCGTGAGCCACCGCGCCCGGCCAATATATGGAATTTTTAAAAAGAAATTTGATATAAGAGAATGAAAAGAAAATTTGAAGTTGCCGAAGGATATTCTAAACTGTAAGAGGGAGGCAGTGAATATACAAAGTATATACGAGTTTTATTTTTGTGCTTATAGAAGTACCTTGGTAATGTGGACTTCAAGTGTGTCTGTCAAAGTTGACGGGAGGTTCTTAGAAGAGGAAAAATTTACTCTTAGTGATGTTCTGTGCAAGTATAATTTTTCCAGCACTTTGCAAGTTCTTTTGTATCTTTTGCCTCATGTTATCCCCCCATTCCTGAGATAGGCAAAGCAGGTTTTATTTCTAAAGTGTAGATGAAGAAATGGAAGATGAATGAATTTAAATCATTAGCTCAAAGTCAATGGTAAAACAAGATTTGGGACATCCTGACTTTCTGTCTAATGTTCTTTCCATGTCCTCATATTTGCTCCCTTCATGTTGAAGAGGTGGAGTGGTCACTGGATGTGCTTAGTGAAACAGACCAAGCCATTCCAGCCAAGCAGGGGCCACATGTGGTGGCACTAGAAGTAAAAAGAGATAAGAAAAATAACTGTTAAAAAGGAAAATAAATTGGACTTCTTCGCAATTAACAACTTCTCCTTTGCAAAAAGTACCATTAAGAAAATGAAAAGACAGGCCCAATGGACTGAGAGAAAACATTGGCAAAATATAAAGGATTTGCAACTAGGAAATATAAATTGCTCTTCAAACTCAGTGATAAGGAAACAACCAACCTAATTAAACATGGAAAAATATTTGAACAGTCATTTTATCAAAAAATATGGATGGCAAATAAGCCCATGAAAAATTGTTCAGTTTCATTAGTCATCAAAAAATACAAATTAAAATGACAATGAGATATATACCAAATAGGTAGGCTAAAATAAAAATATCAGACAATTCCAAATGCTGATGAGCATGTGGAGCAACTGGAACTCTCATGTATTGCAACATGGTGGGATTGCAACATGCACAGCCATCTTGGAAAGCAGTTTGACAGTTTCACATGTTTGCCTGAAAGAAATGAAAACTTATCACACAAAAAACTACACAAGAATGTTTATAGCAGCTTTATTCACAATTGGTCTAAATTGAAAATGGCTCAAATTTACTTTCAGTAATAAATGCATAAACTGTGGTATATCCGTGCAAAAGAATGCTACTTAGCAATATAAAGGAATGAAGTACTGATACATGCAACACCTGGATGAAATGCAAATGCATTCTGCTAAATGAAAGAAGCTTGACTCAAAAGGCTATATAGTGCATGATTTTATTTCTGTGATACTCTGGAAAAGGAACAAACAGATCAGTAGTTCCCAGGGGCTGAAGACAGGGGAAGAGGTTGACTGCAAAGGGGTGTGGGGACATTTTTGAAGGTGATGGGACCATTCTACATCTTGATTCTGGTAGCTGTTACATTGTTTGTAACTTTATTTGTCAAACTCATGGAACTGCACATCAAAAATGATTGATGTTATTATATGGAAATTCTGCCTCATTTTTTTTTTTTTTTTTTTTTGAGACAGAGTCTCACTCTGTTGCCCAGGCTAGAGTGAGTGCCGTGGCGTCAGCCTAGCTCACAGCAACCTCAAACTCCTGAGCTCAAGCGATCCTACTGTCTCAGCCTCCCGAGTAGCTGGGACTACAGGCATGCACCACCATGCCCGGCTAATTTTTTCTATATATATATATTTTTTAGCTGTCCATATAATTTCTTTCTATTTTTAGTAGAGATGGGGTCTCGCTCTTGCTCAGGCTGGTCTCGAACTCCTGAGCTCAAACGATCCGCCCACCTCGGCCTCCCAGAGTGCTAGGATTACAGGCGTGAGCCACCGCGCCCGGCCTCTGCCTCATTTTTTAAAAAAGCATGTGAATACATGAAATCTAGTTGAAGCTAAAAGACATGATATCTAATTCGTATCAAAAGAAAAAAAATATGCCAGACAATAAGAAAAACATAAATTGTCCAGAGTGTTTCGTATTTAACAGTAAACTTAAATTGGCAGTTGAAATCTCCCAGTACTTTTTCTGAAAGTAAAAATTAGAAGACAGCTCATTGGGATCGAGTCCATATGCAACTTTGAAAGCTATACATTAAAGATAAGCATAATAAAATAGAGTCATGAGTGGTCTAAATCTAAATGGCTGTTTAGTATCATTTTCAAAATGAAATAATTAACTGAAAAAGCCTTTACTTACTAATTTATTTAGCCATATAGAAATAACTTGAATAATCAAGCCTTCAGGATGTAAACTCAAATATCTTTACTCAGCAAAGGGCAAAAAAATTAACTTAAAACCATTCTTCAATTGGTCCAAAAGTGCTGATGTTCTGTATGCCCTTGGGAACCACATCAACTTTAGTCCTTAGTATTGTATATGAATATGGCTTATTTGCTTTACGTATTTGATACTCCAGTATTTGATAAGATGCCCAGCTGGCAGGGTTGCCTGAGGAACTCCATCGGTCTTTGTTCATACCTCAACTGTAGCAGCTTTCAGGAATCAGTTGTCCTAATGGAACAGCCTGACAGTTTTGCAGAATCTACTTCTCTGCCTTGGTCTTTGATGCAGTCTCTGCTCTCTGGTTGAAAATACAAAAACTCAAGTTTAGTAAATACGGTATGCTTTCCACAAGGTAACAAAGCAATGTTTTGTGTTCAGGCAATCAGATTTTAAAAATAAAAATGAGAGAATCAAGAAAGTACAAAGGAAAATAACATTGAACTACCTTTCTCACATCTATTAAAATAACAACCACAAGCAAACAACACCCGCTTTCAGTCCTGCGGATGATACTATATAATAAAAGTAGTACACCCATTTTTGCTAAAATTGCCTTATAAATTTCCAAAATTATTTGGGATAACCAAATGGAAGGAAGTACATTGTGAGATCTTAAAAATGTACATTTTGATTAAATAATTCTCCATTTAGGAATTTACGCAAAGGAAATAATTTGCTGGGAAAAAATGATGCCTGACCCATATATCATCCCTGAATGAGCCAAAATAGCATTAAAATAGAAAGCTAATTAAATGTACACCATTAGGGGACTTGGTTAAAAAAGAACAGAGGTTTAGTGAAATATAGACTGCCGGGACCTCTTGGGTAGCACGAGAATCAGTTCTAGCTTACCTGTGGTCAGCACCTATGTTTTAAATCTCCTAGTTCCTCCCTGTACCTGCCAAGCGCCATTTAACAAACTATATATTTTGTTTGATTATTTTCTTTATTATCTGCCTCCTTTAACTAGAACGTAAGCCATATGTGAGTGCATGTTTTTTTCCCCTGTCTTTTTCACTGTTGTATCTTCCATGCCTAGAGCAGTTCTTGGCATGTAGTGGACACAAAATAAATATTCATTGAAAAAAATAAGAACAAAAAGATACTCAGTAAAAACTTTTAGTGGCCCAATTTTGATTCTGTATCTGTTTTTGCTTTTTATTCAGCCATTCATTTTACTAAGCCCTGCTCTGAGCCCAACAGCATAATAAGTGCTGGTTCACAGATGTGAACTTGACAGTCCTGACCCTGCTAAAACGGAGCTCACAGTGCACTGGGCAAGACAGTCGTTGGAACGGTAATTATGAGGGAGACGAAAGGGGAGTCGAACATGCTACAGAGATGGGTACCACCTCCTTGGGAATTAGAGAAAAAACTCCCTAGAAGAAGTGCCAGCTACCAAAGCCTTGAGTGATGAAGAGGTGCTCACTAGGAAGGACTATCCCAGGCCTGTTGGACCAGAGCTACAGAGCTTGGTACTGCCGAGGACGGAATGAAGGCCAAAGTCGCTGTGGTTGGGGGTGTGACAGTCATGAGGAAGCAGGGAGCACAGTGCAGGGTGAGGATAGGGAGGCAGACAGACTGGAGTGTGGAGGCTTCGGAAACCCCCTTGCAGGATTTTGTTCTCTATTTCAAGGGTGATGGGAAGCAATTGACAAACAGGGAAATGAGATGATCCTATCTGAAGTTCACAGAAATGGCGGTCGCTGCAGGCTGCAGTATTGAGCGTGGGCAGGACATGTGTGAGCCTGGAGGCAGCTGACCCCAGAAGGTCCCGCAAGCACGGGCTGGAGCCCAGAGTTCTGGGTCCAATTCCCGCTCCGCTCCCTGATCTCCCACCGATGGAGGAGTCCTTTGCCCTGTCTGCCTCACAGAGTGGCCATAAGAAGTAAGGAAAGTGGGAAGTGCACAGCAGGCTGTGAGGTGCTGTCAGTGTGACGTGAATTTTGTGTTCTTCATCTGACCTGGAAAAGGAGACCATCAACACGAAGGGCTGGCCTGTGGTTTCCCAGTCTTATTCTCGCCAATATTCCACCTGAAAAGAATATGAAGATATTTGTTTGAGTCATACTTTCAATTCCCTTGGTCAGTTATCCCAGGCTTGGGGATGGGGACATTGTGTGCTCTGCATTTTCATTGCTTTCACCATAGAGATTAATTTGGTGGCAGAAACAAAGGCTTGCTATGGAGCTATGGAGAAGTTAATCCTTGCGTAGTTCTCCCTGCTGTCCCAGAAATAGGCTTGAGCCCCATGAGCAGGCCCTGAGGGAGGAGGTTTCCCCGTGGAGTGCCCCAAACCCACAGGGGTGATGCCAGCTGCTGCCTCCCCCCTTCTCCACTTCTAATCAATTCCTAGCCTCTCCACTTCTCCATTTCTAATCAATTCCTAGCCTGCTGCGGCTCGGGACCCAGCCTTTCAATTATTCAAGAATTGGAAAGTATTTGTTGCTTGATGCAGGATTTGCTTTTATTCAACAGAACAAAACCCTGGTAGGTGAGATTCAACACCCAGGGCAGTGAGGTCTCTAGATGCATGCAGATTGCTGACAGAGGGGCAGTTGCTCTTGGAAGGGGTCTGGTTCAAACAGCATATGGAGTGGATGGCAGAAGGGAAAAAAAGGCAAACAGAGATGAATAGGAAACATCCTGATATCACCCTCTATTTATCCAACTAGAAAACCAGAGCTTGCTGAAATAACAGAAACCTCGGGCTGTGGTTCAGGCAAGAGGCAGCTTTGCAGGAGGCATCCTCAGGTTGGGTGGTGGGAGCTCTCGGTTCTAGCCTGGATTTTGCTGTTAACTTGCCCTGTGTCTTTGGGAAATCATATTTCTCTTTTCACCTGTGAAATGAGGAAAGTGGATTATATGATCTCTGAGATTTCCTTGCATCTCTGTTTTCTAATTTCAGGACAATTCTCAGGCCTCGGTACCAGCCATTACTAAATTCTCTCCTTAGGATGGAACTGGTCTTATTATAATCTCTTCTGTTCATTGTCATCCATTAAATTTTTTACTCTATATTTTGACAAGCAAATATTGAGAACTTGCTGTGTACTGGAGGTACCCACTCAGGAGATCCCAGTCTTTAGATCTCATGTGATGCAGCTAGTTTAGGAAGGGCTAGTTGACTATCAACTCTATTCTTGCTTTCTCATTAGACACTAAAGATTTATTTAGTTCACATGAGAAAAGCCTTTTAATGAAGAGCCTAGGAGCAATAAGGCCCATTCATTTATTCATTTTTTCATTCAACAAACCTTTATTGAGCATAAACTATAAGCCAGGTGCCGTATAAGGGAAAATCAAATATGAATGAGGCAAAGGTCCTACCCTCAAATCCACATATTTTTGTTGATGAGATTGATATATACAAGAAAAACTATAATGCGGAGAGATAAATGCGAGGAAAATTATATGCATAGGGACTTAGGGGAGCACAGAAGAGCGGTATCATTGAACACTGCCTCAAGAGCCAAGGAGCGCCTCTTAGAGGAGCTGGGATCTGAGCTGAGAGCTATTTTTAAATAGCTATGTTACTTTATTCTGATTATGAAAGTTATATATGTGTGCATATGTGTGTATAATTCAGAACATTCAGAAAAGAAGAAAGTAAAGATTACCCATTTGCCTATAATTCAAAGATGATAACTAAAAATACTTTGGCATATATCTTTAAGATATTTTTGATGCTTATTCTTTCTTCTTTTCTTTCATTCTTTTGTTTTGACAAAAAAAAATCACACCATATATACTACTTAGTAGGTTGCATTTTCATTTGATATGATTGACTATTTGATACCAATAAATAAAATTCTACTTCATTACTTTCAGTAGCTGCATATCATATGCAAATATATAGATGCTTTGCTATTCTTTTAGCTAATCCCATGTTGATGGATTTGGGTTATTCCAATTTTTCAATATTATAAACAACATTGTGATATAAATGCTTATCCTTAGGAAAAATTCTTAGCAGTTGGATATCTGGGACAAAGAATATCTTAAATATTGACACACACTGCCAGATTGTACTTTTGTTTTCAAGTGGAATTATCTATTTTTCTGTACGTGTGTGTACTCTCATAAGTGCACATGAGTTTTCTTTAGCTAACCTTGAGTACTTACTATATTCCAGATATTAGACTAAGTGCCTTACACACATTGTCTGATTTAATAATTATAACACTTCAGCCCATGCAAACCACCACCTCATACACTGTTATATAGCAGATAGTCCAAGAAAAATAATGCAGAAACACATTTCATTTGCCAATCCAAAAAACTTAATGATATTTGAAGGCAGAAGGGTAAGCATATGAAGTATGAATGGAACAATAAAATCTTGCTTTTAGCCTCGCTGGGATGTCTGTCATCCTGTGCCATTGTCTGAGAGTCCGTGGCCTATAAACTTAAATGCAATTGGAGAAGTTGTCCAACATGGGTCTATAATTGTTGCCATGACTATTGTCAAACCTTGCGGTATTCCACTACATTGGTTACTCTATACAGCAGCTGATGTTGCCAAAGTTTTTCCTAGGAATAGGGAGACCACAGGTCTTGATTTGCCCAGGACAGTCAGGATCCATGTATGTCATCTTGATGTGATTATTTACAATGTGCCTTTCCGTGGCCAGAATTGTCTCACCTCAGACAATAGTTTATTTGGAGGGAACTTGCTGCAGGTTGGGCAGGGATCGAGCAGTGAGATTGCCAACCGCTGCCCACTTCCTTGTGCTCCAGGGAAGGACAGCTCTGTTCCTAACTTCCCGAAAACTTACCTCCTCTGTCATGCACCGGGGATCTGGCCACCTCACTTATTCGAATAATAGTTGAGAATCAGAGAAAAGCAAAGATACCTCTGTAGAAAGAATGAGTTTCCTGTAATGGAATTCTTGCCCTTGTCCAAGGGAGAAATTCTTTTTTAAAACTCGTTTACTTTTATTTTCCTCGCAGAGCCCCCCAAAACTTGGCCATTTTGTTTCTCACTCCCAGATGATTAAAAGGACAGGTTAGAAGAAAGGAAGAGTGCTTAATGTGAAATACCTTGGCATGAACAGGAAGAGACTGCAACCAGCCTGGATGAGAGGGGGAAGACACAAAGCCTAAAGTGAATGCAAGAACTGCCATTGGAGGTGCAAACAGTCCCACCTACCATGATGTACCTTGAGAGAATTGATGCACTGCTGCAGAGGGCAGTAATGGGAGTTCAAGACGATGAACCTGAGCTATCGAGAAAGTGTTTCATTGTGTTTGGTGAACTGTATTTCAGAAGGTGGGGTAGAGTGAAACACTTTAGATGCGATCTCCATTCAAAATATTGCATTTTGCTCAAATTAGACATAGAAGAGAGAAGCATTCAGCAAGCTGAACACCTTGATTATATGGAATAACTTAACCTTCTTCATGGCAGCTAAGAATTTAATATATAAGAAAAGGCATTTACGTCATCTTTCCTGCCCTCCATGACTTCAAATTCTTGTTGGTAGTATAAGTTTTCAACCTTCCTATATGTCTTTGAATCTTAATAAAGAAAGTTAAGAAACTAAAACACCTTATCTCAAAACAGTTGACTTTAGTAATATAATTCTAGGCACTGAGAACACAGAGGGGAAGTTTTAGGGACCAAAGGATTCTGCTGTGTGAAGATAGTCCTATAAACATGATTGCCTCCTCAGGTTCACATGTCTTTTGGAGTCATGAACTCCCACCACCCAGACCCTGTGGACCCTAATCTTGCCCACAGGACACAGTGCAGAGTGAGTCAAACATGCTCATGGCTGAGCAGAAGGCTTCGGAGTCCCCAGAGCAACTGAAGGTACTGCTCAGTACCAGTCAGAGACAAAATTATGGATCATCTCAATGACAAGAGGTCCCAAGCTCTCAGAGGTAAGGGGCAGAATATCCAGCAGCTCTGCCCAGTAATTCCATCCATGATGTTGTTTAAAGTGTAATGAAAATGCAATGCAAAAGAAATTAGAAAACTTTCGGCTTTTAATAGTTATTCCTGGGACACACAGCCCAGAGGCAGAGGGCGGAGGCCTGGGCAAGGCTACCTCCACCGTATTGTTGCTCAGTCCGCTGGTGGCCCCGCAGGAATCTCAGTCTGGACTTGCGATGAGCTCCCTGGCTGGATAAAGATGTTAATGGGAAGGAGGCCCCTCTTTAGAGGGTTAATCCGAAACCTTGACCCAAACCCTCTATCCAATAGAGTAGTTGTGACGGTCACTTAAATCTGCTGAACTGTGATGCATTCCTGCAAGACGTTCCCCAAAGTGATTCAGATCAACGTTTCCCTGAAAAGGGCTCAGCGCACCTCCCGGAATGTTGCTAACCTAATACTTGCCCTCCTTCTGGGAAGTATAGGAAGAACAGCTATTCGGATCCAAACAGGTCTCTGTTGACTCCAGTTGGCATCTCTGTGTTTTTAGAAATACTCCCTTCCTCCCTGCTGCAGAAAAAGGGCAGAGGTCATAAACAGCTGAGTCAGCTATGCAGGGCCCAAATAACGCCTGTCCTCCCCAGCGCTGGCCGCAGGCGGAGCGAGTGGCTGCTTACTGTGTGTGATTCCTTTATCCACATCAGTGTCCATTTTCCATAGCTGATGTTTGTAATTCTGTTGTTAGAGGCTTGTTCTCCTGTGGCCTGTGTGGTCACCTTATGTGTGTCTCATCAATCATTGCACTTATTATGTAATGAGAGATGTGCAGAGGGAGGGGACAGGGGGTTAACAGGGACCCTGGCATCTGAGAACTGGGCAGACGCTCTGCAGCACCAGAGGAACGCTGAAGACACAAAGACACATTTTCCTACCTCATAGCTCGAGCCCTGGTGCCTGTCCTGTACAGATGCTGTGCCTCCACCCCACTCGTCATGTCACGGGGGACAGTGGGAACAGAAAACTGGGCAAGGCTACCTCCCTGCACACTCACCAGCCCGGCCCTGTCGTCCTCACGGCCTCCTGGGAACGTGGTTGCTGAGTTGGTTTAGCTCATGTCACCCGAGCACAAATTATTACTTTAACATCTAAAGAAAATCATATCTGCTACTCTACTCTTTGAGAGCTGATTTCAAAAGATTAAATTTTTTTTTATTTCAGCATATTACGGGGGTACAAATGTATAGATTACATATATTGCCTTTGCCCCACCCGAGTCAGCTTCAAGCGTGTCATCCCCCAGATGGTGCGCACTGCACTCATGAGGTGTGTATAGATTTTAAGTTTCACTTAGCCCAGGGTTTCCGGAGTCAGTTGCTTTGAATAGTAACAAAGAAGCTCAGGAAATTAAGGGGAGAGAGCCTGACCACAGAGTGGAGTCTCCAGAGATAGATTTGGACGTTTCCTACAGGGGCATTAACCACCATCCCTAGCCCTGAGAAAGCCCTCGGTGCCTACCTGGGGTGTAGGGGATTGGAGAGTCCCTGGGATGGACCAAAGTTGTTTAGATCCCTTGCCGAGCTCCAAGGGGGAAGCAGGGCTTATTATCTCCTAGGGAGAACCTAGGCTGAGACTCTAAGACCCAGGGGACAGGCACCGTGGCTCAATGCACACGCACATACATGCACACATGTGGGAAGGTAGAAGGGGGGGGCTGTCTGAAGGAAAGTATTTCACTGGGGGAGGAAGACAGCATGATGCTCTCAGCTGGAGAATTTAAAAGAAAGAGTGGGAGATAGGAGTCGGTGCAAAACAAAACCTCCAGCTTCATTTTGCTCCCTGAGGCTGGGTGCTGACACTCAGGGAGGCTCTGTCGTCCCTGCCTGTCCTTCCCCAGGTGTGAGCAGGGCCAGCCCGCCCCTCTGCATAACTCATTTCCACATCCTCTACACTTTCCAATAAGCTCTTACTCTATTAGATTGCTTCCTGGAAGAGCCAAATATTAAAAATCACCGGTCAGTCAGTTCTTTATTCTGTTAGTCACCAAACTGATTTTTTAAGCTCAGAACCAATAAAGCTGTGACGGCGAAGAACGGATATAGATTTCTTGTTCCTATACACTCATATATAATAATAATAAAACTTTATTAAACAAGAGACGTGTTGTTTCAGGGAATTTTTCTTTCCCTTCTCCAGTGCCCTGAGGCTAAAATATACAATCTTATTAACTTCCTGGAAGAAATACTCCATTCCCTCGGTGCAAATGCTGAGCATTCATCTTCCTGGACCTGGAAAATGCGACAGACCCGTGACGAGAAGGTGCGTGGGCCACAGTTCTATCCAGGGAAATGTAGGGGAGTGAGTGTGATGCCGGGACTCCCCAGGAATCTGTGGAGAGTCCAGGAAGCCTTTGGGACTGGCCACTCCTGGGTGTTCCAGGCCAGAGAGGAAAGGGCAAGGCATTGGACAGCAGGTCTGCGTGACGTGTCACCCCAGATCTGAGGGAGAATGGAGACACCATTTAGCCCACCCTGCCAGTGAGTAGATCAGGGGCTGGGGTCAGACGGGGGCTGTCGCTGATGCAGAGCCACGCAGAATGGATGGTGGAGCAGGGAACAGAGCCCCGGCCCCCTGTTCTGTGCTCCCTCCTCCCCGGCCTCCCACCCCACAGTCCCGGATTGAACTGAGGGAGCGCAGCTGTGCTTACTGCATCCCTGGGAGGAGGCTTCCCACTGCTCAGGGGCTCAGGGGCTGTGGCTGCTCCTTCCTTTGCTGTCTCTGCTCACAGCGAAAACAGGAGCCGAGCTACTCGCCTACTCCCGAGGCCGGTGAATCAGTCAAAATCAGCCGAAATCTGAAGAGTGACTCAATGGTCTCCACCAGCAGGTGGGTAAGACCAGAACACAGAAGTCTAGATCGTATAGTTCCATGTGACCAAGGGAAACGTTTGGTCCGGAAGGGCCGGCACTCTCAGAGGAGGTCCTGGCGCAGGTGGGCCCTGTTTTCTCGGGTCAGAGCCTTGAGAAGCAGAAGGCAGGAGGCAGCCGCCACGCGTGTCCAGGCCAGGACGCTCACCAGTTCCTCACGGAAGACTGTTCTGGCACAGCCAGAGGGTGAGGATTAGACCCGGGAAGAAGAGGAAGGATGCAGGTCCAGCTGAGGGGATGATCCCTGGGGGCCAGCGGGCAGATCTCAGGTACCAACTGGGCCCCGAGGCAAAGGAGAGCCCCTATGTGGCTGTGCCCAGCTCCACACACCTGCACACAGCAGTGTGAGGATTTGGGGTGGTCCCCAGGAGAAACGGGCTGTTATGAACTGAATTGTGTCCCTGAAGTTCGTATGTTGAAGCCCTAATGTGTCTGTATTTGGACATGGGGCCTTTAAGGAGGTAATTAAGGTTAACTGAAGTCATAAGGGTGGCGCCCTGGTTCCATAGTCCTGGCGTGCTTACAGGAGGAGATCCCGGAGTTCTCTCTCTGCACCTGCACGTGGAGAAGAGGCCAAGAGAGAGCTCGTCAAGGAGCTGTACGCACGTGATACGAGAAGCTTCACCAGAAACCAACCTGTGGGTACCTTGGACTTGGACTTCCGGCCTCAAGAACTGTGAGAAAATAAATTTCTGTTATTTAAGCCACGCGACCTGTGGTATTTTGTTATGGCAGCCCAAGCCAACTAATATACAGGGGCCGACAGTGAGGACCAGAGTCTCAGACGTGGCAAGTGAAGCTGGAGACAGAGCCGGGCGCAGGTTCTTGTTGCTGCCCTGATACAGGCAAGTGGTCTCTACTTGGTGAGTCCCAGCAGAATGGAACAGCTGTGGGCTCTTCTGGCCCTGACATTCTGTTTTATCCTTTTCTGAGCTCCTAAAAATAAGACGTGCACTCCCTGTCATTAGCTGGGGTCTTCCCAGGAAAATGGAAAAGGGATCGAATGACCTCTGAAGCTCAGATTGTCGTAAGTCTCTAACTCACAGGAACAGAGGAGCTGTATCATTCAAAATGTTTGATTGGGACTTTTTTAAAACTGCAAGATTAGCAATCTTTTAACTCCATAGAAAAAGAGTAAGACTGGGTTATTATAAACAAGTATTTATTTGTATTTCAGAGTATATGTTCCAGGTACCATTCAGGGAATCAAAATTAGGTGACTGTCAAATACACCTGATGTTCAGCAGAGGTTGTCTAGGTATTCGTGCTGTGTAGGAGGTAACTTCTAACACACATGACAGTTGCAAAGCGCTGCAGAGAATCTCTTGCCCTCCTTTCCTCCTGCCACGAGTAGGGTTAATTTGCAGGGATCCTCCCAGTGTCCTCTGACACCGGCTCAGACAGCATCAGCGCTCTAGCTCCTGTTGCTGGGCACAGCTTCCACCCTCAGCCTTCCTGTCTGCTACATTTCTCTGTAGATCCCATTTAAGATCAACCACCAAATGTTTTCCAAGCAATTACTGTGCACTCAACTCTGTGCTTTGCTGAACTCTGAGATAGCGACTGAAATGACCTCTGAGGTTACTTCCAACTTGAGAGATGGGGGCGCTGCATGGATGTACATCTCCAGAGAGCTCAGATATCGCTCCCTCCATGAAGCTCCCTGACTGTGGCAGACAATGTAAGTGTTCACCAAGCCCCATTAATTCCCTTTGTGCACACACACGAGCTAGACTTACATTCCCCTACCCTCCCTTCATGGAAATGTAGTTCATTTATAGGTGGGGCCTTGTGACAACAGAACATGGATGGGAGTGGTGTAAGTCACTTCTAAACCTGGCTCCTACCACCTTCTTTCTGGCTTCTTTGCCAGTGGGAGAAGAAGGGACCAGTGTAAAATGCCAAGGTCCTAGGGCCTGCTGGGACCCACTACATCTAAGGAGCCTGATTCCTTAATGACTGTGGGGTGCAGAGGCCCCCGCTGCCCACATTGGGCTGTGACAAGGACAGGAGGAAGCCTGCATTGTGCCACTGAGAGTTGGGGGTTGCTTGTTAGGGTAATTAGCTTGTCCGGACTAATACACTGGCTGACTCTCAAGTTGGAAATAATGGTCATTTGATCTCTAATCAAACATGCGCTCAGCTGGGGGGCTCAGGATGCATGCAGTGCAGTTTTCAAATCCTGTAGAGCTACGAATGGAAACCGTGGCCTCTCTGACTCCAGAGATATGCTCTTCTCTAACGCCTATGGTGGGCACCACAGGGTGCTGTGGGAGAGTATGAGAGAAAACCTAACTCACATATCTGAGCTGGAGAAAAATTTTCAAACTACACATAGGGGCATTTTTGTGGTGTAGCATGAATTCTCTTTCCTCCCTATTTCACCAGGATACTCCCGTCTCGTGGCCCCAGTATGTCCTCCCCAAAGACACTGAAGCAGCTTTGGAGCTGGATCCAGGATCATCTTCTGGGTTCATCCTCAGGTTCAAGGCAGCAAGTTCAGAGAGAGTAGGCTTGGGGAGGATCTCGGTGGCACTTTGCAAAACCTGCCAAGCTGCCCAGAGTGAGGTCTGATGTGGCAACACACCAGGTGTGCAACCCACAGGCACAGGGTGGCAGAGAGGCCAGCAGGGCGTGGGGCTGGGGAACCAGGACTCCTGAAAGAGCATCTATTTAATTGAGAGGTTCAGAAACAGAGAAAGTGATTGCATTCTCAATTATTCCCCTGCTAGGCTGCCTCCCTAGCCTGGGCCTTGGCAGCACCAGCCTCGGTATAAATCACATTCCATCAGTATAACTACAGGGCTTCGGGGATCATTTTGGAATACTAGGATGTTAATGCGTCAGGTTTTGTTCCAAGCAGTGAGCCACCTCCTGGGATTTGGGAATCTCTCTTTTAAATCCAGATAGCACTAATGAGCTAGTAAGGGCTCCTGACCCCTTGACTCATTCCCTCCCTCCCGGGCGTGCTCGGAGCATTGGAACCAGCTACGTCTGTGCTGTACTGCAGCCAGCCACCGGCCTGAGATAGCCGCAGGCTTTCAGAGCAACTGGTTCCACTTGGAGGCATTCTAATTGCGCTTTCTCCTTTTTTGCTAAATTACTAACTAAACCTAAAAGTGCTTTGCACATACAGGCTCTGGGTAAATGTTTGTGGTTATTTTGGTGTCAATTGCATTCATGTCCTATATAGTGGAATTTGACCAGGAGCTGTCCTCTAATTCTATCCCCAAGCAAAAATTACACTGGGAAGCTGAGGAGATGGTCTTTGAAAGGGAAGACTGCAAGGGAAGACACATGCTAACAAGCAGTTAAATGGGTAGCCTTTTAGCCAGGACTGTTTCTCAGTGCCCTTAATTTATAATTACTCATGTGCAAAAGCCTTGTTTGACACTTACTGTGTGTCAGGGGCTGTTCTAAATGGTTTACAAATATTTATCAATTTATATTATGCACTATTTTTAATGTCCACCTTACAGTAAGAAATCTAGGACAACAGAGAGGTCAGGGAACTTGTTCAAAGTCACAGGGCTAGTAAGTGGTAGTGCCAGGATTTGGAGACGGAAAGTCTGGCCCTTGGGCTTCACACTTAGCCACTGTACCATTCTCTCCTCCAAAGTTATTCCTGCCTCCCTAACTTGGCCCATACTGTCCATCCTATCTAGAATGTCTGTTCTCTTCCTTTTCATACTTCTAAATCTTAGCTCATCTTTCAAGACCAACTTAGTTCTTACATGGTGCATTCCTGAACATGCTATACCATACTGAAGTAGACTGGCCCTAAACTCCAATACATAGTCGTTAGGAGCATGGCATTCAGAGCTAGACTGTATAAATCTAGTTCAAAACTCAGCTTTACCACTTACTAGTTTTATGACCTTAGGTTGGTTACTTAACTTCTATGAGCTTAAGTTTTCTGATCTTTAAAATGAAGATAGATACTGCACCAACCTCACAGAACTGTTGAGAGGATTAATTTAATTACCATATCAAAATATTTAAAACAGTGCTTGGCTCATGCTATGTGATATACAGACATTATTTCAAATTTTTCTCTCCTGTTGGTGTTGAATCACAGCTCTACTTTCCTTGTGTGATTCTTGTCTGCAAGGACTGTACTCACCTTGAAGACAAAGATTGGTTGTGTGCATTTTTTTAAATTCCTTGGCACTTAGCTTAGCATACTGCAGATAGTAAGCACTCACTTAATAGCAATAATTAATTAATGAGTTGAAGGTAACTAATAGTATATCCCCAGCCACAAGGATTCAAAATCTCTTTTTCTCCCACTGAATTGCATATAAATATAAGTCACAGGTCCCATCGATTTTGGAATAGTGCATCTCAGGGGTAATTGAATCTGTCTTAGCTTAAAGAAGACCCACTCCTAAACAAGTTAACAAAGGCAGTCATTAATTGGGGTGGCCCAGTTAGAATAAGGCACAGACTTAGTGGGATTTGAATATCAATAATCGGTAAGGAAGCACCAGCCTCCAAGAATTTGTGGCTCCCAATGTCTTCTTTTTTAGCTCTGCTTTCCAGCTTTCAGCGAGGCAGCTGCTTATTTATAGCGGGGATTCTGCAGATACTCCCTGCCAGGGGATTGAGGAACCATTCGAAGACTGATACCTCATTATCCCTCGAAGCACAGAGCAAAGAACCACTTATAAAACCCTTTCTATTATTTGACTATTTAGAACTCTAGGTTTATTGATTTCAGAATATTTTTAATGAATCATTCTGAAGTCAATAAAGCTCCATGACTTGCACGGGGTCAGGGAGCTACTGCAGGGCTCCAGGGCTGCAGTGAACGGGCTCTCTGCGAGGCAGTTGCAGGCTGCTCCGCCTGGAAGTCAGGGGCAAGGATTTAACTCCATGTCAGCTCAGAGACCCCAGGCATTCCGCAGAAGTCATTGCGTGGGCTCAATGTAAAGGGGCAAGGCCTTCTACAGTCCTCCTCTGAGCAGTTAACATCTGCTTGTTATTGTTTTGGGAAATTAGCCTTTCGGAAGGAGGCGGATGAAGAATTATGGAGAGTGGAAACCACTTTCCTTATAACAGAGAGAACGGAGCCACCACAGGTTCATAAATACCTTCTGGTTTTTCACAACACTCTTCCTGGAGCAGGAGCATCCCTTCCCAGCCCTGGGGTCCTCAGTGGGGTGCCAAATGGCCCTGATAAGGACAATGAGGTGCCTGGAAGCAGATGTGGCTCCAGGTGGTTCTATTCCACTAACTCCCCATCCCCCCATCTGAAAAATTACCCTCCCTGCTTTCATATAGAATCCTGTGTAGCTGAGGAATATTTTTTTCCATGTTCAGGGACAAGTTTGGGATGAGCTGATATTTCATCCTCTACTTGCCTGGCTTCCCTGAATAACTGTATGTTGCATGGCATCCCACAGCTTACATAGAAAGGACTAGCTTTTCTTTGGCCCTGTGGCTTGGGAGGTGTGGAGCACAGAAGACAGCTGGTTAGATTCCAGGGAAGGGAAGGGGTGAGTGTTAACCTCCCTCGGAGGTGGTTTTGCCAGCTGTTGTGCCAAGGTTATTGTGTATGTCACTTGTGAGTGCTTTCCTTGCTCCTAAAATAACGCGCTCCCTAACTTGTTGGATCATGCTTCGTGTTGTAAACAGTTGTTAAGAACATCCATTTCCTCGTTTCCCATCATATTACACCTTTCTTCACACTTTTTATCTCATTCGGCATTTCATACACAGTGCAAATCACCGCCACTAACGGCCTCTCCATGTGTGTCCCTCCCTTTCATGCATCAAGCAGGTCCCTGGTCCAGCTCTCATCCCACACTGATGGTGGTGGGTTCACCTGGACACTCTGCTCTCTGCCCCTCGCATGCCAGCTTACCCTGTACTCTCTGACAGATTAATCGTGTCACTGCCTTGCTCAAGAAAATGCAGTGGCTCCCCATTGCCCCACTGTCTACTGAAAGTTAAGCTTAGCCTGGTATTTAAGGCCTGTGGAATCTGGCTCTAATCTTTGTTTTCTGCCAGTTCCTACTCTACACTTTATAATTCTCATCATTCCCAGATTTACTCTGCACTTGTGGCTTCTTGCATTGCCCTGTAACATATCCTTTTCCTGGAATGTCCACACCCTCTTCCTTATGTCCTGTGCTAAGTCACTTAATTCATCTGCCAAAGAAACTGTGCCTCACCCCCTCCAACTTCTGTTGTCTTAAAGAACTCGGTTTCTTTGAATCGCTTTGTGTTATAACCACTGCCTTGTTTGCAGAAATGACTGGACCCTTGGCTTGGTGCCCTGACATGGAATCCTCACCCCAGGTTCTCTCCCTCCCATGTCAGTACTTACTCACGTGGGGCCAGGATTATAATAGATGCTTCAGAAAGAGTTTTTACATAAATGATTTATTTATATCCCACGTTTGGGAACCGTTAATAGATGGTTGAGGTATAATCCTATGCAAAAGAAAAATAACATCTATTTTATTGTCAGTCTTATTGTGGGGGACACACCCTGAGGTACCAATTGCTAGTGGAATCTTCCTTTGTCCGTGGGGACCCTGAGGGAAGGAAGCCTCCGGCCCCAGAGTGTCAGGAGGAAGAACTGCCTTCCTCCCCATCACCTTTGCAAACACCATTTCCCCCACTTGGAATACCCTTCCTTTCCTCTTCCCCCGATGCAGTTTTTCTAGTTTTCAATACTCATACTAAATACTATTGTCCTAAGAAATCCTTTGCCAGACCTCATCTCTCCACTGTCACTCTGTGTGATTTTAAAAAATTCCATAAATGTAAAGGTTAGCACAGTTGCCCGGTGCATGTATAACCAGATTGTTTTGAGAGTATAAACCTTACCCAATCTGTGGACCTGTGGCCTGCTGGAAATGGCCCTGCACGCTGCTCTCTCACTGTCAGGGAGAGGTGCAGGCTTTGAGCGTCTCTCCCCACCTCCCCCTCCACGCAGAGCGCTGGCACTCAGGCCTTCTCCACTCCCACCTGTGAGATCTGGGCCGCCGAGTTGACAAAGGGAGCTTATTCTTTAGTCCCCAAGGATCGAGTATGGCCTTAAGACATTGTAGCCATCGCCTCTTCTCCCCAGCACAGGCGCACATGTGTTAGAGCCTTTGGTCCTCTGCGTGGATCCTCCTCCCTGTTTTGTCGCTCCAGATCCCAGTTGCCCTATGTTTGCAAGGCAAGGGCCCTGATTATACCTCTGTTCTCATTGCTGAGCCCGGCACCTAGCACAGAAGTGGCACTGAAGGAATGACCTAAGGAGCACTGGCCAGACTCTTCCTCCTCATTTCAGTGTGCTAGTATATGCCATTCTCGGTACAAGGCTATGTATATATTCATGGTTAAGGGGAACTAAAGTAGGTCAAAGGGAAAAGAGTGAACAAATCCATACATCATATTTTGGTTTAAGCTCCTCTTTCCATGTAAATTCCTCTTTTCCTCTGTAAAACTTTCAGGCATCTGGGGAGAAACGCAGAGGCCCTGTAACAGTTAAATCTCAAAACTCTTCCTAATCCAGGCTCACAATGCTTCCTTCTTTGAGGTGGGATCCACTGACTCAGCCTGTCTTTGTTTGCTTTCTGCTACTCTTAGCCCCATAATACCTCTTGGGATTCTTCAGAGTGGTAGGGACCATCTCCCCCAGACCCTGGGACTTTTACTGAAGATCACTATGGGGAGGTAAAATGGGGAAACAAATAACAAATACCCTAACCCCATTGAAATGACAAAGGGGTAAAAATTTCATTCATGTCCTGGGTCCATTCTTGGCTTCTGGCTAATATGGTACCTGGCTGAGGGAGGCAGTGTGGGCAGCGGTTACTTTGTATCTCAACTCAGACACCTGCTACTGAGGGGCACATAGGGGAACTATGTAACCTTTGTGTTCTCTGTTTTATCACCTGCAAAAAAGGGGACACTGTCATCTGCCTCTCAGGGTGGGTGTGAGCATCTCGTGGGATGATGCCTGTATGCTCTTAGCCCAGAGTCTGGGACATCATTAAAGCTCATACCATGGTAGTCAACTCAACATGGTTTTAGCAACTCTTGTTGGAGTCATTGGCAGCCGCAGAGGTACTGGATGCAGATGTAGCTTTTCTTTCTAGACGGGGTACTTACTGAAGCCTTGTTCCCTCCTCTTCTGCTTCCTCTCCTCTGTAGCCCTGTTTCTGAGCCAAGGGCAAGAACAAATGGCTTGGGGCTTTACTAGCTTTCTCAGCACCTCAAACCAAGGAGACACGAGGCATAGGGCAAAGCCAGTCTAACATAGACTTTGCAAAATCAAATGCAAGTTGGTTTTCTTGAGGAGGGCTCTAAAAGGAGCCCAGAAACTCATAGTTTAAGGCAAATGAGCTGCGGATGAACAACAAATACAATTTCTTTATTTGACTGCAAGTTCTTTGGGTGAGATCAGAATTGCTAAGAATACATGTTGCTTCGTTACTTGGGAATCTGAACACTCTACTCTAGCCAGCTGTGGACCCTGACTCCTGTTGTCTTCATTAATGATAGGACAGGAGCCTGATCTCCCCAGATACAAAGACAAAACGATAAACTTTTTTGAATGAATAGATAGTGAATGAATGAACGCATGCATGAATATAAGAAAGACAAGGCCCCACATGACAGTCACAGCTTTCTACACACAGCAATCCCAAACCCAAACCTACGGCATTTCCCGGGAAGGACAATATATATGTAAATAGAGCCATCATGTTTAGAATGTCAGGCCTCAGAGGGTTCCTCTGGAGCTTACAAAGGCCACTTCACATTTCTCCATGAAATTCCAAAACTTGACAGCTTTCTTAACATAGTGATGGTGTGGAATAAAAGCTTCAAAAATTATGCTGTTTGAAAAGTAAACTATTTACTGTTCAGAGGAAAAATTTTCAATTTACTTTGCAGCTATCAAAATGGAACCCTATGACATAACAGTGATTTAAAATGTAAATGAGACCTTTAGGCAGGCAGATAAGGGACCAGCCATTGCCTGAGCCTAGTTCTGTGGAAGATGAGGCTAAACCATAGCTGTCCAGGGACAGACTCATGTACTCCCCAGGACACTGGCTGGAATAAGCCTCAGACTACCTAAATGTGCAGATTTCATTCCACCTCCACCTCCTGGCTCCCAGGATTTAAATGAGGCACTGCAAATGCATGCCGTAAGACACCTTTTCACCAAGGTGCACTAAATGAAGTCTAGGTTAATAACCAAAGCACGCATTCTTTAAAAAATAACACAGTCATGTACCGCATAACGATGCTTTGGTAAACGATAGACTGCATATACCATAGTGGTCCCTTAAGACTATAATGGAGCTGAAAAATTCCTATCACCTAGTGATGCCACAGCCATCGTAATGTCTCAGCACAATGCATTACTCACATGTTTGCGCTGATGCTGGTGTAAACAAAACTACTGCACTGCCAGTTGTATAAAAGTACAGCACAAATAACTACGTACGGGACATAATACCTGTTAATGATAATAAATGACTTTATTACTGGTTTGTATATTTACTATACTATATGTTTTATCATTATTTCAGGAGGTATCCAGAAGAAGCTGTTGTTCTTACAGGCAGTGACAGCTCCACGTGTGTTAGTGCTTCTGAAGACCTTCTGGCGGGAAGAGATGTGGAGGTAGGAAGACAGTGATATTGATGATCCTGACCTTGTGTAGGACTAGGCTAATGTGTATGTCTGTATCTTAGTTTTTAACAAAAAAATTTAAAAAGTAAGAAAAAAAATTAAACAAAAGAAAGCTTATAGACTAAGCATATAAAGAAAAGTATTTTTGTACAGCTGTGCAGTGTTTGTGTTTTAAGCTATTAATATAAAAGAGTAAAAAAGTAAAAAAGAAAATATAGGAAGTTTATAGAGTTAAAGTGTTACAGTAAGCTAAGGCTAATTTATTCTTGAAGAAAGAAAATTTTTTATAACTTGTATAGCCTCAGTGTAGAGTGTAAAAAAGTCTACGGTAGTGTCATGTCCTAGGCCTTCACGTTCATGCACCACTCACTCGCTGACTCCCCCAGAGCAACTTCCGGTCCTGCAAGCTCCATTCAGGGTAAGTGCCCTTTACAGGTGTACCATTTTTTACCTTTTACATTGTATTTTCACTGTAATTTTCTATGTTTGGATACACGAGTACTTACCATTATATTATCATTACCCTCAGTATTCAGTAGAGTCACGCGCTGTGCAGGTTTGTAGACTAGGAGCAATAGGCCGTATCATATAGCCTAGGTGTGCAGTCGGCTATGCTGTCTATGTTTGTGTAAGTGCACTCTATGGTGTTTGCACGATGAAGTCACCTAACAACACATTTCTCAGAATGTATCCCCATTGTTTAGCAGCCATGACTATATGTGACCTCCGGGAATAAAAGATCTGCAAACTGCATTGTGCTTTGTGCCCAGTGCATGTCCTCACTGTGGCTATAACTGTAACTAGGTCTTTGAATGTGCACATGTGCCCATATGAATATGCCTAACACTCTAGGGGTCTATGCCTTAAAAGTGCATCTGATTCAATAAACCTCAAACATTCCTGTTTAATTTTGTAAGGTGGAGAGGACCCAGCAGGACTCCTTGGTGTGCAGTGGTCAACACTGTCTGCACAGGCCTATCAGCTCCCCCTTCGCTGTGGGCACCTGCTGCCCCAGGGCCTGGCGGTACGACATGGGGTTGGTGCCGGAGCCCGTGGAGCCAGAGTTGCTGGCAGGTTCCCTGGTAGGAGCTGGCAGACGTTGCCTGGGTCGGGGCAGGAAGAGATGACCTCTAAGTTCCCTTCCAATCTTAAGATCCTGTGACAGACTTAAATGACATGACACTAATATTCTGCAATGTTAAACTATCACCCCTCCTCCACACTATAACTCTAAAGTCGTTTTTTGTGAGTTTCTCCCACATTTTCAAAAGATCAATCCAAAATGTATGGCTATAGATAAAAATGTAATCATCCTTTTTGTTTGTATTTTTTTAATTGTGTCATGATATTGATATATACATGACCAAATATAAAATTCTTCATACACAAAACGTCATGAACACTTCATACTTGCAGCTAAAACTCTCAGAAGCTCCAGGCAGGAGTAAGCCAAACTTAATTTTTAGAGGAATATAGAAGCCAGTGATGTCAACCAAGGAAGTTGCCTATGGATGTAAAATTGGTATACAATTTAGTTCAATTCAATTCAGCAAATATATATTGAGTACCTGCTAAGTGCTGGGCACCGTGGTCAACTGTTTCATATAAAGGAGGCATGTTCATTGTGGAGATTAGTACTACGCGGATGGTTTTCATAGGCATGGTGAGAGGCGGATCAGAGCAAGAGCACAAAATCATTTTATTCCTGAGGGCCAATCACAGGCCAGGCCTTCTGCCACACCAGGTATTCTATATATATGTGTGTGCATTTGTATATAGAATATCTAATCCTTAATTCAGCAAGGGTAGTTATTATTCTTATTCCCTATTTGACATATGAGAAAATCAAGTTATAGAGAGGTTAAATAACTTGACCTAGGTCATCCAGCTATTAAGTACTGAGCCAGATTTTTAAAACGTAATTGTCTGACTTCAAAGCCAATAAGCTCTACATTATCCCTACATTTCCGCCCATGTTTCACCAACTTCCGTGGTGTCCAGAAATACTTGGCAGAAAGCAGGGATAGGGGACTCAACCTGTCCCTTGACTCTTGGTGAGAGCAGCTCACCCAGTGCTGCTCAGCCCTTCCTCCCAGGCCCTCCTGCACTGCCTGAATGAGCCCCTGCTCCTGTTTTTATTCGAAATGGGCCAGATCAATGATCCAGACAGGGATAGGGGGACAGCTTTTGAAATGGGCTTTGAGCTATGTTAAATACTCCAAATAATCGATTTAGGTCAAGTGTTTCCCAGCCACCTCCATAAAGTCTGTCTTCTGTATAAGCCAAGACGATAAATGCAATCTCCCTGGTGTAGGGTCTGCTCAGCAGCTATGCACAGGGTTGTCTACACTGAGGCCTGATTCCTGGCCAGAGGGCAAAGCTTGCCTGGAAGTGAGACTTTGAAAAGGTGCTTGGTGTGGTTCCCTAGGGCAAGTCACATGCTCTCAGCCTTCTGGTCTCTCTCCTACTGTTGGAGCCAGTTCTTCACCAAAGGAGATGCTCATATGAAAGCAGCAGGTTACTCCCGGCAGCAGAGATACATCTTTGCCCCCTGTGATGGGCTCCACTAGTCTGGCAGCCATAGGCAAGATGTGTTTTATTCAGGAACATCCTTCTTGTTTCAGCAGATAATGGACTCTAGTTAGGAGACAGAGCAGTAAACACAGCATAAACATTGGAATGTGCAGCTGGAATGAGCCTGTGCATAAATAAGAGTGCTGGGAGCCAGGGAGGCAGTAAGTCAGGAATGCAATGGAGAAAGGTTATTAAAAGTGAAGCTTGTAAAAACCTGCAACGAGGCTGCAAGCGTGGAGCATTTCCTGATTACAGAGGGACTAAAGGCAGCAACCTGTCTCACCTCTGCTGCTTACTAGTTGGGTTACTGGATGCCTCACTTAAAATCCTGCTGTTACACACTTTATTCAATCATAAAGTTGGAATTTTATATGCTTTAAAAGCAATGAAAATGTTCTAGGGTTGTTGTAAAGATTTGTACCTGAAAGCATTATAAATAATAATATAAACAATCATATTATTCTTAATGTTTAATAGTGGCTAAAACTACTGTCTTACACATATGAGCTCTCTTATTGGTTGAATATTAAGCAAGGTTCTCTTTTATAACAGAAATCTCTCAGGAATATTTCAAGCATAAAAAGGAAACAAACATACTGTCTACCGTGTTATAGTCAAAACAGACACTTCTTATTAGCTTTGTATTACTCAGGATATGGTAGGCTATGCTGCAATAACAAAGAAATCCTGAAATTCCAGTGTCTTAACAACAGCAACAAAAAAGAGAATGGTCATATCTTTCTGAGGCTTTCAGCAAGGCTTGGGCATTTCTCTTGTGTCTCTCTTCCAAGCAGGGAGTTTTGAGCCCCAGGCCACCTCTGTCTGGTAGCCACCATGACTTCGAGCATTATCTCAGAAGGGGAAGGCAGGGAGGGTCACATTCTGAGATGTTTTTAGTAGTCAGTCCAAGTGGTTTATCATTTCCACTCCTATCCTGTTATCCAGAACCCAGTTACATGGCCCCAACCTAACTGCAACAGAGACTGTGAATTATAGAAGAATCCACAGATGTGTTGTTGAGTGCTGTGTCTGCCTTACCATTCTTAGTATCTGGCTAATGATACACAAGGAAACCTGGTAGCTAGAGAAGAGACTATAGTGCTTTGATATTACCCTCTGGTCTATAAGTCTGTGGACAGGATTATGAACTTACATATTTTGGGACAGAACAAGATATCCAAAGGACTTACCAATGAGCTATAGACCCGATATGAGGGTCCATTGTGATCTTAATACTGGAAATTGGTGTGTCTGCTTCCTGGTTTATTCAAGGTAACACTTAAGTAATTTAACCATATTTCCAGGCTAATTGCTTCCATGCCGTCTTAGCAGCTACGATATAATTGGGATAGTATTACCTTTTAGCCTTCTAATGCTAAGGCTAATAGCTTTGGTCAGGCATTTTACTATTGATTAGAACACTTTATTAAAAGCCTAGAATTATTGTCTGAAAAGAAAAACTTGTTAAATGCAGTCATATATATCTTATAGCCTAACATCTGGCATTTTCATAGTCTGATTCATCATAAATTGCTGACATTAGTGACTACCACAACCTGTCTCAATTTTAAAGTGATTCAGTGATGACTTTTAGAGTTACAGACGGTATCTCAGTACTGAGATCACTGAGATTCCAGTGTTATATTTTATGAACTTGAAGACTACGTATGGATAGAATGGACATCTATGGAAAGCAATTGTTACCTTAAAATAGCAGTCTGCATTTAAGTTAATTTTAAATACTTTTTCCAGATGGACAACCAACTGTTTTCATCAGTGTTTGGAACTTTCCAGCAGTAAAATGCTGGTGTGTAAAGGTTACCCTTTCATTTTATCTTCCACAGTGCAGTCTGTTCTTAGGCTGAGTCCATTCTTTCAATTTGTGAGCTTGATGATTTGAATTCACTAATCCTAAACTCCATCTGCTTGTTGCCTGTCAACAGTTGAACAGATTTCAATAAATTTAGAAACTGTAAATAAATCTTTGAATAAACCTGAATGGTTGGTAGGATTTAAACATTGAGGATGGTCAGCCGTTAATTTTATTTAAGACTTATAGATGTGGATCTGCTCCTGTCTGATCATCCATATTTAGATAAGAATTTCCTTCTTTCTCATACTTCAAATGGTGACATAATTTCCTTCCAAACTTTGCAGAAGAAAGTAAATCCAGGCCAGACTTAAACTGCCTGATCTGTTCCCTCTGGTTTCCCTAGACCCTTGAAATTAATCATCCAAAAATCCATTCTGCATTTCTGTCAGTTTTCCCACAAAAGAAACAAACAAAAAATAAAAGAAAAAATTATAATACAATATATAAAACTTCTGTGTATTATTTAATTTTTAAAGAACTGAAGCATATTCTAATAGCCAAAGTTATAGCACTTTAAAGGCGTAGTTGAAATATTTGAAAAATACAGTAAAATGTTTAGAAATACCAGGAATTCTGGGTAATACATGTTAATATAAGATATAATGAATTATGTGATAAAATCTCATATAGCAAAAGCCACCTTTTTCCCCCCTAACTGCCATTTACTGCAGGCATATTATGTTTCAAACATTGCTAAGCATTTTCCATATGATATTTCATTAATATTTGCAAAGAAGTCGAGTTTCACTTTTTGTCTTCATTTGACAAATGAGAAGAACAAGTCTGAAAAAGATTAAGTACCTTGCCAAAGTCGCATGGCTGTTAAGCAGAGGAGGTGGGATTCAAACTCAGATCTTCCCTCTATCCTTTCCTTTTCATTTCATTTGTTTGTTTTTTATTGAAGGGGCTGAGTAGTATCAATGAAAGATGTATTTTTCTTCATGTTCTTTGTTGTTTCCAGAAAGCTTGGGTTAATTAGGCAAAATAAGATGCTCAAGTTTTATTTCATAGACATCCTTTGATGTTCCTATTTTAGATGATCCTTTTAAAAGGATAGCTGGGCATACGTGCCAACCTCTTTCTAAAGTCCTATTAACCAGAGATGGATGTAGGTACCTGAACATGCATTAAAGCCCTTTTTTGCTTTATTTCTACCATGAAATAAAGATTCAAAATAAATTTCATATTTTCATACTGCCAAACAGCCTATACCTTTCACTGATTACCTTTTTAAAAGTTAAACTTTATCGAGCTATTTTCATACACATACACTTCAATGAATTCATTTTAAGTGCACAATTCAGTGAGTTTGGTAAATATATATACCCATTAACCACAAGCACAATGAAGATTGAAATTTCTGTCATTCCAGAATGTTCCTTCCTATTTGTAGTCAATCCCCACATATTTGGCCTAGACAATTACTGATCAACGTTCTATGTCTTTAGATTGGATTTGCATATGGTAGAAGTTCAAATAAATGGAATCATACGATACATGCTCTCATAAATGCTTAGCTTTATGAGAAAATAACACATTGTTTGCCCACGTGGCATACTCCCACCAGCAATGCATGGGAGTTCCCATTGCTCCATATCCTGACCAATACTTGATATAGCCATTCTAGAGTGTGCATTAGTTTTAATTTGCATTAATTTAATTTGCATTTCCTGGTGACTAATGGTTTAAGGCATCTTTTCAGGTTTGCTTCTCTCTCTCTCTCATGCTTCTGTTTAAATCTTTTGCCAAATTTAAAAATTGCATTGTTTGTCTTCATGTTGTTAAGTTGTAAAAGTATGGTATATATTCTGGATACAAATAATTTGCTAGATATATGTATTGCAAATATATTAACAGAAACTACCATTATTTTATTAGTATATTTTGAAGAACAAATGTTTTAAATTTTGATGAAATCCAAATTAGCAATATTTTCTTTTTTTGTCCTACCTAAGCAATCTTTGTCCATCCTAAAGTCACAAAGATCCTTTTTCTATGTTTTCTTCTAAAGTTTGAGAGTTTTAAGCCTTAGTACCTAAGCCCATGATCATTTCACATTAATTTTTATCTATAGTATGCCATAATGATCAGGCTTTTTTTCCTATATAGATATTTAGTTGTTCCACCGTCATTTGTTGAAAAGACAATTATTTCCCAGTTGAATTCTCTTGGTCCCTGAAAATCAATTGAACATGTACGCCTAGGTTGCATAGGTGTATTTCAGGCTTCGAATGCTATTTATCTATTCTATGTCTTACTATAACTTTATAGTAAGTCTTAAAATTAGGTTGCATAATTCCTCTATGTTTTTCTTCTTTCCAAAAATGTTTTAGATATTCTATATTTTTTTGCATTTCCATATACACTTAGGAATCAAGGCACTTTCTTAAAAAATCCTGTTCAGAATTCGATTGGGTTGAGTTGAACGGATGGATCAATTTGGAGAGAATTAACATCTTGAGTCTTCCAATTCATGAACATGTAATGTCTATCCATTTATTTTAGTCTTCCTAAATTTTTCAAAGCCAAATTTTATAGTTTTAAGTGAACAAAATTTGCACATATTTTGTTAATTTTATTCCTATTTCATTTTTATGCTATTCTAAATGGTATTTTTAAAAATTCAATTTCCAATTATTTGTTTTAGTATACAATTGATTTTTGTATGCTGATCTTATTTCCTGTAACTCTCTTAAACTCATTATTAGTTCTAAGAATTTTGAGGTAGATTTATTAGGATTTTCTATGTATATCATAATGTCTCATGTGAATGAAGGGACTTTTACTCTTTCTTTTCCAGTCTGTATACTTTTATATCTTTTTCTAGCCTTACTGATCTAACAGAAACCTCTAGTATAGTGCTGAACAGTACTGGTGAGAGCATACATTCCTCCTTTGTTTTATCCCTCATGGGAAAGAGTCTAGTCTTTGCCGACAAATATTATGTTATCTGTAGGTTTTTTATAGATACCCTTTATCAGACCACAAAAAGGGAATGGGTGTTAAATTTTGTCAAATGATCTTGCTACATCTATTCATAGGATTGCATGGTTTTTATTCCTTATTTTCTTAATATGGTAAACTACATTGATTAATTTTGGAATGTTATACCAATCTTAAAATTCTGGAATTAGCCCCACTTTGTCATTTTATAAATTGTCATTGTATAGATTGTCTTTTTATATATTGCTCTACTTTATGTGTTAATATTTTGTTAAGAAATTTTGCTTCTATATTCACAAAAGACATTGGTCTTCATTTTTCTTTTCTTATGTATCCTTGTCTAGTTTTGCCATGAGGATAATTCCAATTTCATAAAATGAATTAGAAAATGTTCTTACATATTCTATTTTGAAAGAGTCTTGGTGTAGAAATTATTGCTTTCTTAAATGTTTTCACCAGTAAAAACATTTGTGCCTGGAGTTTTCTTTATTAGATTTTTAATTACAGATTTGATTGTTTTAATAGATTTATTGCTATTCAGATCTTCCATTTCTTCTTGTGTTGTTTTGATGACTTGTGTTTTTAAAAAATATTGCCAATTTTGTCTAAGTTGTCAAATGTATAGCCATGTAGTTGTTCACAGTATTCTATTTTTTAAAATTTCTATAAGAATAATAGTGATATCCCATCATTCATTTCTGATACTTATAATTTGTATCTTCTGTGTAACCAATTTTTGGTTTTTAATTTCACTAATATTTCTCTATTCTTTGTTCTGTTTTCTAGTTCATTGATTTCTGTTCTTATCTCTATTACTTCCTTTTTTCTTCTCATTTAGGTTTTTGGTTTCAGGCTTTTTTGCTTTTCTAAGGTAGTATTTAATCCTGTATATTTCACTCTAACCATTGCATCTCACAAATTTGGATAAATTTTTCTATTATCATTTAGTTCAAAATATTTTCTGGGTTTTCTTTTAGCTTAGAATTTTACTCATGTAATATTTAGAAAAATATTAACTTCCAAATATTTGAAGGTTTTTCTGGTATTTCTATTATTTATATATAGTTTAATTTTGTTTTGATTAGAGAGCATACTGTGTGTAATTTCAACCCTTTTACAATTATTGAGACTCATTTTAACACCTGGAATAGTCTATCTTGGTGACTGTTCTATGCATACTTGAAAATAATGTGTACCTTGTCTTTATTGAATATAATATGCTATATATGTCATTTTGGTCAAGTAGTTTGAGTGCATTGTTCAAGTCTTCTATATCCTTACTGATATAAAAATTAAAATACAATAATAGATTTTTGAATTTTTACTTTTGTTATGTGAGCCTTTTATTTGAAAGCTGTTAATAGATGCTTACACATTTATGATAATGCGAATGATCAAGAATGGTCAAGACTTTCTTATGATTAATATTAGCACAGTATATCTTTGTCCACCTTTTAGCTTTTAACCTATCAGAGTCTTTATATTTAAAATAAGTTTTGGTAGAGAGCATAATCGAGGTTAGCTTTGTTATCTGGTCTGGAAATTCAAGTGTTTATATTTAATGTAGTTATCATTATGGTTTTTTAGGTCTATCATTTTTTCTCCTTGTTTTTATTTGTTTTCTTTGCTCTCTTTTTCCCTCCTCTTCTTTCTTTATTTGCATTTAGTATTTTGAAATTTAATTTTACCTCCATTATTAGAGGTTGCTCCAAGGCAGTGATTCTCAAAGCGAGGTCCCCAGGCCATCAGCCTTAGTTGATCTATTCTCTGGAGATTTTTCCAGTATTTCTGTTATTTATATATAGTTTAATTTTGTTTTGATCAGAGATTTTGTTTTGTTACCAGGCTTGTTTCTCTAGCCTCTCCACAGGCTCACTCCCAGTCCTACTGGGTCAAAAACTGTTGGTATGAATCAGCAGTCTATCTATTAAGCCTTCTTGGTGAATCTAATGAATCCTGAAGTTTGAAAACCACTCCTCTAGCATTGAAAATATGCATATTTAGCATTTTACAGTCTATGTTTAGATTGTGCTGTATCACTTTGCCTACAGGAGCCTTAAAACAGTTTGCTTTCATTTGCTCCCTCCTGTCATTGATGCAATTGGTGCCATAAGTTCTTTTTTTTTCTATATTTATTATAAATCCCACATACATTCTACTTTTGCCTTTTAATGGTTAATTGAAAACACTAGATAGAGTCTTTCATATTTATGGGTATATTTACTATTTCTCTTGGTGTTCTTTTTTTATGTCAAGGTCACCTTACAGATATTTTTATACTGTCTCTTATAGTAAAGTTTTGTATTGGCAACAGATTCTCTCAGCTTTCTCTAGTCTAAATACATCTTTATTTCACTTTGATTTTTATTGCTATTTTCACTAAATATATAATTCTAGGTTGATTTTTTTCTGTCAGTAGATGCTATTTCATTTTCTTCTTGTTTGCATTGTTTTTGAAATGAAATCTGTGTTTATTTTTATCTTTGGTCTTTTATGTGTAATGTATCTTTTTTCTCTGATTGTTTCAAATTATTTTTTCTGTATCCTTGGTTGATAGCAATTAAATTATGATGTGCTTTGGTATTGCTTACTTAGTGTTTATATTGCTCAGATTTTATCGAGCTTTTCTTTGTCCTGCATGTTGGTAATTTTCATCAAATTTGGATAATTTGAGGCTACTATACCTTCAAGTGTTTGTCCATTGTCATTATTTGTTTGTGACTCCCATTATACACAGGTCACTGAGGTTCTGTTTAGTTATTTATTTTGGGGGATTCTCTCTGTGGCTATGTTTGTATACATAAAATTCTTATGTTTTCATGTTCACTAATCTTTTCTTATTCAGTGTCTAAACTGCTATAAAGTATATCATTAGTTTTGCAATGTATTTTTCAGCAGTAAATTTCCTTTTGTTTCTTTTTATATCTTCCATGTTCCTATTCCTTATATGTATATTTCCTTTAAATTCCCTTCTGCTAGTTCTATTTTCTCTGCAATTTCTGGGTATGTTTCTATTGATTAATATTTCTTTTGAGTTTAGGTCACTTTTGCTTCTCCATATGTCCAGTGATTTTTGACTGGATGCTTGACATTGTTTATTATATTGTTGAACGTATGGGTTTTGTTTCTTTTTTTAATGAGTGTTAAAATTTTACTATGGCAAGCAATTAAGTTACAGATTAGCTTGATCCTTTAGATTTCTTTTAAAGGTTTTCTTTTCTTTTCTAAAGAGCAAGCATAGAATAATCTTTACTCTAGGACTAGCTTAGCTTTATTTCTAAGTTGTGATTTTCTTTCTTCTTCTTCTTTATTTTTATTTATTTATTTTTTTTGGTCTCTACTGAGTGCCCTCAATGTTCAGTGAAATCTTTCAACTCTAGTTCCTTGGGACTCAAATATCTATAAGTCCTGTATAAACTTTGATATTTATTCAGTTTATAGGTGCTGAGTTGTTGTTCTTTGATTTTATTTATGTATCACTCTATGAATGCATAGCTTAAAAACTCAAGAGGCCCTTTGCTGATTTCTGGAGGTTTTTTAATTCTGCATATCTTTCTCGTTTATGGTACTTTGACCTGAAAATTTTGGCTTCCTTAGCCTCTTGAAATTCTGATCATTATCTTCTCAACTAAAGGGGAATGATTCTCTGCTCGGATTCTTCCTCCTTGATATGTAGTTCGTAAAGTGCCCCTATGAGGAAAGTAGGGCAATCCTAGAGCTCATTTTGTTCTGTTTCCCTTCTCTGCACAATCACAGTCCTGAGCTTTTTATGTGCAGTTATATGTGTTGTTTTATATTTTTGTACAGTTTTCTAATTGTTTGTGAAGGGAAGGCAAGTGTGGTACTAGTTATTTTATTATAGCCACTGGTGAAAATCCTCCATTGATTTACTTTGTTTTTTGCTTATGTTTAGTCAATGAAGCATTAGTCTGTTGAACATAGATAAGTCTCTACCAGGATTCTCAAAGTCATTCTCCATTCCATATGGAAACTCTTACTTTGTAAAACCCTTCAACTTAATATCTGGCTATGTGGTTATATTAACAGTAACTGCTATATGTCTGAATATTATGTTTTAACTGTCCTATTTGTTTATATCTTTAAGTCAGAAACTTTGCAGGCCATTTTCATATTGTACATGTTTGTTTGTGTAGTATATAGGCTAGGCTAGACTTTTGTGATGGAAAATACCCCAGATTCCAGTGATTTATGGACTACGTTAATTTCTCACTCAGGCGAAATTTGCAAGAGGTAAGATTACCCCTCAGGGGCTCCCAGTATTATTGAATCAATTATCCAGCCTGTTAGAACTTGTGGTTTTGTAATCTATGCCCACTGCTAAATGAGAAGAGAATTATAATATCTTTCAGGGCTTTTCTTGCATCAACCTGGAAGTGAGACATATTATTTACCCTCATAGCCTTTGGTCAGAAATAATTACTTGGTTCTGCACATGTGCAAGCAATGTAGCAGATTTAGTCTCCAGTGTGCCCAGGAGGGAGAGAACTCAATGCTGATGAACACTAGTGATGTCTACCATGATGTGTGTCTGCCAGTTGATGCTATGCTTTTCTCCACTGCTGAATAGGCCACCTCAGACCAGAGGGAGGACGGGGAGCTGTGAGCAAGCATCTCCATTACAGTTTCTGCAGGAAGGAAAGGGGAAAGTAGGGGCGGGGAGCAAGCTGGTTTAGCTAGTGTGAATAATTTCAGCAGGCTGTCAGGCATAAGGGCTGTGGTAGTCTCATGCCAGGCCCTGGGGTGATTAGGATATGTGTATGGTGTCTTGGAGTGTGAGAGTCCCATAAGGGTGGTGGTTGGGGGTATAGAATTAATCAGCTTCTCGAGAAGCAGAACTAACCAGCCTCTAGCCAGGGCCTCCAAACTGGGTCAAGATAGCATTTTAGAAATACTATAATATATTACACAGGTATTTAGTATCCCCATTTTTACATTTAGGGAACTAAGTCATAATGAAGTTAGACTATTTTCTCTAGGTCATTCAATTATTTTGTAGAGGGTCCTTGAGTTAGAACACAAAAACCAGACTCACTGATGGACATGCTTTCCAGAGCAGAGCTTTATATATTAGAAGTTTAAAATATTCTTCCATGAATCACACTACCCAGTCAGATGCCTGGATTCCCCACTCTGTGGCCTCATTTAGGGGTGTGGCTCTTCTGCGTCTCATGCAAGACCATGGTGTGGCAATGTCCTGCAGGGGCCCCGGAACTCAGAGGAAGTGACTTTTCCCTCCAGTTCTCAATGAAAGCAGTCCATCAAGAGGAAGCACAATAGAGGACGATAGCAGATACTGAACTTTTTCCAAGACTAGATTCCTTTAGAACAGGGGTTAACCTAAAACATCAATCCCATGTCTTTTAGGTTGCATAGCATTAAACCATCACATTCAGGGCTGCATCAGGAATCTCCAGAACTAAATGATGCTCCCCATCTATCACCAATCTCCCAAGCGATGCTGTCCAAGGCAGGCCTGCTGGCTGCAGAATCCAGCTTTCTGGGGAAGAGCAAGCAGTCCAGGATGCGGGCATGTTGTGGTATTTAGGCCATACAAATATTAAGACCTATTTACAAATAATATAGAAATGCTAAATTGATTTAATTTCAGTTTCTTAAGTTGAAACACTGAATTAAAAAACAATTTAAATGTCTCACTCTTTTAGAAAAAAATCAATGGTTTAAAATTAATTTCATTTTTTAAACTCACTGTTAACTCAATAAAGCCTTTTGGGCTTTTTAAGCTAATTGTCTTTGAACTCATTTTAAATTCAGAAGTCTTTGTAATTTTGATAATATTTTAAGCACTATTCTCACTAAAGCAGTTCATATTATACACTTAGAAGAATATCGGAGAAATTAACGAGGCCCCAGTGCAAGAATGATACACATATTTTTGAATCATTCCCATTATTTTTGTGGAATAGTAGGAATTATGCCATTTTTGTTTAAGAAAATTGTGTGTTTGTATGTATCTGCATACAGAATGAAAATTTATGTATTCATGGAAAAAATCTGAAAGACCATACAATAGAATGTTATCTCTAAAGAATGAGAAATATGAAGACTTTTCTATAATTTTTATATTTCTATTTTAACTTAATTATTTCCAGCAAGTTTTTAAAAATGTTTGTAATTGATAAAACAATTAATTTAAAAATATATTAAGTCCTGAATCTGTTTGTTTGAATGTGGTCAGGTCCACTTGCCTGTGTATGAATGGAACTTACAGCTCTTCTTAGCAGTAGGGTCACATATTATTTACGGTTTCCATGCCATTAGTTTTCTATAGGACCAATCTTTTAAATAGTTTTATAACATCTCACTTTGTAAATGGATAATCACATTGTTAATTTTTCAAATTTTAATTTCAACAGGAACACATGTTTATTGGGAATAACACATCCATTCTCCCATCTCTAGATGAATACATTTTCAAAAGTTTAAATTTTTCTAGATCTTTTACTATTTATACTCAAATTCAAACAATACAGAAGAGTATGCAAGGAAAAGAAAAAGTTACATTGTTCCTTCCCTGTCCCACACCTTCCTCTGTTTCTAATTTCAATTCTTCTAGTAGTAGAGTAACCTGGATATGATTTACCAACTTAAAATATCAGTTGTTGATTGGCTTACTATTTGAGAAATTTATGTCACTTATACTAGTTTCTTTTCCTTTCAAACTTCAGTTGTCATGTTTTGTTTAAGTCTACTGGTTTATTTTCTGTTTTTATAATTAAATGATATTAAAATATCCATTTCTTGACCTATCTACATGCAATTATACCTCTTGTTCCTGTTAGAACTCTTGTTTCTTTCTCTTGCTCCTTTAGGGCCAGGGTTGGTAAAGGGCTAAGGAAATGGATTCTGTATATTTTGCATAGCATGTGTGATACATGCCAGAATTCTAGCTTGTTCAATGACCCAACTCTTGCTCCTAGAGCAGCCATAGACCTTAGACTCACTAGACAGCAGATTCTGTGTTCCAAATGATAGAAAAATCCACATTGGAAAAAAAAAAAAAAAAAAGAGGCAGAGATGGGAAAATGCCCAGGTCCAGCTTCTGATCTGTCTTCCACTGTCTTGGAATCATTTAGGACCCAGGTCTGACTTCTTACAGTGTATGGGCACGAGGCCCATGAGGCTTTAAGGTTATGACTATAGAAAGTAGTTATCCTCTTCTTTGGACACACTAATGAGCAAGAAGGAAGAACAGATCATAAGCTCTGGCACCAGATGCTCTTCAATATTCCCCAAATTAGTAACTGTCTCCAGAGGGGGAAAGGTCAGCAAGCCAAGAGCCGGGATTTTCTGGAAGTAGTTTTTCAGAGAAGTGTTATCCCCATGGTCCTATCTGTCAGCTTGGGATCAGGCAGGGTGACAGGCTTTTCAGACAGAATGGAGTTTCCCAGACTCCTGCTAGTTCCGGGCAGGGACAGGGGAGGATTTCAGGGAAAGGTAACTGCTGTGACCGAGAAAGGGCTGTCTTGCCCCCTCCTTGCCTTTTATAAATACTCCTCATTGCTGTAGAGCACTTCTCAGAGCAACTTCAAATCCATCCTCAGATGGATCACACGTAATAGTCACATCACTCTTCAGCCAATAAAAACAAGGTTAGGCCACTTGTGCTACTGGAATAAACCATCAAGGCTTTCCCCACCTGCTCCCACTGTTCCCTGGTCTTTCCAGTTTCTTAACCATTGCTAGTTACCCACTGGTGCCTCCACTTCTGCTTTTTGGCAAAATCCTTTGAGATTTTTATGATTTTATTTTCTGTCCTTCACTGTTGTTTCTAATTTGCAAGCCTCTTTTTTTTGTTGTTAAGTTACTCATCTTTATCAAGTCTTTGCCAGGCATTCCACTTGATGTACATAAAAATGACTGTCTTTTCATTGGTTTATGTGACACTTAATTAAATTACATAACTGCAACTGGTGTAAGTAGGTTTGGGTACCATCACAATTGACATGGCAGAGCATCCAACTCAATTGGTGGAAGTGACCGTGTTAGTATATATCAGAAATTAGCCAACCAGCAGAGAGCTTTCAGCGTGCTCAAATATGATTTAGCAAAGATGTGGAGAATATTCATTAAATATGTCATTGGCTCTGGGAAGAGCAGTTCAGGGAGCTTTCACGTCAATGAGTTCCACAGAGATTTGTCTCACAGTCCTGAGAGCTCTTCCCACATCACAGAGGGTACTGTTTTAGTTTGCATCTCTGGAACTGGAGTCTTGAACAGTCTTTGGGGCCAGAACCTTGGCAGACCCATTATGGGTATAGAAGGAGGTAGGAAATGACAGGGTTGGAAGATGACAACCACTTTGAAAATGTCTTCTCAATTTCAGAGTTTGACATGCAGATCACTAAGTTTGGGGCTGAACATAACTGCAATTATATCTACTCTAGTAGGCAAAATAATGGCCCCTCTGAAGATGTCCATATCCTAATCCTGGAAACCTGGGAATGCATTAGATTACATGACAAAGGGGAATTAAGGTTGCAGATAGAATTAATGCTGCTAATCAGCTGACCTTAAAATAGGGAGATCAGCCTGGGTTATCCGTGTGGGCCTCATATAATCAGAAGGTTCCTTAAAGGTAGAAGAGGGAGGCAGAGGGAGATGTGACTGCAGGGAAGCTGCAAGTCACTTGATGTCAAAAGGACTCGGCCCTCCATTGCTGGCTGTGGAGATGCAAGGAGGCCACTGTCCAAGGATTGTGGTCACCCTCTAGGAGCCAGGAGGTACCCCCTGAAGCCTCCATAAAGAAACACAGCCCTGCCTGCACCTTGATTTTAGCCCAGTGAGACGTACTTCAGACTTCTGACCTCCAGAACTGTAAGATAATAAATGTGGTTTAATTTGTTATAATAGGAACAAGACTCTAACCTTCTTACTACCTTGACCTCTCTCTTCCTAATAAACAAAAATTACATTTAGAGGATTTACTTAATCTAATCTCCAATTTTTACAACACCTTCCTTCTTCCCACTCTAAATGCAAGTTCAAAGCTGCTGCTTGTGTCTTAGAGGAACGTAAAATAAGGGGCCACGCCTCTTTACAGCCAGATATTTAAACTGTTTAAATATCTAAAGAGAGTCTTAAACAGTGGCTCTGTCATGGCTGGAGAAAGAGCACACCATGCTCCATGGTGTGTGATGCTCAGTGAGCCACGGTTCTGGGGAAGCAAGTGTGCGGCCCCCCTTTGGAGATGGGAGGGCCTCTTGGGCAGCCAGATTCCCTGCTCACATGCCTCCTGCTTGGCAGGTTCAGCTCCTGGAGGGACCTGGCAAACACCAGTTACTGCCAAGTTTATCTTGGTCAGTGTCATTTCTCAGCACAGAATCTCTTACAGCGGGACCACAGCATGTCCACAAAGAGGAGAAATGTCTAAGAGAATGTCCACTGTTGGATCCCAAACCACCTGTGGGACCAGAGGGGAAGCACAACATCCAGCAACAGGAACAGGACTCTAAGGTGGTAGAACTTTTCCCAACTTGAAATCCGACCTATGCTATGAGTTATGATGATGCCACTGCACTCTAGCTTGGGTGACAGAGTGAGACCTTGTCTCTAACAAGAAGAAGAAGAAGAAGAAGAAAGGAGGAGGAGGAGGAGGAGGAGGAGGAGGAGGAGGAGGAGGAGGAGGAAGGGGAAGAAAGAAGAAGAAGAAGAAGGAGAAGAAGAAGAAGACAGAGGTAGGAGACCCATCTAGAAGAATGATTGATGGAGTGATGGAGTGGGGTGATTAAGTCCTGGATGAGGGTCCACTTGGTCAGTGTTCTGAGTGCAAAAGAGGGGCTTCCCCTTCAGCTCAGGTGTCAGGGTGGCCTGGTGGAAAACGAATAAGACAAAGAGAAGAAGAAGAGGGTAAAGATTGTGCATGGGGCAAAAGTGTGGGCACATACATTTGCTCAGGGACCCCTGGTTGGCCAGGAGGCATAACATGGAAGATTCTGTTATGGGACCTGCCCTGAGTGAGAAGCCTGGGCAAGAAGGCTCTCAGCAAATTGTGGCAGTTTTTAATTTTGAACTAACACAGCAGACCTTCTCTCATTCACAGTAGAGATTCTCTGAGGTTCGTGAGTATAGGGGTAACATATATAAGCATTTTTGTGATACTAAGAATTTAGAGATGGGAGAGAAGTTTGCTCCAGATGGATGTGCGGCTTGGGACAAAGCATCCAAGCTGAGGCTTGGTTTCCTCATTTGTTGAGTTGAATTGATGGCCTTGTCTGTATCCTCAGACTTATGAATAAAATGAGATATATGTGAAACTACTTAGAAAACTTTGAAGTACTATCCTTAATTAAGTTATGATTAACATTTTCAAAGCTGCTATTAGATTGACTTAAATTCATACCAATTCATTAAAATTGCCAAAGCTTTAGAATAATAAATAATATTTCTGTCCAGGTATTTTATGGTGAAAGAAGGAATTGATTCCTCTTGATCTTGTGGCCTTCTTTGGTTATCTCTAATATGTTCTCTTCTTGCCCAATTCCACGTTTCCACTTTCTCATCCCTCATTCACTCATGTATCCACATCATACTGGCTGATAGATCCCAGTGATTTATTGAAGTTGCTTTGGACGAGGTCATTAATGATCTTCTAATTGTCAGATTCTATACTAATAGTACTAATAGTACTACCACTACTAATGATAATGATGGCTAATATTTATTGAGCCTTAATTATGTCAGGTATGGTTCTAAGTGATTTACATGTATTAACTCATTTAATTTTACACTACCCTGTGAAGCAGGTACTGTTATCAACCAGATTTTAATGGTAAGGAAACTGTGGCTCAGAAAGGTTGTTCCTTGCCCACACCACAGAGCTAGAAAGGGGCAGAGCCAGGATGCCAACACTGCCACTCATACTGGAGCACCACGCTTGTCACCACTATGCTGTGCTGCCTCTTCCCTGTCTACTGTCCTCTGCTAGACGTGGATCTTGCTTCCATGAACAATCCCTGGTTGGACACAGGGCTTGAAAAGCCAAGTGGGCAAGTATCATAAAGCAGTGGGGATGATGGAGATGGCAATTAGGCCTAGGATTGCTCCTGCTCCTGACGTGGAGAATTCTGTGGCAAGAGCCAGGCTTGGCAGGCTTTCTGAAAGCCCTTGGCTCGAGGCTGTTGGGGCCAGTGCAGATGGGCTGACTGAGGCTGTAACTTGGGGAGCCAAAGCAGATCTTAGGTGGGCATTTGAACATGGCACTGGCAGGGGGTCAGGGGTCAGTTTCTCCAGATCTGGGGTGCAGGAAGGGTCAGGAAGATGGTCCACGGTGAACATGGTGAACTGTGACACCCCTTTGTGGTACTTTGGAGGCCTCAGGGTCTGTGGTTTCCTAGTGTATGTGTGTCCCTGCCTTTTCTTCTGTCTCTGCGATGATGATAGTGCCTACCCTGCTTTGGTGGTCCACACGTCTTCATGGCTGGGGTTAAGATGGCAAAATGGCTAGTCCAGTAAAGCAGACAGTCCCCACTTGGACCCACTTTAGCTTCATCTCAGCCTCCCTCGGGATGCAGTGAAACCGGAGAGAAACCGCAGAGCCCACTGCAGTCTGCCCGTGTGAGGGTCTGCGTCCTACAAAGGTGTGAGAACACAGGCGGGGAAGAGAAAGTGACACTTGGGAATGTTTTTTTTTTGAAGGAAAACCCTGAAAAATGAAATAAAGCTTTCATCAACTAGAATGCAGATATGTTAACTTGCCTGTTCTAAGTCATTTTTTCAGATGTGCTTAAAGCAGTTTTGCCGCTCGTAAATTCGACGAGTCATGACATAGTCCCTTAAAAAGCAATGTTTGAATAATTTGCCTGTTATTTTGTGGAAACTATTTAGTAGCCATATAAAGTAAGTGAGGGTTGACTGTGTAAATAATCCTGGCATTCCCGATCAATGAAGAGAAGCGCTCAGAGAGGATGCTGGGCACCGGGTACAGCCTGGTGCACCGTTAGATGTGGGTGTTGCTGTGCGCTTTGTGCGTGAACACCTTTGTGCATGGAGAGGCATTTTACTTTGTCAACATGTTGAAAATAACTTGACTGTAACAATCCCGACTCTCTATTGCAGAGGCAATTTTGACTGGTCTCTGTCTCCTGAATAAAGTTCCTTGGCTCTCTGGAAATCTTATAGTTACTTACATAGTTTACTCAAATTGACACCAAACAGGACAGTGTCTAATTTGGGAGCCCAGTTCCCTCCATGGGTCTTCCACCTCCTCTAAATATCCACCCCTGTGTCAAGAACACAGCTGTGATGCTTTGCTAGGGCTGTAGAAGCACCTCAATCTCTCTTTGCTGGGCAGAGGCTCTAATTATATACCATTATCCTCTCTCACTCTCTTCCTTTTGATAATAAAACATTATCCTCACCCTGAGTTTTAGCTGGGAACATGGCCCATGTCCACACTTGTAACCATTATGCTGTGCTGATTTCTGGACCTCCCTACTGTCTAGCTGTGGCATGTAATTAAATTTTGGCCAATAAAGTGATAATGAAAGTGATGTATGCAAACTTCCAGATTGAGTTTTTATAATAAACCCATGCGCCTTTCCGTCTTTCTTTCCCTGCCCCCTCTGGTTAGGAAATGGCAACGGAAGCTGCTCATTTGGACACAGAGTTGGAAGCCACAGGTTGAGGATGTCAGAGCTGCCCAACCTTTCTGACTGTTCAGTGAGAGGAAAATAAACTTCTGTGTTATTTAGGCCTCTGGATTTTGGATTTCTGTTATACCAGCTTAACCTGTAATCTAACTAAGCCAAGCCCTAAAAGATCTGTAGGTAGGGCTCATTTGCACCCTGAAATATTCTGGTTGACACCTGCTCAAATAGCCCAGATTTACTTCCTAAACACCAGACAGCACCTTGGGAAAGCACAACTCAGGACACTGGTTTGTCTAAACTGTTACTGCTTGAAGAGTGAAGAAATGGAATTCATTGCAGTAGCTGGGAGGATGCCATCCCGAAATTCACAAATAAATGTTTTGTTATTGCTGCTGATGGTGTAACTTTTAATTTTTATATAATTTCAAATTTATAGAAAACTTACAGAAAAGTTGCAAAAGTAGTACAGGAACTTGTGCAAAACCGTTTTCTGTATTTATTGATTTTTATATTTTGTTCCCATTACTTGATCATTCTCCTCTATTATTTGTGTTTCTATCTGTATTTCTGTGTAGTATTTTTTTCTGAATCACTTGAGAATAAAGAGATTGTGTTTCATGATCTTGCACTTTTTGAAAAGCATAGGCCAATTATTTGTAGAATGGTCCTCGATCACGATGAGATTCATGTTGCGCATTTGGGGGAGGGATATCATAGATGTGACGTTGTGTCTTCTCAGTGCCTCGTGTCAGGTGGCAAATGATGCCCATTTGTCCCCTTGATCACTGGGTTAAGGTGTTATCCACCAGATTTTGCCATTGAAAAGTTACTCTTTTCCTTGATTTTATTAGTGAATAATGTGTGGGCAGATACTTCCAGGTCACATAAATATCCTGTTACTCATCATACTTTCATGAGTTTTAATGAACATCCACTGATGATTTTATGCAGTAGGAGTTTTAAAATGGATTTACTTGGAGAAAGGGTCTTGCCTCAAAAAAGGAGCTTAGAATTGTCAAAGTTGGAAGAAAGAGACCTAGCATCCAGTTTCAGCACAGTCACCGTAGGCAGACCTTTTAACCTTGATTCCCTCTTTGTAACATGGACAGGTAGAGAGGTGGTGTTCTTGGGAGAAATGGCCTCTATCATTCCTTCCAGCTCTCCAACACTGAGGTCCAGTGTTTGTAAACAAGGGTACTCCTGGCATCCTGGGAAGGACAGTTCTTTGAGATATGGGACTATCACATGCTTTGTAGGAGCTTTAACATCCCTGGCTGCTGCTCCTGAAAGTCCCAGCATTTTTTTTAAGAACATGGCTATTCATTCTTTGACACTCCTCCCATCAACAGGTGGGTCCTATGTTATTGAATCTGGGTGTACTTGTGCTTGCTTTGGCCAATATAGTACAGTGAAATTGACAGTGTGACTTCTGAGGTTTGGTCAAAGAAGGTCACATAACTTCTTCCCTGTTTGCAGGAAGCCTTAACCTTGGAGGCCGGAGATGCAACATAAGAAGTCAGCTGCCCTGAGGCTGCCATGTTGTGAGGAAGCCCAATCTGTAGAGAGAGACAATAAATATAATGGCTGTGGTCCCAGTTAAGCTCAATGTTTGAGTCATTTTGGCTGAGCTGCCAAACATGTGAGTGAGGGAGTCTCCAGATGATTCCAGTCTTCAGCTATTTGAGCAGTTGCCAGCTACTTGAATGTTCCTCGATGAGATCCCTGGTAGTGGGAGCAAAGAAAAACCATCCCATTGTACCCTGTCTGAATTCTTGACCCACAAAAACTGTGAGCATAATAAAATGGTGATTGTTGTGTGCCATTTTAATTTGGAGTGGTTTGCTATGCAGCAATACGTTAGTGAACAGCCACATATTTCTGTCTCTCCTACAGGACTGTATCACTCCCAGATGGGAGCCACTATAGATTCTAGCCTAATGCTTTCTCTTTCTAGTACTCGCCAACAAAATATATTTAAAATCAAAATATTGTGATATGGTGAGTTTGGTCTTTCTCTCATGAGTCCTCTAAGCCTGCAGTCCCCAACCCCTAGGCCATGGCCCATGACTGGCCTGTTAGGAAACTGGCCACACATCACCGCCTGAGCTCCACACCCCCTCACCTCCCCCTGCCAATGCCCCCACCCCCCATCCTCAGTTCATGGAAAAATTGTCTTCCATGAAATTGATCCCTGGTGCCAAAAAGGTTGGGAACAACTGCTCTAAGAGAACAAATTCATGACTTTTGTGTTTTTTTGATATGTCAGAAGCCCTGAAACTTTAGTCTCATTTGATCTCTGAAGTTTATAAAGAACTATGACATGCTTATGGGATACTGATAACTTCCAAACAATAAGTATAATAGGAAATGTCAGTTTTACTCTGCTTTTGGAATAGGGGTGGTTCTGAAAAGATGCTGATAAGATGAATTCTATAGAGGGAATCATATTTCTCTAGAGGCATGCCTTAGAAATTTGGAGATGTATTCCTGAGTCTTCTATCTCCTTGCTTTGATATTTAAGGCTGTGAGATATTGAGAGGGGAGAGTGAGAGCTTATGAGTGATCCCTATAGTGATTCAACAAATGTACCTAATGTTGCGATCTCTTTCTCTTGACCTTCAGTGCCTACGGAACCTGAGAGGGAGGCAGAACTCTAAACACTCTGAATTCAGTCATTCCTTTATTCATTCGAAAAACTACGAATTGTACTAGGTTTTGGTGACAGTGTTGAAGAAGGCAGGCATTGTTCCTGCCCTCATGGAGTTCACATTCACTCTCATAGGCAGGACAATGAACAGGTAATTTACAGGTTTGGTGAAAAGGATAAGACTGTGTTTCTCAAACCATCTGTGGCATAGGATCTTTTATCTGTTCTTTCTATCTGTCTATATAGCCATCATCTCTATCATTTTTTATTTCTACTCTGCCACAGATGTGTTCATCCTATTACATATCATTAGAATACAGTTTGGGCCAATGCAATTTGCTAAGTCTGACAACACCCATGCTAGTCTGTACCCTGTTCAAAAGTGCTAAGTCCACAGTTAACTTCCTTTGATATTTTAACAATGTCAAATTGCTATACAAGTATCTCTGTGTTTACTTTTCATTTCTGTATTTGTGTCATTATAGATCAGAGACAAACAGTATGCATTCTGGCCCTGACACACAGACCACACAGAATGAGAAAATCGGAGGTAGTTTTCTCATGATGCACAGACTATTTTTTTATGTTTCTACTTCTTCTTACTCTTTAATTCTAGGCTGACCACAGGAGAATTGATGAGCAGAGGCAAGGAGTCACCAGTTTATCTCTTAGAATCTACCAGTTGCTACAAGGACATGCAGGCTCCTTTCACATTGTTCCCAGGATCACTTGGTTCAGGGCCCAGTGGGGCTGCAGACAGAGTTAACCGGTGGTGTTCCGAGTTCCTGTGTACTCAGTGTTGATATAATGACTCCCTAAGGTACAGTGTTCTCTGGAGGGCATAAGGAAAATGTGATTCTTAAAGTAGTTTTAAAACACTCCAATCATGAAATTCTCAGTGATGTCATCTGAATTTTATAGGTAAGGAAATGGTAACATATTAACTGAAGGACTCCCTTGGGTGAATAGATAAGGAAGAAAAGGACACTCAAATTCTGAGTAATTTTTTTTTTCAGGATTTTAAAAACTGGAAGATAAAATCAATATCAAAGTTTGGAGGACAGTGGATCTTTATAACCTAGAATTTCTTAATAATTCCATTTATAAATATTTTTCTTTTGAATAATTTTTCCCTAAAATTATATAATCCAAAAATGCAATGAATTATACAGCAGCTAAGCATAACATTGCTCTCAAACCCTAGCTAGCTTTGTGGAAAATGAGGAAAAATGTGTGATCTATTCTAGACTCTATCTATCAGCTTGACGTGAGAGGCCTGGCTTTGGGAGCATGGAGGGGGTGCAGTCTCTGGGGACATCACGTGGTCCCTGTGCTTCTCAGGGGAATCTGGCCACAGAGCAAACTTTGCAATAGCGTGGAGAAATCAGTTAATCATTGACATCTTGCCAGCTGTGGAGTGTAGTCAGCGAGGAATTGGACCTGGCAAATAAAGTTCTGCTGCTTGTGTCCAGATCTATTTGGAAAGAAAAATCATTCCCACAAAGAAAAAAAAAAAAAAAGAACCCACAAAAACAAAACCAAAGCACAAACAACCACCACCATCTCCCAAACCAAACAAGAAATATAAAGTCCACCCAATAGTCATTTCTCCTGCTTTTCCTCCAAAATACCAGTGTTTATTTAATAGACCCAGAGCCCCAGGATGGAAACAAACAGATCAATCATGAGGGTATACCATTGTGCCCATCATCCTCAGGTCCGCTGATGGTATTTATCTGAGTCTGGAAGTCGTCACGCAGGGCACAGGTGCAGCTGATGCGGCATGACGTTGGAGCTATATAAAGCACCATGAGTGACAGCAGGAAGGTAGAGGAAATTATGTCTCTGCACTCCAGGCAGCTAGCCCACCTCCCAGCCCTCCTGCCACCCTCAGCCTCACCGAGTCATCTCCTGGTCACGGCCACCATGTCTCATCGTTGACTTCAATAGCAGTTGGCACTTGGCTGGCTTCCCGCTCTGCCTGTGTCCAAGACTGAGATGAATATCTAAAGGGCCCCATCTTTGCTGGGATGAGCTCATTTTTGTGCTGCTCCCTAGCATGGAGCTGTGCTTGTTCCTCAGACAGAATACAAGTTTCTACAGGTAGAGAGTCTGTCCATATGCAGAAGACAAAGACTGAGGCTTGGAGATTTACGAATAGAACAAAACTCTCATGCAAACCAGGAACTGTGGACACAAAGGCAATGGGGTTCCTCAGCATTTCAGTGATTGGGGAGGATAATTACCTACCACAAGGCGGCCAAAGCAAGCTAGTAGTTTATGTAGCTTAACTAAATGAAAGGCCATGCAAAACTTGAGCTTGTCTGAGTCACAAGCTGTTGCTCGTGGTGGGCTATTGCTCGAGTGGAAGGCCACTCCCTGGGGATTTGGGCAGGGTCCTTGTGGAGAAGGAACATCAGTCAGCAACATTTGGGTGCTGAGCAAATATCCTCTATCCACCCTGGGTCTCAGAGTTGAAGCTCTGATAGGAGCCTCTGAGCCTCTGTCTACAGACTGTGCCTTTTGACAGCCACGTGTGTGTTCTCAGGACATGAAGGTTTATGTAGAAAATTTCACTGATGCTCACAACACCCAGAGAGCCCTGTTTCCAACCAGGAAGGAAAACACACTGCTGAAGTTTTCCAGTGTGATGTGCATAGAATACACACGGGCTGGAGGCTACGCTATCTTAGGTATTGTCATGAGGGACTGGGTGAATTATGAGTAGGGTAAGGTAAAGCCCATTAGGACTGTCTGGAAAGGAGATCACAAATGAATGAAGCCAAGAGATAGGAGGGACATTAACACTTCTCCCGATCCCTCTCCTGGCACCAGTGATCCAACCCATGAAGGCCACGCAGTCCATACCACAGAATCCTGCAATTGTTGCAACTCAAGCTCAATCTGGATCAGTATCATTTTTCTCATCTATAAAATGGGCTTATTTTGATGTCCCTAAAAGCAGACTAGGTAATTCAGTAGGTTTTGTGGTCACACACAGCTGGGGCGTTGTGCAAGGTGTGCACACAGTTGAGGTGAGGATACGCATTCAGTTAGTTGTCCTGCAGGACTCTGAGAGGGGACCGGGACCTTCCGCTCTGCTGCCGAGGCGAGCGCTGCAGCACACATCACCGAGCTTCCTGTGGCACGCTAGCTGTGTTTCTCTCCGGGAGTAAAACTTTGACGCTCTTAGAAGTAGAATATTCATTAGTTGCTTTATTTATTCTTTTAGTCTTACATCATTGAATTCAGTCACCAGATAATTATATATGTAAACAGTTGCCAACCCCTCTTGCTAGGGTTTGCATGAGGTCCCCAGCTTAAGTTCTTTTGGAAGGTTTATCTACCCTGTTCATGTATCATCCATCCATCCATCCATCCATTCATTTATTCATTCATTCAATAACATTCTCACCGTATGCAGCTTACATTCTCTCTCTGAGAGAGAAGAACAAACAGTTCTTTGCCTGGGATCTCTGGTGTGAGCTGGGACGATTTGGGGCTGCTTAGAAATCAACCCAAGCTCCAGATTTTTCTCAGAGCCAGGCAGAAGGCTTGCCTTGCAGGGTCCTCCAGAAGGGCATGTATTATCATTAGTTTCCCTGGAAGAGAGATATTAAGAGGAAGGAAAGTTGATTCGTGACTTTAAAACATTTCCCTAGATGTTTTGATGGTTATACCTGTGAAGGCACTAAGATGGAGCAGAGAGTCATTGAGTCTTTGAGTTCACTTTGCCATTACTAGTTACCCACTCTTATTTTGGTTTATCTTGTGTTATCAATCTTAGCTTACTGCTCTCTTGTTTCCCTTTCATCCACTCTTTAAGCTTCTGCTCATGTGCCCCCTCTTCCAGGAAGCACCCTGATTACAGTAGCTCAATTATACCCAGCCACTCTGAGCATCTCCACACCTCAGTATCTGCCTGCACATTTCATGGGGGCCTTGAGGGCATCATGATTCCAAGCTGGCATATTTTCTGTCCTTACTTAGACTCTGACCTCCTTGGAGAGCAAGAAGTAATGCCCCTCTGCCCGTTTCTTAAACAGTGAGCACGTTGTTCCACGAGCACTGATGACAGTGATACTTCAGTGGCCAGGCCAATACCAGGCTGGTCGTTGGATCAGTCTGAGCTTACCTCGGTGGAGCTTTCAGCATATATAAGAACTTAACCTAAGCAACGGTAGAGACTCATCTTCAGCTGTTTCCACCCTACATGTTTAGTCCTTCGTGGTGCCCTGAGGGTTCCTGCTCCCATCTCTGCAGATTTTTTTGTAGGAACTTTGCAAGTGTCAGTTTGCCTGTAGACACTGCTATGTTGTCACAATTGCAACTTGATGAGAGTAATTTTCCTAAATGAAACAACCGTGATGATGAGCCCCAGCTCTCTCCTGCCAGCCGACGCAGCTGGGATGTGCGGCACTGTCCCCTCACACACGCACACGCAGCCCCAGGGTCCGGTTTCCTGGGTGCTCCAGGACCCACGGAAGCTCTCTTTGTAAGCCGTCCCTCCCTTCCTGAGTTAACAGCAGTGTCCCAGATACATGCATAACTGGCTTCCAATTTATTTCTTTTCAACAGCCCTTGGCAAACATTTCTTCCCCCCTTTCTCTTTTTATTGCTTGCCTTTGCTTTATCTGCTAAATTCCTGCTTGTGGGGCTCCAGCTGCCTTTACAGCACCTGCCCTTGTTAATATCCCCGTGTTGGTGCAGTTGCTGCCTGTGGGGTCTTAATGAGGAGCAGGTGGATATTATCAGGTCACTTTCGGGAAGGCGGATGGGAAGGAATCTATTACCAACCAAGGCATTATATAGGTTATCTCATTTAAAACCATCCTCGTGCAGTAAATATTATTTCCCTGACTTTATGATGAGAAAACCTATCCCCAGGAAAGCCCCTAAATATCATTCTTTTGAAACTCCCTGTAAGAGTCAATCTCTCTTCTGCTCAAGTTCTTTCAATGGAGTCTTATTATCTATTACAGAATAAAGACCACATTCCTTAGCCCGATATTCAAAAATCCCTCAGGACCTGGCCCTAATCTACATTTTCTCTCCCACTGCTTGCTACTTTATAAATACTCACTTATAATCAAATTGAGGCTTTCACTCTTTTGCACCCTTTCTCACTTCTCTACCTTACCCGCTGTGACTTCCCCCTGTAAAATGCCCTCCTCAAGCCACTTTCTCTACATATGCAGATAAGGCTTAACTTTTAAGGCACAGTTTGAAAGTCACAATTCCCCACAAAAAGTTACCCACCTCCTTGGAAGTCATCGCTGCCTGCTCCACCCAAGCCGGAGCCGTCTCAGTCCTTACCATGCTTTGCATCGTCAACCCTTCCAAAGCTGTGACCTTCTTGAAGGTGGGAATCGTGTTGGATTTTAATTTGTCATCCTGAATTACGGCCAGGGCAATACCTTTCGCAGAGTTGATGCTTTATAAAAAAAGGTGTTGAATGAATAATTTCGGGAAACTCCATCATCTTCTAACTATCATCTCCACCTGTGATTAATAATTGGTATTAATTAAGATACTTCTGACTGAAATATAGGAAACACAAAAATTGGCACTAAAAATTAGCATTCTGAAAACTTTGCTTAAGAAGTTTAGTTCTTTTACACTTTCCAAATGCTTTACCTTCAGTGACCATCTTCATATTTGGTTAAATAGACGTGGTCTCTTTTAATCCAACTTTGGAAGTTTCAAAATTGTTAATAATTTTTTTTTCCTCAGAATAGGACATACAAATCAGGTTCACAGTAGACTGATCCCTTTCCCCATAAACAATTGCTGGTTATACAAAAATGCACACATGAAATGTGAAATGTGCTCACCAAATAATTCATTCAGTGTTAATGCATCTCTCTTGGCCCCCATTCCACCATTCAATCATTCAGTTGATCAACAAACATTTATATTTCCAGACATAAATCTTTCCAGAATTTCAGACCTGTATATTCAATTATCAACTCAGCAACTCTACAGAGATGACCCACAGCCTTCTGGAGTCCAAGATACCTAAAATTGAATTTATAATCCTCTGCCCCGACCCGGCATCCAGGCCAAGTCACACACAGTCTGTTCCGTCTGCTCTATTGAGATCAAAGAGCAGTCCCCACGCCACCTCCTGAGTGAATCTGGTAACGTCCTCTTTTTCACTTCTCCCCTCTTCTTCCTCAATCCTGCACAATGATTTAATTATTCAGCACTATTGATTATACTGTGGAAATATCTGTAATATATTACTCTTTTTCTTTACTTCCACTGCTGTCATTTCTGTGCAGTTTTGTTGCATAAAATAAAAAATGGACAATATCGTTAATACTAAATGTAATGTATTAAGCATCTATATGATGTCCCGATAATATACCGGTTTCTTTATACACGTTATCTCATTTCACACTCGTAAGAACCTCTTGAAGGAAGGCATTTTGAACAAAATATCCCTTTAAATGAGGAAACTGAGTTGTAGAAAGTTGAACTGCCTAAGTTTTCACAACTCGTAAGTAGCAAAGTGGGATTTTTTAAAGTGAGTATCAGTCACTCCAAAGTCTAATGTCTTTTACTAGACATTGTCTTCCAGTGAAGAAAGCACTAGGCTTTGTTTAAAACATTCACGAGTTTATTCAGCGGTTGGTTGCACTGAGCATGCATGTGTGCTGAGCTTTGTGTAGGCTCTGATGATGTCATGATGGCTGTGCTCCTCGTAATAGAAGGACTCCCGGGGTCCTCAGGATTGGGTGGGCTGTGCTGCTGCCACAAACATCGTGAACATCTCAGTTACTTCAAAAACACAACTTTGGTTGTTCACACACAGCACTTGCCTATTGATGGTTGGCTGGGGAGCTCTGCTCTGTGTCAGCCATATCCTTATCCCAGGCCCCGGGAAGATGGAACAGCCACTTTCCGGAACATTGCTGGTGACCTTGATAGTGAGTTCATGGTTTGGTGAAGCAAGTTCTGGCTCTTAAGCTTCTAACCAGAAAAGCGTTGTCATCTGGTTAGAAGTTCATACTTCATTGACAAAGAAAGTCACGTGGCCACAGGCAGAAATGTCTTGGCTAGGGTGATAAATATTGTTGAACAGTGATATAGCTACATAGGTAGCTGATGCATAAATATTTAAAAGTTAATCATACTCATGATATTGGGAAAGGAAGTATTAGTCTCCTCTCCCTTCATCAGAAATGTCCCAAGGAAGAAAACCTTATTGATCACAGTTCAAGGCACTGATTATGCCTTCAGGCACTTCTCGTTGCCCCAAGTTAACCAGACCCGGATGGAGCTAGGCCTTAGGAAGGAGCTAGTTCATGTCCCTCTCTCTATTCTTCAATGTTTGATATTATACAACTGGCAAACCAAGGTGCCACCTTCTTTAGTGCCTGACCACTTCTTTTTCTCTTTGCTTTGATCTTTCTTTCTTGTGGTCTCTATAATGGGGATAGTAGGCCACATTCAGACTTCAGTGGGAAGGAAGAAATAGGAGGCCTTATTTTGGCCTTGAGCCAAGCCCATTTCTTGAATCCAACTTTTAAGGGGGCTCAGCATCGGGATGTGGGCACTCTGAGCTAATAGCAGTACCTTATTTCCCATTTGGCTACAGTTCCTTGAGAATATTTCCCTCAGAATCCCATTGGGGGAAGCATTGATTAGTAGAATTCAATTTTTCTTTTTTGGACCATTGCCTTAATACCATCAAATTGCCATCAATATTCATGAAACATGCCGATGGAGACTTATACACATTTTACGGATCATGGAGGAAAACAAAATGACCAATATATTCTGCAGGTAGGAAAATCAGGAAGGGATAAGTTCCTTAGGTCTTGAAAAAGGAAAGTAAACCCTGGACAGACGAATAGTAAATACAGAGTCAAGAAAGCACAGAGCACACTAGGTGAATGACATGTGGACGAGATGGATTCAGAGCAAAGGCTTTTTTGGTGATGTTTGTCAAAAAACAAGGCATAAAAGACCATATTGTTAAAGACATCTAATCGTTATTCAGGAAATAAATGAATTAGTGAATGAATAACAAGTATAATGTGTATAAATTATTTACAATATGTAGACATTATTTTATCTTAACAAGAACTCGATATAGTAAATTACTATTATAATTCCCACAGTAAAGATGGGAAACTTAGGCTTAAAGATATTAAAAGAACTTAATATATCATGCATCTGTTAAGATGTCATTGGCTGCAAGTAAAAATATTTTGAATAATGATAAAAAGTAAGGAACATTTATTATTTATCACAAAAAGAATAATGGTGGTAATTCCTTCTCAGATTAATTTTGCAGCTCAATAATGTTAGTAGGGCCCACGGCCCTTCCTACTCTTCCATTCTTGGCCTTTGTGTGTTTCTCCCTGTGGTTAGAAAAATGACGGCCACAGTTCCGGACATCACACGAAAGCGTGATGTTATCAGCTGACAAACAGGGAAGCTTGCATTCTACATGTCTTTACTATTAACTGGCCATTTTTAGGAAAATATCTCAAAAGGCTCTTGGTGTGGCTGTGAAGGCATGGTCTACCTGTAGACAGCAAAACAGGGAGAGTTACAACGCTCTGTTTATTATTCTGGATAAAATTCGGGGTTAGGGCAAGCAGCGAACTGGGAGAAGGGAAAGTAAAGAGATTAAAGCACAAAGGAGCAGTGAGTTGAGCCACAGTGAGGAGGCCAGCATTGGATTGGAAGTCTGGGTCAACTAAAGGAATTTTTTGAGAAGGATCTTTTAATGTTAAAATGTATAGATTCTCCACCTTTTCCTGATTCCTTTATCAAGACTGAAGCATACACAAACTCCAGGTGTTTGTTTTGGAAAGAAAGGTAAGAAAAGGGACCGTATTCCCTGACCTTTCTTGGTATAAAGCTCTGAATCTAGGTTGATATTGGGAAGATTTAGAGTTCATTTATTACAGGAACTTAAAGGTTAAGCCCCCACAAATCCTCAGAAATCTTGAGGAAGACATTGGAATTTCCATAGGATATGAGATAGGGTCTTGGAATGACTTTATTTAACTTTCAAAGGACAGGAAGGCCTCAGATGACATATGGGTCACATACAAAATGCTGCATTAAGTATTTCTAAATGTCAATCTTTGTCCGTATTTCTGATAATTTCCTATGTATAAATTCCCATAAGAGCAATTACTGGTCAGAGGTTGGGGACATGTATAAAACCCTTGAAATGCATTGCCAAGTCCTGTGACAGTGTTCACTTCTCTGTATCCTTGCCAACACTGGAGGGTATTGCGATGTCTTGAAAACCCTGTGTCTGAAGGTTTTATTTAAGTGCTGTGCTTTGACCTTGAGAAAGTGCACGTGTTTTCTTCTGGAAATCTCTTTCTACCTCTAGCCTCAGTCATTATCTATAGTCTGGGTGATCGTGGTTGTGACTCTCCTCCAGGAGAAGCAGAAAAATGTATGGGAAGGAGAAAGGGAGAAACATGGGACAAATGAAGGAATCCAGGGTGTTTAGTATCTAAGAAAGGTAGAAATAGCACGAGATGGGGTCTTAAAAGAAACGAGCTCCTTTTCTTGGAAATTGAATTTCTGAGAAGCGTCCTTAAGAATGAGATATATTAGTCCCAACCTTGAGGTTAGGTGCCATCCCCAGAGGACATTCTAATCCCCTCTTCCCTCCACCCCAACCTATTGCCTCCATTTCTGCAAGCACAAACCCACATACCTGCGCCACTGTTTGAAGTTGCAAAGCCATTGCTTTGTCTTGTAAATGCACATTGCATGGGCAAATTTTGTCAAAATGCATTTCTTCATTTAAGAAATGAAGGTAGGTAAGTTTTAAGGTAGGATCCAGAGTGGCAAGGGGCTGGGTGAAGTGCTCACTTTGCACTGACCAGCACTTTCTCTATTCTAGACGGAATCCATCTCCATCTTTTACCTTTGACTACCTGGATTAGAGGCAGGTCCATTCACAGGGAACAGAATCCAGCACAGCAACGGAGACCCAGGCTATGGTTGGGCACCAGGGAGAAACCTAATGAGGGATAACAGTAGGAAAAATTGCCTAATCAGGTGATATTATGTTTCCTTTCCCCATTCACTGTCACAGGAGTGCTGTGTGTATCCGGTGGACAGAGCAAGGCATGACAAATGCTGCCGGGCAACAGATAACTTAGTCTTTCCACAGTGAATTTCTGTGTTACAGTTTGGAGGTCTAAACTATCTTTCAGAGGACATTCACCAAACTCCAACACCCAGTTTGCTGAAGTTCATTTCATCTAAATACATACACCAATGAGGTTTGGAAATGATTCAACTTGGGATATCTATCACTTCCAATGTAATATCATCATCATTATCATCATTATCATCATCACCTCAATTTCCCTTAGAATCCTAGAGGCCCAATCGATTGACTCACAACCCTCAGTTCTATTCCTCAGTCTACCAGTATGAAGTTGCGTGAGGGCAGGAACCTTGTCTGTCCACTCATGTTTGTAATCCTCACATACGTACAAGGTGCAAGTAGGCACTGCACTTGACTCATGTTCACCAGAAGAGCGAGTGCATGCATGCATGGATGAATAGTGCAATACCATCATTATCCCATGCAAGGTGCCTATTTTGTTTCATTTCATTTTAATTGTATTACTTTCCTTTTCAAATACCATTCCCTCTCCCCTTCCTGCATTGGCACTCTCTCCAGTGTGTTTAATGTATATCCTTCCAACTCGACTTCCATATTTATTTAGTTATCTGTGCATCCTTATGTATATTTTAATTCATATAAATAGCAACTGACTAAAATCTCATTTTTATTTTTTCACTTCATACTCTCCTATTACTCTATGCAAAACTGATTGGTGATTTCAGACCGTTGCAGAGTTTTTCATGGCGGACTCCCGTCATATTTCATGTACTATTTTCTAGTCATGGGCAGGCAGGCTGCTGTCAACTTCCTGCTGTCGCAAATAATGTGGACCTGGACTTCCTCATCTATGCCTCCTAGTGGACTTGGGAGAAGGCTTCTCTGGGTTACGCACTCAGGGGTGGGATGATTGCCAGGTCATGGTCTATGTGTGTATTTAATTTCACTGAGTTCTGCCAGATTCTCCCCAGAACGGCACCAGCAGTGCATGAATATTTATATTTCCACCATTTAAGGTTACCTACTTTTAATTTTTGCTTATCTGATGATTGCAAAATGATACTCACTGACAATTACTGAGTTTGAGCGTCTAATATTGGCCTTCCAGATTCCTCCTGAGTTGCCTATTCTCATCCTTTGCTTATGTTGTATTGGTCTTATTATCTCCTTCTGGATGATTTGTAAAAATTTTTCATGTATCGAGAAATTCCTTATCGATATCTTCTTCCAGGCTGCTCTCATAGTGACCTATGCACAGGTGACATTTAAGGAACAGATATCTTTTTTTGTTTAGGATTTTTTTTTTCCACTCGTGGTTTATGCATGTTGAGTTTTGTTTAATAAAACCTTTCCCACTATAAGGTACATACCTTTCCAATCTGAGGTAAACATGTGTTCTACTAAATTTCCTCTGTGAATTTAAAACTAAGTCCGAGTTGATTAAAGACCTGTCTTCCTTTTGGTATATATTCTATCTTCTGCTGTAATTGTTCCATTTGTTGCCTTTTTTTTTTTTTTTTAAACAATGCATATTCTCTTTAGATACCTCACTTTTCTCTATGAACTCATCTTTATATCCTAGGGGCCACCAGCTACCTTGGCTAGTAATGGCATCTGGATGGAGGAACAAACCTTAGGTCCTAGATTGCTCTGCTTGGTGAGTTTAGGAGGCTGTAGAGCCTCTGGTGTTGATATCTGTGCTTGATCATTCCTTGTGCCTTTTCCAAAAGAATTTCCTAATTTCTCCCCATCCTAGGGTATCCCCCTCTGTGATACCATTGTGTGTAGGATGGTTGGGGGCATGTGAACAATTGCATTCCACCCTGTGTTGAAGGAAGCCAGAAAATGATATGCCAGGGACCATAGTGGGACTCAGAGTGGTAGACCAGATATCTTCCAATAAAGCCCTGACCTGCCGCACGTCAGCCCACTGTCTGACTTTGACCACCAAACCTCTCTCCAGAAACTTCACACGAATTTTTCCTAGTTTTAAAGTAGCTCTCTTAAATCTGTAAGCTTCCTTTTTCTCTCTGGCATCGTCGTAGCAGGTAGGAGAGGGTGCCAGCAGCCTGTACGCGTTGGCCGCGATGAGAAGAACTGCAAGCCTGTCGGGAGTCTGTCACACTGGGCAGCTGGTGTTGGAGATTTGTGCATGTCAAGTACGATTGCGGAATATTTTGTGAGCTTTTATTGTATTAAACTGTTTTATTCATGTTTCATTTGCCATCTTTTAAGCTAAAAAAATCTTTCAATATTTAGTCTTACTTGTTGGACACATAATTATAACAACAGGTTTGTTGAAAATCATAATGTCAAGTAAGAGTAATTTTCGTGGCATTCTTTGTGCCATAATTAATCGTTAATTTGTTCTTCCAGCATTCTTGTAAAAGCAGTTGGCTCTATGCTTTATTTTACAAATGAAGAAACCACGGTAAAGTGCAAGTCACACACTCAAAGCCACAGTAGGTATTGCTGGGTACTTCAATAACAACCTGCCACGGGGTCTCCTGGTCCAATCCTGCAGCCATTCCTGGATCGCTTGTTCAGGCTGATGGGAGCTGTATTTAGCACTTAGCTTTCAGTAGCAAGGAGCAACCTGCTGCCAATATCACCCCCACTTAAGTAGTGTGAAAAGGCTAAGAACGAAAACCCAGAGACCTGACTTCCAGCACTGCTCATGTGAACACCTGGATGCATCACTCTGGTCCAGTGTCATCTTCCCTGAGCTTCAGGTTTCCATTCTGAGAATGAGGGAGTCTTTGACTGGAGGCAGGAATTTAATCAATCTCCTATCCCTGACTTCTATCCAAGAGAACTGAATTTATTTCCCTTCCAGACCAGAAAGTCTCAGTATCAAAGGGTTAGAAAGGCCTTTAGAGACAACTTAGGTAGATGCCAAGACCAGGATTCTTTTTGTCATTGTGTGAGTTTAGCAATGCTTTGGGAGCAGATATCTTTTTCAGTATATTCCTAGATTTTCCATGGAAAGCGAAGATGAACCCTTTGCTCCATGTTTGCTTTCTTCAGAATAAACCTGCGCCAACTTCTTTGCCTCTCTTTTCCCCTGCCTTTACCTTTGTAGTCACCCCTTCATTTCCAAAATGTGCTTTTGCTAATATGCACTCTGGCACAGGGCCATTGCCTACAGAAGGTGCTCATGGAATCTTGGTTCGTGAAGTGCCCATTGATCCCGTGTTTGTTGCCATAATCTATGATTGTCAACACTATCAATACCTAGGCTAGTTTTCGATTTGAATTCAGGTAGATGTTAACCTTTTAAAAAGTCCCCCGGTTGTGGAATGAGTTTGAATTGGGTAGGAGCAGACTGGATGCGATCCAGTGCTGGATGGAAGGATGAGAAAAGACAGAGGACAAAGCTGGAAGCCTGGCGCAGGCAGAGGGCCTCTGTTGGTGGCGCACCAGCAGGAGATAACGAGAGAGCTCAGCATCCCATCTTTCTGGGTTATTGCTGAGCCCCCTGCTGTGGCCCAGGTGGCTCTGTTCCCTGTCTGGAGGCAACTGAGAGATAAAGGGGATCTTAAAGCCGCTCAGCAGACAGCCAGGCCATAGGAGTATCTATTTTGACAAAATAAACTGTGGATTTGTCCTAAGAACTCAGGCAGCAGAGATTGCAGGCTCATCCCTGTTCTCATGCTTGAAGACTTTTTCTCTCAGTAATGAGAGTGCCGAGCCAGCAGGCCTTTCCCCGACAGTGCTGGCAGCAGGACAACTTGTGCCCGGGATGGATTTTTCTTCATTGATTCTAATCTTCTTCCTGACTGTCTGTCTTGGCTGCTTTGACATATTGAACACTGAATAGTCCCTGAGTAATTCTTGGACATTTGGGGATCGTTTTTATTTTTACAAGACAGTAGAATCCAATGGGGTGATTTATATATGTACTAGAAGAAGATGAAGAAAAAAATAACAAAGTGATTTCATTCTGGGAATGAACATGGACTCAATGACAATTAAAACCCACACCAAACAAAAGGTTCGTGCCCAATCTTTGATAATTTCATAATTTTGTAAGGAGGCACGGAATCGTGTAGAGATGAACAGGAACGGATAAAGGGCTTTCACAGCTGTGACTTCAGTCATGATTGATGAGAAAATGCTACTGAAGGGAGAAAAGGAAAATGAATATTTATTAATGGAATAGTGTCAGGAGCTTAAAACCCAAGGAGATCCATCATTTCAAATTCAAGGTTGGATGCATTCAAAACAGAAGGTTCAATACAATGGCCCCATGGCTGAGCCGTGGACCAGAAGAATTCACAGGCACCGCTGATGTTTGGACCATGGGGGACTTTCTGGGGATGTTATTCCCGTTTCAGTCCCCATTAACATCACCCGAACAGGGCAACGTTACATGAGTTATCACTCCAAGAATGCTATGACAGCAATTGCCTCACACATTAGAACACCCAGAGCTTTGTGGTCTGGTCATCCATCCAGAAATTAATATATCATGTCAGCACACATCCTCTGTATACAGTATTATGGTCTCTGTGCCAACAGCTTGGGAATTATTAGTAAGATTTCTTCTATCATGACTTCATCAGTTCTCCCTTGAACTTTATAAAGGCAATGTTTAGCACATCTTCAAATCCCCTTCTGTGTGCTTACTCTCTTCAGGTTGGTCAATTGGTTAAGACCTGGAAAAGACAGTTTCCTTTTGGTGAAATGTTACACACCTGACCTTAACATCTTAAAATGAAATTAAAATTGGAAATCCCGGGAAGACACTGTTGATCTCTTTTGTGGTAGTATTATTTCTCCATGTATGCAGCTTGTTCAGATAATTAACAATAGTGATATTATAGCTTACTGTTTTGACAGGGAAGGAGAAATTAACTGATGGCTCTTAACTGCCTAATTTATTGTAAGGAGTTGAAGTCGTACTGGAAGTTTCAATGTGTAGATTTCAGCTTGTGGGTAGCCCCCAACCACATCGCCCCTCCCCATGTAACCATATGCACACAGTGTCCTCAGTTTCCCAGGTTTCCTTGGGATCTATGTTATTTTATTTTAGAATATGGCAGTAGTGGCTTATTCATCCTATGAATCCAAGTACACTAAGTTTTTGAAGTCACATCCCAGGTAGATGGTCAGGGTCTTTAGATTGTCACACCCATGTTATTCCCAGATGTGGCTAATTCTAGGTGGCAAATCTTGGGTTGCTGGAGCTGGCTCTTACTGGGTTTGTTATATATGTTACTCTGGAAGAAAAGTTGCTGTAATATTAGACGGTATGTTGCAATTTATTGTAAACCATTGATTCTACCAAATCCTTAGCAGTAGATGTGGATGAGTTATCTCTGCTGGCCTTCTTTGGGAGAAGGCCAAGAGAGTATGAATTGTGTTGTTATTCCTCTATGTCATGTATATTTCCACCTCCCAAATAGACTGAGCAGTTTGATCCTTAGGAAAAGGCTGGATCTAAAGTAGTTACCCAGCAAATATTTGATCTGTTAACTAATTAATACAATTTGTTACTTGGACAAAAAGAAGTTCTGGAATTATATTCTGCCTGGAAGGGAAGATTCAGACCCACTGATAATTATGCAGCAATTGTTGGAAGATACGTGTTCAGGGAGGCTGCAGATCTCAAAGGATATTGTTGATAAAGCCTCTGAGTTGAACAAAAAGATGAATGCTCTCTACAAAGAATTGTCTGGGATGGCTACAAATAAGGTTTTAGGCAAGTGAGGAGGAACGATGAGAGATAAGGCCAGAAAAGAGTAGTTAGGGAGAGGACCCAGAAAGTCTTGGTGATGTCTGGATAAAGACTTTCAACTGTGTCCCATAAGCCATGAAGCATCAAGGATCTTTTAGACCAAATTAAGCAGATAATGCCCAATCCAATTTGGATTTGAGGGCAATAACTTAACATAGAATATGGAAGCTCACAATGATGGAGGAAGAAAGAAAAAAAATCATAGAAGACAAATAGTCATAAACTAAAAGAATAGTCCTAGTGTTATGAACTGAATTTTGTCTCCCCAAAATTTGTACATTGAAAGCCTAACCTCCAGTACGTCAGAATGGGACCGTATTTGGAGATGGGGCCTTTAAATGGTAATTAAGTTAAAGTGAAGTTGTTAGGGTACCCACCCCAATGCAGTTGGACTGATGCATTTATAAAAGAGGAGGTTAGGACAGAAGAGGCACCCCAGGGATGTGCACGCACAGAGAAAAGGCCACGGGGGCCCAGCGAGAAGGTGGCTACCTGCAAGCCTGAGAAGGGAGGCCTCGGGGGAGGCCTCTGTTGATCTCGGACTTCTTGAGCTATGAGAAAACAGATGTCTGTTGTTTAAACTGCCCAGCCTGTGGTATTTTGTTGTGGTAGCTGTATTTGGCACTCACTGTTCTCCAGGGAAACAAAACAACAGGATGCACACACACACACACACACACACACACAAATATATCTAAAAATATGTATATATATATTTATAACCACATATATTTATAAATAACCAAATATATATATTTATAACCAAATATATATAGAGAGATTTGTTACAAGAAACTGGCTTATGTGATTATGGAGGGTGAGAAGTTGAGAGATTTGGAGTCAGCAAGCTGATGACCCGGGAGAGCTGCTGGTAGTTCCAGTCCAAAGGCTGGCAGACTTAAGACCCAAGAACAGTCAATGTTTCAACTCAAGATTAAAGGCAGGAAAAGTCTCAGGTGTCAGCTCAATAATCAGGCAGGGGGAGTTCCCTCTTATTCTTGGGAGGGTCAGCCTTTCTGTTGAATGAGCTCCTCTCCTGCACTGGGGAGGGCAATCTGCTTTGCTCAGTCTACCAATTCAATGTTAGCCTCATCCAAAAGCATCCTCACAGACACACAAAGAATGGTGTTTGATCAAATATCTGGGCACCCCACAGCCCAGTCAAGTTGACACATAAAATTATCACAGCAGCCCCAGCAAACTGCTACAAATAGCGATAGCAAATGGGGTGCATAAGAAGAGATGAATTTGAGAAACGTTTTAAGTGGAATCATAAAGACTTGGTGACTGATCAATGTGAAGAGTGAAGAAGAGTTTTGAGACAATAATATCTTCAATATTCCTGCCCTGGATAATGGAGTGGGCAATGTGCTGGTGAAACGCAACACACACACAGACACACACATACCACCATTGTTAGATATGGATAAAAGTTAAGGGGTAAATTGAACTTTAATCACCCAGAGTTTATCATTATTTGTAGCTATTTGGAGCACAGCTATGAAACTGTAAGGATCCATACAAATTAAGTAATAAAAATAAAGATAATGCATTAAATTCACAGGGTAGACTTTGAAACCTTTAATCAGAGCCTTTTAACTCATTTTACATAGATTTCCTCTTTTGGTTTTTCTTTCCCCCAAGCCCACAGTGGATGAGAAGCAACACATTAAAGGAGGGTATGCATGTACATGTGTGTTGTTTCACATACAGGAGACGGTTCTAATCAGGCTGGTTAACCACATACAGAAATGCTGGTCAAAAGCCTAGTTTTGGGAGAAGAGAGAGCAAATCTGTACAAAATGGATACATGAACTTAAAAGCACAAATATTTGAGGCTATTTTGATTGTGAACAAACAGATGTACAATCCATAGTCTTGAGATCATTGGTGTTTGGTAGCTGAGTCATCAGTAAAATGTTACATACATCATAGTCATATCCACTATCTAATTAGGCAGGGAAGTAATGGACAGGTTTTAGAAATCATGAAAATATAAAGGAGCTTTGCAGTAAAACCTAAATGTGATCGATGGTGGTATTACAGCCATTGGCAGGCCAGTGGAAACGTCAGCTGGAGCTCCCTTACGACTGGACAAGGGGGCCAGAGTGGGAGCACTGGGATGCAAGAGAGGCCTCGCCACATGCTGGGGCTGCAGACCTCTGCACGACCACCTCCTCGTGCAGGACCTGCCACACGGGTGTGGGTCTGTGGATGTCTGCCCTGAGTGGTGCTGCCGCACTGGTAGTTCTTCTCTTTCACAGCTCCCCATACCTCCCGACACCATGGTCCTTTGGCTGGTAGAGGCAGGGGTTTAATGAGCCTCAACAAAGAGAAAAGCATGGGGGAAATAGAACACACCTATCCTAAAAAACACTTTGTCTTTCCTTGTTACTTCAAAAGCTGGAACTTCACATTCAGTCCAATTGCTTTTCAGGTGGTCTCTTGGGTGGAATGAATTGAATGGCAAAAAAGTGGGCACTTGATTGTCAAGAGATTGATGGCCTGGTTTCAAGGAGTCTTTGGCATTCCGCCATGCAAGGGGTTGCCCCCTCTTTGGTCTTTAATCCATTAGTACAATTGCAAGTGAAAACTCACAAAGAATCGCATTACAAGCCATTTTTTTTTTTTTTGGTAGAACTCACATGTGATACAAGGAGGCTGGTTCCATGTGAGATGCTGACTCAGCCTCTTGTGGAATGAATCTATCCTCTGATTGAAGGCCTGTGTGTATGTGGAACAGGGAAGGGAGGTAGGGGAGTGGTGAGCAGATATAAATTCACAGTGAGCAATTTGTGTAGTTACTAGAAAAAGCAATAACAATTTTGAAAGTATTTGTCTCAGCAACATAAGTTGCTACATGCATGTCTACACACATTTTTGAAAGGATTTACCATGTGAGTGAGGTTGGAAACATATACTGCCCAGCTGACCCTTCAGATGACTGCAGCCCTGGCCAACCTTGACTGCAGTCTTGTGAGAGACTCTGAGATGAAAGATCCAGCTCAGCATCTTTCTGACCCAGAAGCAATTGTGAGACCATAAATGTGCATTGTTTTAAGCTGCTAAATTATGAGATAATTTGTTACACAGCAATAGATAACTAATACACCACCTTTGCACAAGTAAAGGTTTTGGATAAACATAATTTAAGCTCAGGGTTAAGTCAATTACAGCAAAGAGATTTTTGCTGATACTTAGGGATATTCACATTCACATTACCCTGCCCTCCAGCCCTCCTCCGACCCAGGAGTGTGCACGGCCCGTGACTGGTTGTTATGCCAAACCTCAGTTTACTCAGGCAACAGAAGAGAAGCAGTGGTCCAAATTTTTTATTTCAAAGACTGCTTTGATTATACATTAATCTTAAACCCATTTGGGGGGGTAAGAAATTAGGCCTAAGCATCCACAATAAATGGTACCCAAAGCCAATCAAGAATCAGTGAAGACATGCTTATCAGCCCATTTAGAAATACTAGGTTAAATAAACTATTAATATGAATGAGCCCTATGATGATAGAAAAAATGTAAGCAAAAGCATAACAGCTCCTGCTTAGAGGACCTTTTTTTGTGTTCTCATATGCAAATATGATGAATACCTCTTGGCACTTTTCCTGCTTGGGGCTTCGGAGGGTCAGTAATCCTGAGGCTGTGGTAAGACCCACACTGTTTATTATCTTTAGGCTCCGATGGCAATCCCAGGCCTCTGAGCAGTGGGAAAATGACCACATACATCTGTCCAGAGAACGACTCTCATGCTACCATGAGGCTGGCTGGCTCTGGCACCTGCTATTTTTAGAATATGAATGATGTTCTTTATCTTCCTTGGGGCTGAGAAAGCTGACATCCTCCTCAGTCTAGAAAATTTAGTCTAGACTAGCATGGTCCAATAGAAATACAATGCCAGCCCAGCCACAAATGCTAACCCCATATGTAATTTTAAATTTTCTACTAGCCACATAAAAAAATATAAAAAAAACAGTTGAAGTTAATATTAATAATATATTTTATTTAACCCAATATATCTAATGTTTTATCATTCTAACATGCAATTGACATAAAAATCATTCATGTGATAGTTTATATTCTTTTTTCATACTAAATCTTCACAATCCAGTGTGTCTTTCATTGCACTGGCCATGCATCTTACTTCCCACTACCCACATTTCAAGTGCTCAGTAGCCACGTGTAGCTGGTGGCTACTGCACTGGCAGAGGTGGGTTTAGAATGGAGTCAGGTTTAGAATGCGTGCAGAGCAGCCACTGCCTCTTGGGCTGCTCAGCCCCCAGCTTCGTGCCCCTCTGCAGCCTCCCAGTGAACTGACTGCCACGTTTTTTCTGCCCCACGACCTTCGTGCTCTGTGACCCTCCTCCTCCATCGGCTCTCTCAGCTTTCTTACTTCCTTGTGCTGTACAACTGGCTACACTTGGGGATGATACTCAATAGCAGGGTCTTGGGATGCTCCTCTAAAACCCTTTTTTGAAATAGGAAACTAACAGGGCAAGTACTGGCACCGTGCAGACTGTCCGTCAACTATCCATCACATCTGCCATCTCCCTCCTGCCAATTGAGGTAACTGTGTTATTACCCCCCCCAGAAAAATCTTATTTTAATTATAATCCAATCAGAAGATGCATCCATTATGTAGAGTGCTTTGGCATGTTCTAAGGATTTGATTTTTGCACAAATAGGAAAGCAAATGTTGCAGAGAGGAAAGGGCTCGATCGTTTCTTTCTTAATTCGTTTCTTTCTTAATTCGGTCTTTCGAAAAGTACATACTGAGTGCTCACTCTGTGAGGCATGTGTTTGTGGGGGCACAGAGATCTACAGGCCTCAAGAAACTCACAGCCTGAACAGGGAGATCAGCCGTGAACAGATGCACAGTGTGGCCACGTGCCTCTAAGGGGCTCTGCTTGGGGTGACGGGGAGACATCTCAGAGGAAATGAGGCTGCACTAGGTCTGGCTAGGATTTTGATCTGTCACCACGGAAGGGAAGGGAGAAGTGGGAGGTAATTCAAACAGATACCGGCCTGATTCGATGACACAAAAAAGTAAAACTATATATTGAAAAATTCTGCAAGAATATATCTTTTTGACAGGCTGATCTGGAGAGGGGGTTGAGGCCCCCGTGGGTAGTGAGGATGCACAAGTAGGTCAAGCTGGATTGTGGTAGGATTTTCACGCTGGGCTGAGGAGACTGCATCTTATTTTCTGGGCTGGGTGGGGCCACGGAAGATTCTAAGCAGGGCTGTAAGAGGATCATAGCTGTGGTTTGGGGGGAAGGACTTGACGTGTGTGTGCACTTGTGCGTGACAATCTGGAGTTGAGGGAGGGCTCTGGATACTTTGCCTCTTGTGGGAACAAACAATATTAAAGTAATGGGTTTATGCATTTTTTGACCTTTAAAAAATGGTATTTTCAGCAAACTTCCTCCTCCCCACCTCGCCCTTGTTAAATATTTCATCTCAACTGGAAAATACCCACAACAATGATTTTTTTTTTTTATGGTTTTAGCCTTTCAGTAATAAACCAAAACAAACAGTAGGGAGCTTAAAAGGCCTTTCAGCTGAAAAAGATGAAAGCAGATGCTTTTGGTTTAGATTATTGTTAGAAAACGCACAAGTCGGTTTCTTCTGGAAATCCTGCGAGGGGCAGAGAGCTGGAGGGACCCATGCCATGTCCACCTCACCCCTAGCCTGATGTTTGGGTAGCATTTCTCACTTGCCCAGGGTTTATACGTGTGTCCCAGAATCTCACTGACTGAAGTGGGTCCTGCTTTTCTTCCCAGTAGCCAGGACCTCTGGTCTCTCAATGTGCAGGGAAAGCCCAGTGAGAGGATGAAGACATGGGCACTCACCTTTCACAAAGCCATTGAAAAAACAATGCCTTTATGGCTTAATGCCCTAAGTGCAGTAACAAAGGTGCTTTGAGGCTGGAGGGCCTGGTTTCTTAATGTGGCACTTTTCCTAGGCCACCGACTTAAGGTGCATTTGTCGCTATGACCATGAATTATCCAGAGCTCCAGTTAATAGCAATGAGCAAACACACACTCCGTTGCCTGTCTGCATCATTTCTCTCCACAAGCCTTTGCTCACTTCATTCCTCCCACTTGGAGTCGTCTGCCAATTCATCTGGTCAGACATTTGTTCAGCAAACATTTAGTGCAAACCTACTATGTGCCAGAGCCCAAGGATTCCGAGATGAATAAAATGGAACCTTTCAGGAGCTCATGGGTCACAGGAGTGTTAAAATATCACCTGCTAAGTGCTGTGACTGGCATCATCTTCAAGGCTATGGGGACACCCGGCCCATTCTGTAAGGCCAGAAGAGAGGATGTTTTCTTTTTAATCCAGTTCATGACCTAGATGCTAACTGATATGGGTCTGAACGTTTGTGCCATCCCGAAGTTCATGTGTTGAAACCTAACCCTGCAGGAGGTGGTGTTAAGAGGTGGGGCCTTTAGAAGGCGATTAGTTATGAAGGCTCCACCCTCATGGGTGGGACTAGCGCCCTGTAAAAGAGGTCTGGAGGGCTGTGCCATCCTCATGGCATGTGAGGACACATGGCAGGTGCCACCTATGAGGAACAGGCTCTTGCCAGGCACTGAATCACCTGCTACCTAGATCTTGGATTTTCCACCCTCCAGAACTGTGAGTGACAAATTTCTGTTGTTTATAAATTACCCAGTCTAAAGTATTTTGTTACAACAGCCCCAACAGACAAAGAAAATCCCCACTTCCCCCAAGACACCCGCTTTCTGGATGCCCCACCCCCCAGATGGAGCCTCCTTCCCCAGAGCTTTGCCACTTGCCCCTCATGTGCTTTTTGTTACTACGTTTACTTTTCAGGCTCTTACCTCTTTATTGGAAAAAACAATGAAATTAATGGGTTTACATATATTTTGATCTTTTAAAAAAGAATAATTTCAACAAAACTCCTTATCCCCCAAAGGCTTGTTCAATACTCTATCTCAGTGGGCTGACACTTGCTGCCGCCAGAAGGAGGGGCCATCGGAATTGGGCTAGGTTAAGTGAGCTCCTTCCTTCATGCTTGCTAATAACCACATCTTAAGCACCTATGTGTTTTATGGTACTCAAAATGTGAACAAAACAAAGCACAGTCCTTCCCCTCGTGAAGCTTACATTGTCATAGTATAAGCCAATGGATAAAAATCAAAAACAAAACAAATCCGCCTGGTGAGAAGTACTGTGATCCAAAATAATGAAAAATAAGGCTTTGTGGGAGGTGGGCCTGCGATTTTTCTTCTTTCATACTGTGCTCATTTTCATAAGCATCCACATTGGCCACCTCCCTGGCTTGCAGGGAAGAGTCGTTGCTGATGGATGTGACACAGGGGCTGGTGGGAGTGGCTCTGAGTCACACGGGGGGCTGTGATGGGGGCAGACAGTTGCACAGACTGGGAACTGCTCCTGGAGAGGAGCTGAGTTGGCCTCAATTCTCAAGGGTGTCTGGAAGCAGTTGCCTGGCACTCCAGAGCCCCGAGAGAGTCCCCTGTGGCACCTGCCTCACCTCCTGGGACTGATCCCCTTTCTACAGTGGGTGCTGGGAAATTTCCATGCCCTTCCTGTCCTCCTTCCTTTTCCTTATAATACAGCACCACATGGCCAAGCCTGGGGCCATTGGAGACTCCAGCCAGGAAGAGTGAGCAAAGTCAGCTTTAATAACTTTCTGCCAACTTCCTAAAGAGGTGCAAATAGTACTTTGAAAGAGAGGCTGTTTGGGTGCTGGGGAGAGGAGGATGCGATGAAGAGTGATGAAGCCACACCTGACTATCCCCATGATGACCAGACCCTGTTTTCCATTGGGTTTTTTCTCTCTTTCCCAGAGTGAAGGACAGAAGGGCCAGGTGGGCTGCCTTGGCTAATGAGGACTGTCTGCCACGTGCCTGGCAGAGCTGGTGTAGACACCCACCAGAATAACTTACCACATTGAATCAGTCTCTGAACCTGTGCATTTTGCAGGAGAAATTTTTGAAGTTTTTTAAAAGTGAGGCTCAAAATGTCCTTTGTCCTTTTTTATAGAGCTCAAACAGCTTAGCAGGAAGGTGTGAATCTTGAGGAAATACCAGCATTTGAAGAGATGGCCCACAGTTGGAGGCTGCAAGAGAGCAAGACACTGTCCCGTGGTGTGTGCTCAGCCCCTCGGGGCTCCTCTCGGGGACCCCAGCCAGAGCTTTCTGGACCAGGCCCAGAGGGAGTGGCCTGCCCAGCTGGCACAGCAGTCGGCCTTTATTGTGTGTTAGGTGTGAGACGTGTGCAGTGAACTATCCGACAACCAAGCAACATGCTTTAATTGGCGCCTGCTGGGTGGCCTGCCCATGCAAGATTGCCCAGGGCTGCGCCAGCCTAACAAGAGCAGAGCGATAGGGAAGGAGACAGGCAAGGCCGGTCATGAGGGCTGCAGGGCTTGCTGGTGGCCATGCACCTGCAGCTGGCCCTGGGCGGTGGTCCTCACCCATGGGGGCGAAATACACTTGTTAGAACAGATTCCTCAATCCTACCCTGGAGATTCTTATTGTACGGGGTCTGGGTTGGGGATCCAGAAATCTGACTTTTTGGCAAGCATGCCAGGTCAATGTACTGTAAGTGACCCGAGTTTCAGAAGTCCTGCCTTCAGGCAGCTCAGCCCAACCTTTGATTAGAGCAAATGACAGTCCCGGAAGCAGCGCTGCTGCGATCAGCCTTTCCAAAGTCTAGCATTGCTCTGGGCCTGTTGTAGCTACCCTGCCCCCAACTCCCTGCACCTCAGATCACCCGGTAGCTCACAGTCAGCTTTGGCAAAGGAACCTCTGAAAGGTGTCCTCTCCTACTGATGCCAAAGAGTCAAGGTCTCAGACAAAGGAGACAAGTGTGCATGTGGGGCTATTTCCTGAAGTACCATAACTATCGTTACTCCTATTACCAATATTTAAAATTGCGATGATTTATTGAGAGCTGCTCTGTGTCATGCACTCTTCTAAATCCTTTGTTTCACTGCCTTATTTAATTCTAGCAATGAATCGTTGAGGTCTGCGCTCTCATTATCTTTACTTTACAGATAAGGAAACTGAGGAGGAAGGAGGTGCAGTAGCTTGCCTGGAGTTTCCCAACTGACAGGTGAACAGGTCCCGACTAAAGAACCCCGGCATGCGGGCTGCCTAGGGCGTGGGAATGAACTGGAACAAGAGGATCGTTTCCATGTCTGGGCTTCTGTTTTCTTGCCTGTAAAATAGGGTTTTGGATGATATGGCCACTGGGCAGGCTGCCTTTGTGGGTGTGTTACCTGTGTGGTCGAAGAGGGCCAGTGCTCAGGAGGGTCCCAGGCTTGGTTGTATGCCCTGCTGTTGCCATCATGAAATAAACTGCTAATAATAATAAACAAAAGAGCCCTGCATTTTCATTTTGCCCTGGACTCTGCAAAATAGGAAGCTGATATTGTCTCCTAAGGACCCTTCCTGTTGTTACGTTGTGTATGTATACAATTGGCCTCCCTATCTGTGAATTCTGCAACCGTGATTCAATCAACTGTGGATCAAAAATATTTGGAAAAAACATTGCATCTGTATTGAACATGTACAGGCTTTGTTCTCGTCATTATTCCCTAAACAATGCAGTGTAACAACTATTTACATGGCATTTACGTTGTATTAGGTATCATAAGTAATCTAGAGATGATTTAAAGTATACCGGGAGGATGTGCGTAGGTTGTATGCAAATACTGTGCCATTTCGTATCCAGGATATGAGCATCCTGAGATTTTGGTATCTGAGGGAGTTCCTGGAACCAGTCCCTGAGGATACCCAGGGACAACTGTGTGTGTGTGTGTGTGTGTGTGTGTGTGCGCGCGCGCGCGTGCGCATGTGTATGTATTTTTCACTCAACTGTCTTGTGGATCCATAGATCCTTAACAATTCCCTGTGCATCCTTGGCCATGGAATTGCCTTCTGCATGGGGGAGGGGGAAGTGGGCTGACCTGAACTTCACAGTGAGTGGTTTCTGGGCTAGCCATGAGTGCCCATGGTGTGTCAGCAGAGACTTATGACAGGCGCCTTGCAGAGCAAACAGGTAGAGAGTTCTCCAGGGGCTAAGGGCAGGGCAGCCACAGCCTCCAGGCAACGTCGGGTATGTGGGTTTTATCACTAAGTGGCCCATCTACAACGTAAGTAGATACACACATCTGTAGTATGCCTGCTTTCCTCCGTGCAGAAGATGGTTGAGGATTCAGGAAGAAGTCAAGGTTAATAAGTTCAGTTCTCCAGAGAGGCTTCTCCGGCTTTTGCTGACCACCCCTCACCATTCCTGGGTGCCAGCCCCCACCCCTACACACTCACTAACAGTCCCACCCCCACGACTCCCTGTCCCAGGAGTTTGTGCCTGTGTGTGGTGCTTTGGGACAAGCTTTGCAAAACCTTGGTTTCTTCCTGACCATGGCTAATGTTACCGTACACACAGTTCACAATTCACTACACTCACCACCTAAAAGTCTTGGCTGAGGAGTGAAGGAAAGAAATGTTTACTGAGGGCTTATCATGTGGCCACCTAACTCCCTTCTCCTTAGCTCTTCTTCAGAGTAAAGTCTTAGTCCCACTTGCCTTCTAAGGGAAAAAAAATAAATAAAAGAGTGCTTAATGGGGCTAATGACTTAGATTCATATCAGCACTGAGAGAAAATATTCAGACACAGATGATCAACTCAAAATGCAGGATAAAAGGTTCATTTTTCACACCTTGATGCTTGTAGGCAGAGCAAAGATAAGCCATGAGGGGTGTGTATGTGTGTGTGTGTATGTGAGAGAGAGAGAGAGAGAGAGAGAACCGGGAGTGCCAAGAGAGATCAGTTCTTTTGCACTAAGTGAGACATTTTCCCCACACCTTCCTCGTCCTCCCCTTCCAACTTTGAGATCTTTTACAAATTATTTTTTTGAATAGTCCTTCCTTCCTCCAAGCTTGGACATGGCTTCCTCCAGAAACCTGCCTGTGACCCCTGCCCAGGTCTGGTCGGACATCTACTTAGTGTTTCCAGAGCATGTGTATCTAGCCTGGTACTGCAGTCGTCTCACTGGGCATTGCAATTGTTTATTTACTCGCATGTAGCCCTGTTGGGCTGTGATCTCCAGAAGGGCTGGCAGCAGGCAGGACTGTCTTGTTTGCTGTTGCAGCCCCAGTGAGGAGTAATAGAAGCATTTTAAAAGAATGAATAAATAGCACGAGGAGGAGATACAAATGGCAGCAACTGAGTCCTGGTGTCTCAGGTGTGAAGATAGATGCCATCCATGCCTTGCATGGAAGGAGCTCTGTCTGCAGGGCTCAGCTGGAAAAGACATTATGAGTCTGTATTTCTTGAACACTCACCGGGTGCCAGGCCACCATGTGAAGGACTTTATTTGCATCATTCTATTAATATTTAACCTCTATGACAACTGGACTAAGTAGGTCCTGGCTAAGGTTTGGTGGAGAAGGTAAGTGAACCTTGAGCTGAACCTTGAAATGTTGGTTGGGCATGTCAGGCAGAGACAGGCTTCCCATTCCTAGAGAGCAGATGGAGCTCTGTCCTAGGGGTGTGAAACTGGGCTCAGGCGAATGTGTCTATGGCTGGAGGACAACAGACAGTGGGCGAATGACATGTGGTCATAATGCTGATCTGCACCTGAGTCCTGTGCTCCTGGAAACAGCAGCTGTTAAGAAGTCTTCCACCCTCTGTGTTCCAAGAAAAGCTAACCACAAGGCTCACCCTGCACTCGAGTGTTCCTAGACAAACCCATCTCCCTTCCATAAGACTTGTGGATGACTCCCTTGTCTACCTGCCTCTGTGAAACTCAAGGCCCCCTTCCTTTTCTTGGATATGCTCCTCATTGATGACTGCTCTTCCTGTTGTGACAGACTCAATGACATCATCTCCTTAATTATCTCATGTCATCTTAGTCAGTTTGGGATGCTATAACAAAGCACCATGAACAAAGTGGCTTAGAAACAATAGACATTTTTTTTCTCGCAGTTCTGGAGGCTGCAAGTCTGAGATCAGGGTGCCAGCATGGTTGCTGTCTGGTGAGCGCCCTGTTTTGGGTTGCAGACTGTTGTCTTCTCGCTGTGTCCTCACATGGTGGAAAGAGAGCTAGAGAGCTCTGGGGTCTCTTTTATAAAGACACTAATCCCATTTATGAGGGTCCCACCCTCGTGAATTACCTCCCAAAGCTCCTACTTCCTGATACCATCATACTGGGGGTTTGGATTTCAACATATGAATCTTGAGGGACATAAACATTCAGCCCATATTTTGTCTTGCACACAGGCTACATCTGATGAGGCAGAGAGGGACGAAATCACGGAAGGCATTGTAAGCCGTGGGCAGGACTTTGGACATGGCCTGTAGGAAACGGGAAGCCCGTGATGGGGCCACGGTGTTTTTAATGGTGGGATGGCAAAGTCAGACATGCGCTGTAGAAAGATCACTCTGCTTTTGTATGTCAAAAGGATTGCAGGGAGAATGAACTAAAGACATGAAATTAAATATTCTGGTAAGAAAGGACAGGGCTCTGATGGGGCAGTGTCAGTTACTGTGGCGTATCAAGGATGGTGTCCCCAGGACACGGCACCTGGATGTGAGGCTGAGGAAGGGTCCAGTACGGTTGCTGGCCTGCGTGGACGTTCATGTCTGGGTGTTGTTATTTCACTGTCAGCCATAGAGGGAGGCAGGAGTGAGCAGCATGGAAAGCCACAGGCAGGCAACTGCATGCAAAAGGGCCACAGGTCCGGATGGCACCTCCAGAAGCAGAACTGAGAAGCAGATGCCTGAGAGGCTCCACACACATCCTCACACGTGGAAAGGGTGAGGGGCCTACGACACGCAGGGCCTCCCTCAATCTGAGCAGGCTGTGGCTTTATGTTTTTACAAACTCCCATCCTTGGGGCATAGATATGGTATCATTTGTACCTGATCCTGGCCCAATCCCCGTCAAGGAAGGCTACAAAGAAGATGCACAGATGGACATAAAGGCGCCCAGAGAGATGCCAGGTGTAGCTCACACTTGGCCCATCAGCAATAGTCAGGCAAGAATGGAGACCTGGGCCCTGGGCCCCTCCACCTGTCACCTTTCAACCCACACTATGACAATGCAGGACAGCTGCTCCCAGGAGAGGTGCCGCACTGGACAGCAGCAGGTGATCCAGCCGCTAATTCCTCAGGGAGGAAGGCACCTTTGTTTCACATCTTCACAAGCCAGAGCTCAGGCCGGAGCTGCGAATTGTAGACAGCCTGGTGAAACATTCTTCTAGGATGTTCTCAAGATATCCGTGTTTCATAAAGTGTTTTTCACACATTAATACCATTTTCAGGCTTTTTTTCCCTCCTGGTCTTTGATTGCCTGAAAGCTAATATAGATGTAAGCACTTCCCAGGGTTCTTGGTGAAAAATGGTGCATTAAGGTAATTACAGCTGTGATGACTCGTATTGTCCTGCCATCACGAATCTGGGTCTACAGGAAACTCTCCACTCAGAGTCCGGAGTTAATCTCTTTCCTCTGAAAGTGGCATCTCCCCTCTGCTTGGTGGCTGCCTCGGAACCTCCCCTAGGCCAGCGCCTTCAGGGCGGTTCACATGCTGGGGGCCTCCCAGTCACTTCTGCTCCCGGTTCCAGGCCTGTAGATCCAACCGTTCACTGTGTGTCACCCCTAAATTTTAAATAGAAACCACCAACCCCACATGCCTCAGCATGGAATTAGTCACCCACTCTCCTCATTCTTCTCCCTGCAAACTGTAATCATTCAAATGCAGGTGGGAAGCATCTGAGACAGATTTCTAGAGAAAGTAATGCTAAACTTAAAGAATGAACAGGTGTTAGCCAGGCAAACTGCAGAGTGTGATTGGGCCTGGGAGCAGATCGGGAGTTTGGCAAATGGCTTCTTCCTGGGTCTTGGGTGGGAGATCAAGACAGACAGCTAGAGCATCCAAGATCTCTTCCTACTCCAAAAATCGACATACAACATACAGTATGCTACACTGAGATGTTGTATGTGTTCTCACATTTCATTCCTCCTCCTCTGCCCTTTTTCATGTATTTTCATTCTTAAATGGAAGCTTGTTATAAAAATCTGAAAGTCTTGACCATTTACAAATTCATAATTTTGAAAGTATTCTCCCCTGTAAATAACCAGAGAATGGCGACTTTCCCAAAGTAATACCTGAAGCAGAGACCAAATCCTGCAGAGCAGCAGCAGACCCCTCAAGGAGGGGCAGGGGCTTTGCGTATCTGGGAGAGACGAAGAGGAAGGATGAGATTGAAGATGGGGAAAAAAGTAAGATGATTTACAAAGGTTTTATTTGTATTAAGCAATTTCTTTTTCTCCCAGGACTTTGGTTTGGGATGCAGTGTATGCTGATCTAGGGTGAGAGGAGCCTGTAGCAGCTACTCTGGAATTTATCTGCCCCCCAGTGAAGGCATTTAGAGGTGGGGATGGTGAGTGCTGGCTTTGGTAAGGAAGTAGAGATTTGTGTGGGACAGAGCATTGCTTTTTACACGTGGATGACGTATATTAATAAGGAAATATGGTCAGTTTTCTGTCTCTTATGTGTTCAGAAAGTGATTGCGTTCAGTGGAATGGTGGCGAGTTTCCCTGCCATCTAATCCATGCTCCCATCTTCCTGCATGATGCAGTGAAACTCCTTTTCCTGTGCGTGTTATGAACCTACATTGTTTGTCTGTAACCCTGGTGCCAAGCAGCCAGGCGATTGTGGTGCAGAAGTAAAGGTTGTTGTAAAGGTTTGTGTGTGTGGGTGAAAGGGTTAGTTGGACACGTGTGTGCAGCGTGGTAAAAGTGTGAGCTGTCTTCCCATGTGAATACATTTGCAAGGTGTCTTGCAAGTGAAGACCCATTCCTTTTTAAAAATAGAATTGCTTTTCTAAGACAGAAATGCTGAGTAAGTAGAAGGATGGCTGCGAGTCTTAGAAGGAACTTTCCAGAAAATTGTGCAAGGAACTTGCTAATGGTACTGAGAGATAGAAGGGGAGATGCACAGACCACGCTGTGATTTGCATTTCAATCTCTGTGGATCCCCTCTCCCTGCCTATGCATATTTAAAATCCTTTCAATATATAAATAGGATAATTCTCTCCACTCATCCCCACCAGAGTTCATTTAACAGGCACAAAAAGAATTGTGCATCCAGGCCTGTCTTTTCCTGCTCCCTGTTTTTACTATTTATTGGTTTCTCTCATCTTTTTTTTTCCTCCCATGTTGCTCTCCTTAGATTAAACTTTGTCTTGGGATTGACCTGGGGGAGAAATGCCATTTCTTCTAAATAAGGCTAAGCCTGAGGGAGCTGGTCTCTAGGCTTGCTCTGCTCTTTGGCAACAAGCCAGATCTCTGAACTCCACTTTGAATAAAAAATCCTGGGCCTCAGACAATATGGGTTTTTGGAAACTTCCCGTAGTTGTCTCTTCCCATTAGTGATAATAATTTCCCATTTGCCCCATGTATGAAACTCCTGGGCACTTCCCGATGTCCCAACAGCACAAGTTAAAGACTTAGAGACTTAGGCATTTTGATGGGAAGGACATTGGGCAAGTATATGAGCTGGGATCTGAAGACAGGTGCCTATGACAATAGGCAATCAAGCTCTTCTTTCTCGGAAAAAGCTCTGTGAAGCTTTGGTTGAGTCTAATGGTCTTGCCTCATGTTGATAATATGAATAATTCAATCATTTTGAAATCATCTTTAGAATCTCCAAAATCATGAAAATGGTATATGCAAATATGAAAAGTTTATTATACTTGAATAGCAACTGTGGAACTCAGGATTTTGGTTGCTAACCTTCTGAGCATTCACACTTTCTCTTTTTGCTTTTGTTGTTGTCATTGCTGCTTTTGCTCTTTGTTGTTTGTTTTAGGCACCAGGGATAGTGGTTAAGAGCATGGACTGTTGAACTAAACTGCACGGGATCAAATGCCGGCTCTGCCACTGCCTAGCTATGTGATCGGGGGCAAAGTTACTTGGCCTTTGTGTGTTGCAGTTTGTGTGTATGTAAACTGTGGACAGTAGTAGGCTGTTGTAAGGATTAAATGAGTTAACATGCTAACAGCATTTAGAACTGTGCCTGACAGCATTAGCACCGTGTAAGTGTTTGCTCCTCTTACGGTAAGTAGCCATTGCTGTTACAGTTGACATCTGGAAGGTGTGCTGAATAGCATGTCCTGCAAGAAAATATGATAATGGCTGTTGTGTTTGCAACTAGTATCTATTAATTAAGAAACCGTCATTTGTGCTCTGTAATTATATTTATTAAACCCTAACTCCTATCATAACAATAATTAGTTCTTGCTAATTAAATTTATCAAATTCCCCCTGGATTCATATCTTAGGTAAATATTTAGTAGCCCTATACTAATTATTTTAATCAACATGGAGTGTATTTCAAATGACTACAAATAGTTCTAACTAATTAGATTGAGTACAAAATAATATCTTATGTAATAAATTTGCAGGTGCTCAAAAGAGTGGGAATGAGCCACAGGATAATGTCTCAGCGACCACCTGACTTAGTGATTACAGCATTTTCAAAGCCCAGCCAACATCGTAGGGGAAGTATCCTGAGAAGGGTTATTGTTTCTGTCCTGATTTGTGTTCTACTGCCAATGTTTTGAGCATGGAGCAAGCATCATGCATGGTTTAAAAACATGCCATGTTATTTGAAATTGTACCCATCAACACCAGTAATTACTGCAGGAGTGAGAAGCCAGTGGTGGAAATGGCAGCAGCAACAGCAGTAGGATGGGTCCCTGTGTCAAAGAGTCTGAAGAAATACAGGCAGACTCTCTGAGGTTCTTCCTTCTGCAGGCTTGGTCTCCTCATCCTCAAACCATGCTTTATCAGTTCCACTACATGCTAGGAAGTTCTCCTGCCCCCCTGCCTCCAGCTCCTTCACCACAAAGAAAGTGAATCCTTGAATTACAGCTGGCTAATTGGCATCCTGTTGCTAGGAAACTGTAAAATGAATGTATCATATTTCATAATAAAAATGCCTCTGACCCATCCTTACAAAGACATGCTCGTTGACTGTGGCTCCCTTGTGGGGGTGATCTCCACTGACTGTCCATCTCTCCTTTCGTCTGCTCAATTCTGGGGTCATTAGAAGACACCTGGCTCTGATTAACCGTGGTCGATCTTGGGCCACACACAGGGCTGTCTCTGGCCTGAACTGGGGTTGTACCCACAGCCAGGGTTGGGAGAGTGGCTATGTGCGGCTGGAATAGGGGTCTCAGGCTATGGTAGGATGTTGGTGTACAGCTGAGTTTCAGTAGTCAGGCTAGAGTTGGAATCTGGGTGTAGGCTGTGGTTAAGTCTCATGAGGGAGAGATAAGAAGAAGATGATTATTAAAGTATTGGGACTTGGATCACATTATAATAAAAATGTTCCACCTCAAGAAATGGTGAGTTCAAGTATCAAACAATCCATATGGAAAACAAAATCTTTTCAAAAATGGTCTCCAGCACTTTCTTGTAAGTGACAAGTGAATTATCATAAACTACTAGTCGGTGTGGATGCCCAGGGCGTGGTGTCTGGGATCACCCCAGGCTGTCACCTGACCTTTCTGTTTCCATCAGCTGGCACTTGAGGAGGGGGCTGCTTCCTTGCAGCCTGTTACATTCTACGTTTGTGGAGGAACTGTCTCGAGTGGGCATGGGAGGGACTGCGGGAGAAATATTTGACAGTGCGTCCATACTTACGCCTCTAGGAGAAGTGCAAACACACTTGCGAGTTAGAGAAAATGCACAAGGATCATCTCCCCCTCTCATTAAGCTGTCAACCACTTTGAGTGCAGATCTATCTCTTGGTTTTGAATCTCACTTTCCCCCCTCCTGGGTCTCCTTGTAGTATTTGTGATCTCATGCAGCCACCCTTATGATAGATGAGTCATTCCTATGGCAACCACAGTCATCATGAAACCTCTGAGTGAGCTGGCAGGAGAAAAATGCTTTCAAGAGAGCAGAACTCCTAGGGGCCACGAGGTAGTGGGGAAAAGTGAGAACGTGGAGCAACTGCTGGATCATGGGCTAGAAAGGATCAGATGATTGAGGCCCAGAAAGGGTCTGGCTTTGTTCAATATAACATAGAGCTAGAACTCAGGACTCTTTTTGCACAGACTTGCAAAGCACAGACTTGTCACTTGAAAGTAAATAGGCCATAGAATAGAATCTTTATTTGTACTTCATATGAACCCACTGGCCTGAACTTTAAATTTTATTCAGAGAGTCCAAGACTTCAGAACCAAAACTGCATCGGGGCCCAATACATGTTTTTTCTGAAAATCTCATTCTTCTCTATCCCATTTCTTTTCCACGGGAGGTGCTCACCCATGATGGCAGTGGCTGGGGGCCTCCAGCCGATGAGGCAGCTCTACAGATAGCAGCGAGAAAGCCCTTTGGAGATGGCCTTCTAGGTGAGGGGACTGATAAACATAACCATGCCCTTCCTGTGGTTGGTAAAACATGCATATATTATTTAAATAAGTGTGCCTTGTGGACGGGGCTTAGCCTTCATTTTAACTGAGAGAAGACCTTTCTGAATGGAGCTCAGATCGGGTCATATATCCACATGGCATCCATTCTTCCTTTGTGGCCACCTCAAAGTCATCCATTCACCTGTGCTTACCTATCTTACCTTCTGAAGAGACATCATTTATAGCTTCGTGCATGAAGATGCTCCCTCATCCCATCCGTGGCCAAATATGTCCAGGGATTTCTTCTTTCAAAGGATGAAATGCCTTATTTTATGCTTTGAACAATTTTTATCCCAGATTGCGACTGAAGAATAGAAGGAAAGCGCACATCCTCTGAAAGTATCCACTACAAAAGCCTCTGATGTGCACAGAAGGGAAACATCGCAGCTGCTTCGTCTCTGTGCCTTCCACGGGAGTCTCCTGAGAAGGTGCCCTGCAACATGCCAATTGTTCTTTTCCCTTTAATGGATTATCCGATGGAGATCCAAAGCCTTTGGCGGACTGGGCAGAGAACCACAGTGCCTGAGCACATTACTCCTCAAACTGCGAAGAGTGAAGCTTGAGCAGTCACTTTGCAACCTACTGTCTTGTGGCTTCTGTTCTCTAATGGCACCCAGTTTTTCAGCATCACTGAATCTAACAGATTATTTTTTTAGTCCTGAACTTTCAGCAGGATTTAATGTTTAATTAATTGACCACACAATCCTCATTCTCTTCCCTTGGCTTTCCTAATAATACACTTTCTTAGATTTTTCTTCTCTGTTGGCTATATCTTAGTTGCTTTTGTTGGGATTTCTCAAAGCTTAATCCTAAATCCCCTTCTTTTCTATATTTATATGTTGTTAAAAATTCAATAGTCATCCATGCCTGCATTGTCCAATATGGTAATCGTTAACTAAATGTCTATTGAGCACTTGAAATGTGGGTATCTGAATTTTACTACTCTAAGTTTGAAACACTATAAGATTGAAGACTTAACATAAACAATAAAAAATGCAGTTATTGTATTAATAATTTTTATGTTAATTATATATTAAGATGATATTTTGAATACATTTGGTTAAATAAAATATATTATTGAAACTAATTTCACATATTTCTATCAGGCAATATTGATCTATGAAATGAATACACCCAAAGTTATTTCTAACTGAGATCTTTCCTTTGAACTACGGACAGTATGACTCATCGCCAACTTAACCTTTCCATTAGGCTATCTGACAGATACTCAAACTCAACATGTCCAAAATGAAATGTGAGATGTTTCCCTTAAATCCAATCCTATTGACTGGTCCCACCATCATTTTCATTTCCCTTCTCCCTTCTCCAGAGGTCTTCCTCTTTCCAGAATTACAGAAATGTGGACTATCCAGATAGGAAGGGCATGAACACAACTACTAATCCTATGATCGTGCCTGCTCTGCAACATATAGTTTTTACGTGGACGTCTGTAGTGAGGGGGAACTCATTTCCTTATAAGGAGCCTATTGCACTTATGGACAGCTTTGTTGTCAGAAAGTTTCCCAATATTCAACTAGAATTTGACTTCTTAGAATTTCTATCAATATTTTAACTCTATCTCCTGAAGCCATATAAAATAAATAAAATTCCTCTTTTACTTGTGAAGATTGTTTAATGTCTTGGTTACGCTTATTTTGTTCTCTAAGTTAAACATCCCCTGTTCCATTGACATGGTTACACATCCTCTCACTCATTTTTGCCTCTTATATTTCGACACAATGTAGTTTTTCTGCCTATCAAGAATGTGGATGTCAAACGACCCACCAATTTCAATAGTCAAGTCACAGACTAGAAAGGGACACTTGTCTTGCCTTAAATTCTGTGCCTCTGCAGATAACCTTGGGCATATATCTATTTATTTGGAAGTTATATTAACACAGATTGTATTAGACCCATTTTCATGTAAATGCACTATATCTTGGATATGTAATGTGATTAAACCAAGCCTCATCCATCCTCTGTTTTCCATGCTTACACAGTATATTTACATTTTATGATTTTATTTGTCGTTTGGCCCACTGTACTAGCAAGACTATGTAGACACCACTGATTTTGATTCTTTCACTTGCTGTGAATTTTTTTTGTGTCTGAGATCAATGTCACCCCAAAATTGATCAATAAAGCTATATTTTCATGTAAATTATCAGAATGTATCATCAAAATGTATAAAGGACGGGATATAAGTCAGAACTCTGTTGTGTTCTAAAGACTTCTGTCCAAGTTATGTCATCCCATTGATTAGCACCCACTTCCCCAGGTTAAAGGGTCAGTGGGGAAAGGGGACAGAAGAAGAGGGGGAAATTGGAAATGTACAACATGTTCAAAAGTTCTGTAGGGATAACTAAGTATATAGCTTGGAAACTAATCAGAATTGGGAGTGAGAGAAAGGAAGCATTTAGAATGACTCCTGGCTTGTGTGACCTGCTACACTGGTACCTCTAACTGGACTAGGTTCTGCATTTATTCATTCAAAAAACCTTAACTGCCTACCTACTTTCTATTTGTGGCCACATGAATTAGACATTTTCAGTCCTTGAACAGCTCCTAGTCCACTGGGGAGAGTAGTAAATAGACAACTAAAATGTGCTGCTGTAAGGTAAGAACTACATCAACATTACGCTTTGAAAATAGCAGGAGCTCCAAGGCACATCCCATGCAGCTGGGAGCAAACGAGGCAGGGGTAGCCTCTGGGAATGCAGAGTGGCCCATTGGCTTGACTGTCCAAGCCATGCGGGAGCTGACTTCGGTTAGTATTGATTGTGCTACCTGTGGTGATGTGAAAACTGGTGTTAGTCATGTGGGTCTAGGGCTAAGGAAAGGGTTCGATTGGATATGGGAGTTTAGAGGTTACTAGCATGTAAGTGTAAGCAGAAGAGAATGAGGTAGAACATCGAGGGGGAATAATAACTCTCTGGCTAATATTCATGAAGGTAAAATGGAGGCATGAGGAATAAGAAAAGGATGCTGGGGAGAATTGGGAAGAGGAATAGGAGAACCCCAACAGTGAGGAGTTATAGAGGTCAAGGGAGAACTTTCCAGGGGTGAGAGACTAAAGGTTACTGTAATTGTTGCCAAGAGTTCAGGTGTTGGGTAGAGGAACCAGCATGGTCCTGGTCAGACACCCCTGGGTTTTTCCTGCTCCTGCTTACAATCTGTGACTTGGGGCATGCTATCTAATCATTTAGCAGTAAACTGGGGTCTTCATGTATATTCTAATGTTTCATAGAGCACAGGGTGCTGATTATTTTTCCAGAAGAGATGCATTCATCATTTGTGCTGAAACCTACCCAAACAGTGTATCTCAAGTCCCTGCTCCTTCCCTAACCTCTGTGTCTTTATTTTTAGCACCTCCTTCCGCATTATCTGAATCATTTGATTTCTGACTCCCCACCCTGCTTCTCTCTCTAGGTGCCCCCAACTTAAAATCCCAGCTTCCTGGAGTGTGGAGCTGCACACAGATGTTTCCATCCTGTGAGTGTGTGACTGTTTCTCAGGTGGTGTCCCCCAGCAGGTGTTCTGGTGTGTACCTCCGCTTTTCTCTCTGCTGCTGTGTTTTCTGTGCAAACACCAGATTGCATTGCTGCTTTCTTCTACCTGGAGAGAACTGAATTCATGATGATGATGGGGCAGTTTGTGGTTTCAGGCTGTTAGGTGGTGCAAAGATTTTGCAGAGCAGAGTTTTAGGCCAAAAGGGCTTAGGGAATGCAATTTTGTGCTATGACTTTATCTACCTATAATCCACTGTCTCTAGCTTTTCTTCCATTGGGCTTGGATTCTATAACATCTCTTTCCTCTTCTTCTAACCTGTGCACTGTGTTCCCATGTGCCTCTCTAGGTTTTTTGTAGTTGTTCACCCTCACATGAGCCTTTCCTACATGCTGGGTTCTTTATCTCTGGACAACATGTGGGGTTAGAAGATGGAGTCAAAGAGTCTGTGGAATTGTTGTACTTTACAATAATAGATTTGAGGAGCCTTGGTGAAAATATGGAGGAGGCAGGGTTACCTGCTGGGCATGTTTGCAGGAGCGTGAACTATCCACCTGAAGGTCAATGCTGAGCATGTTGCAGTGGCCTGCCTTCCCTCTCTCCATTTTCTCTTGGTTTGTGAACTTGTCTTTGACGCTTATTGGGAATTTGACTGTAGCAAGGGGCCTGGTGATATGGAAGAAAATCTCCTGCCTTTAAAGAGGATACTGCTATACTTTAACTTCTGATTTCCCTTTGCACATTCAATATTTTGTCAAGGGCTTCTCATTCCTGTTTTTGTTACATTGACGGCAAGTGAACATCCTTTCTGTCCTTGTGTGATAACATGAGTTGCATCCACCTGATACTGGCCATCTCTCCTTATTGGAAATAATAGTCTTCTTGAAGCTGTCCAGATAGATGCCTATAGCTCAGGTGCATTTGTTTGAATGTTTTAAGTAGAAGCCTGGAGAGTTAGGGAGAAACTCCAGAGAGCGTGGTGGTGGAGTCAGAGGAGCCCAGGAAGAGGGGGCCCAGAGTGAGTAACTAATCAACCAGCCTTAAATGTCACCCATATCCAGACAAGGCAGCTGACTGATGAGAGATAGGAGTGAGGGCCACCAGTGTGGAGTATATTTCACAATCCAGGCTTTTCTCACTTTACGTAGCAGATTGTGTTCTGAAAACTTACATGCAACTTAATTATTATTTTAGATGCTTGTAGAGGACATTTTGTCTTTGAGAGAAGCCAGCAACACATTTATTTAGAAAGTGAAGAGTAAGGCACAGGGGGAAAATCCGACCCTTAGAAGCAGCATAGCTGAATCAGACCACAGCTTTATCACTTCATTCATTCACTTACTTAGCCATTCATTCATTCAAACATATTTATCAAGAACATTCACTGTTCTAGGCATAATGCCAAGAATGAGGGAGATGACACTGGTGAATTTTCCATGTTGACTTGGATAATTTAGTAACTTCACTGAGCCTCGATTTCTTATCTATAAAATATGAATGCTATTACATACCTTGCAAGTTGTCACGAAGGTTGAAATAAGGATACAAGTTTTGGCATATATCATTTTTTATATTGAAGATGATAATTACATGAGTAATATCCCATATCATATATTACATGAGTTTTTTTTTTAAGTAAAGCCCACCTATTTATAATGACTTACAATAATGTTATTCCTATCAAGGTTCCCTGAGTAAACATTTCTATCCTACTGATAGATTAAACTTCTACTCATTCAAGATCATTAAGATGGAAATTTCAGAAATCAACTCAAGTTGTAAATGGTGCTGCTGTAACTGGACTTGGCTTCTTTCCTACAGAAGAGCTCCAAAGAGCACAGGCCTGGAAGTCCCCAGGCCTGGGTTAGTCTTAGCTATGCTGCTAAATAACCTGGAGTTTTTTTGTTTGTTTTACCTCTCTTTGGACTCCACTTTCTGCATCTGTGAAATAGTTATATTAATATTAATAATTCCCTCACCTACTTTTTAGTGATTTTATAGAGATTGAATGTAATAAATATGTATTTTAATAATACAATTGAATAATTTTTTGTTTTGTTTTCTTATTTTGGGGGAATGTATGAGAATAACTAGGAATCCCTTGCTCAGTTCTGTATCTTCTTACAAATTACCCTGTTTGATTACCTTTTGTAAATCTGTGCACTTAGATTTTTGTTCTGAATAATCAACAATAATGACAGTGGATCCAGATATGAGGAAGTTAAGTTTGCCAAAATTTAAACTTATAAACTAGATACATGAAAAATAAAAGCTTATATTAGGAAAAATTTTATTTTACAAAAGAGTTTGACTTTCTTAAACTAGCAGGGGCCAGCAGCAGTACATTTAAAGCATGGTTTAATGTTTTAAAAATATTAACTGTTGCAGAATTTGAGCTATGCCCACATAGTAACATCAGAGTACAGGTTAATATCTGGATTTTTGGTGCAATACCCAGCTCAGTGTACACAGGGATGGGACAGAGAGGTTCCCATACCTACATGAACCACTATTAAATCTGTTGCTATATGTTTAGTTTGGGACTTTGGCTTGGGGTTAGTTTTGAATGAATTCCAAAAAAATCTTTCTGGTTAGGAGGTTTAGAAAGAAAATAAGTCAAGCAGATTCTAAAATGTAATCATTCAATCTACAAGTCTGTTGTGAGTGCCTGCCACTTGTCAGGGGCTTGTCAGGAACCGAACTAGGGGTGGGGGGCTCCTGTTCTGTGCTGTCAAGTTTCTGTAAATGCAGACAAAGGAGTGAGTGCTTGGTAAAGCATCCCAGACAAAGCACACCAGCCCACTCTCCTCCAGACGTTTGCTCTATGAATTTTCTCATTGAGCCAAGGCAAAGGCTATCTTGTTATGCAGGAGGGATTACAGTTTGTTTGCTAAAGATTGTACTCCTTGGCCCAGAAGTCTGATGAGCTAAGGTTTATGAAGACATACTCCTGCCTGGGTAAGTCATGTTTAATGTCTTCCACCCATTAATTTGATATCACAATAAACTATATGAATTTTTTTTTTCTGAAGTACTTACTGTCTACTTAATGTGTACAGTGTTTATGGAGTTATTAAACTGTTATCATATCAGAATCATATCAACTGGGGTTGGGAGTGTACCTGATCTCTAAGAGCACATTAGATAGCCCAGGTAAAGCCTGCCAGCTCTGAGGTGGGGGCCAGAAGGGGAGAGAATATGGGGATTCAGGAGAGAAGGCATAAATTCATTATGGTTCTGAAGCAAACCTGGTGACAGACCCAGGAATGACAGAAAATCCAAAAGCTCAAGATCAGGACTCTAAATTTGTTTTTGGAAGCACTTGGAAATAGAGTGCATTGCAAATGCACATTCTTGCTGCTGTGCAGAAACTTCTTTGGTGGAAGCCATCTGGAGAGTATTTTTACCCAAGGCAAAGACAGGCATGGAGCTACAATGCTTGGAGGCCTTGAGCTTGCCTAAGATTGCAGAAATACAAAAGAAAAGTGTTTTGAGAAAAGTCAGAATTTGTTGTCTGCAGCAGTTGGTGAGTGAGTGCAGGGAACAGACAGTGTGGAATCTGGGAGGACTCCTCAGCCACTTGGCCACCAGGGCTCAGCAGGGAATGACACTGCTCAATGCTTTCTTGTTGTTAATCATTTTTCTCATTTCCCCTAGTTGTTAACCCTGGGACCATGCTAATCAACTCCTCGTTTCCCTGGTATCAGCAGCCTGCCCATGGCTTACATGGTTCCGCGGTTATTACATCTGAGTTTAATCATTGTCCAGACTCAGCTTCATGTCTTCCTTGCAATTTCACCTCTGATTCAGTTTGTGTTTTGGCAGGAAATGTAGTAGTGTAGAAAGGGAAAGAATCTGTTTAGAGAGAAGAGAGACAAGGAAGGGAAAGCCCTAGCCCAGAAAAGGGAGATGGGACTTTGGGATGACATATGGAAGATTATTTTCTTTCCCTGATCTCCAAGACAGTGATGACAAAATTCAGAAAAATAAAGAAAAAAATAATGCTACTCCTGACTCCATTTCCTCTTGTTCTCATTGGGTGAAGAAGCCAAAGTGGTGAACTAGGAAACAGAAAAGTGATTAAATCAAAAGCATCAAAATGCAATGAACTTGGCATTTAAGTAGGGATTGTCTGGAAGTCGTGTTTGGTCTCCCTTCCCATCTTTCCCTGATGGACTCCTTCCCTCTGGGAGTCCTTCACGTCTCAGAAACAGAGTGTGGAGGAGGCAGAACTAAGTCAATCACGGGTTCTTCAATTACTAGAAACTGTCATACTGGCCAACATCAATTGATGCTGTACGACATCAGAGATGTTATTTATTGCTCTACTCTCTGAAGTTGTCTAATTTGGAGAGGGCGAAGATTAAAATCAGCTCCTTAGAGACCAGACCAGCTCTCAAAATCTTAAGGGAATTTATAGATAGATATGTGTATATTTTTTTTCCAGAAAATGCTGTCAGATATTCTGATACCCTGAAGAATACTTGACTTTAGAGAATGGAGAATTTTCTATTAATTTATAAACATCTCATTATGTTCTTATTTTTAAAACAAATAAACTTATATGTCTTGATTTCATTTTTCACTCTAACAACCATCTCATTTTGTTCTTTTAAAAGCAAATCTCTTCAAAAGAATTATCTATGATAAAGACTGTCCCCAATTTTTCTCTTCCTATTTTTCCTTGAATCCACCCAAATGAGACTTTCAGCTCTACGACTTTGATAAAAATGCTCTTGACAAGGTCTCCAGTAAGAACCCTGTTTCATACATCCTGTAATTGCTCCCTAGTCCATGCCCTACTGGCCTGTCCTCAGCCTCTGGTACAATCCTGTACCTTTGTCCAGAGGATGCACTTTATTAATTTGACTTCTGGGTGAAACACACTCTCCCAGTTTTCCTCTAGCTTTGCAGCTGCTCTTTCTCAGTCTTCACCATGGTTCCTTCCTCTGTCCCTGACTTATTAACATTGGAGTGTCACAATTTTCAGCACTTGGTCCTCTTCACCACTCAGTCTATGCTCATCTCTGCGTTCAAACACATGGTTGTACGTACCATCTATGAAATGCGACTTCCAAATTTATGCTCCCAGGCCAGACCTCCTCCCTGAGTTCCACATTCACATATGTCCAACCGACTACTCAATATCCCTTGGATGCTTAATCGAAATCGCAAACCTAATGCATTCAAAACTGTGCCCCCATTATGTTTCCCCCCTCTGGCTCCTCCTGAAGTTTTCTTCTTCTTAGGTAGTGGCAGGACTATCCTTCCTGCTGTGTAAACCAAAGAGCTTCTCGGTGTCCTCGACTCTTTCCTCTCAGAGCCTGCAGCTCACCAACAGCAAATCCTATTGACTCTACTTTTGAAATGCATCCAGGATTGGGTGACATCTCCCCTGTGCCACTGCTGCCATCTGGCCCTCATTGTCTCGGGTCTGGACTATTGTACTGTAATTTATTCTCTGAATAGCAGAGAACCGGCACGGCGCCTTCAAGTGGGATTGGAGGGGAAGACTGGAGTCCAGAAGATAGTTTAGGTTGCTGGTTCAGTGACCTGAGAATGAGGTGAAAAGTACGTGGATGGTCTCGGCAGGGGTGATGCACACACAGAGGCCTGTGACAGTTATTTTTGCCCCACTCCACACCTGGTTGCCTTGGATCCATGCTCTACCCTTTTGTGTCCTGCTCTGCGCATAGAGTGACTTCTATGGTCTGCATCCCGTTGCTCTTTTGCCCTTTACTCTGTTGGGGTTCAGGCAAGGGGAGACATGGGCAGGATTCCAGAGGGCAAGAAAATAGAAAGTGGGAGTATTACCATACAGCCGATCGTGACTGTTCCTCCAGTCACAGTGTACGTCAAATTGTCTTTATTACTTTGTTGCAGCTCCACCTGGGCTTTGGAAACACCATGTCCTCCTCCTGCTCCTTCAGGATCAGGACAGTTAATAGCTTTCTTCTGTTGCCTATCCTGGAAGTCTCACCATTCCTTGTTAGTTCCTTTAATGCTACCCAGATCTCTTGAAATAATCCATTCATAAGGCTCTCCTGGTAAACCTTTCAGAGGGTGTCCTCTATCTCCTCCTGGGACCTTGACTAACATAGCTAGAATTATTTTTTTTATTATGGAATAAACATTAAATTAATAAGCTAATTACATTTGATGAAAATAAATACATAAAATAGTATGAAACATGTTACTCATAGAATTGTAAAGAATGTAATAATCTAGAAGGAAGAAAAATGATCATCCCTAATTGCAATGCCATGAGGTAATATCGTTAACATTTTGATGATTTTATTTCAGGATTTCAATTTTTTATGGTTTTTAAATTTTTTATTTGCATAATTTTAGTTTCCTTTTGATGTTTAAAAACATTTACATTTCATAATATAAAAAGAAATACATTATAGAAAATTTGTGATATAGAAAATATATATAAAGAACAACAAAATCAAAAGGTGTATCATTTAAAGATGAGCTTGGAAAAAATTTGGTAGATTTTTCTTAGAATATTTTTTCTTTGAATTTTAATACAGTTCCTATTTTACATTACATAGTGATGTTAAAGCATAGTGAACACAGATCAGTCACGACTCATAGAACAGAGTAAATAAAGAGAGGCTTTGGAAAATATCGACTACTCATTAGTTTTTATTATTCTCTCTTATTATAAAGAAAATTTACTTTGGCCACTAAACAGGAGCTTATTCAATTACCTTATTACTGATTATTTAAAATCAGTTATTCAATTACCTTGATATTAGAATTCCTTCTAGAGATGCTTTGTGCAACTCTGCTTTTGTGGAGAGGAAAGACTTTATCTGGTAATTCTCTTGAAAACTTGTAAATATTGTAACCATTGTCTGTGGTCTTTGTCACCATTCAGTCATTGTTTTCTCTTCAAACAGGTTTCCACAAGTGGGAAACAGAGTATGTCTCCAGAGAAAACGAATGAAAGCTGCTGAGCAGTTGCTATGCGAAATAACTCCAATTTTGTACCTGGGATGCATAATCAAAATTTCAATGTATACATAAATCGATTCTCAATCAGTGGTCCAACTGAGCAGTGAAAGGCCCTCAAATATTTTTAAATCATATGTTTCCTAATCAAGGATCATTAATTTCGATTTTTTTCCCTGAGTCACTTAGTAGTCTTTAAATAATTGTTTCAAAGGAGGAAGGTATATCAGTGCTTTATATTCAAATCTTTTAAATATTTAACTCCCTCTCTGTGCTGTAAGACGTGAAAGACAACCTATTTGTGTATGTAGGAATTATATTTCAATATTTTTTCTTCAAAATTTTAGGTATTTTATATTTTTTGGCATAGCATAATAAAGAAGCGATCAGCAGACTCCTGTCCCTTTGTAACACATATTTTCCGGCAGTTTTGCTTAAAAATTTAGTAATTCTTTTTTTCCTGACAATTTAAGATAATTTCCAGCGAGTGTCTAGATATTTTTTTCCTTTCATTAACTTTATAAAGAATTAAGCCCTGTTAACCAACATATATCATGTATCTGTTTCCACTCAAGTTTCTAAAAAATTTTTTTTGCCTTGGTTATGGATTCATTACTAAATATTTTTTTCTTAAAAATTACAAATGTATATTCTTCTTACATTATCTCTATGTATTTACCATTTTCTCACTTGTAATTTTCCATGTCCTCTGCTCTTTACTGCCTTCTGTGTGGATTTCAATTCTGCACTTCCATTTTAATTTTATTTACAATGTATTCTTTCCTTGCCCATAGCCCTTTACATTTTTACCTCAGTAATATTCTGAAATTAAAAAAAAAATTAGAAAGTTTTAAGATTGGAAACCCCCTCCAAAATTTTTTCTTTTAATCTTGGCCTATGTTGTTATGCTTTTTATTTTTCTGCTCATATTTCTTACAGGCAATTTATTATTCCATCTTATCATGAATATCAAATGATTTTATAAAATTATATTCTGAATCCTATACTAGTTTTCAGAAGTCTATATTTCCTGTTTATATTGTTTGTTTATATTTTATTGTTTGAAATCTGAACTTAAAATATTTATTTATACTCAGCATTTGCAACTGTGTGCAACTATGTATTTTCCATGGCCTCACTGTTAGTCCATTTGGGTGCTGGTAAAATAATCTGAAGTTTATAGTTTGGAGGAAAGTTGATGTTTGCAAATCTTAGCCCCAGGCTTAATTGTTTTTTTAAAAATAAATTTTATTAAGGAATAATTTTTGTTCAATAAACTGTATCCTTTTAAAGTCTACAATTCAATGGGTTTGACGCAGGTATGTACCATGCAATCACCACCATAATCAGGCATGGAGCCGCTCCGTCACCCCTCGACATGTTTTCTCACGCCTCTTTGCAGTCTAGGCCTCCCACCATCCCCAGGTTTAATTCTGTCACTTTAGATTAGTTTTAAATTATATAAACTTTCACATAAGTGCAGTCATACAGTATGTAATCTTTGGTGTTTGGTTTCTTTCGCTTAGCATAACGATTCTTTATTTCATGCTTGTTGTTTCATGTATCCATAGTTCATTTTCTTTTATAGCTGAGTAGCATACCCTTGTATAATATACCACATTGTTATTCATTTGTTAATGAGCATATGGTTAAATAATTTTTAACAAATGGTGATGGAATAACTGATATCTGTATGGGGAAAAATAAATATTGACTCTTAGCTCACACCATCTACAAAAATGATTTCTGAATAGGTTATAGAACTAGACATAAGAGCTAAACCTATAAAACTTCTGGCAAAATACATAGGAAAAATCTTTGTGATAATCAGTTCGTAATAATATCTTAAATAGGACATGAATCATAAAAGAAAAACTTGATTAAACTTCATCGAAAAATTTTTAAAAGTTGTTCTTCAAAAAGACATAGTTAAGAAAATGAAAAGACATCCATAGGCTAAGAGAAAGCATTTGCAAGTCATTTTTTGATAAAAGGGTTGTATCTAGAGTATATAATGAACTCTTAACAACTCAATAACCAAAAGAAACCCAATGGGTAAAAGATTCAAACTGACACCTTATCAAAGAAAAATATGAATGGCCAATAAATAGGCAAAAAGATGCTTAATACTAATAATCAGATAAATGCAAATTAAAATCACAACGAGACACCAGTACACACTTATTAGGATGGTTAGAATTTAAAAGACTGACAAAATCAGGTTATGACAACAGTGTGGAGCAACTGAATTCTTACACACTGCTGGTGGGAAGGCAAAATGGCACAGTTCTTCTGAAAATCAATTCATCAGTTTCTTGTAAAGCTACACTTGTCATAGACACAACAAAAACATACATCCACATAAATACTTGTATATTTGTAGCAGCATTTTTCATTATAGCTACAATCCAAAAACTACCCAAATATCCATTAAATTGTGAATGTATAAATGAATTGTAGTATATCCATCCTATGGTATACTCAGCAATAAACTGTTAGAGCAGCATAGATAAATTCCAGAAATATTATGTGAAGTGAAAGAAATTATATATAAAATTCTATATACTGTATGATTCCATTTATATGACATTCTAGAAAAGCCAAAACTATAGTGACAGAAAACAGATTATTGGTTTCATGGGGTTGGTGTTTGGGGAAGAGCAAAGGGGTAATGGGACTTTTTAGGTGATAGAAATTTTCTGTATCATGATTGTGGTGGTGGTTGCGTGACTATATATAGATGTCAGAATTCATCAAAGCATAAACATAAATTGGGTGAATTTTATTGTATGTAAACTTTGCTTTAATTAAACTTGGTGAAAAGTTATTGTCTATTTTAATATATCTCTTGGTATGTTATATTTTTTAAAGAAATACTTATTTTTCTAATTTTCACCTTTTGGAATAAAGTTTTAAGTAGTATTCCCTTATGACACTTTAAAAATTTCTTTCAGATTGAATTCTGTGTTCTCCATTGAATATTGTCTATTAGTATCTTCTCCTTTGCTTTCTTGATTACATTTAATAAATTTTTTTCTTTGTTCTTTTCTTGCCTTTTTTAATGTTTTCAAAGAACCACTTTTGACATTGTTGAAAATCTTTTTATATTCATATTCTATTTTTATTAATTTTGTTTCTGTTATTTTCTTTCTCTTAAATTATTGAGTTTATTTTACTATGTTGCTCTTATTTCTTAAAGTGGACAGTTTAAACCATTAATTTTCAGACTTTTCTTTTTTCTAATGTAGGGATAGACATTTCCTTGTAAACACTGTGCTAGCTTTTTCTCTCATGTTTAATAAGTAGTTTCTTTAACTTCTAATTTTATTTTTCACTATAATGTTTTTTGATGCCTGCATTGGGGTCACAAATGTATTTTATAGTTATCTTGCTGATATTGAAGCTTAACTTAGTTGTATTATGGTCAAGTTTGTATTCTTTAATTCATTCAAGGATTATTTATTGAAGTATACTGTGTTTAAGGTACTGTTGTAGCTGTTAGTATTTCTTCAGTGTATAAACTAGATAAACTCTTAACTTCTTGGAGTTTATATTCTAAAATGGGGAGAGAGACAGCAAATGTAATTAGTAAGTAGGAACTTTAGAAGGTAGTAAGTGCTAGGTAAATATAAAAGCAAGGTAAAGGAGCTTGGCCTTGCTGTTTTTGTGTGTTCATTTGTGTGTGCAAACGTACATGCATGTGGTGTATGTGTGTTGTATGTGTTATGCTAGGGAGATGGGGATAGTGTAAAATAGGGTGGTCAGAGAAAGCCTTTCCAAGAAGGTGAGATTTGGGCGTATCTTGAAAGAGAAAAGTGATTCTTCCCTGGGGAAGAATATTTTTGTGAAAGGGAACATCCAGTGAAAAAGCTGTGAGGCAAGACCATGCCTGGAACATGGGAAGGGGCCAGCATGACCCAGGCAGAGATAGAGGGGAGTAGGAGAAAAAGGGATCAGAGAGAGTAGGGTGGGGACAGTTAACGTCATTCAGGCATCGGCAAGGGAACCCAGGATCTTCATTTTTATCTAACCTTCATGAAAGAGCTATCATTCAAAAATATTTTATTTTTCATAAATTATTTACAGAAATGGCTTTATTCTGTCACCGAGGGGTAATTAGATGGTTCCAGTAGCACAGGACCTTTTATGTCCTTGTGAAGACTTTGGCAATAATCACTTATTCAGTGTTAAACCCGAGATCTTGCTCTCACAATATTTATTTTTTTTCAAAATTATGTATATAAATGTTTTTATACTGACCTTAAGAAGATTTAGATGAATCAACATTCCATCTGGTCACTCTATATTAGAAATTTAAAGAACTTATCTGATTTCTGCTTGAATTCCATTGGTTTTGCTGGTTTGTAGCTGAATCCATTACTGGATCACTTTAATTATTGCCAATGGTATCTTGCAATCCATCATGTATATGAAATTAATTCCTACATTCCCCTTGAGTCATATCTTCTCTGACCCTTGTATTCTAGATCTTTCTCCTTATGTACCTAATCTTCCAGACTCCTTGCCATTTAGCTCACCTTCCTTTAGACAAGGATCTTTTCTATGTAAAAAAAATTCCTGGTATTGAATTTACATTTTCTTTTTTTCATAAGTAAAACTCCAACAGTTGTTATAGATGAAAATATGATGAATGCAAATAAATTAGATCCTGGCATTGGTGGCAATAATAAATATTTTGGCACATTATGGGAAGTGTTTCCTTCCCTCATAGAAAAGTTCTATAATAGATCTTCCTTCAATCCTGGTGAAATTGATTAATTACATCAATTTAATTGACTGTATACAGTTTCTCTACCTGTCCAAGATCCTAAAAAACAAACTCAGCCATGAGTCAACATCTTCCCACTTGATTCCTGTGTTTATGACCTACAGCTCTGCTGATGCCAAAGCAAGTGCCTGTCATGTTGCAAGAGCAAAGAGGCTAGGGATAGCCCTGGATTAATTTGCTATTCATGACATGAATGAAGTTGAGATAAACCTGATGAGGTGTAACTTTTCTATCTTTGCCTGTTCTATCTTTGCCCTGGAGGATATTTAAAATAGGGTGATGAATATCATTTTCCCTGAGTGCCATATGAATTTGTTTTGTTTTGGAAAGACCCTTAATTTATTGAAAAGTTAAGTTGGCAGAAGAACCTCTCAAGCTCTATATAAACCATCTGTTCATTCATCCAATTCTCTACCCAATAAAGTTTCATTTTATACTTGGGAAGTTGTTCATTACAGGGGGCATTTCTTCCTTGAAATATATTTTTTAGGCCTTTTGAAATCCCATCTATCATACAAGGTTCAGCTAAAAATTATTTCAATATGAAGTTTTCCTTAGCTTTCAGGCAGAGTAATATTTTCTTTCTTTAGGTGCCATGATCCCTTCTAGCATCTGACTGACAGCATCTATCCTACTTTGTTGATGTCAAAACTACCTATATCTGTGCATAATCAGGCTTCCCTTCCCAACATCTGCTCCCTATTGAAGCTCCTAGTAGATACTTCTCTTTCTCTTTTTTTTCTTATTGAACATCTTCACACCCTTTCTCTGGTAGAACTTATTGTCATGTAAGTTATGTAGAGAGGCCCTGCTTCTGATGATGGAGAATAGAGGTCTGGAAAATAGTCTTCTCCTGCTCCCAACTGCAGGGCGTGGGCACATGAATCAAATTAGTTGATGGCACACGCCTTCATGGAACCTTAATTTGGAGCATTCACACCCATTACCAGAGATTGTTGATTTCAGCCACGGTGATGGCAAGAGCCATCATCTGATGGTGACCATGGTTCTGGTTCAGCAGCCACTGCCAATCTCCAATGGTGACGTAAGTAGTGTCCCACCCAGACCATGTCTCTGGTTCTGGTGCCTGTCCATTTTCTGAGGCTAGCTCTGGCTTTCACATTGCGATTACAAACCACCTGGTACTCTTCTAATAAACAACTTTTCAGTGCATTTATGTTGTTTGTAACCAAGAATCGTAATTGGTAGAGGAAGAATCTTTATTTTATTCAGATTTGATTACCGTGTATTTAGTATGTGCCTCATCAATGTTTGTTGAATTATTTAGATCGTGCTGAATATAATGTTTGTGGGAGCCAATGGGGGTGTCAGCCCAAACGTTTCCCTCAACTAAACTGTCAGGTTAAATTTCGGAGTGTGAAATTCTGGACCATGTTTTAGAATAGTCTTTTCTCCTCTACCCTCCTTTTTGCTTCTGAATATAGGATCTCAGTACAGATTTTCAGCAGTCTGCACATTAGCTTGTTGCCTCTAACTTTTTCAGGGTTGCTGTGTTTGGTTGTGCTGGGAATCTCAAGCCATTTGGATTCCTGGAAAGTTGAAATCACTAAAAGGATTTAAAATATAGAAGGGACATAACCCAGTGGATTACTCTTTCCTTCTGTTGTGTGCCGTGGAGTGGCTGCTTTGCTCTTCTAAATACCAGGGACCCAGGCACAGAGGAGAAAGAGTAGCACTAAGTGGTTTTCCCTTATTGTAGTTTTGCCTGATCCTGACTTTGCTAAGGAATTTCAGAGATGAGAGCTGTCATCTGTTCCAAACACTGAAACCAGAGAGCAGGGGGAAACGGCTCTCTCTTTCCTGCAACCAGATCCTCAGAGGATATGGAAAATGGTCTAGGTTTTCTGGTGATTGCACTGCTCTACTGGCCTGTCACCTCCTGCCCAGGGTCCCTGGGCTCTGGCAGAGCTGAGTCTGTGTTGGAGGGTGAGCATGTCAGCCCATCTGGAGGACTCACCCCTTGACAGGAGTGCTGAGTTTCCTAATGGGCCCTTGATAGCTGCGGCCCTGCCTGAGGGCTTCACTTCTGCTCGGCAGCTGCCGCAACACCCGCTGCTGGCCTTCCCCACAGCCTTGGGGGAGCCCCGCTTCAAGCTTGTACCACTCCACTGACTCCAGAAGGCTGTATGCATCCACCATGGGGAGGGAGAGAAGTGTGTTTATCAACCACAGGGCTTGGAATGAGAGTCTTCTCCTTGTGGAAATGCATCAATCACTTCTCAGGACTGACCTTTTGTGATAGTTTTTCTTGTAAATGATGTTTTGCTTTTCCCAATTGCAGAACAAAATGAGAGCTTCATAATTAAGCATGTGGTAGACAATGTGGTCATGGCCTTTTGTTTTCCCAGTCCTCTCAAAACAGCGTTCCGCAGCAAGGCGTGGGGGTGGTGGCTTTGGAAAAGAGGAGGGAGATTGAGAATTCCTTCCGGCTTCCTGGCTACAGTCGGCCAATAAGATGGCAGGTGATTTCTATATGACATTTGACTTCAAACAGTGCTCCAGGTTTTTGACTGGGAACTTGCCATACACCAGTTTTAAATGGAAAACCCAACTGAAGCCTCCTGTATTAATTCTGAACAGTGTGCAAAGGAAACTAAGCACACAGCTTACATTCCAACATTAGAACCAAGGGGCATATTTGTTCTCTTTCCTGAGTGGCTACAAAGCATTTCTGAGAACGTTTCAAGATCTAATTATGTTGATTTGACTTCAGCCAAAATCAATGGGTTGTTTTCCTGAGAAAGATGAGAGGGCTTCACTTCTTCATACCCTCCTCCCTCTCCTTTGGAAATAGGCAGCCTGTGAGAACATCATCCCTTGCACTTATTAGTCACACTTCTAGGGCTATTCCTATTAAATAAATTGTTTTGGAGTCAACATGAAACACCAACTGGAATGCAACAAAAAGTTATCAAAATAGAACAGCCCTCCTTGAGATCATTAAGACAATGTTAAAAAGGGAGAAATCTATACTATTGACCCAACTTTGATATTTTCTGCTTTCGTTTGGAGTTGTCACCACAAATCTCAGTTATTAAACTCATTACATGTTACAAAGGCTTCCTAAGCTGTATGATTAATAATCTTCTGAATGAAGACATCACAGACAGTGTGTTATTCTCTGGTATGTGAGAAATACAGCCACCAAGGCCAGCCTCTCATGCCATTTGCATGGGACAGCATCTTCTGTGTGAGCGCTTTTGAACCAACTCTTGGATCCTAAATCTCTCATTACTATATATTATGCCTTAAGTTGTGCTGAAGGACAAATAAACATTGCTGACAGTATTATGGGTCTCATCCTTTACTGTTTTCAGGTAGGTATCATCAACAAACCTCACAAACAAGGAAAAATATTGAGAGGTGTTGAGACTGTAAGCAACTCAGTTGCTTATGGCTCACCTGTCACCATTTACATCCTCCCCACAAATCTGTTTTCCTGGAAGTTAAAATATCTAACTCCTAATAACAACAAAACAGGAACAAGAACATTAACCACTATTTATTGAGTATAATTATGTGATTATAATTAAATGATCCACCAATACCATGAAGGGGAGCTTCCTCTTTGAAATTCATTTTACATTATTATATCACAACATTCTAAGGATTGTTATGGTATCTCCTGAAGGAGTTGTATGTCATCAATGGAAGAAGTTGGTTTTAGGCAGGAAAACCAGAATTTGGGAAAACCCAGACAGATTGGAACAGGAAGACTTGTAGGCTCTTTCATAGCTTTATTCTCTTGGATTTAGACATTGAAAATGGGGAGATAGCTGTTGATTGTGGGTCCCTGCTCACAGGTAGGATGGGGCCCAGGTTCTGGGAGAATCAGAAGGCAAGTTGCATCCTATAAATGGATCACCAACGTGTGCACTTGGTGGGGTTTACTTGTTTTCTTCTCTCTCTCTCTCTCTCTCTGTCTCTCTCCCTTCCCTACAATTTGAGATTCTTGGCCAAAAAAATTATTAATTTTATAAACTGTTCTCAAATTGTGCAATAGGATATAGTACAGGAAGAATTTTGGCTCCTCATTGGGCAAAGACTTTATAGCAGAAACCATGCCTTCTTGAAGCCAGTGTAGTAACAGCATCAATTTTAGGCAAGATCACCAAAAAAATAGTGGTTCTGGCAGCCAGAAATGAGTCTGCTGTTCAATAAACTCCATTGGATATTGTCCTTAGGACGTTGTCTCTTTGGAAGTCCTGGTCTTTGTTTTTTTGACAGAAAATAGAAATATTCCTAAATTACAATGAGGAAACTGAAGCTTAAACAGTAGCATAAATGGCATTTCAGTAACACAGCAACTAAGCAAAAGCAAAGGCGAAATTGAAACCCACATGAGACTGATGACAAACATGGTGATACCCACATACATGGTGGTAATGTTTTAATGTTCATGGCTTAGAGTAGAAGCTCTAACAGGGTACCAAAGAGAAACCCAAATTTCCTTCTCACCTCTTTATCCAATAGTCTCATATCATGCATACACACACACACACTACATACAGTAGGTTCCATTTCTATTTTACAGTTACTATGCCCAAGACAGTGATTATAATGCTGCCAAGGAGGGAGCCTTTTCTATGTGACTTTAGGCTGAAGTGTGTCCTAAGGACTAAAGCTCTATAGCTATTACGATATTTCTAGGTAAGCTAGAAAAGTCATCCCTGCAATGTTTTCTCTCTCACAGTTGGTTTTCAATGAATGTTTGTTAAATTGAATAGAAGATTCCAAGTTTGGTGGCCTTTCCTGCACACACCTTAGAAAGCTCTCACATGTGCATAGTACTCTTACTTTTGTCTTTTTTCTCTTTTTTGTTTTAATAGTTATCTTATTTGAATATGACTCAGACATGTTATAAATATCTATTACCTTATTCAATATAACATAATTATAAGATCTCAAATTACATAAAATATATTTATAAACATTTATCCATTTATATTTACATAACTTATTTATTTTTAATAATTATATCTAGATTGCTTATGAAAACTGAGATATTATACAAAGCTAACCATCATTTTAAGTTATTTCCCTGTTATCCATTTTCCCCTTTTCTTTTTTTGATTTCAAAATATTAAAGGGGTACAAATATTTTAGTTTGCATGGATTGCTTTTGTAATGCTTGAGTCCCCGCTATAGGTGTGTCTGTCATCCAAATAGAGTTTGTTGTACCCATTAGGTAGGTTTTTACCCCTCTCCTCCTTCCCCTTCCCTTCTCGTTGATTTCCAGTGTGTTTTACTTCCCTCTGTGCATGTGTGCTCATTGGTTAGTTCCAATTTAACAGTGAGCACATGTGGTGTTCGTTTTTCCATTCACTTAGGAGAATGGTCTCCAATTCTATCCATATTGTTGCAAAAGGTAGTAGTTCATATTTTTTATGGCTGAGTAGTACTTCATACTATACATATAACACATTTTATTAATCCACTCATGAATTGATGGGCACTTGGGTTGATTCCATATCTTTGCAATTGTGAATTTCACAGCAATAACCATTCAAGTTCAGGTGTCTTTTTGATGAAAAGTCTTCTTTTCTTTTGGGTAAATACCCAATAGTTGGATTGCTGGATTGAATAGTAGGTCTACTTTTAGTTCTTTGAGAAACCTCCATATTGTTTTCCATAGAGTTTGTACTAATTTGCGTCCCACCAACAGTGTATAAGCATTTCTTTCTGTCTGCATCCACACCAGCAGCTATTTTTTTTTTTTTTTGGACTCTTAAATAAAAACCGTTCTAACTGGGGTAAGGTGGTATCTCATTGTGGTTTTAATTTGCATTTCTCTGATGATTAGTGACAATGAGCATTTTTTCACATGTTTATTGGCCATTTATCTTTTTTCTTTTAAGAAGTTTCTGTTCATGTCTTTTGCTCACTTTTTAATAGGGTTGTTTGTTTTTTTCTCGCTTGACTTCTTTGTAAATTCTGGATATTAGCCCTTTGTTAGATATGTAGCGTGTGAAAATTTTCTCCCATTCTGTAGGTTGTCTATTTGCTCTGTTGATTATTTCCTTAGCTGTGCAGAAGCTTTTTAGTTTAATCAAAGCCCATTTATTAATTTTTGTTATTGCCATGTTTGCCATTGGGGTCTTAAGTCATAATTTTTTGCCTAGACTGATATCTAAAAGAGTTTTTCCTACATTTTCCTCTAGAATTTTTATGGTTTCATGACTTATATCTAAGTCTTTTATCCATCTTGAATTAATTTCTGTGAGTGGTGAGAGGTAGGGGTCCTGTTTCATTCTTCTGCAAGTGGCTATCCAATTCTCCCAGCACCATTTATTGAATAGGGCCTCTTTTCCGCAGTGTATGTTTTTGTCTACTTTGTTGAAGATCAGTTGGTTGTAGGTAAATGGTTTTATATCAGGGTTCTATGTTATGTTCCATTGATCTATGTCTGTATTTTGTACCAATACTATAATGTTTTGGTTACTATAGCTTTGTAGTATTGTTTGAAATCTGGTAATGTGATGACTCCAGATTTGTTCTTTTTGTTTAAGATTGCTTTGGTTACTAGGACTCTTTTCTGGTTCTAAATGAAGTGTAGAATTGTTTTCTCTAGATCTGTGAAGTAAGACTTTGGTAATTTGATGGGGATTGTATTGAATTTATAAATCACTTTGTCTAGTACTGATGTTTTAACAATGTTGATTCTATTGATATATGAAAATGATATGTTTTTCCACTTGTTTGTATGCTCTGCTATTTCTTTCCTCAGAGTTTCATAGTTCTCATTGTAGAGATCTTTCACCTCCTTGGTTAAGTACATTCCTAGGTATTTTTTTTTTTTTTGTAGCTATTGTGAATGATATTGAAATGTCTTTGATTTGACTTTTGGACTGACTATTGTTAGTATATAGATATGCTATTGATTTATGTACATTAATTTTGTATCCTGAGACTTTGCTTAATTTATTTATCAATTCCAGGAGACTCTTGGTGGCATCTTTTGGGTTTTCTAGGTATAAGATCATATCATCAGCAAACAGCGATAGTTTGACCTCCTTTTTCCCAATTTGGATATCCTTAATTTCCTTCTCTTGCCTGATTGCTCTGGCTAGGACTTTCAGAGCTATGTTGAATAGAAGTTGTGACAGTGGAAATCCTTGTCATTTCAGTTCTTGGGGGGAATGCTTTCAACTTTTCCTTATTCAATATGATGTTGGCTGTGGGTTTGTCATGTATGACTTTTATAATTCTGAGATATGTTTCTTCTAGGCCTTATATTTCTACTATCTTATTTGACCTTCATTATACATCTATGGCAAATGTCTCCACTCTGCAGAGGAGACAACCTTGTTTTGAGGGGACTTGACATTATCTCAAGTTCACAGCACAGGTCAGTAATGAGTTAGGGCTGGAAATCAAGTCTTAAAGCATGTGGTCCAATATGCTTGTCCCTGTGTCTTTTTGAGCACTTCCAACTGGTCTTTACATGTCTCAAACTTACAGGAAAGAGCCAATGTTTGTTTCTGTAAGTGCTAAGTTCTCTTTTCCTTCAAAAGAGGGACTTATGACAATGAAAATAATGATGGTTATGCCAAATAGTTGCATTGAACAATTAATCCTTGCATTCTTACAAGTACTTTACTGATACTTGATGTCCTCTCACTATCTGAGATCAGGGAAATTTTAGCCCATGCTAGAGCTCTGTAATCATGGGTTGGGGGTGCACAATTTCTATAGGATTTTATTCTGCACATCCTTAACATGGCTGGTTTCCAAACACAGATACAGTGCACTCTTTAAGATTGGGTATTTCTATGATTTGGGATGGGCCTATTGCCTTTTTTTCTTGTTGTAATTTCAGGTCTATTCAAAATTTGTCTTATAGTAATGCAGAGAAAATTGTGATCAGAGGTCATTATGTTCCTGAGAGTTACTTCCTAAAAGACATCAAGAGTCAGAGTTTGGGGACCTAACCAAGCTGAGCTGAACAGAGAAAGTTCTTAAGTTGAGGACTTCTAACTTCAGGTGCCACTAAGTTTGAGGTCAATAAAACTTCCCCTAGATCCTTTTCTTAATCAAAATGTGGTTCTTGGACCAGCAGTATTGGTGCCAAAGTTGGCTACACGATGGAATCATCTAGAGAGATTTAAAAAAACACTAATACCTGAGACCCACTGCCTGATAGTCTGACTTAATTAGACCTGGGTCTGGCCTGGTCTTAGACAGGTTTACATCTCTATAAGTGGGTATAACATGCAGCCAGGCTTGAGAATCACTGCTGCAAATGGTGCATGGAAGCCTGTCTTCAGTTCAGCTTCAATTCTGAGTCAGATCTGAGATGAACCATTTGAAGGTTTACTTGTGTTTTTCTTAACTCTAAAATAAAAGTGGTATTATCTTCAGGGTGTGGAGCAAACATGGTCAGAGTATGGAATTCTAGGAAGAAAGTTTGCAGAGCACAATAAAGGATTGAAGCATTCATGGGAGGTGCAGGAGGATGAAGCCTGACCTCAGTTCTCCATAATCATGGGCACATACTTTGCATGTGATTCTTGTTTATTTTGAATGGCATAAAATACCAGATATGATGTCATGTATTATAAATTTTAAAGCCAAGAGGGGAAAAGTAAATCATTTGGTCACTCTCTTATTTTCATTTGATGAATATCTATTCTTTCCTTCTCTGAGTAACAATTTTTCACTTAAGGGTCACAAGGATTTTATGCATAGCTGTCTCATTTTTTCTCTCCCATCACCATCCTACCCTTACTTTTACTTCCTTATTTTCTTCCCCTTTTTTTCTCCCTCCTTCTTTCCTTCACTCCTCTTTTTCTTCTCCATTAAATGAACAATTATTAAGTGCTTTCTTTACTCTAGGACATCATATGTCATCTTCCCTTTGATTATGTGTATGTTGTGTTTTTCTGAACCCTTTCTTATTTACTCTCATTCTTTTTAAATTTTGGTGTCTACAATGCAATCCAGAACTTTAAGGATGCTCTGGAAAAGAGAGAGGGTGAGGGAAGTTTGACTTCTGGGCCAGGATGTTTATATTTAGCTTGTGAACAGCTTGGAACCCTTGTTTATTTTTCTTTGTTCCAAAACTACCCATTGTAGAGTCACTTAATTTTACCAAGGCCAGAATTTTATTCCTGTTTTGTAGTTTCTTCTTGTCTTATTTGTTGTCTATTAGCAAATCCATCTAACTTAGTATAGTCTGCAAATTTGATGAGCACATTGTCAATTCCTTCATCACAGCCATCAATAAAGGTATTGAATAGGCAATAAAGATATTAAATCCTGTCATTGTCTAGGGCAAAGCCATGAGTGTTTACAATAACACTCATGACCCAAGTGATCCTGCCAACTGAACTCCTACTTTCTTCTCAGAATCAAAGTGTCAAGCTCACGGGGTTTTTATTTATACAAAGAACCTCTAATGTCATTAGAACTGTCAACCAGTCTCTGAATCCCTCTGTTCTTTTGATATATAATGTGTTTCTGACAGACCGCTTTTCTCATTGTAGCCAACTATCCTCCTTATTTGACTAGGTCTTTGTTTGTAAAGGCCACTTGGGCTCTGGGCCATGTCGGTGTTAAAACACCTGTGTCTTGCCCTTGATGTCTTATGATTTCTAGCCGTGACAATTTCCAACATAACTTTTTCTCCTCCCCAATCCATACTACTTACACCTTTCATATTATAAAATGTAGGCCCTGCAGTTCATTTGGAAAGCAGCCAGGATGCTGTTTCGATGTCGATAAGTGTACTGAAGCATCTTTGTCAACGACCAAGATAGGAGTGAACTTTAATTATTTTAAATGCTTGAAATATTATTCCTTATACCCATGGCGCACCAGCAGATTGAACACACTTACCTCTGAGTTTTGCCGTAGCAGTTCCCTGACTGGGGTGTAGAAAAAGAGCTTGGAATATTTTCGAGGCAATGATTCTTCATTCTGAAATGTCAGGTAGTCAGCAGCCTGTGGCAAGCTGACTTCTCAGTGCTTCCTTTTTGCTTGGCCTCAGATTATCCCCTGACTTAGAAATAAAATGCCAGTACAGTTAATAATGTGACTGGCGGAAAAACATAGAGTCATTTGTCTCCATAGAGTGAAACAAAAGCCTGTATCAACCCAAACAAACAGATGACAGTCCCTCTCCTGCAAAGGAACTTTTGCTCATCACCGTCCATCCAGGTGACTTTTAGTTTTGCTTTAATTTAAAACAACCCATTTGAAACACCAATCATATTTCGAAATAAAGACAAATGATGTGCATCTCTCTGGACTGTGAATGGGCAGTCTGCCTTTTCTGTGGTTCCACACTGACCAACTACACCCACTGAACTTGAATTTCCTTCTCCTTTGATAGGCTCTGGATCTCTTCACTGTTCTCTGTGTATGAAATGCTTTTTCATGCTTCCAAGACTTTCGTACCTGTTGCTGTCAATACCTGGAAAGCACATCGTTTCTCCTGCCTCTTTAGCTATCAATATTCTACTCCCAGTCCCATTGTCTCAATTATTCCCTTCTCTAGTCATTACCTCCTCAGAGAAACCTTCTTCAGCCCCCGCTTCCTTCTCTTTACTCTTGTTGGTCAGTCACTTTCATACTTACAGGGGATCTGGTTTGTAGCATTTACTGTCATTAATAATTCATTCATTCATTTACCAACCTATTTTCATTGAGTACCTACTATATGCTAAAGATTATAATAGGATCCATGGTACAATGTCATAGGATCCATGGCACAAAATAGATGTGCCCCCATCTCATAGAACTTATAGTCTGATGAAGGACAAAGATATTAAGTAATTGGAAATAGTATAAAATTAATAACAATTTTACGTGCTTCTCAATGCATAAATATAGGCACTTTGAGAACTTGTAAGATGCTTTGCCAACAAAATAATCTTTGAGTTGAAGTTGAAAAGATAAACAAGAGTTGTTTAGGAAAAGGGCAGAGAAAAGAAAGATCCTTCTTGCCATGGGGGAACAGGACCTACATAAAGCTTCCCGGTGGAAAGCAGAAGGTCCCTGTGACTCAGAGAGTGGCACATGTGCACTGTGAGACAAGGCTCCAGAGGGTGGGAGGGTTCAGGCAGGTAGTGTCTCCAAGACCTTGTGAAGAATTTTGATTTATATTCTACAATCAGTAGGAAACTATTGAGGGCTTTCTAGCAGGGCAGGGACATGGCCTTCTTTCATTTTGCAAGTTCCACACTGGAGCTATCTGAGAAAAGATTAGATAGGAGCAAGAGTTTTAGAAAAAAATTGGGAACACCATTTAGTAAGTTATTGAAGTAAATAACTAAATTACTAAAAGAAATGTTTGCAACTTAGGCTGATAGTGCTAGAGATGAAGAGAGTTGGGATGATTTAGGTGATGAAATGAATAGGACACAGTGATGGCAGGGGAGGGGTGAAGGAGAGGAAGATGCCAAGGACTGCCCTGGGGCTTCTGGCATTTGAAGCTGGTTGGAAGTTGATGTCACTAATGAGAAAGAGAACCACATTGGAGAGGGGGAAGATCATGGGTTTGGTCTCCAAGCTGTTGAGTTTAGTGTATTTTTTAGTCATCCAAGTAAACTTCACCATGTGGCTCAGGAGCTCCAAGGAGAGATCTAAGCTAGAGCTATCAATATGGGGAGCTAGGACGTACAGATGGCAATTAAAGCTCTGGATGTGGGTGAAAATGCCCAGGAATGAGGGTGAAGTGCTTGCAGGTCTAACTAGACCTTAGAGAATTATATTGTATTTTTCTTTTGTGCCCTTCATTATATCGGCACAGGCCTGGGCTCATTTATTAAGTTTAGTTAATATTTATTATACAAGACACTATGCTACTCATTTTTACCAGTTTTTGTTTAATTTTCCTAGCTTTTTTGTAACGTAGATATGATTATTTCCATTTTAGAGATATAGAAATTCAAACTCAGAAGGATTAAGCAAATATTAAACTCAGCCAGCAAGTGCCAAAGCTGTATTAAAAACCATTTTTTCTTCTCAAACATTCATCCCAAGCTCCTGCTTATCAAAACCAACCAAAGGAGACCTCGATAGATACTTATTTGTTGATTGATTGATGCCTGATAAATTAAATGTCTGAGAATTAGTAAATGTTACTGATTTTCCATTTTTCTAATCACTAGCTGTGAAATAAGCCTTGTTCAATACAAGTTCCACCCCATACAAGCTGCTGTCTCTAGACTGGGGAATTGTATGGGGTGTATCAGATGCAGTCCTCCCAGCATAACCAAACAGTAGGCAGCCCTGGGATCTAAACTATTTAAAAGAATCCACCAACAACTATGCTTCTCTACAGCCTTCATGAAACATTTCTCTGAATGTGGAATTTTTAGTGCCAAAACTGGGGCAGTCTTCGCAAAACAGAATTCTTAGTCATCTTACAGGGAAGGGGGGAAGGAGCAATCATATTTTTCCCTAATTATTCAGGAAAAGCTTCATGGAGTAGGTGGAATTTTGAGGGTTATTTAAAGAATAGACAATAATTGAGAATGGTATTGAATTGGGAAAAGGAGAAGGGATCTAAGTTGCCAGCCAAATTACCAGAAACATTAATCCCTTTGAATCTATTAATGAGATGCTATTAGGATATAATCCCAGAGCAATTGAGTGCTTTTCCCAAGGCCTTCCAGAGACAATGACTGAATTGTTATCCTACGTTCTCTGGAGATTCCAGTGGGAATTTATGATCTGGTAGGGAGACAACTGGTTTCACTGAAGTAGAGTGAGTGAAATCAATTTTACCTATTCTTTCTTTGCCTTTTCCCTGGACTGGTCCTGTTTTTAAAAAGAATATAAAACATTTTTGCAAAACTGCTGTAAACCTACTACTAACAAAATGCTATGGAATTAATTAGTTATCTGATATACCAAGAAGGGAGTTATTTGCTTGTAAATAAGTATAGTATCCCCTAAATCAATTATGAAACCTGCAAGAGCAGGACCCCTGCAGTCTCAAGATTAAGGTCCTTGAGATCTTACTCATCTCTAGTTTATTTTCAGTGCACATAGGGAGCAGGTACTGAAAATAAACACTTGCCAGAGTAACGCAGAAATGCTGCATGTTCCACACGAAGGCATCCTGGCAGGCTCCATATGCAAGAGTGAAGCGAGGGAATGTGTCCACACAGGGTACGTTCGATCTGTTGCTATTTTAGCAGATGTCTCCTCCCTACCTTACCTGTTCTTTTCCTTAAGGCTTCCAGGCTAGACTGTATCATAGTCCTGATGTATATTCTTGCAATAATTTTGAAGGAAGGGAGCCTCCGTGCCACGGCTGTAGAAGATGTAAACATTAGAGGAGCAAGTGGAGCCAAGGGCAGAGTGGGGAGCCAACAGCCAGTAAACCAGCTCTACTAGTTGGGAGCCAAAAATCTGAGGGACCAGGGAACTGTAATAAGATTAATAGACAATATACGAGACAGAAATAACCTGGGAAATTGCTTGGCAAACCATTGTTGTCTGAAGCTAGCTTTTATGTGCCACCTGCTAGGCAGAGGCTGGGTAGGCCAGCTCATTTAAAGGGCCAGGTATGGCACAGGCAAGAATAAAAGGAGAACATATATGGACCCAGAAGGGAGTGTTGGTTTTATATTGCTTCCAGAATAAAAGGCAATGTGATGAAGTGGAAAGGGAACACTGGCTTTGCAGTAAAATAAAAGTGGGCCAAATCTTGGCCCCCCTACATACTGGATGCATGGCTCAGGGCAAGTGATTCTACTTCTCTGAGCCTCCTTCTCCCCACTGTAAACTGGGGTTTATAATATCCACATGGGTGAGCTTATGTAGTTGGAGTTCCCAACACTTAGCTCAACACATGATACGATTTCAGCTCAGCAGACGTTAGTTTTTCTTCACACATTGCTCACTATTTCACCTCACCGTTCTTGTCCTCTCTTCAACACACCTTCTACCTTGAAATGTATAGTTCTAAAATAACAGGTGAATAATGAAGCAGATTTCTCACATTAAGGGAATTCTGTGACTTGACACTTTTGGTAAATGAGCCATCAGTGGATGAAGAAGTATCAAAGAGCATGAATGCATTCCCCTGTTAGCAGGGGTGGAAATGCGCATGTTTGTGCACATGTGCGTGTTTGCTATGTCTGTGCATTGCTTTGTCTTGAAGACTCCGCCCCCAGTGTAGAAATCTAATCTGTCCAAAGACTCAGCAAAGGACACAGCTGGTCTGTGACCAAATTAGCCTTTGTACATCCTCCCCCTCCCCTTTCCTGATGAACTAGTGAATGTGACGAACCAAGATGCCACAGATTCTTTTATAGTACCTTCACTCCCACTCTGGTGGTTGCCAGAATTTCCTTTCTATCTCAGGCTGACCAAGGATCTCTCTGTCACCTGAACTTTTGAAATTCCTCCATGACTTGCTCTCATAATTTGGTCACCCAACCCAGAATTATTAGACACCTATTGATATAATCTGGATATTTGTCCCCTCCAAATTTCATGTTGAAATTTTATCTCCAGTGTTAGAGGTGGGGCTGAGTGGGAGGTGGAGGTGTTTGGGCCCTGGGGACAGATCCCTCACGAATGGCGTGGTGCCCTTCCGAGGTAATGAGCGAGTTCTCGCTCTATTGGTTCATGCGAGAGCTGGTTGTTTAAAAAAGCAGGGGTGCCCCCTCCTCTCTCTCTTGCTCCCCCTCTGCCCTGTGACAGGCCTGCTCCCCCTTCCATTCTACTGTGAGGGGGAAGCTTCCGAGCCCTCATTAGAAGCAGATGCTGGTGTCATGCTTCTTGTATGGTTTGTAGAACCATGAGCCAAATAAACCTCTTTTCTTTATAAATTACCCTGCCTCAGGTATTGCTTTATAGCAAAGCAAAGCAGACCCACACGCCCATTATAAATGCGGCGTTGTACAATAAAGCCAATATGGCTCCTGTTTTCAAAGAGCTTATAATCCAGGCGCACAGTCGGGCGTTTCACAACTCATTATGTTACCACTTTCGTCGGTTTGCTGGGGCTGCCATAACCAAACTGAAACAACACTATTGTCTCACAGTTCTGGAGACTGGAAGTCCAAGGTAAGGGCATCAGCAGGGCCACACTCCCTCTGAGGACGCCAGCGCAGGGTCTGCTCCAGGCCTGTCTCCTGGCTTCTGTGGTTTGCTGGGAATCTCTGATGCTCTTTGGCTCTCTCCACATCTCCGGCGTATCTGCCTTCATCTTCACACAGTGTTCGCCCTGTGTGCGCTCCTCTGTGTCTGGATTTCTCCCTTTATAAGGCTCTAGTCATGTTGGATTTGGGGCCTACCCTCCTCCAGTATGATCTCCTTTTAACTGATTAGATCTGCAATGACCCTATTTCCGAATAAGGTCACATCATGAAGTACTGAGAGTTCAGACTTCAACGTGTGAATTTGGGGTGGGAAGGGGGAGACAGTTCAACCCATAACAGCATTTAATGAAAAGTAGGGTGGAAGAAGTCCAGGGTTCTGTGGGAAGTTTCTCTGTTCTCTCTACTTTCCTAAATCTTCAGTTCTCCAGGGCTCGTCTCCTCCCCAAACTCGCTCCACTGCTCAGCGACCTTTGCTTCAGCTTGCAACGCTTCCCTGGGGCTGTGTCCTAGGCCTTCTGCTAAAATGTAGATTCTGTTAAAGCAGAGGATGTGTCTTCTCCTTCCCCGTTGACTGCCTCAGCAGCAATTAATCACCAAAGACAGCGTGATTATTGAAGACTTGGTGACTTGGTGACTGTCCAGCATGGAGCAGAGTGGCACCAAATACCAGATCTGCCCTGCCTTCACCTCTGTCCTCTCCAGGCTGTGTTCTGCAGTCCCTGGGTTTCTCCTGGTCATAAAGCCAGCGGGAACTAGCTCAGGAAACATAAGCTCCAGAACCCTGTCCTGTGGCCTGGACGCCGAGGAGAGCATTGGAAAGAGGCACTGGCAAATGCGGCAGCACCTGGACCACTCCCTGTGATAAAAGCTACAACACAGTAGCAAATTACATCCTTCATTAATGAAAAACGACAACCTCATCGGAGATCCTAATGATATCCTTAAAAATCGCAGGGTGTACATGCAGCACTCATGCTTTTAGCAGGAATGTCAGACCCGGGAATATATTCACAGAGCTGTTAGTGTTTTGACACATAACATAGAATGAAAAGAAATAAAGAACCTATATGTATCTTCATTTGCATCTGTAAAAAAACTCCGAGAAAAATATCTGTCCTTAATCTACATATCATATTCACATATTTTATAGAATATTGAGCTTGATTACAAACTTATGCTTCTGTGACCTTTCTGAATAAATGATTGGGTTTTGTGGACCTGAGGTTAGAGATCTTGCATGCTCCTAAGGCAGCAAAGCAGATGGTGCATTAATAATGGGGATATTAGGAAGATCGACTTCCCAATTCCAGTGTATTCATTAATACACTTTAGACAGTTTAATTGCTTCCTGAAACACTAATTGAAAGAGGTTCATTTGCAAATGCCTAGGTTCTAATAATATAAATCTGGCACAGAGCCACAAAAGCCCCTTAAATACCATTATAAGATGAATTGTGGCATTTAAATAAAGGCAGCTAGATTTTAAAAATAAAATGGGATCCCAGAAATATAATGGATAAAAATTTTTCAGAATGAGGGAAAGAAAACACAGTAGGTGCTGCATCTTCCCAATATCAAGGTTTATGAAATACTCACCAACGTCATGCCACTGAGCCCTGGGACTGTGAACATCTGGTGTACTCTGTGACTTCAGCAGCACAAAGCAGAATGTTCTCGTTTACATAAACTCATTTCCTAGAGGAATAGCTATGGAATCTGTTATTTCAAGAGAATATGTGACTAAACGTTGTTACACTTTTGAAGGAAGGATTTTCCCCTTAGAATCATTCTGCCTACTGACCTTCCTTAAATTGTATTTCATGCCTTTATAGGCATATTGATTCTACACACACTTCCCCAGTATTTACCAACCCAAACTCTGAGCACTTAGGCTAAGAATACATAAGGAGATTGCTTCTGTGTGAAAAAAACAAATACAGATTGATCAGCACTTAGATTTCAGCAATTCTTAGTTTCTTTTGCCAGAGTTACTTTCTTCAGTTAATGACATGAGTGTTGGATGGATTGCTTATTGGCTGATGAAGCTATGAGGAAGCTATGAACTAGTTATTAGATAACAGCACAATAATTTGAAGTTCCAAATCTTCCACCAATGAGTGGGACCTTTGATGGTTCCCTTCACTTATGTGACACGGGGGCAACAGGCTTTACATAAATTGTCATTGAATTAACTTCAAAGAGCTGAGCTCAGTTCTGGGAATGAAAGTGCACTTAATGGACAGACAAGTGAGACCCAAGTCTAAACACAAGATATGCCTTGTTATCTGATGAGCCACAGAGTTAGGAACACAACTTCTTTGCAAGCAGACAGGTGGCATTAAACAGGAGGGCAGAGGGGCCTCCTGGAGTCTGTGTGGTAAAGCAGTGAAGCTACTTAACGTCCAGTTCCACTGTACTTTTTAGGAAGAAACAACTTGTTGCTTTCAAATAATTTCTCAGCCCTGTGATTGCTGTCTAGGTGTGAATCTTTGCTTGCATTTCTGCTTTGAGTTCTACTTGTGGTAAAGACCGGCTGGCTTTATAGTATCTATAACTATACATGATCCTGGCGATACACATTGATCTGTGATTGTACTTTTCAGTTTATTGTGCTTTTAATGTTAGTTATAAATTTAAAAAATACATTTTTTGTTTAAAAGAAAATTAATCTTTATTTAAAATGTTTTAAATATAAAGAATAGAAATTATCTCTCCACTGTCTTACTCCCTCTGCCTCAGACCCCTTAAAGATAGAGATTATGACTATAAGCATTGTCTATGGGACCCTTCACAAAAGCAGTTATCACAAAATAATTTTTATTTTATTCTTTCCTTCTCTTCTCTTCTCTTTTGTTTTTTCTCTTTCTATTGCCTTTATCCCAAGAGGGGATCACAAGAAGACCCTGAGTAAATTTTGATTGAATTTAATTGCATTGAAATTAAGATGAATAATTATTCTTTAGAATAATTGAAAGAAAGTTGGTTATACCTCAGCCCAGGCTAGAGCTTACAAAGCCAAGCTGTCCCCATGTTTGATTTAGCTGCTGAACATGTGGAATTGTTGGTTTGACATCCTGCAAAAAGGCAGACTTTGAGGAGATAATTCAGACCTGAGAAATGCAATTACTTTTCATTTTTAGGGCCTGTAGGAAAATGGGAACCTACTTGTCCATGAAAGCCAATGTTTCTGTTGTCTGTCTGAACATCTTCATTTTGCCCCTATTTCTGTTGGTTCAGATACAGCCTCTCATACCTTATTATATTGCAAACCCACAAACCCCAGGCCAGGCTCAGAAACAAGGCATGGCCCCTAAATGATCCATCCCCCTCTTCATCCTTTCTTCGCTCCCTCTCAGCGAACTCGGTAAACTCATTGTCACTCTCAATTTCTCGCCTCTCTCACTGTACTTTTACCTCATTGGCCACTAATTTTTCCCTGTCTTGTCTCCTCAGATTCTAAGTGGTTTTCTTGTCTTATCCCTTCTTAGTCTATCCTTCACACAGTTTCTCAATAACATTTCTAAACTTGAAGTCTGACCCCACCACTCTCCTGCTTAAAGTCTCCAGGGTAAAGTGCAAACATTTCAGAAAGGTGCCCATGCTTCACAGCTGCTGGGATCTTTCTCAGTGGTAGAGTTCTGATTCTTATTCAAGATAACGTCATCCTCTCCTCTAAGCTTCCACATGGCATTTTTTGAAATATTTTGTTATAACGTTGATGCACACACTGTAATTTTGTATTTATTTCTCGATCCCTCTAATAGTTGGCCCTTGGAGACAGAGCCTTTATTTTTCTTTTAAATGTTTCTATCCTCAGTCCCTTGCCAAAAAGATTGGTACGTAACATGTACTCAGTAAATGACTGTTGACTATGATTGAATATAACAGGAGTCAAACAGCAAGCTTTGATTTTGGATTTTGAAAAGAAACCTAAGCAGAATAAGAACGATGTAGAGTCAAATTAGAAGAGTCAAAGGCATATCAGATTATGAGGCACTATGCTGAATATTTGAGTGCTTCATCCATACAGTAATATAATATCTATACTATGGAGATCACACTATATCTGAGATCTGTCTGATTTTGAGGCTCAGAACTTCATAGTTCCTCTGTGTGCCTAGATATTATAGAATTATATATAAATGTATATGTATATGTATATATGTGCATGTTTCTGTATGTATATACATGGATAAATATCTTTTATTTCCAAAGACTGAGGATACATCTGGAAACGTATTTAGAGTAGCACATTTTTATGAATATAAAAAAGTGATTATCCAGGTAGGGTACTTGATATCAAATGTTTTTTTTTTTTTTTCAACTTGCTAAATCCTATCAGGCCAGAGTTAAAAAGTCCCAAATTACCTTATTTAGGAAGATACATCTGTAATAAAACACAGTCTTATAGGCAATATATTGTTTTCTAAGGAGAAGTTCACCGACGTTCTTTTAGATAAGGACCCTGAGAAAATATGGTTTTGAGAATTAGGTTCTAGACCTTAAGGGGAATAATGAGATTGACTGATATTATGGTGGGGAGAGGGCAAGACAAGGAGAAGGGGGAAAAAGAGAGATTCTGAGCCAAGTTTTTACTGAAAGTATGTTGCTCATATTTGATTTTGAGAAATTATCTATTTTGAGATGGTCTCTTGTAACTGGTAATTAGTGAAAGCAGATTCAAATTATAAGGAAGCATTTAAGCAAGAACAAGGGTACCATAAAGGTAAGAGTGCTTTAGGATTAGTTCCTTCTGGGCATGGAAGTTTTGGATTCTCGTGGCAGAACTATTAATAAAAGTGCCATCTCTAAAGGGTTAACATGCTACTTTTCAATATTTAAATACCTGTCAGCTTAAACACTCTTGTTATGTCCTGACTATCATTCCTCACTATTTCCTCTCTTACTATTCCCTACTATAGACACCAGATAGTCTCAGAATTTCAACTCCACTGGAGCATTCACTTAAGAATTTTCATCAATATTTGGACCAAATCAAGTGAGGCCTTTGGGGTTGAATCAGATTCAAAAGTTACATTCACCAGAATGGAACTAGAGAATAAAGTGTCTGGATTGGTAATAATTCCTAAAGCATTCTAATCGAAAACTTTTAAAATTAGTTGCCTTAGGATTGTATTCATTGACATAAGTATAGCTAGTTAATGTTAACCATTGGGAAACTATTAACCACATCCATTCTTTCTCAAACCAAAACCAAAGCCATACCTTCCCCTCCCCTCTCTCTCATTATCATATACATACATGTGCACAAACATGCACACACACAACACGCACATTGTAGATCACTGAAATCTACAGTAAATAATTTCATCTCTACTTGTTTGCATTTTTCTTTGTACAGATCTTGGAAGAATTAGCCTTGCAAATCAAATATCATAATTGAGAGGGAAAGGAGGCATGTTTCAACTAGAAACAAGATTAGTTTTAAGGACTCAGATGGAATGATCTGTGTGTAAGTAGGTGCATCTTCCATGCTCATTAAAGCAAGTTCAAATACATTTCTGCTGGAGGACACTTCTTATGAGTTGTTGCTACTTGAATATAGTGAAACCTTTCTTTTAAATAATCTCAAATTTCACACTGAACACTTTAGCTGCTTTCATATAGGTGGCATTTGTCGTATTTAATCTGCCTAAATATCTTAATCCCCTTCCTATTCAAGGGGTATTCTACTTTTGTGGGTCTTAGTGGAAGGCCACATTCTGCAGTTTAGAAGAAGCCGGAGGCCCCCTCCCTACTCCCCTGTTGAAAAGGTATAATCTTATGACCTGGGCTTTACCAACTGGGTGCACCTCCCCCAATGACACAGAGATGCAAAGATAATACAGAATTCACTTTCATGGTGGTGACATCCATTGTCAGCAAGACTGGTGTCAATCATTGGGATCCTAACCATACTTTTCCTATTTTGGCCCTGATTCCTGCTCCCTCTTAATTTATCAAAGAACATTTTCTAATATTATTAAGAAAAATCTCATGACTGTTTTTAGCCAATTTACATAATTTAGGCCAGTTCTTCCACATGCGTACATTTTATCTTTTTAGAAGATATGTGTAGAATGATATGTGTGTTTTCTTAAATATTTAAGGTCATTTTAAATAAGTGCATTTCTATTAAGTTTTACTAGGTAAAATTGTTTTGCGTATTAGTTGTCTCTATTGAACCTAATGGAATGACTTAAATACCCTCAAATTTTGCACTGGTGCCTTTCTCCTTTTTCATAATGAATGTCCTAAATCTGTAAGAGCTTACTGAAGTTAAACTTTATAAAAGAGTACAGTTTGTTCAGTTTTATATTTTGGTATATTGAATTATCATTTGACATTATTACCTAATCTGGGTTATGTTTAAAAGTCAAAGTCATTAAATATTTTAAGTTTCCTTTGAGGTTTGTCTTTTCTTATTAGGACTGGGGCATGGAGAAAAGGTATCTCTAAAAGAAACTGGTAATGAATTTGCCAAATCTCACATGTAAAAAGGGTCAACTTCCTGCATAAGACAGAAAAATTCTAGTTCCTTTAAAGATGAGCTAAAGAGAATGTGATTTCAAGTCTCAGAGTTTCAAGGAGACTTTGAGGTCAACTCTTTTCTCCTTTTACCTAAATGTGTAGAGAAAGTCTCTTTCTTTCCCCCTTCCTTCCCACGACCCACAAAAGCCCAGGAAAAATATGAGTCTGGGGAGGGAACCTGGTAGCAATTTGCCAGCCCTGGCGGTGGTGTCCTGCATCTATCTGCAAAGCCAAGTGAGTTTCAGAATTTAAGTTGTAGTAGAAATCCTGGTTTCCTGTTGGTGCTCTGTCTTATACTAACAGAAAAAGGGCAGACTGGGTTACAAGAAAATGGTGCTCTGTGTTTTCTGGCTGGGGGCATGGTCTTAGACGACAATCAAGGCAGCCCTCCAAAAAACTGTTCAGCTGCAAGGCAGGCTGCTCACCCAATGGTGTGACAGAGGCAGCTCAAGGAACACGTGTTTGTTCATCTGCTCTGTGAGGAAAGCTAAAAAGTAGTTTTCTGTTTTCTCTTTTCTCTTTTCTTTTCTTTCTTTCCTTCTTGGCTGCCTGCCTGGCTGCCTTCCTTCCTTCCTTCCTTCCTTCCTTCCTTCCTTCCTTCCTTCCTTCTACAGGGATTTGGCTATATCTCATTCATCTTTCAAATGTAAAATATAGTCCTGAAGAGAATCTGGATGACAACAGGCAAATCTGAATTTCTACATGGCTTCAAGTAACTGACTTGACAGCTTTAGGCAGACATATTGATTAATCATTATGTCCCTGGCATTAAGTATCCCCACTAAGCCATTCTCCTTTTTATTATAGTGTAAATATGTAATCTGTACAAAATTAAACCTATTATGTGCTTGAAACGTTGCCTGCTCAAGAGACGTTTATTTTAAAGAATAGCTGTGGCTGAAGTTGCTCTTTTTTTTTTTTTTAATTCAATACTAATTTTTCCTGTCTCCATTTCAAAACTGTATTCCTAAGTTCCTTGGTGGTCTAGCGGTTAGGATTCGGAGCTCTCAAAACTGTATTCCTGTGTCATTATTCCTTCTAGTCTCCATCTTCGATGTCTCTTGATGGAGCTGCAAATGATCTCGAGTATGAACGTGCTATGTTCATGTCACCACCCCTGCTGAAAATCGACCTGTTAAATTATGAATTCATGGTCTCATTTCACAGCATAGTAGCCCAGGCTAAAGCACTCCCATAAGAAATGTCAGTTTTCATCTAAATGCACTGAACGGTAAATGTCTTCTCCCTGGAGCATGCCCTATTTGTTGAAAAGAGACACAGAAATTTCAGAGTTCATATGTTGCACTTAGGGATCACACAGCTGGTTTAAAAATGAGTGCATTTGGCATAATTAATGGTTGACTGGAGGCATTCTGCTGTTAAGTGTGGTTCAAAATATTCTTGACAACTACAATGTTAGAAATTCTCCCTAAAATTCTCAGATGTCAGTGTGTTTAGTAAATGAGAGTTCAGGGAGGGTTAACACAGAGTTTTTAATATAGACACAAAACTCCCAAGCTCATGACAAAGTTTCCTCTAATATATTGTGAGGATTAGATGAGTTAGAACACATAAATTATCTGCAATTGTATCTCACATGTACTACATGGTTACTAAAATTGTCTGTTATTATTATTCCTTCTCTTGTCCCAGTGGATTTTATCCTATTTTAGGGTATTTAGAAACTGAAATATTAGCATTTATATTTTGGGCATACCGGAGAATGATGTAATTTCATGAACTTAGCCATTTGTGGGGCTGTATAAAAGGATTGCTTTCAGATTTGCTAGTGCCCTAAAGAAACAACCTTACATATTTCTCAAAGGTGTCTCTTAAGCTTTTTGTTGATATATATTGGTTCCTAGAGTATGAGCATAACTCTAGATTTGAAAAGAACCCAGACAGACACCTATTAGGAAACACAAATCCAGGTTTGCAAAATAGTCCTACAAATAGTTCATCTGTGCTTAACCTTGACAAAAAGAAAAACAATCTAAGTCACACTGGCCTCACTGAAATAGAGTTGGAATTTCTGTAGAAATATTTGCTATGGGACTACATCATATGCATTCATTCACTCATCCATTTATTTATTTAAAATTTTTACTGAGTTCCTACGATGGGCCAGGCATTGTTCAAGGTGCTAGGTTGTAACAGTGAACACAATTGACAAAATCTCTGCCCTCTAAGAGTTTATACTCTAGGAAGAAGTAGAGAAAATATTGATTAAACAAGTGATATATAGTATGTCAAATAATGAAAAGTACAATACAGAACAACAACAGAGCAGAAAAAGGGGCAGTGGGGTATCAGTGAGAGAGTTATTCCTTAAAGGAAAGATCTTTCTAATAAGTCAGTGTTTGAACAACGACCCGGAGGAAGTGAGAAAGCAAGAGACGGAGCTGTGTGGCCATGAAGAGATCAAGAGCAGTTGGAGCAGGTGAATTTAAGAGGCCTTGAGATCAAGATGCTGAATTTGCAGTTCAGCCACTGGATATTGCAGCCTGCAATTCAGGACTAGTCATACGTATTTTGGCATTGTCAACCTATTGGAGGCATTCAGAGACATGAGGTTAAACAGGTTCACCAAAAAGAAAGTGTAGATAGAAGAGACAAGGCTCAAGGTCCGAGCCCCGAAGAACTCCAAATGCAGAGGCTGGGGAGATGAGAAACTGCTAAAGGAGATTCAAAAGGAGGAATTAGTGAGATAAGAAAGGAACAAGTAAAAAGGTGTCACAGAAATCAAATAAAAACACATTAATATATAAAACACTAATATGATAACTAATAAATTAACTATCAGGTTAATATCTAATATCAAATGGATTGATATCTAATATCTCTTATTTCTAATATGACCATAGCTAAAAGGTTTTGGAATTTTCTACAAGTTACTAAGCAATGATTTTCAGCATTGGGAAGGTAATATTGGTGTTCGAGAGACAATTACACTGGCTTGAATGGAAACCAGATGGTTGTAACTGGAAACAGCTTCATTTCCTGGGAGGTATGCTTTATCTTTGACAAAGTTTGGATTGATTGATTTAATTCCCAAGCATGCTTCAATTTCAGCAGAGGCTGGAGCAGTTGACTTACACCCACCATCTGGGGCTGGTGACCCAGATGGAACATGAGTTCTGGTGGCATCAGGTACCTCCAAGTAGGCTTGTTTCTGGAGGTGGTTCACAGGAATGTGCTCATGTAAGCTCAGAAAAAACTTAAGGATGAATAAAAAAACAAACTCTAATTGTGGGCAAGCTATCTGTTTTGGGAGAAAATTCAGTGATTCATTAAACTAATTCAGAGCCTGCCCTGTGTTACAGAAATATCACTACCAGATAGTCGGGTTGAGCAAAACAGAGGGGTAAATATGTAAAGTGAAAAAAACAGGATGCAAAAAAATTATATTGTATATGAGGTATTAAGCACAGTAGAGTTTAAAATTATACATATTTTAAAAAACAGGAATAAAATATACTTGGGCAACCAGGAAATGTTTTAATTTCTTCTCTATAATTTTCCATATTTTCCCAATGTTTCTAATATGAGTATAATTGCTTTTATAATAGGAAAGTAAACTTTAATGAACATAGAAGAAACTGGAAATTTTATAAATTTACCTTTTTTCCTTTAACATTTAATAGGAGCAAAAATAGTGCTTATTCCTACTTATCCTTCCATGAAGTTTACACCCTATTTATGAAATTCAACTTCGACTATGCTAATGGCTGTGAAAATCAGGCAGCTGCCCTACCTGCTATCATAGTGGATTGCCTGGGGGGGTGCCTTCTCAAGCTGCTGTTTTATTAATGATCTTGAAACTGAAATACCAAGGAATGAAGAAGTGTTAAAAAGACTTAGTGATGGGCTACCAACATTTGCCAAGAAAACGAAAGATGCTGAGATGCGAAAGCACGAGGGAGGCCAGTGGGAAGCCAACTGTTCCACTTTCTGAGCCTCTGACCTCTGCAGTCACAATTTCCGAAGACCAGACTTCCCTGGGCCAGGCTTGCTCTGTCCACCCTCCATCCGCATGTACTCATCAGTCTTCTGAGAGGTAAAATGTGTCCTTAATAAAGCTTGGATTGATTAATTTTATTTGCAAACATATTTCAATTGCAGCATGGTTGTAATTTGGGAGGAAAAAAAGGTTTTAGGCTTCATAATTCTCTCACTTTATTAATTTTTTTTAATAAAGGAGATTGTTCAAGATATGATTATCTAGTGGCCCAGTTTGCCTAAGTTAAATTACATATCATTAACGTGTTAAATTTTATAGAATTAAAAATGATGTTAAATGGTTTCAGGATCTTTTTCTCTCTTTCAAGCTACATGTCGATATAGTTTTACCACTTGTTTTATTTAAACTGAAAAAGATAGAGTGTGTTCGGAGGATGTAATAGTTACCAGAAACAAATTAAAAACAAACAAAACAAAACAAATCACCAGAATTGTTGCAGAGCTCAACTATGTCTGCTTGCTCCCGCAGAGGGGCCATTGTTGGGGCAGCTTTACAGAGAAATGCCCAGCTTTTTGGGATCTCCAAGACAAAACTGTGAAGCAAGATCTCTGTGGCATTTCAAGGGTTCACTCAATTCTTAAAGTACCTAGTGTCTTCTATGAACAAATAGCCAGACGAGAGAGCAAAGACCTAAAGTCTTGCCTCACTGGGTGGTGGCTGATAAATGTTCGATACTTGGGTCTTGTTACCATAGTTTTGACAAAGCTGATGTAGACAGAACGATAACTGGAGAAGCGGAAAGTTTGGCAAAAGCAAAGGATGAGAAAAAGCCATAAGTAAAACTGTATGTAGATACAGGGGTCTAATAAATATTCCTCAGGGTCAGGCTTTGCTGTCATGGCCTCGAAATCTAGAAAATCAAAAAACACGCAGTGGCAGTTATCATTCATTGAATGTTTACCATGGTATGGTTTTGCACTTCATATACCCTACCTCATTGATTACTCACAAATGTTCTCTTTACTGGGTAGTTATTTTTCATATTCACAGATGAAGAAATAGAAGCTTAGAGAGATTAGATTGTTTGCCAAAGAAGACATTGCACAACAAACTTTCAAACTTGGAGTCCAGAATCCAGTTTTTAAAATACTACTCTTACTCTAGACTTGGACTTTATTAGGCTCTGTGTCCTTATGTTACTTTAAGTTCTTTATTCCTACTTTTAAAAATTTCGGAAGAACTTCTAAAATTTCTCCTCTGTTTTCTTTTCCTGAGCATCTGCAAACAATCAACACCTCTAAAATGAAATTCACCCAAAATAGCAGGGCCTTCTAGTAAAATGAAACCCATAAAAAGCACACCTGTTATTCTTGAAAAAGATGCTGTTTTGATCGATTTAAATTGGACTTCAACAATAGACATATTTAACCATGTTATATTTGACCTGAGAGTCACCCCCAGATTGTCAGATGTACCTTTGTGAAAACTTACATCAAACAGCATGTGCTGATGCTTTTTACTAAAAGAGATTTGACATGAATGGCTAAATTCTCAGAAGTAACACGGCAATATGAAAAAGTATGTCCCCCACCCACCTGGAAAAGATGAGCTTCATTTATGTAAGTGCCTGGGCTGTGGCCACAAGGCCTTTCCCGAGTGCTTGACGATCTAATTGCGTGGCTTCTAATCTGGACCATTCGGCCTCCTCGTCACCTTCCTCTACTTGAGAGCTGCAATTGATTGGACGGCGATGGGTTATACGGATTTTCTCGGAAAGTGTGTCCCTAGGCTTCCATACATCAATAGCAGAATGAACAGGCCTCAAAGCGTGTTGTTCATTGTTCCTGAGAGTTACACTCCCAGCTTCTCGTAATGGAATAAAGTGATTTTAGCATCTCCTTTGTTGCTCATCGACCTGCCCCATCTGTTGCCGTCCTTCAGTTTCCTGACTCAGACTCCTCTTCTCCGCTTTTCCCACCAGAGGTCCTGCTTCCTTCTCGCACAGTAATTTGCTAGCCTTTTCATTATTCATAATGAACTATCAAGGCTATGCCAACACTAAAGTGGAAACTGTTTTGCATTGATTCATTAAACAAACATTTACTGACCCCACATTAGGCACTGTTACAGGCATTGGAGATGTATCAGTGAAGAAAAAGCCCTCCTGAAGCTCGTGCTCCTGGGGTGGGGCAGACAACAAACAAATGATTAGAAAGTGAGACACAGACACATGCTCTAGAGCAAAGCAATCTGGGAACAGCTGCATAGAGGTGCTGGGGGTGTCATTTTATTTTGAGCGATTAAGGAAGATCTCACTGGTAAGATGCCACCTGATCAGAAACCTGAAGGAAGTGCATGGGAAATTCCTGTGGATATCTGGGGGAAGAGTGTTCCTGGCAGAGGGAACAGCAAGCACAAAGGGTCTGGGGATGGTAGCAGGGTGACCGTGGCTGCAGGGACGAGAGCACAGGGGAGCAAGGTTGGAGATGAGGCCAGGTCCAAAGCTAGATCCTGGAGGGTCTGGTAAACTATTACAGGGGCTTGGGCGTTTACTGCAAGTGATATATGAAGACTCTGGATGGCTTTTACACAGAATAACATAATCTGATTTTCATTTTAAAAGAATCACTGTGGCTACGAGATAAGAGCAGACGGTATAAGGGTAAGGGAGGAAGCTGGGAGACTGTTGCCGTAACCCAGGAGAGAGATGATCATGGCTTATATCAGGCGGAAATAATGGAGGTGGAAGAATCAGAATCTGAATGTATGTTACAACCATTCTCTTAGGAAAGCTTGAAACTAATGATTGCAAATGTTTTAAACTTCTCTGTTCCTCAGATTCTTATATCCAGCAATAAAGTTTCATGTGTTCTCGATGTCCCACTCTTCTCTCTCAGGTCAAAAGCCACATTAGACCATAAAGAAAAAGGAAATGAGACAGTCCCAGGCTGGTTCCTGGTTCAATAAGTATGTGGCTTTGGGAAATTACTGAACCTCTCCCTTTGCCTCAGTTTCTTTATCTGTAAAATGGAAATAAGAGCAGCATCTTTGTCTTAGGGTTGTGGAGAGGATTAAATGAGATAAATCCGTGGAAAGTACTCGATGCAGTGACTGATAAGCAGGTGGAATTCAGTAAATGGTAGCTATTGTTAAAATTGTTTTCCTCTCTTGCACACGCATACATCTAAGTCCTCAGTGAAGGCTTAGTCAGTTCTGTTCTTGTCTGAGTCCTGAAGCTTTCCTTCTCCACCTGTCTGCTGCAGCTGTAACTTACGTCTCAAATACGTTGTCCCAGCATCTGTGGAGCACAGCGTCTTCATTCTTCTCCCTTTCTGTACCCTCCAAGTGCTCCTCACCACTCAAGCATCCCAATATTTAAAAAAATAATAATAAAAGATTTCTTTCCCTTGTTTTATTTCCTTCTTCCATCTGGGAGCCTCCTTACTCTTGATTTTCTAGATTTCAAAGCCATGCAAACAAAGCCTGAGCCTGAGGAATATTCGTTAGATCCCTGTACCTACTTACAGTTTTACTAATGGCTCTTTCTCATCCTTTGCTCTTTCCAAACTTTCCCCTGTCTGTTCGTGTCCTTGCGTTTTAACCAATCGTCCAGAGAGGTCACTCAGAGAGCCTCTCCAGCTGACTGCTTCCATTCGCTGCTTGCTGAGCTGCCAGCGCAGTCCTGTCCTCTCCCCGTCCCTAAAGCCCTACGGCTGACTCCTTAGCTGCCCTGTGAGGGTGAGTGTTTTGAGGGTGGGTTCCTGGGGGAAGGAGCATGTCCAACATGTTCTTGGCTTGCTAGGTTTTTCCTTGCACCACGTAGGAGATCACTAAATCCTGGGTATGTCCTGCCCAGCTTCGTCTATGCTTTCTGACAGTGCTTCACCCTGCCTGGCTCACTGGCCCAGTCCACATCTCTGCTCGTTGGGGCCCTAAATTACTCTAATGGACTTGCAGTTCCGAAAGGCAGGGTGCGATCCTTTTAATCCTGTGCTCATGAATTGGGCTGTGAACCTCCGCACATCTTGGGATTCATCCATGATAATAACAATGCACCATTAGCTTTTTTTCCATTTCACATTTTATGATTGCCTGATGACTGCACTTGTATTCTAGATGCATTCAAAGAGGACTCAAGTGCACTAATGTGCACTCAATTTTTATTAAAAAAAGAAGATAAAAGAGGGTCCTTAGAGAAACATGGCGATGTTAAGAATTCTTATGGAGTGTAAAACTTTGCTTCTAGGGTGTGACACTGGCATCCTTAAATTCCCTGTTTATTTTGTAATTTAAAATGTACATTTTTACGCTTTTGGCTTTAATTCTTCTCTAAATAAACAAAAGCATTTAAACAGCACTTTATAGTTTGTAAAGTACATTCATGCACATTCTGTTATTCAAACAGTATTTATAACACAGAAAAACTTCCTTGGAGGGAGATAAAAATAAATCAGTTTTCTGCCTTCAAGAAGTTTCCTTTCTAGTGGGATAGAGACACATGTAAAATAATCAACTCATGATTCTACAGTTGGAATTATTATGATATAGTCAGGCTAAGGCTTTTTAACAGGCAATATATCTAGCCCAGTGTGAGAAGGGCTGAAGAAGCTTCTGACACATCTCTCTCTTTGCTGGCTGAGCAAACAGCTTAATCCTCAGCTTCTCCACCTGTCTTCTTGGGAGTGCCAATAAGTTCCCACCCATTCCCCCAACTCTGGCCAACTGTGCTGGGGCAGGGTTTGTGAACTGATTGCATATGTTACCAAGGAAATTATTGGGATGTCAAATGGCAGTGTCATCTTCCTGGCAACACATTCTTGAGCAGATTGTGAACCAGTGACCTAGAGGCACATCATTCAAAATGCCAGTCCCATTGCTGGTCTGTCCCCCACCTTCACTCTCTAGGTGGGGACCCCATCTGGCAAGAGTGAAGTACAAATAGATGCAGAGTTCTATTTCTTCAGCCTTCTTCTAGAGTGGCTGCTCCCAGATTGTCAGCCAGTCCTCGTATTTGGCAAGGTAAAGCTCGACCCATATATAGTCACTGCCTCTCAGTCCTTGTACATTGGCTTTTCACACGTCATAGCAGAGATCTTGCACATAAAGTGAACTCTGTAAAAACTACAAAGAGGGACTTTCATTTTCTTAAAATATATTGAACCATGATTTTTTATACTTCAAACCACAAAATAAATACTTAACATATGTTAAAATATTTTCTTAGAATAATTCCTCATTTTTCCCCCTGGATATTAAATACTTTCTCATCTTTTTCTCTTTTCTTGAGATGAGTGTGTGTATATGTTCTTGTACTGCCCCAGGTTTTTCCATGTCCCTTTGATGTAGGCTTAGTTTGATATTCCAGATGAATATTGTGTTTATTTTATTACAGAAAAACATAATTCTCTTCAAAAGTCAACAAGCATGTTTGAGCTCTTCAAAGCCTGCCTTACACATATCTAGTACAAAAGTCTAGCTTGTTTAATTCATTGATATGCAATCTTCTATTAATTCAGTCTACAAATGATTATTGTACATCAAGTAAGTCATGATACTAAGTAATAGAGGTTAGAAAGATAATCAAACGGATCTTGTTGACAAGAAACATACAGTACAAAAGTAAGTATAATTTAAAGTTGATTATGGCAAATACTAAAAGAGAAATACTTAAAAAGAGTTATAGAGAAGAGTAAGAATAATTAATTTTTCCTTTCTGTTTTTAAGTTAAAGGAGAAATCTTTCCATATTTCTTAATACTTTTATTGCTTTCTATCTTAATCCATTTTGTGTTGCTATAAAGGAATATCCAAGGCTGGCTATTTTATAAATAAAAGAAGTTCATTTGGCTCACAGTTTTACAGACCATACAAGAATAATAGCTCTGGCAGTCTGCTTGGCATTTGGTGACAGCTTCAGGCTGCTTCCACTCATGGAAGAAGGGGAAGGAGAGCTAAGGTGTGCAGAGATCACGTGGCAAGAGAGGAAGCAAAAGGGAGAGTAGAGAGGTGCCAGACACTTTTTAACAATCAGCTCTCACCCAGAAACTAATGCAGTGAAAACTCACCTCCAGTGGAGGGCATTAGTCTATTCATGACCCAACCACCCCCCCACTCAGCCCCACAGCCTAACAAAACCACACTGGAGATCAAATTACAGCATGAAATCTATTGGGGACAAAAAAACCCATATCCAAACCATAGCACTTGCCTATAAACTGATTTTTTTATAAATTTATATTTAACATAGAGACAGCATCTACATATGAGCATGGGCATTCTTTTTGGATTTTAGAACCCTTCTAATATAAATGTAAGCTTAACGGGTGACCAGTGGTCATTGCTGCCATGATGCTTTATTGATATACTCAACAGAGAATTATATTCTTCCTTTGTGCCATCTTGGACGTAGTCCATGTCCTCATAAACAGAAAAACACAACTTGATTGTCAAAGAACTTATGGTAGAGCTAGGCCAGCAGAGAAGCACACAGTAGTTGTTCAATTCAGGGCATGAATGCTTTCATGTTAGACAAATTACTTAAAGTCTCTTCTCCTTTTCCTTATCTGAAAGTAGAGGGAATAAGGAATTCTTCCCAGAATTATTCTGCTATTCTTTTGAGATCAGGTAGTCATTCCAACTAACATGAATTATGAATTAGAGGCACGGCATACTTGATGGTCATGTTATTAAGCTGTGCTGACCTCTGGTTTTACGAAGGCTTGTAAATTCTGAAAAAGTGGTGAGAAATTTCACAAACACATATAGATGAAAACACAACCTCAGGCATCTCCATTACCCTGAGGGAAAAGAGCACTTTCTGGATGCTTAGGATGTTCATAGTCGGAAACAGGAAATTTAAAGCATTCACAGGCTTGCAAACTGTGGGGTCAGATTTTTTTTAGCACTCTATGTAATGAATTCAAATAGTTCTCAACTGAGTATTTTATAGAGTTTTTTTTGTTTTGTTTTGTTTTGTTTTCCTCTTTTACCTTGACTCAAATAAAATCAGGAAGGCTTGATAGTTTGATGATACTAAATTCTGGTCCTCTCTACATGAAGCACCTTTTACATCCTTGTTGATTCCTCTCCCTCCCTCCCCTTTTCTCAGTCAAAGCAAAACACTTGATTTTCTGAGCTCAGATCTGGCTTTGCCTATATCTCTGCTTTGGGATTGTCATTGCCTATTATAATTGTGCAGTAATTACAATAGGCACTAATATTTATATCCTTAGTAGTTTATAGAAACCATCTGACAAATGTTGAAAGAAAAGAGAGAAGAGAGACAAAGGAATGAAGGGACTAAGAAACAAAGGACAAGAAGAATTTAAAAAAGAGAAAAAGCAGGAAAATAATCATTTGGTCAAATCATGTCATGCAATTTACTTCCTTTTCTTTTTTCCTTTGGATTTAAAACAATATACAAAGAAAATATAATCATTTAATTTAATCAAGTCCCATTTATTCATTTTTGTTGTTGCTGTGGTTGCCATTGGGGTATTCTTTATAAATTCTTTGCCAAGGCCGATATCTACAAGAGTTTTCCCCAAATTTTCTTCTAGAATTCTTATGATTTTCATGCCTTACATTTAAGTCCTTTATCCATCTTAAATTAATTCTTGTGAGTGGCATGGGATATAGATCCTGTTCCAATCTTCTGCATGTGGCTATGCAATTTTCCTGGCACCATTTACTGAATAGGGCTTCTTTTCCCCAGTGTATATTGCTGTCTGCTTTGTCAAAGATCAGTTGGTTGTATGTGGATGGTTTTATATCTGGATTTTCTGTTCTGTTCCACTGATCTATGTCTCTATTTTTCTACCAGTACCATGCTGTTTTGGTTACTATAGCATTGTGGTATAGTCTGAAGTCTGGTAATATGATACCTCCCAATTTCTTCCCTTTGCTTAAGATTGCTTTGGCTATTTGGCTTTTTTCTGGTTCTACACAAATCATAGAATCATTTTTTCTAGATATGTGAAATATGACATTGGTATTTCGATGGGGATTGCATTGAATCTGTAAATCACTTTGGTTAGTATGGACATTTTAACAATATTGATTCTACCCATTCATGAGCTTGATATGTTTTTCAACTTGTTTGTATCATCTGTGATTTCTTTCCTTAGTGTTTCACAGTTTTCTTTGTAGAGATCTTCACCTCCTTGGTTAAGTATATTCCTAGGTATTTTGTTTTAATATTTTCTTTATAGCAATTGTGGATGGTATTGAGTCTTTGATTTGACTCTCAACTTTACAGTTGGTGGTATATTGAAATGCTACTGATTTGTGTATACTGGTTTTATAACCAGTCAACAAAATTATATAGAGTTAAAATTTAGAAAATGAGATTATGCTTTTGTCTTTCTACTTAAATATATGTATCAGGGATAGGCACGGTGGCTCATGACTGTAATCTCAGCACTTGGGGAGTCCAAGGTAGGAGGATTGATTGAGGTAAGGAGTTGGAGACCAGCCTGGACAACACAGCTAGATCCTGTCTCTAAAAGCAAGAAAAAAAAAATCACCTGGGTGTTGGTACCATGTGCCTATAAGTCCCAGTTACTCAGGCAGCTGAGGCAAGAGGATCACTTGAACCCAGGAATTTGAGGTTACAGTGAGCTATGATAGGGCCACTGCACTCCAGCCTGGGCAATAGAGCTAGACTCTGTCTCTTAAAAATAAATAAATAAATATTTTTATGTATATAAAAATATAAAATATTTTTTATATATGTATGTGTGTGTGTATACATATATATATACATATATATATATATATATATATCAGGCCTCTTTCACTAGTCCTACAAATAGATCTATTAATTTATTTTTGTAAAGCAGCAGTGTGGGTGGAACATGAATTAAATTTTCACTCATCTGTCAATGGCTATTGAAATGGTTTCTAATATCTTCCTTTTCAAATATTACTGCAATAAATATCTTTGTACACAAATCAATATTTATGTAGAACTAATTGTTATAAAATAATTGATGGATCTAAGCAAATGTGCTTTAACTTTTGGATAGATCATACCAAAATGTCTTCCAAAAAGGAGGTGACAATTTTCACTTTTACCAACATTTTCTGCACCATTGGCAACACTGGATATTTTCAGTTTAACCTTTCTTCTGGGTCAATTTTCATTTTAGTTTGCATTTACTACATTACCCGTGAGGTGGGATATCATTTTATACATATTGATCATTTCTTGGAATTTATGTGTCCCTGTCATTTACTCATACTTGTATCTTACTATATTAAAGATTTTAACTGTGTGTCTATTATATATGCAGTAAATAATTTCTCTTGGTCATTTGCTAGGATCTTGGATAAGATTCTTATAAAAATTCCCTGTTTAATGTAGTGTAATTTCTTGATAGTTGCTGATCCACGTGTCATTTGCACAGTACTTCCATGTCAACAAGAATTAACCAGAGCCCTCCAATCCCAATGGTGCTGTATAACAAGGATTTCACACCACTTCAGTTCTGAAGGGAATCAAATCCTATATGTAAAACAAAGAGTTCCTCATAATGCTGAATAGTTAATGAAATTGTGCACTAGGCTGGATTGATTTGATATGCACGTGCTTCTTTCTTTCTGGTGAACTCCTTAGTGTTCTGAAAAACATGATAGTGATTCTGACATGCCCTTCATGGTTTAACAACTTCTTTCAAGAGAGAAACTGTACACCTGCAAATTGCACTTGCATCTGATCTGGCATTATGAGAACACCCATTATATTGTAGCAGGTAGATTCTCTGAAGGATAATATACAGGGCTAAAGTTTTCCCTTTAATTTTCGTTTCAGACTACTAGGTCAGAGGATATTTATTATATTCGCAGGTGCATTTTCCTTCTGCTCTTGTTTGATTTGAACGTCAGATGTAAAATTCAGCCAATTTACATCATCTTAAGGGAATCCATTAACTCATTAGTAGCTTTGGGAAATTAGCTTCACCTGCTTCCATCCTCTGCATTACCAAGCAGAGTTTTACTATATAAGTAGAATGAATATATTTTTGTAACTCTTTCTACTAAGGAATTTCCTAGGACTCCTCACACTAGGAAAAAAAGAAAACACTGGTGCAGAAAACAATCCAAGTTCCTTGTAAACTTCAGGATTATCATTTATTTAGGACACAAAGATATACTGATATTTTATTGATATTGTTCACCCTACCACAGTTCATGCTTGTATGTCTGGATTTTAATACAAAAATTGATCTCTACCATATTAATCTCTACCTACTTCCTTTCTGTTTTTAAATTAAAATATAATTTACATATAATAAAATTCACCATATCAAAGTACACAATTCGATTAGTTTTTATAACTATACATGATCATATAACCACTACCACAATGGGGATATAGAATATTTTTATCACCCCAAAATGTTTCCCAGTGGACTTGCCCTGTCAAGATTACCTATAGGACTCCAGACAAATATAATATTTCCTGATCCTATAGTTTCAGCTTTTCTAGAGTTTCATAAACATTGAATCCAATAGTAAGCAGTCTTTTGTATTTGATGTCATTTACTTTACATAATGTTTTGTGAGTCATCCAGATTGTCACATGTATAAATAGCTTGTTCCTTTTTATCACTGAGTAGTATTCAATTGTATGGATATACCATAATTTCTTCATTCATCAGTGGATGGATATATAGGGTGTTGCTGATTTTTGGTTAAGAAACACATAACTGTGAACATTCTAGTAGAAGTCTTTGTGTGGTTATATGTATTTATTTAGATGCTGCAATAAATACCTATGAGTAAATCTGCTGAGTCATATGTAAGAATATATGTAAATAGCTGAGAACTGTTAAGCTATTTTCCAAATAATTGTATAATTTGTTTTTCTACCAGCAACATGTGAGGGTTTTAGTTTCTCCAATAGCACCTGCTGTTATTAATCTTCTTAATTTTAGCTATTTTAAATGAGTCTGTAGTGATATCTCATTGCAGTTTTAATTTACACTTCCCTGGTGACTAATGACGTTAAGCATCTTTTCATTTGCTTATCATTCATCTGTCTTCTTTGGTAAAGCCTCTGTTGAAATCTTTTCTCATTGTTAAAAATTGAATTATTTGGATTTTTATTATTGAAAGAATTCTTTGTATATTCTGTATAAAATCCTATAGGAAGTACATGTTTTGAAAATGTTTTCTTATCTGTGACTTGTCTTATTTTCTTAAAAATGTCTTTTGAAGAGCAAACCTTTTTTATTTTAATAAAGGCCAATACATCATCTTTTATGGTTTGTGCTTTTTGTGTGTGTAGATAAAGCAAACTGATTTTCCTCTTTTCTCATGTCACAACAATCAACAGAAAACTTCTGTGACCTCTGGTCACCAAGAAGTGTGTGGGAATTTCTTTCTACCAGCAACCAATTAACCAATTCTGTAGAGGATTCTTCAGCACACACCAGCTGTGTGTCTTCTAACTTAATTCAATTCTCACACTCTCCACCTGGGGATAGCATCAGATCCCACAGGTTGAGGGCCTCGTCCCACAAGACTGCCCCTCAACTTCTAATGCCAGTTGCAAGTCCCAGGTTGTTTCACCCATGCTTCTTACTGACCGGCGGTAAGTTGGGCCTCCCATGACCTCCTCCTTGGGGTCAATGAATTGGCTGGAGTGGCTCACAGAACTCAGGGAAACACTTACTTATGTTTACTGTTTATCATAAAGGATATTACAAAGGATACAGATGAAGGGGTGCATAGGGAAAGGCACGTGGGATAGGGCATGAAGCTCTCTCTGGGAGCACCGCCCTCCAGGAAACTCCATGTTTTCAGCAATCCAGAAGTTCCTAGAACCCAATCTTTTGGGGTTTTTAATGGAAGTTTTATTAAGTACATAGTTATAATTGATGAAATTACTGGCCATTGGTGATCAACTTAACCACCAGCCCCTCTTTGCTATTCAGAGGTTGGCAGGTGGGCCTGAGAGTTCCAACCCTCTAATCCTGCTTTGGTATTTCCAGTAACCAGCCCCCACCTTGAAGCTACCTAGGGGCATCCAGCCATCAGTCAAATCATTAGCATACAAAAAGGCACTTATCACTTTGGAGAATCCAAGGATGTTAGGAGTTACGAAGACTAAATACATATTTCAGCACATCACAGTGTGCTAGCTAAAGAATCCCTACCCATCGAGATTACAAAGATTTTCTTCTATGCGTTTGTTTAGATTTTTGTAGTTTCAGCTCTAATATTGAGGTCTATAATCCATTTCAGGTTAATTTTTGCATATTATGTGAAATAAGGGTCAAAGTTAATTTTCACTTGTCTAATTGTACCATAATCATTTGTTTTTCTTTTCAGATTGCATTTGTCCCACTGAATTACTTTGGCACCTTTGTTAAATTTATTGACCATATATCTGTCACTCCATTTCTGGACTATCTATTCCATTCCAGCGATTACTGCTGTACACACACACACACACACACACACACAGATGATTCCCAACTTACAATGGTCTGACTTAAAATTTTTCAACTTTACAATGAGTTCATTAGGGTATTGAGTGTGTTTTTGACTTAGGATACTTTTGACCTATGATAGGATTATCAGGTTGTAAGTCAAGGAGCATCTCTGTGTGTGTGTATCCACATGTATGTATCTTCACACCAGTATAATATTCTCTTGATTACTGTAGCTTCTTTTTTTGGTCAGAGATGGGGTCTTGCCCGGGATTGGTCTCAAAATCCTGTGCTCAAATAAACCTACCACCTTAGCCTCCCAAGTAGCTGGGACTACAGGCACATGCCACTGTGCCCAGCGATTACTGTAGCTTTACAGAAATTTTTGAAATCAGATAGTATTACTGGTTCAACTTTGTTATGTTTCAACATTGTTTTGGCTATTCTAGGTTATTTTGCATTTCTACATAAATGTTAGAATCCACATGTCAATTTCTGCAAAAACAAAATAAAACAAAAAACAAACAAAAACTCTAGACCAATTTAGGAAGAACTGACACCTTAACAATATTCAGTCTTCTGATCCAAGAACCTGGTGTATCTTCTCCTTTTATGAGGTCTCTAATTTCTCTCAACAACGTTTTATAGTTTTCAATTTGCATATTTTTGTTAAATTTAAATTTAAGTATTTCATTTTCAATGACATTGTAAGTGGTATTGTTTTTAATTTTTAATTTAACATTTATTTTGCTAGGATATAGAAATACGGTTGATGTTTGTGGGTTGACCCTGTATCTGTGACCTTAGTAAACTGACTTATTACTTCTTGTAGCTTAATATTCTTTGTAGATTGTGTAAGATTTTATACTTAGACAATATGTCATCTGCAAAGAAAGCTTTACTTCCTCCTTTCCAATATTTAGGCTTTTTGTTATGTTTTTTCTATATATCATTGACCAGGACCTCTCTCACAATGCTTAACAGTAGCACCAGTTTTCTGGTGATGAATTTTCTCTATTTTTTGTCTGAAAAACTATTTATCTCACCATAATTTTTTAAAAGTATTTGCACTGGGTACAGAATTCTAGGCTGATAACATTTTTATTCCTCAGTACTTTACAGATGTTTCTATGTTTCCTGACTTGCAGAGTTTTTGGTGAAAAGTCTTCTATTCTTGCCTTTATTCTTATTTTATTTTTCTGCACATAATTTACTCTGACCACTTTTAAGATTTTTCTCTTCATTTTGGCATTTCAGCACTTTCATTATGTTATGTCTGGCATTATTTTTTAGTATTTATTCTACTTAAGGGTCATTGAGCTTCTTGAATCTGTGAATTTATAATTTTTAATCAAATTTGGAAAATATTCAGCATTACTTTTGCAAATATTTTTTTCTGTCACTCTTTTCCTCTTCCTACTTTCTGAGACTCTAATTGCAAATCTGTTTAGTCCCCTGCTATTTTCTTTTTTTTCAGTTTTTTCTTGTGCTTTATTTTGGATAGTATCTACTGCTATCCTATTGCTATGTTTTTGGTTTTATCAATCTTTTCTTATACAGCTTCTGAATTGGTGTTTATCCCATTTACTATATTAGTCATTTTATACACTGTATTTTCATATTTAGAAGTTCACTTTGGGTTTTTTAAAATATTTTCCTACTAATATTCTCATTATGTTCATGTTTTTCTTTACTTCATTGAATATATGGGGATAATTTATGATGGATGTCTTAATGTTTCTGTCTGCTAATTCCAGCATCTTTACCTTTTTGTTTTCTTTTATATTGATTATTTTTCTTCTGATCAAAATTATAGGTCATATAATTTAGTTTCTTTTCATGCCTCAAATTTTTTAATTGTATTCCAGATGTCATGAATTTTACATTTTTGGGTGCTGACTTTTGTTGTATTCCTTTAAATAACATTGGACATTTGTTGTTGTTGTTGTTGTTGTTGTTAAGTTAAATTATTTTGAATCAGTTAAAAGCTTTCAAGCATTGCTTTTAATTTTTGTTAAGGCAGGTCTGAACTAGAGCTAATTTATTCCACCACAAAGGTGATATCTGTAAGGTTTCTTTGAAGTAGCCGGCTCCAGAGAAAGAAAGACGAGCAGAGTTGAAAGGGATAAGTAAAGAGGCTTTATTGGGGCGCTCCTGGGTGGGGGTAACGAGTCCGTGAGAGAGGGACCCGGGCGAGCCTCACAGGACCCACGGGACCCAGAGAAGCTGCGCCGCCCAGAAGTCTGAGTGGGTTTATATAGGTTTTTAGGGCTGGGGGATGGGAGTTTCTTCGGCCAGGAGATGTCGGTGGGAGGAGTGAGGAATTTCTTTGTTTCAGCTTTGGGGCGGGTATTGAGGGACAGGAGGAGCCGCCTCTTTTTTCATTAGGGAAGGGAAGGGTGCCTGCCACCAGCCTTACAATATCTTTTTGAGAAGTCTACCTGGTGCCCTGTGTATCATCAGGTCCTTCCACTTTAGCTGGTAGAAACACTAACTGTGCCCAGCTCTTTGAAAATTCTGGAAATTTTATGTCTTACTGACTTTCTGTGGTTTCCAGCCTCAGGTAGCTTCTTCTCACATGTATGCAAATTACTACTCAGCTTAAGGTTTAAGAGAGCCCTTCTGCTGATCTCTGGAGCTAGTTTTCTATATAGCATCTTCTTGTTTGGTGTTCTACCCTGCAAGTCCTAGCTTCTTTGGCTTCCTGAAACCTTGACATGTTTCCTCAACTCAGTGAGGCTGTTGATCAACCTTTGGACTCCAACTACCTAACTGTGGCCTGGAAACAGTCCCCAGTAAGCTGTGGCAATGTTAGGGCTAACCTTGTTTGCTTGCCTTGCCTCCGGGATCACAGTCCTGTGCCGCCTGTTATCCAATGTCTTTAAAATGTCGCCACATATACTTTTTCCAGTTTTCTAATTGTTTAAAGTGGAAGAGTAAATGTGAGCCTTGTTGCTCCATCACAGACAGTTGCAGAAGTCCATTTCCACACCCTTACACACATGATCTCTACTCTAACTGTATGGGTAATTATATCATTGTCATGTCTATACATTTTTATATTTCCCTACTTCTGTTTGTCTATCCTTTTTGTTTGTGAGATTACTACCTATGCTAACATCTTTAATTTGTTTGTGTATTTAGTACATAGTATTTGAGTACTTATTATTGCTTACTTCCTATGATGGACACTAAAAATGCATTGATAAATAAGAAATAATTCTTTCCCTCAGCAATATGGTGGGTAATAAATTATGTGAATTAAACGTTACGGCTTTATTGACTGGAAAGATGCATAAAAGAACTCTCAGAAATGTTCTGTAGCTTGTTTTTGTATGGTAATTACACATGTATATAAAATTATAAAATTTCATGCACATTTAAGATCTGTGAATTTTTATGTAAATCATTTCTTAATAAAAACATACATCTTTATGTAAGAAATGCTAACATATAACCTCCAGGCTGAGGTAATAGCATGTGCAAATATGCACAAAGAGAACATGGTGTGTTCAAGGAACTTGTTGGGTGTACCTGAGAAGTACAACTGATGATTGGGGGAACAATAAAAGAGAGAGGCAAAGCCAATACAAAAAGAAATCTTATATCCTAAATCAAGCCATTTGGCTTTTTACTGTAGGCTTTAGGAAAACTTTAAAGTGTTTCTAACAGATGCTGGGGTAGCAAAGGAAAAAATGTATTGTAGAGATTTTTGGTCCTTTGTGGAAGAAAATGAAAGGGGTTATTTGAGCCAGTAGCACTTAATTAATTCTCTAGCTGCTGTCCAGCAAGGCACACTAAACCTGCTGCAAAAGGTGGCCAATTATTCAGTCCCAATATTGGAGAGACCACAGCACATTGCCCACTCCAACTTAACTTTATTTTGCATTCCTCCTCAAGGCTAACATTGGACTGTTTTCCTTTTACAACCCCAGCTCTTTGGTTTTCCCTGAATCCAGGCTTGATTTGCTTCTCCAAACTTCCTTTTTTTTTTTTTTTTTTTTTTTTTTTGAGACAGAGTCTCGCTTTGTTGCCCAGGCTAGAGTGAGTGCTGTGGTGTCAGCCTAGCTCACAGCAACCTCAAACTCCTGGCCTTAAGCGATCCTACTGCCTCAGCCTCCCGAGTAGCTGGGACTATAGGCATGCGCCACCATGCCCGGCTAATTTTTTGTGTATATATATATATATATATATATTTTAGTTGTCCATATAATTTCTTTCTATTTTTAGTAGAGATGGGGTCTCACTCTTGCTCAGGCTGGTCTCGAACTCTTGACCTCGAGCGATCCACCCACCTCGGCCTCCCAGAGTGCTAGGATTACAGGTGTGAGCCACCGTGCCCGGCCCAAACTTCTTTATATTAATACAAATCTTGTCATTTGAAATGCTCCAGATAATTTCTTTTTAAGGGAAATAGGAGTAAACATCTAACCAGCCCCTGGCATAGCCTTTCTCAGGACTCCTTGGACTAAACGTGTTGGATGGTAATTGAAGGAAGTTAGAAGTTTACTGCAATAAGCAAAGTGAGAAAAAAAAGAATGTATGAAATAAGTCAATGCCAGTGGAAATGGAAATATGATACAGTAATGGTTTTAGAATTTGGGGATGTTGGAAGACAATGAATATATTTTGCATGTGGGACAATCAAATTTTGGAGCCTAGAGAGCCCACTGTGATAGGCAGAATAACGAACACCTCTCTCCACCAAAGTTTTCTACATCCTGATGTCTAGACTTGTGAATGTGGCAATAGAGAGTTTGCAAATGGGAGTAAATTAAGGAACTTGAGATGGGAGCTCATCCTGGATTATCCAGTGGGCTCAATGTAATCACAAAAGTCCTTATAAGAAGGTAGCAACAGTCAGAGGTGATATGACAAGGGAAGCAAGGGTAACAGTGACATGGGGCCACCAGCCAAGCAATGCTGGCAGCCTCTAGACACTGGAAAAGGCAAGGAACAGGATTGTCCCCTAGAGCCTCTAGAAGGAACATGGCCCTGCTGACCTATTTTGGACTGCTGAGTTAGGGAACTAGAAGCTAAAAAGCTTATATTGTTTTAAACCACTAAGTTTGTGGTAATTTGTTATAAGAGAAATTGAAAAGTAATATAAATCCCACTATTAATTATTAGTTCTACCACTTCCCAGACTGGTCTTGGAGCTTAGAACACTTTAAACTCCATCTATCCTCTTCTCATCCTTGATGTTCTTATTTGCTCATACTGTAATTCAACAAATATTTAAACTCCCCAAAACACTGTCTTTATCATTGTTTTGTACAATTAATATTTAGATTAACGACATGTTTTCCTTTTCAATAACTTTTCATTCTTTCTCACACTTCTGTACTTTCATCTGGAATCATTTTCCTTTTGCCTGAAAACTTCCCTTTAGTATTGGTTTTAATACACATTTACTGGCAACAGATTCTCTAGGTTTTTGTTTGTTTGGTAATGTTTTAATTTTATCTTCTCTTTTTAAGAATCTTTTTGGAGGCTATACAATTCCAGGTGAAAATTATAGTACTTTTGTTTTAGCATCTTAGCAATGCCATTCAATTATTTTTGGTTTCTATTATTTTTGTTAAAGAATTAATTTCCAGTGGCACACCATTCATATTAACTTGGAAGGTAATACATCTTATTTGCTCTGTATTTTTTAGAAATTTCATTTTCTTTGTTGGTTCCCAAAAATTTTACTACAATGTACCTCATTTTTGTTCTTTTTATTTAATCTGCTTGGGGCTTATAGCACTTCATGAATATGTAAATTATATCCTTTAATATTTTAGAAAATTATTAGGCTTAAAATACTGCTTTCATTCTATTTTTTTCCTTTTCATTTCTCGTGATCTAGTTCCAATTAGACCTTCTTCAGCAGATTCTATACAATTGGTTTGTCCTTTTCTGCATATTTCATCTCATTTGTTCTCCAGGATTCAGTCTGAATATTTTCTATTGGCTTTTCCGTCAGTTTAACATCCTCTCTTTAGCTGTGTCCTGTCTACTGTTAAACTTATCTTTAATTTCTCATTAGCATTATATTTTTTAGTTCCAAAAGTTATATTTGAATACTTATTGGAAGATTTAAGATTTATAGTTTCAATCTTGCTACCTACATTTTGACCTTGTAGTATTGATCTGTTGAATATTAGTTATTTTAATATCCACATTTGATAACATCAATACTTGGTTCACCTATGGATCCATTTTATTATCTATTTTCCCTTGATCCTGTTTCTTGGCAAGTATGGTAAGTTTTGGCTGAATATGGACATTGTACATAAAAAATTGTAGAGTTTCTGGCTGACATTATCTTTCTCTGGGTGCGGTTCCCTCTGCTCTTGGGCAGACAGCTACAGCAGAGTGGATCTCCTCTAATCAGGAGGAAATCTCCTCTGATCAGGACCTAAGTTTGTTAGGGGCTGGGTTGCCTTCATCTTCGGGCTCACCCCAGTCCCGTTGTACAGCTCTCCAGAGGCACCAATTTGGATGGTTTGCTGGGATCTCCCACCTCCAGCCCTGACTTCAGGAACCTCTAATATTTTTCTCCTCAGTACCTTGTGTCTTGAAAATTCTACTCTGCTCTCCAGCCTTTTTTGGCTTGGCGTCTTAGCCTCTTATCCTACACAGCTTAAGGATTTGGCAAATACTTGAAGAGTCTAAACTAGTGATTTTCAACCAGAGTGATTTTGTTCCTCAAGGGACATGGGGTAGTGTCTGAAGACATTTTTGGTTCTCACAGCTCTGGGCCGGTGGGAGTGGGGAACAGGCTGCTACTGGCATCTAGTGGGAAGAGGCCGGGGCTGCTGCTAAACATCTTGCAGGGCGCAGGGCAGCCCCTCACACAGCCCGGTTCGGAACTGGCTGGACTGACACATCAATAATGCGGAGGATGAGGAGCCCTGGGCTACACCGCCGAGTGTCAGGTTCACTTCCTTCTACCTTTCTTCTCTCACAGATCTTGTTTCCTCAAGTTCTGACTGCCTTGACAGCTGCAAAACTCCATTTGGAAAAAGATCTTCAGCCTCGTGACGTATTTAATCTCTGCTGGTTTTCTGCCTTGCACCAGGGAGGCTCTGCCAAGCAACTCACGCGCACCTCCTCTGCCAAGAATAGGCAAATCCCCGGGGCGACCGTGACTTCCAGATACTCGGGCCTCCCCTGGGATCTGGCTTCTCACGTCTCGTTTTATCTCCAACGTCTTCAGAGCTTCCAGAATTTTATCTAGTTGTTCTTGACCGGATCCCTGGTCTCTACGAGCTACCTTTTTTATAGCTAGAGGCCGTTATCTTCACAGCTGATAAAAAACCAGAAAGTGAGAGACCAGACGGAAGTTCAGCCCCGAGGAGGAACTGTGGAGAAAGTGTCCCCGCTGGATCCCAGGCAGACAAGCTCGATGTCTCCCTCGCAGCTGGCAAGAGGAGGCTGGAAAAAAGTCGTTGGCCGGAGAGTCTGTTGGATCCATGGCCTACAGCCGTGGGGCTCAGAGGTAGGAGGATAAAAGAAAAACCACCCCACGAGCAAGGAAAGGAGCACAGTTCCCTGCTGACTCTGTGACATTCCCAGAACCCCTGTGAGTGAAGCCCAGGCCTGCTGTGACCCCGGCACAATCTCAGACCGTCTATACCGAGGGGGCTGAGCACGGAGGGTGAGGGTCCCGCCGCCTCCAACGAGGCTGCAAATACAATTCTGAACCACACGGAGAGATCAAATGCTAAGAAAGAAGGCTAAAAGAACTAATGATTCCAGTATCAATCCATTCTTAGGAAATGAATTTTATATTATTTTAAATAATTAACATATATATGTTTAGGAGATCAAAAGATAACTAAGTAACACGTATTAAAAGGAACCAAAAACATGAAAAAAGTAAACTGGAAGAAATAAAACAAACATCAAATTAAAATCGTGGTGTGATGGTTAGCTTTATGTATCGACTCGGAGGATATTTTTGGATGAGATGGACATTTAACCTGACGAATTTTGGGTAAAGCAGATTGCCCCCCATAACGTGGGTGGGCCTTATCAAATCAGTTTAAGGCCTGAAGAGAATAAAAGACTGAGTGCCCCAAGCAAGAGGAAAATTCCCCGCAGACTGTCCTCGGGCTTCATTTGCACAGTCAGCTCTCCTGGGGCTCCACTTGGTGGCCTTTGAGCTGGCGCCACCGCCGGCCCTCCTGGAGCCTTGGCCTGCCAGCCCCAGGCGGAGTTTGGACTCCTCAGCCCCGGTAATCACATGAGCCTTATAATAAATCTCTTCCAAATCTCCTTTAAATCTCTCCTTCTCTCTCTCTATTTATGTAGATAGATAGACAGATATAGATAGATAAAGATATAGATATCTCTTACATAGTCTATTATTTTGTTTTTCTGGAGAACCCTAACACACTTGGCATTCATAAAAATTGAAATTAGGGCCAGGTGTGGTGGCTCACAGCTATAATCCTAGCACCCTGGGAGGCCGATGCGGGAGGATTGCTTGAGGTCAGGAGTCTTTTTTTTTTCTTTCTTTCTTTCTTTTTTTTTTTAAAAAAAATTATTTCAACCTATTATGGGGGTACAAATGTTTAGGTTATGTATATTGCCCTTGCCCCACCCGAGTCAGAGCTTCAAGCATGTCCATTCCCCAGATGGTGCACATTGCACCCATTAGGTGTGCATATACCCATTCTCTCTTCCCCCTCCCACCTGCCCGACACCCGATGAGTTTGAGGTTGCTGTGAGCTAGGCTGATGCCAACGCACTCTAGCCCGGGCGACAGAGCGAGACTGTGTCTCCAAAAAAAAAAAGAAAGAAAGAAAGAAAGAAAGATAATTGTTGGTTCCCAAAAATTGAAATTAAAGAACACAATGGATTGGAGGAAGTAAGGTCCTTAAGTAAATGGATTGCAGATTGATGGGCTTCATCATATATCTCATAAGAATATTCTGGAAGGAAAAAATGGATACACTTGTGGAGAAGCAATATATAAATACATAGTAGGTAGAATTTTTTTCAGAAGCTCTTAAGTTCTTGGTCAAAAAAATACATGCTACATGCCATGCAGGATAAATAAAAACAAAGCCACAACTTGGCATATAGGAGCCAAATTATAAAACATTAAGAAAAAGAGAGAAGTATTAAAAGTGAGCAGAGAGAAAAGGTAGTTTGCCTACAGATGAAGTGCAGTCTGACTGAGAGCAGAGGTAGCACCCAGAAGGATGTCCAGGAGACAGCGGATTCTTATGTTCAAAATCCTGAGGGAAACTCACTGTTCACCTCGACTTTGCATTCAGCTGAATCTCTATTCCTGCGAGAAGGTTTTGTAAAGGGATGGTTTAGTCACAGGAAGACGGCTTACCACTTACAGAATAATTCCAGAAGATTTATTACAATGAGCACTTCAGATAGAGGAGTTGGGAACTCAGAGCATGGCCAAGAGGATAAAAGTGAGTACATACACACACACATACATACACAAATTATGGCTGTAAATTAAAAAAAGACTTTTTATGTTAAAAAGGTAAAACTAAAAATATAGATAGCAATAACATAATGGGAGTACTAATGCATTTTTAAAGCATGCTAAAATTCTTGACAAGTTTTAGAAAGGAGAAAAACACTGAATACCTTTAGACTTTATTAGAAAACAAATGTGTAGTTAAATTTGGGTAAAGTATTTAAAGATTAGAAACATAATTTATAGCTTTAAACTAGTAGAGAAAAAAATGAATTATAGAAATTTTTATTAGTCCAACAGAAATCAGGGGGAAAAAGAGAAGCAAAGAAATGATAAACAAATTTTAAAAATCCCTTCACTATACAATTTAGTTCAGCAAATAGAAAAAGGAAAAAAAAAATCACCCAACTTATTCTATGAGACATATGAATTTTGTGCCCAAACAAGAAAAGGCCAGTACAAGTCAAAAATAGACCAATTTCACTTTTGATTATAGATTCAAAGGTCCTAAATAAATGCCAGGGAATAGCATTCAGCAATGTGTTAAACAATAACAAACTATCACAAAATAGATTTTATCTCAATAATGTGAAGATATACCTCAATATCAGGAACTGTATTAATGTCAAAAATATCAGAAACTTGACAATTTCAAATGTTGGGAAGCAAACACAGAATTTCTCTGAAGAAAAGAACCCTTGTCCTATGACTGAAATAACTGCCACAAATAATATTTTTTAAGGACCATGCAGAGTACAGAGTCAAAAATAATTAAGGACCAAAGAAACAAAGCACCATGAGGGGATCACTGTCAGCATGCAAGATTATTTTAAATACTAGAAAACCAGTCAACGTAATTTATCACATTTAGTTAAAAATAAAAAGTATACAAAGTCCGAAGGAAGCATCTTATAAACTTTAATAGTTATTCATGATTTTCAAAATAATTTAGGAAATTAGGAATAGAATTTAATAATAAATGGTTAGCTTCCAAGCAGTCTGCAGAAAACATCTTGCCTAATAGTGAAGTGCTGCAAGTGTCCCTCTGCCATTGGGAACAAACTATGATCACTGCTTTTATTCACCATCGTACAGCATGTTCTAGGCGGGGTGCCACCATCATCTCTCATGTAGACGAGGGTAGAATTCTTATGTAGTTCTCCCTGAGAAAGAAATTAAAATATTTGTTGCATTGTGATAGTGCTCTGCTCAGATGCCTACCTACCGTGACTCTTCATTTCAAAGTGGGGTGGAGGGGCCTGCATGATCTGGTCCTGTTATCTCTCCTATTATTTCTTGCCCATAGCCATACTGTTTCAACCACACTGGTCTCCTTGGTATTTTCTAAACATCCGGGGCAAACTTTTGCCCAAGGGCCTTGGCTTTCGCTGTTTCCTTTGCTTGGAAGACTCTTAGCCCAGACATATCTGCCTCTCTCTCTCTCTTACCATTTTTAGGTTTTCCTCAGTTGTCACCTTCTTCAAAGGGTCACCCTAAAGCCCATTTAATACTGTAGCCCCTACCTCCAAATCCCCCTTATTTGACCTACTTTTCTTGTTTCCTATAGTTTACCATCATATAATATATTGTAGAATTTTTGTTATATGTATTATGTATCATTTATCTTCCCCTGCTACAATGTGAGTTTCATGAGGGCTGAGATCATGTCCATTTTATATCCTGAATGCCTGGGAATGGTATGTCATATCAGTAGGTATTCAAGAAATATTTGTTAGATTATGAAATGAGGAAATTATGTGCAAAAGCTAGATGCATTTAGAAATGCATTTTGGAAAGTAAAAAAAAAAAAAAGTGATGTCTGATGACCTTGGGTCCTTTGAATTAATTATCTGTATTCTACAATGATAACTTTTTAACATATGTGTTAGTAGCCTCTATTTTACTAATTTTGAATATTCTTTTTGTTTCAGTAAGACTGAATGCTATTTGCAAGGAACACTATATGATATTACTTGTATATGCTCCAAGGTGGTATGAGATGCTACTTTCTTTTCTTTTCTTTTTTTTTTTTTTAATGCTGTTTTTGACTGGAGGGCCACGTCTGATTGATTTTAAATGCTAAGCCTACAGTTGCAGGGGACAAAGCCCCATCAACTTACTTGCTCTACTAAATGAATATATATTCCTGACATACATACATATATACCTGTGTACATACATATAAATATATAAACACATGTGTGTGCATACTACATATATGTATGTGTAGTCACTGATTCAGAGCAAGGTCGTTTATGTTGCTGAACATATTTGGATTCTGTCCTTAGAACTGCCACTTAGTAGCTTCAATGTGAAAGGAAAGTCGTTTAGCCTTTCTGAGTTTCAGCTTTCTAATTTATGCTAAAGGAGCTCATCTAGGTAAGCTGTAATGATTCAATCTACCTGATTAATTTTTCTATTTATGTGTTTATTTGGGTCTATTAGTTTTGATGGAGTTTGGAAACCTCTACACACATAGCTCTCCCATTGCTTAGGTTCAAATCTCAGACCTACCACTTAATAGCTGTATGACCTTAGGAAAAATACTTATAGCCTCTTGGTCTCACTTTCCTCCTCTGCCATATGAAAATAAGAGTAGTACCTACCTCATTGAGTAGGATTTAGTGAGTTCATATGTGTAAGACACTTGAACGTCTTTTATCCTATTGAGACGTAGAGATGGATGTGGGGAAAAGAAATGAAAGAGGCTTTGAATGAATTCTCCCCCACACACATGTTTCTCAAACAAACCTAGCTATTTGTGTCTGAAACACATCCTGGTATTTCAGGAATCTGTGTCTTCGCACCTTTTGTTGTCCTGCCTGTAAACTCCACGTTTGGGTCAAGTTCCCTCATCCTCCCAAGATCACCCCAAGGGTCGTGTGCCTGGGCTCTCTGCCTCACAGCCCCCTCTGTGATCTTTGTCTTTCCTGTGCAATATGTAAGTGTTGATAAATAGAAACAGAAACAGAATTTCAAAATTTAACCAGTACTCACTGGATTCTCACTCTGTATTCAGCATTGTGCTGATAACTGTATTTATATCATCTAGCTGAATCCCTCTCAGTGATGCTATTAGATAGGTGTTATTTCCAATATTTATGAGCGTGAATGCTGAGGTTCAGAGACAAATGTTGACTTCTCCAAATTCTCAGAAACAGTAAATGGTGGATTGGGAATTTTATCATTTGAGTAAACTGTCCATCCCTTCAACTAAATTAGAGGTGTATTTGGGGAGAAATGTTATTGTTTAGGTTTCATGTATGCAGTGCCTGGGATAGCTTCTGGCAAAAGGTAGGCACTCGGTAACCATAGGGTGATTGAAAGAACTGATGGATGAATAGTGCATGAAGAAGGTAGCAAGAGATTAGGAAACATATGATAATTTGGAACCAACTGAAGAGGGCTTTTTAAAATGTGTGGAGGAGTTTGGGCTTTATCCGGTAGGTTTTTAGGTGCAATTACTGCATTTGACATTGAAGAACTGCATATCAAGATTGCATTTTCAAAATATACCAATGACAGGAAAATTTCAAGGACAAAGCTAGAGATAGAAAGAGCTTTTAGGAGGCTGTTGTAGTAAATGTGAGCCAGAGCACTGACCAAGATAGCAGGAATGTCAACATCCCACAAACCCAGCAGCTTTAAACAACACACATTTCTTATAGTTTCCGTGTGTCAAGAATCTGTGCATGGCTTAGCCGTGTCCTATACTTAGGACCTCACTATGTGCTGGCCGGGCTATGTTCTCATCTGAAGCCAGAGGGCCTCTTCTAAATTCATGTGGTTGCTGGAAGAATTCAGATCCTTGCAGTTGTAGGACTGAGGTCCCCATTTTCTTGTTGGCTGTCATGCAGGACCCAGCTCCCCTGCTCTGAGCTCTAGAGAACATCCACAGATGCTTATCACATGGCCTTCTCCTGGCCCTCTTACAACATGGCAGCTCACTTCTTCAAACCAGTAGGAGAAACTCTCAGTCCAGGCTGCTAAGATTGAGCCCTGCACAATGTAATATAATCATGAGAAATTATTCATAGTCTATCACCTAGAAGCAAGTCTCAGGTTCTGCCTGCTCCCAAGGGGAGGGAAATACACGAGGTGTCACTCATTGAAGACACACAGCCTAGGGATCCATTGTAAGGTCAGACATTGGGATGCAAGGGTTAACTGTACCATCCCAGCAGCAAGGAAACTAAGTAGAGCAGTTAAGATTGTAGCTGATAAAGCTGAACTGGAACTGCCTGGGTTCCATATAACCATGGGCAGGTAGCCTAGTCTGATTGTGTTTCAGTGTCCTCATGTGTAAATGGAGAAAATAAAGCATTGCTGTTGAATGAGGTAGTAGACGTGAAGTGCCTAGAACTTAGTAGGTGCTCATGATATGCTCTCCAATATTACTCTCTGCTACGTGTCCCTCCCAAAATTCACACATTGAAACCTATTCAGCAATGTGATGGTACCAGGAGGTAGGGCCAATGGAAAGTGATTAGGCTTGGGAAGTAATTAGTTCATGCAGGCAGATCCCTCAGGAATTGGATGAGTGTCCTTATAGGAGTCCCCAGAAAACTGCCTGGCTGCCTCCTACCATGTGAGGCACAGCTGAAGGCTGCCGTCCATGAACCAGAAAGTGGGCCCTCACCAGACACCGAATGTGCTGGCACTTTGATCTTGGACTTCCCAGCCTCCGAACTGTGAGAAATAGTTTTTTGTTGTTTATAAGCTCCAGTCTATGGTAGTTTGTGGGCAACTCAAACATACTAAGACAGTACACACTGGCCGAGGAGGCCTTTCCATTTGCTTCAGCTTGACTAAACCTTACACAGGCCCCTGACTTCCCTTTTCCTAGAGCATTTACTTTGGAAAGCTTACCCTTGTAAATTCTTTCTAAGTCCCTTTGAGATGTAAATCTCCTCCCAGGCTCCTGCCACTTTTGCCACCCTTGAAGGATCTGGGAGCCACCCCTTTGAGATGTAATTGAAGAAGATAACCCTCTCCCAGCCTCCAAGGTAGGGTAGGAGCCTAACTTTGATAAGGGACAGTTTGCAAACATAGATGGCCTCAGCACAGAGACTGACCTCCCTGCTAAAGTCCTCCCTACTTTTCCACTAACTCACCCCAGCGCTTGTAAACCTCCCACCATTTTTCCCAGTGGAGTTGAGTTCAATCTCTCTCCCCTATTTCAATAGTCTTAAATAAAGTCTTCCTGGTCTATTTAACTCTGTCTGGTACAATTTTTCTTTGACAATATCACAGCAATCCATATGGCAACACTCCTTTTTTAACCTGGCTTATGGGTAGCAGCTTTGGAACACGGTCAATGGGCAAAGAAGAAAGTCAATGAGTTCTGGCTTCCTTCCAACTCCCCCTTTCTGTATCTATTTCTCCCGAATGACTATTGCCCTCAGGAATATTAAGACCCTTCACATAATGCCCAGACTCCAGACCCATTTTTCTTTTTCCTGCTTGGTCCGTGTAATGACTTCCACATACAAGGATGCCATACAACATCAGATTATGTCAGATTATGACTCGTTGCATTATACCTTCTAGGAGAATTTCCATTTTAACAAGGGATATTCTCTTAACCCAAAAGAATTTTCTTAAATCATAACATTTTATCACTAATTCCAACCTGGGAAAAGAAACATTATTAGACATTGGCACTTCCTAGAAATTTGCAATTAATCCTACAAGTTGCAACCAGTTTAGCCTAGAGTAGGCCCTGATGGGTAGAAATGGATAGAGCATACATTTACACAGCAATTAGAAGGAAGTGAGCAGATCCACTATGAAATAGAGAGAAATCCAAATCCAAGTCATATGAGCAAAATGGAATAAGGACTCATTGTTTCTTTTTTGTAGCTTAGAAACAAATAGATAAAATGAGATGCATCTTCATGTGTAATTGTCAAAAGGTTTGAAAATAATGTAGCAAGTCAAATATCATATAAATGTCACAGAAGCTCTATTTCTAGGTATAAGCAGAAGTCTTATCAGTTTGAAACATGTCCTTTGAGAGTTGCTCACTCTCAATGTCTCATCATAATTTCAGAGGGTGCTGGTGTTCAAATAAATAAATCTCTTTAATTGAGACAATATGGGACCAAAGAGCAGAAATGTGTCTTGGTTGTACGTGTGTGTGTGTGTGTGTGTGTGTGTATTGAGGGTAGTACTTGGGGTTCCTGTATAGCAGCCTAGACCCTCACCAAGTCTGTCACACTCAGGAAGGAAGTGGGAAGAATCAGTGGGAGGACATTCTTTTGATTGAACAGAATATTAATATTTTGGAATACAATATCTGCATTTCTGGAGAAATTGTCTATTCCTTGTGACTTCTGATTGTGGAAACATAATTTGTATGACCCTGACACTTACAGAATCCTAGTTATTGGCTCTTTTATCAAAGAATCCTATTTCTAGGGACTTATTTTTGTGAAATAAGAAATCCTACTCCTAGAACCAAGAATCAAGTAAAACCAGCTAGAGGGTCATTAAGACCTTATCCTTGGTTTTAATTTTGCTTAATGCTCTAAGAGAGTAAGTGGTGGGTTAGAAGAATGAAAAAAAAAATTGAAGAAGGAAAAGTCCAAAATGAGGCATACAACTCAGTCTTCTTTAAACTTAAAGAAGTGGTGTTTTCTTTTTGTCTTCTTTGTGGTGTTAGAGGATTTCTTGGTCATTCAGGTGACTTGTTCTTACAAAACCAGGTTCTGTCCAGCTGTTTTTGAGACCTGGGATGTGAAGTGCAGAGACCTAACCCCGTGCGTGTCATGCACATTTTAGCACAATGGGACTAAGAGTTCTGAGTAGAGCTCTCCATTCGCCGAGGGCTTTGCTGTTCCGTGGAAGACAGAAGTGCTGGGGAGAGGAGAGTTACGTTTCAGTGGCAGCGCGAGTTAAGTAGCATGTTAGGCACTGTTCCACTAAAGAAGACCTTGTGAGCAAATGCCAGTGCCTTAAATCTCCTTGCACTTTCATGCATGAGACGATGTCAGTGATAAATGACGTGGAAACTAAAACACGGTGAAGTACTTCAGACAGTCTCTCTAGAATTAAGCTGGTCACGTATAGATCTAGAAGTCAACCTTTTCAATCTGCAGGGAGCTGCCAAGATCATGACCTACAACCAAAGCAGAAGAGAAGGCTTAACTTGAATAAAAGGAAAAGTGCTACAAGATAGGCAGCCTCTTACTTTATTAAATAGAGAGGTTGGGGCAGGAAATTAGATCCCAGGTTAGTGTGGACATAGAGTTTTGATACATTTCAAAATGCCTGGACTTGACTTGCTGGAATTGTTACAGGTGCCTGTGTGTTTGTATGACTCCTAAGGGTGACTTTAGCATGTACAGTAGTCTTCCCTTATCCGAGGTTTTGCTTTCCATGCTTTGAGTTACCCAAGGTCAACCATGTTCTGAAAATAGAAGAGTATAGTACAATAACTACAATAAATATTAGGGGAGAGAGAGACAGAGAGACAGAAAGATAGAACATACTCACATAACGTTTTTACAGTATATTGTTTTCATTGTTCTATTATATTACCAGTTGTTAATTCTTACTGTGCCTAATTTATAAATTAAATTTTATCATAATATGTATGCATAAGAAAAACATAGTATATATAGGGTTCGGTACTATCCGTGGTTTCAGGCATCTGCTGGGGGTCTTGGAACATGTCACTGCAGACAAGGGGGACTACTGTACCTTTTGGAAGGGTCTCATAAGAGCTAGAGGCAGTGTCTTTCACATAGGCTGGTCAGGGAGGAGCACGTAGGATGCATTGTGGCTCCATCACACAGAGCATCAGCCTTTTACACTCCCTGGGCTATGACCTCTTTGAGCAGAGAGCCCTCCCTCTCACTGCTGTCTGCACTGGGGCTCTGCCCAGAGCAGGTGTCCCACCTGAGTAGTCCTGCACTGCTGGGACCAGCAGTGCACACACAGTAACCGTGGGGGCAGTGATATCTGGGCTGTCGAGCAGACTTGTGTAATTTTACGATTTCCCAAGTGCTTTTTCCAAATCCTGCTCTCTGACACAGGAGTTAAGCCTTTAATTTTGCAGAGAGATCAGGGCTAAAACTCTGAGTCAGCCCAGAAGGGAGAAGAGAGACAAGCTCGCCTAGCTTAGGGATGTGAGGCTGGGTGAGGAAGAGGAGGGGAGATTATTAAATGGGCTCCCTGGGGACCTGAAGGGAAATAGGGATTGCTGTAAATGTGCATTCAGGGGAAAGGCTGGGAAGTGCACACCTGGGCACACTCTTCACTGCTCCAGATGTCCCCCCATTTTCAATGACATCTTTCTTTCAGTCTTGTAATACCATTCATACCTGCAACCCAAATTGATATTATAAAAAGTAAAATATGAGGCATATTTCCTACAACCTTCGGAGAACCAGTATGTTGACTCTATACCCTCCCCCCGCAAAAAATGTGCAGACTGCTGTTTGCAGTCATTGGCCTATAAAGACTGTCTGGTACAGGGAAAAGAACTGGGTGAGGTGTGAAAAGTCCTGGTTCAAATCAGGGGCCCATCACTTCATCCCTGTGTCCCACTGAGCAAGAATGTCCTGAATATTCCGTATTTCACTTGAATGGTGATGTCGGAGAAATATATATCATATCCTGCCTCACTTACGCATTAAAGAGAAAGTAGCGTATAGACATGTTCTGTGAGCTACAGAACAATTTATTACCGTCCGTACTGACTTCCTTTGTTAGTCTCTCTTGTGTCTGTGGAGCAGGGAAATAATGGCAGGAAAAATAATTGTCATTAGTCATTGGCTGTTCTTCCGTAGCATTCCTCTTGGGGCAGTGTCTCCAGTGTATTTTGACATTTAATTCTGATGTTTTACTGTCAAAACAATGGAATATTTATTAAATCTTTAAAAAATACCACCCAGAATCCTACCGTCTTAATATAAAATGTTTAATTCCTTTTATATTAACTTTTGATTTAAATATTTTAAATAGATGCAATTACATTACTTTGTATTTTTTCAGTTAACATCATGTGGTAAACATTCTAAGCATTCTTCCATGCTTCTCCCTAGTCTTTATAATTACTGTTTTCATAGATGCATGATGTTGCATCAAGTTGACGGATCATACTTAGCCGCTCTTCCTGGATGTTGATATTACCACTGTTTTGGCGGTGACGCCGGCAGAAGAGGTGCTTTGTATTCATTTTCATAAACGTGGCTCTGGAGTCTAGCAGCTCGGAAGCCTGTAACCAATGTTGTGGCTTTTGGTTCCCACATTAAAGAGATGTGAGCTGGCCTTCATTTCACCGGCTGAGCAACAGAGGTCAAATCCCGCACTCCCTGACTCTTCCTCTCTGTTCTCTCTTTTTGCTCCCTCTCTGTGAAGATTTCCCTAAAAAGGAAATCAAATCCACTGTGCATCGGACTTGAAACCCATGTTTTCCAAAATAAATCAGTTTGAATGGAAAACTCCCATAGTATCAATTTGATTTAACAAAATATATTAAAGGGCTACTATATGGTGAAACTGCCATCTACAGGGAGGCAGTAAAGGTTAAACTCAAAAGCTCAGACTCAGGAAGATCTGGGGTTATATTTCTGCTCTGTTCCATGATGGTTGAACAGCCACAACAAGCTCCTTCCTCTTTTTCAGACAAGTTTCCTCAGCTAAAAAAATGGGGAGCACATGATTTCATACATATGAAATATTTAGCATGTTTGGGGCAGATAGTTAATGTAGGATAAAGCACAGCCATCATTATTGTTGTTTTTATTATATGTCTTCCAGACCAAGTACCTCAGGAAAGTTATATAACTCCTTTAAGCCTCAATTTCCAAATATATAAAATGGAACTCATACTAGTATGCGTTTTAGGGTCTGTTAGATTCAGGAGTGCAATGCATTCAAATAGCTCAGGAGAGTGCCTAGGACAAGGAATCCTTCAATAAATGTGATTATTTTTACTTTTTCTTCTGATTGTCAACCTGGCTAGGCCTGTGTTATTATCTCTTCTTGTACTGTGAAGGACATGGGACCCCAGAGGGTTTCGGCAACCTGTCGGTCACTATATTGGACCCAAGGGCTAGAGATCAAGCTGGGATCTTCTTGACTTTAAAGCCCATGCTTCTGCCCATTCTTGCAAACTCTGGGGGATTCTAGACGAATGAGACAAAGTTCTTGATGATCAGAATTCCATAGTCTAGAGAGGGGAACTATGAAGCAGGAATATCCAGATGAGAGTTAGGACAACTGAGAACAGGAGAAGGCCTGGGAGCCAGTGCTGGGGGACCAGGGGGAGACTAGTCCTGCCTGGGGAAAGAGGGGCGGGCAGGCCTGTGGAGGAGGTGACCTGTCCTGGGTTTGCTGCCCCTCCCTGAACTGATAGCAATTGTGAATTCCAGGAAAGCGGTGTTGAAATGAACTTAATATTTCTTCAGATGAGAAAAGGTGCCCTTAGGGAAGAAAAACCTGGCTGGGCTTTGACATTCAATTTCCAAGCACTTTAGCTTCTAAGAGAACTCTAAAGACGCCTTCCTAACCTACTTTTCTGCTACATTTCCCTGTCCCTTCTTCCCTCCCCCACCCTTTCCCTGCAGGCTGCTGCTCAGGCCACAGGCCCTGGATTTGGGGAAACAGAATTTCTGACCTAGGCTTTTGCACTAGGGAAGCCAAAATGGAGGGTGGAACAGGGGGAGAACAAAACAGATGACTGAATGAAGAAACTGCATATTCCTGCTTGCCCCTTATTTAATTTACTGGTAGCCAATTTAATGGAAGTGTATTACCTTAAAAAAAAAAAAAAAAAAGAAAAACATTAAAAACAACAACAACCCAGCAAAATCTTTGTAGTTTGTGTGATAATTTTGCATTCGGTGGGGAGTTAAAAAGCATCTCTGCATTTATTTGATGCTGAATTAGTATTTGGAATGACCCACCTTTCGGCACTCACTGTCCCAGTGCTTTGGCCTGGAGGAGCTCCTTTGAATAAGGTGTGAGGAAGAATTGGGAGGGGAGAGGTGCTCCACAGAAACCATGCTGCTTGAACTTTACCAGTAACACCAGGGACAACTTGTTCAAGTGTCGGGGCAGACACGGGCTGCCATTTCCATATCTCACCCACGAGAGCCATCTCCTGTCCAGCCTCCTCCTGAGGCAGCGGGGACAGAGGTCTGCTTGGAAGTGCGTGGGCTTGGCCCTTGGATGACTCCAGAAGGTTAGATGGAGCTGAAAATTCAAGTCTATACATGTTTTTATATTAGTATGTAATTTTGCCTAAGTAATGTCAGCCACTGCATCCCTCTTGGCCCCTTCTGGGTTTGCCGCCCCAGTTTGGCCGTGAGCTCCCCGAGGGAGCATGTTCTTAATTTAGCACCGTTTCTGGCACCTGGAAGCGGCTCAGTGTCGGTATGGCAGAGTGAGTGGTGACAACAACAATTTAGGGGGGCGGCAGGCTGGGCTTTAATGCTGGTTCTGCCCCCAACTCTGTGACTTTGGCCAAGTTGCTAAGCTTTTCTAAGCATCAATTTCGTCATCTATGAAATCAGGCAAATGTGTAGTGCTCATCACAGAGGGCAGGTTCCTGGATGAACTGAGATACTGACTGTGCTGAACACAACGCTAGACACCCTGAACCGCTTTACTACGTGGAAGTCAGTGCTACAGTTGTTTACTGTTACTGTTTTCATGTTCAAAAAAACCACAGATAGGGTTGTTTGATTTTTTCTTGCTGATTTTCCTGAGTTCTAAATAGATTCTTGTTATCAGTCCTTTATCTGATGTGTAGTATGCGAGAATGTTTTCCCATTCTGTAGGCGGTCTGTTTATTCTCGTGACTGTTTCTTTGGCTGTGCAGAAGCTTTTTAATTTAATCAGGTCCCATTCATTTATTTTTGTTGTTGCTGTGGTTGCCTTAGGGGTCTTCTTCATAAATTCTTTGCCTAGGCCAATGTCTGTAAGAGTCTTTCCTACATTTTCTTCTAGAATTCTAATTGTTTCACACCTAAGGTTTAAGTCTGTTATCCACCGTGATTTGATTTTTGTGAGAGGTGAAAGCTGTGGGTCCTGTTTCAGTCTTCTACATGTGGCTAACCAATTCTCCCAGCACCATTTATTGAATAGGGATTCTTGTCCCCAGAGTATGTTTTTGCCTGCTTTGTCAAAGATTAGGTGTCTACATAAGGATGGTTCTATATTTGGATTTTCTGTTGTGTTCCACTGGTCTATGTCCCTGCACTTGTGCCAATACCAGGCAGTTTTAAAACCACAGCCTTGTAGTATAGTTTGAAGTCTGGCAAATTAATACCTCCCATTTTGTTTTTATTGCTTAAAATTGCTTTTGCTATACGGGGTCTTCTCTGATTCCATACAAAGTGTATAATTATTTTTTCTACATCTGTGAAAAATGATGTTGGTAATTTAATAGGGATTGCATTGAATCTGTAGATCACTTTGGGTACTATGACATTTTAACAATGTTGAGTGGGCAAATGACATGAATAGAAATTTCTCAAAAGAGGATATAAGAATGGCTAACAAACATATGAAAAAATTCTCAACATCTCTAATCATCAGAGAAATGCAAATCAAAATCACAATGAGATATCACTTAACTCCAGTGAGAATAGCCTTTATCAAAAAGTCCCAAAACAACACATGTTGGCATGGATGTGGAGAGACAGGAACACTCATACACTGCTGGTGGGACTGCAAACTAGTGCAACCCCTGTGGAAAGCATTATGGAGGTATCTTAAACAGATTCAAGTAGACCTACCATTCGATCCAGCAATCCCATTATTGGGCATATACCCAAAGGAACAAAGGTCATTCTATAACAAAGACATGTGTACCCGAATGTTTATAGCAGCACAATTCACAATTGCAAAGATGTGGAATCAGCCCAAATGCCCATCAATTCATGAATGGATTAGTAAACTGTGGTATATGTATACCATGGAGTATTACTCAGCTATAAGAAATAACAGAGATACGACATCTCTATGGTTCTCCGGGAGAGAGTTGGAACCCATTATATTAAGTGAAGTATCCCAAGAATGGAAAAACAAGCATCACATGTACTCACCAGAAAATTGGTTTCCCTGATCATCACCTAAATTCATATCTGGGAATGATACCAATCGGATATCAGACTGAGGTGGGGGGTGGGGGGAGGGGTTGGGTGTATGCCTACATGATGAGTGTGTTGCGCACCATCTGGGGAATGGTCACGCTTGAAGGTGCTGACTCGGGGAGGGGGAGATGTGAGAAGGGGATGGGTATATACCTACATGATGAGTGCAATGTGCACTGTCTGGGGAATGGACACGCCTGGAGCTCTGACTTGGGGGGACAGGCGGTACATGGACAACGTATGTAACCTGAACTTTTGTATCCCCCATAATAAGCTGAAATAAAACAAAAAACAAAAAACAAAAAAACCAAAAACACAAACCACAGAGATGAGAATGGGAAATAAGCACGTGTTACAATGAATGTTCGGCTTTCACTTTGTTTTTTTTCCTCCCTATTCTGAGTTTGGACATCACAGGCAAGGATTTCTTTGGACAGTGGGTTTCTGGCTTACCCCATCTGCCAATCTATAGGTTTAATTTTATATTTATTTATCATCTGTCTTCCTCTGCTAGCAGGCAGGGGATTTTCTTCTGGTTCTTCATTGCACCGTGCTGACCATCTCTAGGGTTTTATGTTTTCCAATTTCAGGCACCAGTAGAGAGAATACCCTATCAGTTTCAAGTTCAAATATACCAGAGAAGGGTGTCTTGGCCTCGTTTGGGTCAAATACTCGCACAGTGGGTATGGGACAGGATCACAGCTAACATTGCCCTTGTGGATGTGGGATGGATGGAGGGAGAGGGGGTGATCCTAGAACAAAACGTCTGTCCTGGGCAGATGAAAGAGCAGATGCTGAACAAAAATTATACAGTTCTTTCCTCCTGGGAGTTTACCTATAGTCATTTTATCCTTTTCTCTCTAGTTTTGAATTTAGGAAGGGCAAGGCCATCTTGACCCAGAAAAGCCCTTTATGCATTTACTCAAAAGAAGATCACTTCCATCTTATCCTACAATCAGGCAGCAAGTATTTACCGAGTAATGATTGCCTGCCAGCAGCATGCAGTAAGTACCCTGTGATGTAGAGAGATAGACATGCAAAGCAGAGAAATAGATTTGGGAGTCATTTACATCCTGGTGAGCGAGGAAGTGCTGAAAGCAGATGAGCTCTCGGAGAAGACAGGTGGGGAAGGGAAGGGATAGAATCCACAGTCTCGGGAGACTCCTCCACAGGAAAGGGCTGGCGACAAGGCGCCAGCTGGAGCCGAGTGAGGACAAACTTCAGGGAGCCCTGGTTCTGCAGGGACCTGGGCCAGGGGAGGGGTCCACACAGAAAGGAGCCCCTCGCACAAATGTCACAAAGCGAAGGAGACTGGCAAGCCTGCACATAGGAGGTTCTGTTTTACCCAGAATTTGGAATTTGTTTTCTCACTCTCCAGCTCAGCTCTGATTCCTAAATCACCCCAGGCAGTATGCATGCGAATAAAAATTCCAGTTCTTAATGTACCCATTGCAGCCTCTAGTGATTGTGAAGAAACAGTATCAATTTCTGTGCCCTCCAAACTCAAAGGACAAATGGTACAATGTTGTTACTCTCCCTTGTATGATGGTAGTTACTGTTAGTTATCTTAACAAGCCTCAGTGAGGCGGCTTTTGTGCTTTTGAGAGATCTGTAAACATGATAATTTCAGGAATACATGGTGTCCTTAGGGGTTTTCAAACACACAGAATTCTTGCAGCATCTGAGCTAAATTGATAGACTTTTTAAAATGATTGACAATTACCAATAGCTGGAGGTTTGAAAGCTTATTTCATGTACTCTGTGGATTCGCCGCTTCAACTTATATTTCTTAGAGGGCTCATGATTCATCCGCTGGAGAAGGAACATTTTTTCAATTTTTCAAGGGAAATTTGGGGAACAAAATAAACTGGATTAGGTCAGCTACTTGTTTGATAACTGAGTTACATGTGGTTTATTTGGTTCTCTTCTGTGAACCCTCCCACCATGCCAAGGGCCAACTTGCTCATCCACGGAGCACGTATTAAGCACCATATGGTAGAAAAGGCACCTCCTTTTGCACTCAGGGAAGTTAACATTAATAAGGGACGACAAGACAGAGACACAGAGAACAGTGATGCAAGGCAGCAGGTGATCCTTACCAAATGTCTAGCGTATTTCCCAGCACAGTAAAAATTAATATTTTTGAATGAATAAATAAATGAAGACATTGACTGGAAAAGTGTATGTGACTTCAGAGGAGAGAGAGGGGACCTCATGAAGTGACAGCATATACGTTCCTGTTGGGTACGGAATTGGATAGGAAGGAGAGGATTGGGCATATAGAGATGGAGGGGGAATGAATAGCACACATTTGGGGGGAGAGTGTAGGCAGGAGCACTGAGATTGGAGCCAGAGAGACGGGGGAGGCCACAGGGCGGTTTGCAGCAGAAGGCTGGCAGGATCACCCAGGGGACGTAAAGGATCTTGGGGCATCATGATGTTTATCACAGCTAAACACGGTGTGTGGGGGACTTGATTCGCATTTATAAAATAGATAATGAGCTCTCTCTGGACTTAATAAGTCTTATAGAGGTCAGGCTATCACTGTACATAAGTTGTTCTATCATATGGAGTCCCCAGCAAATTTTTGTTTCTTTCACAACCATAAGCCTAAGTAAAGGAAAAAAAAAATCTATAAATAGCATTTTTTAAAAATTAATAAAGAGTATGTACTCACCAGAAAATTGGTTTCCCTGATCATCACCTACGTGCACATTTGGGAATAACACCAATTGGGTATCGGACTGAGGGAGGGGGTGGGGGGAGGGGAGGGGTGTATACCTACATGATGAGTGCAATGCACACTGCCTGGGGGATGGACACACTTGAAGCTCTGACTCGGGGTGGGGGGGGCATGGGCAATATATATAACCTGAACTTTTGTACCCCCATAATAAGCTGAAATTAAAACAAAATTAGTAAAGAGGAAAACAATGTCTGTAATTATATATATAGTATTTTATTTGCAATTCTTTAACAAATATAAATTGTCTACTTTAAACAAAATGGTGCATAGGGTCCTTTGCACAGTATCACTGAAGCATTTTGGTGTTAAGAAAACAATTTGCTACTCAAAGAAGATTTCATGATTTCAAATACTTCAAATTTATGTAAGGGAAATAATGCACTTTTGTCCTTACCTTTTGTTTTGAGCAAATTGAACAAAAATTGAGAGCCTCTTTCAAGTGTATGGTGTCTGAACATTCTGAGGTCGAAGCTAACCTTGGAGGGCCTCAGGGAGTTTCACACTGTTTCAATACTGTGATATTCTGTAACCTCCCTGTGTGATAATTTGCTTGAAGCTTAGATGTTCGTGCCATTGGAATAGGGGGGACAGAAACATGGATGACTGATGGAGATGTTTCATTTGCATAAACCAACAAGTTGAAACAGACAATTTTATTGGCTGCCTTATTACAGACCAACCTTCTACATATTGCAGCTGGGGCCATTCCTCAGATTTTTATATTTAACTACCTTATATTTCGTATAAGGGGTATAAATAAATAAGCAAATGAAAAAAAAACCCTTTAAATATAATGTACCAGTGAGATATCAAACTAGTTAAGATGAAAGAGGCCACCACTTCTTATCTGAAACAAGCTTGTTGCTTGCTAAGTGAGGTGGGCTTTGCTCGCAAGACCCCTCTGAGCAAAACAGAGACCTAATCTGGTGTAGGGGTTTAGGAACTGTGGCGTTCAGGAATTGGAAGAATTTTAAAAGAGAAAATGTTTCGATTACTGCTTGACCTTTAGTTGTGAAAGCATGGTTACTTAAAAATCAGTGTTACTCATTGGCTGATTTTCAGAAATATTGGGCCATCACTGATTGGTCGGCTTTCAGAAGCATGGTTCGTGATGTGAATTTGTCACTGATCAATCAGGATGGATTTAAAGTTGGTTTTGGTGATTACCTGCTGAAGAGAAATCATTTCTTTCCTATAAGGATAGGAACTTCTATTGTCATTAGAAACCATTGTTATCCTTCATGCCTAAAATTTAAAACTCTAGTCTGACCTTTTTTTTTTCCACATTGAAGAACACAGTGAGAAAGGGATAAAATTCTTTTTACAAGATAAAGTATGAAAAAATACCAAATATTAAAATAGCCTGTCAGAAGTGTTGACAGGTAAAGATAACAAGTGATATATGAATTGTTAACTTTTGAATTAAAATTTTCTATCTTTGGTTATATTATAGCCCTGGAATAGTACTGTAAGTTTGACTATGTATTTGCATTGCCTTCCAGATTATATAGAGCACATTCATTTACTTCAGATCTTTTGGGAAGAAATGGACACGATAAATTGAATTAGTTTGACGTATTAGTTTGGAAAAAAAAATAGAGGCAGAAAAAAAATGTCAGGTTGAAATAATTATTCCTTATATTTCCCCTTTGCATAAGAGAGCTTTTGCAAGAAGCTCATACTCAGGGGCTTTGCAATAATGAGGACAGCATGAAGGGCCACTGACTGGTGTACGGCCTAAGAAGAATATGGAGAGGAAGAAACAATTTGAAAGTGGGCAAAGAGGTTCTTTAAAAAAGAAATATTTACTATTTTCTTCAAGTATCAGTCTCAAGTATTCTGATTTTCTACATATACAAAGGTAAGAACATTGTCTGGTTAGGGTTTGCTTGACGCTCAGATACTAGTAGCTATTGGAAGAGGGGAACGGAAACATGGATGACTGATGGAGATGTTTCATTTGAATAAACCAAAAGGCAAAACAGACAACTTCATTAGCTTCCTTCGTTACAGACCAGCCTGCTGCACACTGCAGCTCGGGCCGTCACTCAGCTCCATCTCAGGTGTCTTATTCTGTGCTTTGGAAAAAATGCGTCGTATCACACCCCTGAGACCATCCTGAGGACTACTAACATATCCTTTCATTTTTAAACATCTGTAATTGCCAAAGGCCCATGTGGCCCTCGAAGGACCCCACAGTCTTGTTGAGAAGAGAGCAAACGCGCGCCCGTCACATTACGGAATGAGTGGACTCTGGCAATGCTGAGGAGGGAAAGCTGGTGAGAGAAAAGGTGAATCACCTGGGGGAGGTATCGCACAGCCACCAGGGGAGTTTGAAATGGGCCCGTGGAAGGAGATTTCAGGCGGCATCAGCCGAAACAGAGCCACAGTGACTGGGGAAAGAGCAGCAGAGGGGCCTGGCAGCTGTATTTCAGGGGCTGTGTCTGAAGCAGCTTCTTCCTGTGAATCCTGCACAATGCAGTGAAGAAGAGGTGGAGAGGGTGACAACAGGCAGACAGAGAAAGGACTCTTTCTTTACGACTTTCTCCCCCTGCTGGAGCTACACCTTTGAGCCCTTTAACGCACTTACAATCATTCTACTTAACATTTTCTCACTTAATTGCATCTTATCCTGTATTGTTCTCTAATTGCTTCAGGTGTGTCTAAATCAGGCTTCCTAGAGGGCAAAAACTGCACTCTGCTTTCTGGATTCTTCCCGGCAGAGCTAAGCAGAGTTAAGCACGGGGCTGAGAGCATAATTAAGCAAGCTTTAATTTCCGACTTGATTGGCTGACTGATTAAAATGGAAGCGAACGGCTCAGGTGATTATTTTGTCCACTGGTAAGAAGATTGGAAGACATTCATTTCCTAACCTTTGCCAGATGGGTCTAAGAAAACTTATGGCTGCCTCCCATCCTTGGGCCTCAGTTTGGCAATCTGTAAAATATGGTAAATGAACTTTGGAGACACTACCATTGCCCCAGAAGGCCCAGGCATTGTATGGACTGGGATTTCAGCCTGCTGTTTGCAAAGCGTTGTTAGTTGATAGCCTCCTGTGAAGATGAGATGCACATGGATTTGCGCATGGAATTTTAATGTCTGGGAAAATCCAATATGAGGTATACTTCTTTTCGTGCATTTAAATTATTTTTTTAAACGTGGTGAAATGGCGAAAGCATCTTGAAAAATGTTTTACTATTTTGCTTTTGGTTCCCAAATTATGCACTGCCTGGATTTGTGTACCCCTGGATAATGAGGGAACATCACAGACTGGAAGATAACAATAACTCCTGAATAGGGTGAGAAAGTCGTTTATCTTTCTGTTTCCACTCTGCCAGCAAGCATCTGAAAATCACTAACATTCCTATTTGAATAAATATTTTGGTAAGATATGTTCATTTGAATTTCTACCCTCAATAACTTAGATTGTGATGGGGAAAAAAGGAAAGAGATGAAATAGTTTTTATTAAGAATTTCAACTGCATTTCAGAAAGTGCTGTTAATATTAGAATATCTGTTTTCTATTCGATATGTTCCCTTTTCCTGTCCTGGTTTGACTTGAACAGCGAGAGGTATACTGCTCAACAGGGGTGTGTACATGGAGAATGGCAACAAAAAAGATTGAAGATATCCCTCATCCTCTTCATACATTTATCACCTGCTCTCTGCAGGTGTCACCAATTAAATTATAGCTTTTGCTACCCCAAAGCCTTTTTATTTCCTCTTTTGGATTTTGAAATGTAGATACTAGAGTATGTAACTCAGTTGAATTCTATGCACCCTTAATACAAAATGCTAACTTCTCCAATTAAGGCATTTAAGAGGTTGCTAATAATAACAAGTCTTGATGGTCCATATGGAAGATCGGGAGTAACAGCTAAGCTGGAGTAGAAAGTCTCCTCTAGACTGTGAGATTGTGACAGTGTTTAACCTAATAGCAAAAAACAAAAAAGGACATGTTGAGGACAACCAACAAATAGTCACTGAGTACCTCCCGGAGTTAGTCTCCTTTGCTGTGGGGAATAGAGAGCTAAACAAGACAGTATCCCTGGCCTTGGGAAGCTCACAGGAGATTGGAGGAGACTAATTAAATACAAGGAGGGAATGAAAAGGGGGTCAAAAGTAAGTCAAGCTTGCCTGGATTGTCCAATTTCAGGGGAGGTAGATGTGTCAGATAGTGATGTAGGCATGCTGCACTCAGCTTGAGATTACATTTTTTAAATAGTGCTGATAAATATAATTGTCATTATAGAATTGATATAATTTCTTCTTTTGTACTCTTAGGCATCGCTTGCTGAGCTCAAATTTCTCAGGTTCCCTCACCATTCTCACGTAACTTCTTTTGGAGGCATGCCCTCTCCCATCATCCTAATATTTTCTACAGCCTGTGCGTAAAATGCCTGAACTCCAGAGTATATCACTCCAGCACAGAACATATTCTAACTATCACCTCCCATGAGCTGGAGAGTCTACCTCTTTTAACCCAAGATTGCATCAAGTTTTGTCATCCAGCATCACGCTGTAGACCTGCTTTTAGCTTATGGGCAGCTAAGGCTTTTGCTTCATTTTCCGCATGAGTACTTATTAAACTGTATCTTCCAAGAGAATTAGGAAAATTGAAATTTGGAATCTTCGTACAGGATTAACTTTGATTTTTGTTAACATACATCCAGTTTGTTTTGACCTACTGTTCTAACCAATCACATTTTTTTAAGATTCTAATAATATTATATGTATTGATGACTCTTCTCTGCCTTTGGGTAACCACTATCAAAATTTTCTAGAATTCCATGTTTTTTTTTTTTAAATCTCATTCTATACTGTTTAGAAAGATTCAGAAATTAGATTTATTCACTCTCCTTGCTGTAGGAAAAATGCTACATATTGCAAAAAGGACCTTTTTTTTTTTTTTTTAAACCTTAACAATCTGTTGGCCTCAACCCAAATTTCCAAATGGTCTTCTATCACTGCCTTTTATTTTTCCTCAGTGGCTAAAATGAAGGCTTCTTTGATATGAATTTGGTTCCTAAAGAGTTTGCCTTTTCATAGGTCAGATGTTATTTGGTGCAGAAATAGTCAGCTTAAGTATCCAGAGTTGTAGTTTAACACATTTCTGAAAAGGAGCAATAAAAAATACTGTCTCCCCCACTGTGCCTTCCAAAATGACTTATGTTGCTTTATGCTAATATTAACAGGCTGCTTCAGGCTGGAACAACATGCTGGAAAATTGTGGTCTGCCATGCATTTCCTTTGATGTTATTCCACGCCAGATCGGCAGGGAGTTTGCACAACCTTATCTGGGTGTAGTTTTCGAAGTTCAGAACCCTTACTTCAGTACCACTTCTGGCGATATTATCTTTCATTTAATTTTAGACTTATCCACAAAGGACAGCTCATGGTTTCAAAAGAACTATATTATCATTGCCCTTGTTTTCTATAGCATTTGCTTTCTGGTTTGTTTGCATGGAATAACTTATTATTATTATTTTTAAGCACAAAGAAATTTGAGAAGAGGAATGTCATGTTGACCATATAGGATGTATTATTAGATACTCTAAAATGTTCTGTAATGTTAAAACATAAGATATAGCCTCCATTCTGATAATGCTGTAACTATCTCCTCACCTCAAAACATTGAAATTACCACCAAACTAAAAACATTACTCGATAAACCTAAGCATAATTGCTGAAATATGTGTGCTAAATGTTTTCCTGCATTATCCCATAAAATCCTCATAATAGGTCCATAAAGTTGGTGCCATGATCAAGGTTAGTTGCTCTGGCTCTCAGAGTGGAGTGCCTGGTTCAAGTCCTGGCTCCAGTTCTTTTCTCCTGCATGAAATTGATGAAATTACTTAACCTTTTCAAGTCTCAGTTTCTCTCTGTTAAATGAAACTAATGATAATATATACTTTATAGGGTTGTGTTAAGAATCAACATAAAATAACAGATGTAAGTAGTTATCGAAGTGCCTAGACAATGGTAATAAAATGACTACCATTTAATGATTATTCACCAAGCATTAACCGCTGCCCTAAGAGCTTTATATGTAACATTAATGTAATCCTCACAAGGACTATTATCATCTTCGGTTTACATATTAGGAAAATGAGCGTTAGTAAGGTGCAATAATTACTCCTCAGGTAAGCAACCCACTGGGAAGTATGCAGCAAAAAAGTAACTTGGATCTAGAAATATATGCATCTGGCTCATATTAAAAAACCAAAAACCATTCATTTGTATGGTGGTGGTTGTTAGCAACTCACAAAGTAGAAACCCTTCCCTAACATAATAAGAGAAAAGATGATTCAACACTTGTTTCACAGAACTAAATTTATGGACACAATCTAGTAAGAATAACTACTAGTGTAATTAAACTGCTTGTTGAGCACTTAGAAGCCAGACAGTACCCTGGGCTTGTTTTTTCTAGAATATTTTCACAGCAGCCCATACAGTCACTGTCATTGCAGCTTCTGTTTTACTAGGTGGGAAACTAAGAATAGGAGTTCCTAAGGCTCTACAGCAAATTAAGAGAGAAGTCAGAACTAGAGTTTGCAAACTAAATCTCTCTGATCTGCATGATGTTTCCCTTGAAAAGCATACACTCAATACAGGAGACTGTTGAATAAATGAAAGAATCACATAGAAATGTTTTGCTCACTGCAGTAGAAGGGTCTATGACAAGGGAAATGTTCTGTTTCCATACTGGCCAATATAGTAACTCACTAAACTCACTAGACACACGTGGCTATCGAGTACTTGAAATGTGGCTACTGCAAAATGAGGAACTAAATTTAATTATAATAATTATAGTTACCATAACCTCAATTGTTTTCATAAAAGGGCAACTTTAATAATATGGTCTAGCTTCTACCCAAACTACCTTATCCATATGTTTTTTCCCCAAATATTTTCCTCTTGGTCTGGAACTCATGCTTAAAATCGTACAATGCTGGATGCAGGTGATTGGTGACCAGCTTTCAATTAATAATGACACAAAATATATTCTTTCTGCACTCTCTGTCAGATACAACATCTAAAGCTGTATTCTATACATTCAGTTCATTGTTGGGGAGGTTAGCTCAAAAATGATTTGTATAAACCATTAGCCTTAGCACTGAAAGTGAGCAATCTTAAAACAATACAAAATGATGCGATATATTTGCTACTTTATTTTTATTTTTATTTTTTAAATCTTTACTTTTGGTTTTTACTCCGTGTTACGGGATCTTTGGCTTGCTTTACTTGGTGCCACATAGCCATCAGCAGCTACTATTGACAAGCTGTCAACAACATTGTGGAATTATCTGCCAGTTGTATGTGATTTCTTGACAACAGTGTTTCCAGTAACAAGGAACAAAGCATATGCCTTGCAATGTTGTAGATATGAAATATTTTTCTGCTTATTAATTTGCAATGTCCTCATCTCAGATATGAATTGAGGGGGTATTAAAGGACAAAGCTAAAAGAGTTGAATAAAAGAAATAAAGTAACATGTATACTGAGATTAGTTATATTTTTGAATAAGCTTTCTCTAGGAGTGATAGAAATGAATTCAATCAGATGAAGCTGTGAGGACTCTTTCAATTGGCAGAGACTCAATATTATATTGCAGAAAAGAATTTAGTGTTGACAGACAGCTTGGAGAGAGGAGGGAATGCACCTTTTCTATTCTTGACTTCTGGTCCACAGGGAGATCAAATTTTGTGCTCTCCTCATTTACCTGATGTCCGTGAAAATTTCTTAGTCATCTGTTCCAACAAAACAACATATTATAAAATTATTCCTTGTTTTAGGACAACATTGTACTAACATACCATAATAAAAAGTGGCTTATCGACGTGGACATTTTTCAAATCCTATTTCACAGAGTTCACCAAATGGGAGCAGATAAATTTGGCCTTAGAATCTTTTAAAAAATTGCTTTTGAAACACGGCCTAACCTCTATAAATACATGCTTCTCTTTTGGTCTGTGGCAACTGACTTTAAGAAACCATTTACTTCCCTGTTGTATCTGAGAATATGTGATTGATATGTGAAGAGATAGGTAGGTGATGCATTATCAATAACAAGATCAATCTAGTCACATGGTCAGAAACCATGACTGAAGGAACAATGGAAGATGAGCAGTAATGGTGAAGGTCTTCTCGTGTGTCTCTGCCTCGGCTAACAGAGTGCTACAGGCAAAGTCCTCATCCGGGGGTCAGAAGACCTGGGACCAACCCTGGCACTACGGTCTAGGTTAGTTATTCAACCCTGTCTTTCCATTTCTTTATTTGCAAGGAAGAGATGACAACTTTTCCTACCCATATCTCTGTGTTATTTGAACATCAGAAACACTATTTGTGAAAATACTTTGGGAATTATGCTGATTTGAAAGTACTGTGATTTGTGTACAGATAGCATTGCAGATATAAACTTTCAACAGTCTGATTTGTTAAAGGTCTATGCAGGTGCTGGTGAAAAACATTTTTTTGGAGGAAAAAGGGAACAACCCCAGAGAAGTGTGGTAGGAGGGAGAAAGACATGGGCAAGCTTTGAAATACATTTAATTATGGAATGTGATAAAATTTTCCTGGGTCTGAGAGCAAGTAAATTATCAAATACATTATAGAATGAATTCCACTAACAACTTTATCCATAAATAATAAAGGCATCCTAATTCAATTTGGAAATTGTTAAAGCTCCTATAAACCAGGATGGTTTATATGTATAATACCTATAAGTGTGAAATCTAACTGCAAGTAAAGTCCATATGTTGGGTTGAAAGGATAGTTTTCCAAAGGGAAGAAGATCGATAACACAGTGCCCTGATTTTTCATTGTGTGTGTCGGGCTGGACTTAGCTCCCTAGCCAGGGAAACACGATGTTGAGTTCCTGTGCATCAACAAGGTATGAGCCATCATGAGTTTTCCTGGAAGAAAAATTCTGTGTGTGCAGCGATAATAATAATATAAGGGGAAAAAAGATTGTAAAATGAAAGGACAGAGTTTCTTGTTTGTTATTTTTCAAAATAATGACTGTGGGTTCTCTCCCCACAGAAAAGATGCTATTTATTTTTTAATGATGAGCTGTTTCCCAGAGAAACAAAGTGGCATTCTGTCGACACCATATGGCGGCAGAAAAACAGATTCCACCATGTTCCATTTGTTAGACTGTCTTCTGCATTTCTGTATCCATAATTTATGTGGGGGCCTCTGTGATTGCCAAAATATTCAAATGGATTTCTCTTAGCAGGGCAGCCTGCATGGGGGGAGAAAGGTTTTCAAAACAGCAGGACCTGAACAGTCTCCTGCTGCTCAGAGGAGAGAACACTTCCAAGCTTCTGTCCTTCTGGCGGCTTTCATTGTAATACTAATTTACATCCTTGGTTTAGGGACCATGTTTGCATTCAGAAAAAGCAGCTTATGTTCTTTTATGCTAATACAATCATACTTGAATTATCACCCACACCCTTAAAGTCATATTAGTCCTTCTGCCTTGGTGTAAGCAGAGAACCTGGCCTTTAAGAAATTAAAGGGAACTCACACATAGCAGCAACTGAAGGATACCATTTTGAACACATTGATTCTGCAGCTGGTTTCCGAAAAGACATCTGAAGTGGTTAGCGATACATTAAAAATAGTCATGAAAGGCTTCCTTTGCTGTCTAAGCATATGATTACCATCTACGTATTCAGAGGCTGTTTTCAGTGGAAGTTCGAGTGGTGTTCTCTGGTGCATAAATAGAAACATGTCAAATCCATGAGATTATAAAGAGGGGATTTGATGACTCAGACTAATTGATGTTTTGGCAAAATGGAATTTCTGAAAAAAAGTTACACGTTCACGTGCATACCCAGCTAACAAGAATCTGAAACGTAAGAATTCTATTACAAATAATTTTTTTTTTATTCCTGAGGGTATCAGATGCTCTTTCAGTAAGCTTAGCCATGGCATGTTCCATCGTAGTGCATTAGGGAAAAATGAAATAATTTCATATGGAAAAAGAAAACAAAAATAGGAAATACTGTTTAATTACAGATGAAAGATATAGCAATAATGTAATAATACTACTGGAAGGTTCTTTTCTTCAACCTGTACTAGAATGGCTAAAAGTTTAGGCTACCAAAATAGATGGCTCATTATTTGCTGTTTGTAAGTATGAAGAGAGGTAAAGGCTTTGGATGATAAAGGGCAGAACTGAAGACCCAGAGACCTTCAATGATTTCCCTTATTTGCAAACCAATTTGGGCACACCCCTAGGAATCTCTATCCTTGAGGATGAGGGGGAAATGGAACACAGCCAAGATCACTTTCCTGATGTTTTTTTCTGGTCAGGGAGCAGAATTTCAACAGGCATAAGGTGTAATGGTCCTGCCGGCTTAAAGTGTTCGAAAAGCTTGCTTTTCCACAAGGGAGCCTCTGACAGTGAAATACGAAGTCCCTCACTAGAATTCATGCAGACAGACTGATCATTGGACTATGCAAATGAGGTAAGTTAGAACTTCATTTTTTATTTTTTATTTGAAATATAAAAATCTTTTGCCAGGAGATGGGTCAAAATGTCAGAGGCAGAGTTGACACTGAGCTCAACTGATTTGCCACATTATTCAGTGTCCAGTCACTTTGACCTGGCTCTAAACCTGGTTGTAATAGATGATAATGACCAATTTCTTCAAAATCCAAAATACTTGATCTGTGCGTTGTTCACATCTGATGATTAGGACATTTCTCAGAGCCTCTATTCTCCCAGGAAAGCTTGTTAGAAGGAAAGGCTCTAACCTGAGTCACACCCTGTTGTTGGAACTCAAATCTCATACTTTTCCCTTTTTCAATTAAAAAGTTATACATTCAATTAGACTACATCTGTGAACCTGCTTTAGCAGTAATTAAGATGAACATTATGATATGGGTAATAAAAAGTAATAGTTTCCTTCAATCTCTTGGGTTTTTTGAAATACATTTTCTCGATGGAAATCAAATTATTTTATTGCACAGAAGTGATTCCTCTCTATTCAATAGGTGAAATGATGCATGAGCTGTTGCTTGTACAACTACCAAGGTGGAATCATTAAGAATAAAGTTTAGTAAATAAAGTTATTGGGTGGCTGCTTTTTCACAAAAGGTTTGGATCTGTATTAAATTAACAGGAAATAGGTCTAGAGTTTTCTCTAACTAACCTGCCCTCAGTAGAGAAAAGAAATGAAATGGCCTCATTCAGGGACATCTATTTGAAATCCATAAATATTTTATAAGGATGGAATAAATTGCTTATTTTCAAACAGGTGTTATTGTAAAAATTATTTTGATTTTTCTTTTGCCTTGGGGCCCTTGAACAAAATAACAATATATCATGTACATAGTGCTTATACATTAGGTTATGTCTGTGCTTTCCATAATTGGCTCAGGCAGAGGGAGGCTCACACTTAGGGTTCCTCTGCCGTCTCCCCAGTGTCTTCCCATAAGGAAAATCATGCCTTAAATATAACCTGCATCTCATTGCTCATTCTGCAAATTGTCACCTGAAATGGTACCATTTCCTTCAGGATAATGACAATAGATTGAAATGTATTCTGCCAACTTATTTGATAGATAATTTCCACTCTCCATCAACACATTCAAATGTTTCCTGTATTTTATGGGTAATTTTGCATTTGAACAACAACAGAAACACTGTAGTAGGAAAAAAATATTTTTCTTTTTCATTTGTAATTTTTGACTCCACGTTCCTTTTGGATTGTGAGCATTCTGCAAGTAATGTGTATATTATGCAAGTTTGAGATGAAAAAATTTGCTCCTTCAAAGGAATGATGTAAGAAAAGACGGTGCCACTACCCTACCGCCTATTTACTTCACTTGTATCTCTAGCGGAGGAAAGAAGCCAAGTTTAGCCATCCATAGTCTGATGCTCTGTCCTCTATGAGACCAATGGTACCCATTAATGAAAGTGAGCAGCAAGCTGAAGTCAGGACCTGATCTGTGGTCAGGGTCAAGGATCGATGAGTAGCCAAAGACATAATTCATTCCATGAATAGTACTAATATGTTTTTGAGTCAAGCCTAGATCATTTTCTGGCTGTGGTCAGGTATTCAGTAAATAATTGGGAAATGGTATAAAATGAACCAATTTCTGTGAATATAGAAATTTTGGAAAAGAAGATGCATACATCCTCAGGTCTGATTCCCGTTTTCTTGGATGCCTTGAGATCTGAATCCTGATACAACCTTGTTATAAAGTTACTTTGGGTGGATTTCCATTCCTTGAAAACATGTTTCCTGCCTTGGACAATCAAGGAAAAGTTGCCACCTGGAGAAATCAAATGACAAGAAAGCAAGAGAGTTAACAACAGAAAATGATGACAACCAAAATAAAACTATCCTGGGGATGCATGGTGATCACCACACCTCTGCTTGCTTCCTTCTTTAAGAGGATTGGTTCCCTTGATTGAACCAGGGAGCACCACTGACCACAGAGAAAAGAATGCATAAGCCAGGCTGATCTAAGCAGATATTCCTTTTGAAAATTTGAACTAAGAGACAGAAATTTATGCAAGTTTGTGGCTGAGTTAAAATAATCATGATACCGGAATAAAGGTTCAAGTACTACTGCTACTGCAGAGCCATTGAGGTTCCTAGAGCTGTGCAAGTGGTCAGATATGGTGGGTTGCATTATTGGCCCTGATGCTACATCTCTCTCTGTACTCAAGTTCTTTGCCATGTCACTTTGCAATTCCTCCTACTAAAAGAGCAGGGTATATTTCCCTTCCCCTTGACATCGGGTTTGGCTATTTAACTTGCTTTGGCCAATAGAATGGGATAAAATTGATAGTATGCTAGTTCTGAGTTAAGGCTTTAAGTGGCTTTGAATATTTCCACTGTCTCTTTTGTGCCTCTGCTATTGCAATAAGAAGAGCATGCTCTAGCTAGTCTGCTGGGTGAAGGAATATGAAGGACAGCTGGAACAGAACTATCTCAACCAACTGACAGACTATGGTGAGAAACAGTAATGCTAACCACTGCAACTTAAAGCTGAGCTGTCCAGCAGTGTCCAACATAGATCAACTGAACCCCAACAAACCTACAGACTCATAAGCAACTTAATAATTGTTATAAACCACCGAGTTTTGTACTTGTTGGTTATGCAGCAATAGCTAATCAATATATAATTCCTCAGGTCTGATCACCATTTGCTTGGGTGCTTGGAGGTCTGAATCCTCTGATACTGCCTTGTTATGGAGCTATTTTGAGTGGATTTCCACTCCTTGGAAACATATTTCCTGCCTTCCACAATCACAAAAGTCCCTTTAGATAAGTTTGCATCAAGGAAGAGCCACCGTTTGAAGCTGGTGATAGAATGCTGAGAGATACCACAGAGACTGTAACAACTCTTTTCTTTATTTCCAAAATTATCTTATAGAAATGATCTTTAAATATGAAAAGGTGGAACAAAGAACAAAAGCTGGGGTAGAAACCTTGTCTCTTAGTGCAGGACTTGTAGTAACTAAAGTCACTGGAGGTGATTAATGCATAGGTCCAAAGCCAGCCAGGATCACTTCCTTCCCAGTATCCAGGAAACTTAGAAACAAGTTGCAGTTAAAAGTTTCTTTGTGAGCATGGAATTAGAATAACATAAAATTAACTATAGAATTTAAATGTTTAAAGACATTAAGGGAGGTATACCATCGCTGCCTGGTGTGGGGAGTCGCATATCTCTATACCTACCTCTGTGACTTAACTGCCCGGCCTCAGTGTTCTGCAGCCGTGCTAATGCCTTGAATTTGGCATTCTTCTGCCCTGAAACCATCTTTCTCTTTAGCATGACCTATATATCTGTCTGCTGATTAAATAGAGTTTCATAGTGAAAGAGAACATTTCAATTTCTCTTTCTAAAACATCTCTGGGGAGCATCTTTCTACTGATCCCAGGAAAACTATGGACTATGATCAATTTAAGTATAAGTAACATTTCTTGTTTAACTTCTTTGAAGACATCAATGTTACCTAATATTTTTAGCAAAATTTAGGGACAGTAGTTTTTTCTTGTAAGCAACATACCTTGCTTTTTTTTTTCTGTTTCCTTTATGATGTTCTTAGTGTGGTAATAGAGTTGAAAGTGTTATTATGTAGAGGAATTCTGACCTTCTCCTTTGGGGCTGAGAGATCACATAGAGAGCAAGATACACAGGGCTAGTGATCAGTTCCCAGCGGAGCTAATTGATAAGGAACATATTTTATGAATGAAGTTACAAGATAAAAACTGAGACTAATGAAATACCCCTATGACTCTAAAGTAATTAAGGAAGGCATTCCATACACTACCTCTAATTAGACACCGAGGCTGAGAATTCACAATCGACTCTAGATTCTCCAGTGTTGCTGGCCCCTTGTTTAATACGACAGCAACTCAGAATATTCACAACGAAGGAAAGGAAAAACTTCCTTCTAAGGTGACATGGAGCCATGTAAGGAGGGCGGGGTACTAGATAATTACAACCATTGTGAATTTAACACAGCCTGTGTTTTTCAAATGCTGTCTTTAGCCAAACAATTTGAAGAGATTTTTAAAAAAATAACTTTTATAACACAACTCTTTTTAGCTTTTAAAAAATGATGAAAAATAAGATCGCAAACCTTTAAAATGCGTTTACCTATTTTTTCTCATCAGTCTTTTCAACTTTTTAATCCAATCTCATAGTTTATTTTAATAATTATTTCTACAAAACATACTATTCTGAACTTGCATGGATTCTTACACATGCATACGCTCACTTCTCAGTTCTGTTTCAAAATGTTGTCCTTTACCCTCACTGAGATCTTACTGTTTCTCAGATGAGTGGTGAAACCATCATACACAGAAACCAAACAATGGGTTTCAGTCCACGGGTATTTGTTGCATATCTAGTGTGTGTTCTAGATAGAAGGAAAAAGCAGAGGAAGATCTGACGAGGTACCTATGATCTAGAATTTTACAGTCTTTTCTCAGAAGTGAAACCCACCATGCAGAGGAACTCACAGCCTCCGACAGGATGTAATTATGGATGGCCCTGTGCGCCAGATTTCGTCTTGTAGGAGGAGTTTGGATGAGGGGAGGTGAGTGAGGTCTGAAACAGCAGCGAAGGTTCCACAGTGGGAGGAGAAACTCAGAGGGCATGAGCGAGGTGCCGAATCTGGACCAGCAGCATGGGAAGCGGTGGGCAACAAGATGCGTGGCTGCTCCAGGAAGAGCATTTAGGCAGGAGGTGTTCACGCCAATGGGAGAAATGCGTAATTGATGTTTGTGGGTTTGTCTCCATCGCTGGCTCTCATGAAATCCAAGCCAGAATCCTATGTAATTATTTCATTTCCAATAAATCAGGGCCATTTTGCCAGGTTATGAATAATTAGAAATGGCAGGATGAGATAATTTAAACTCATTTTTAATTCTTCTTTATTTAAGAAATCTTCCCTAAATAGACTCTTAGAGCAGACAGACATCCTGAGAGTTACCTACTTAAAGATACCTCCAAATGCACAAACTTATTCTGAACCACCGATAGGGGCATGGAGCCCATGAGCCCCAATATGTCAAGTAATGTTCTGTTCAATATACATATTTTCACATAGAGATGTTTCATAGCTCTAATGCATTCATAAAGGTGTTCAAAACCCTCATAAGCCTTAAAAATCAGAGGTCTATAGCATTTTTCCAGATAGCCATCCACGAACAGTGACAGTTCATCCCCTGCCAACTTAGCTGAAATTAAAGAATAAAACCTGGGAGGCCAATTGGCTTAGCTCACAGAGCACAGGAGACACGCAAAGCAGCATTGGAAGGGTGATCAGCAAACATGGAGGTCTCCATTGCTCTCCTTTGCTGCGCTGCATAGATGTGGGAGGCATTTTTACTTTGGATTCATAAGTTTTCTTCCTAACGAGTAGAAGCTGTTTAAAATAACATACTGATTTAGAGTTTTCTCTGACTCATTTTTTAATGCGATATATTAGAATCCCCTTTCCACTCACATCTTTCAGAAGTGGTGCCAATAATGTGGGGGGCAATAAATTATTCAAAGTGGGGGAAGCCGTATAACACACAGGAAAGCCAGCAGTTTATTAAAGATAGCTGCGCACAGATGCACACTTGCCAGCAATGTCAACAACAAATCAGAAATGATATATGACCTTTCTCACATGCCTGCAACATTTAATATCTTTGAAAGACATTAAAGATGTGGAATATTTAGACCACAACCTGAGAGGCAGTGAAAACACAGTATCTCTGTTTACAAACAGGCTTAGAGCCAGGTTACAATTACCTATTCCTGTCATTTCCTAAAGGGTAAACATCTTTCACATATTTGTTTGCTAGTGTACTTTGCTTTGCAAAATAGTTCTGATCCTGAGGTGGTGTTTGTTAATCCAATGCCGCTTTACCATAAACTAGCATTATCATTTCAGAGGCAGGTATGCTTCATTTATGTTCAATTTCCGATTCATGTAGACTCCCGCCATTTACATTTCTTTGCCCCCTTCCCTCTGCCCTGTGTTTAATATTGAATGATTTATAAGCAGCCACTTTAAAGCAGTGACTTTCTTTTTAAGCAGATCCTAGTGAATATTTTTGAAGTAAAACATAATTTTCCTAATTCCTTTGCTTTATAAGTTGGATTTTGGATTAGGTTTATCTTTTATTAATTTTAATATAAAAATGTATACATATAAAATAATAGAATAGTATAATGAACCCCATGCATCCCTCACTCAACCTCAACAATTAGCAACTGATGACCCATCATGTTTTAACTATACCCCCATATTGATTTATTTTAACTTGGAGCAAATATTAGACACTATATCATTGAATATAGAAATATTTCAGAAATTCTAAAACATAATGATACTTTACAAATAGCATTATATTGCCATAATTACACAGGAGAACAATGAAAACTTTACTATTATCAAATATTGTCACTGCTAAAATTTTCCCAATTGTCTTGTCAGTTTTTTAAGCAGTATTTTTGAATCAGGATCTATATAACATCCTTTTGATGTAATTTCTTGATGTGTCACTTAAAATGTTTTTTTAGTTCCTCCTCTATTGCTTTTATTTTTCCCTGCATTTTATTGGGGAAAATACTGAGTTGTTTGTTTTGTAGAGTTTCCTAAAGTCTGTGTTTTGCTGCTTGAATCCATGCACTGGCGTTTAACATGCATTTCTCTTCCCTATATTTTTAATAAATTGGTAGTTAGGTGTAGAGGCTTGATTAGATTCAGGTTCAATATTTTGGCAAGAATGCTTCATGGGTGATGCTACACAGTTCTACCAGGAAGACATGTGTCTGGTTCTCTCTCTGTGATGTTAGCAGCCATTGATGGTCATTGCTTAGATTCATTATTTTATTAAATGTGCAAAAATGGTGTTAAGGTTGAGTTCATATAGGAAAGGCAGGAGAAATGTTCGGTTTCCCTTTAGTTACCTGTTTTCAATAGAATGAATTATTTCCTAGCAACCTCTAAGGTAACAAATGAGAGTTTTTTAAGCATCCTTTTGAACTCATGGATTGAAAAATATTTATGTTTCAATCTATTGTGGTTATTATTCTTAATGATGAACAAATTGCACAATCATTGCTAGCAGGGACTTCTTTAAGTTGGCTCCTCAGGAGTTTTGACAGTAGTTTTTGATGACTTTTTTGGCTTTCAGGTTTGACAAAATATTCCACGTTCATCTCGTACCTGGAATCAGCAATTTTTCAAGGAGGGAGAGCACAATTCAGACACTTGGGGTGCTCACTGGTAGAGAATGTGTTATTGTTTGTAGGACTTTTTTATTGAACAGAAGTACGAAGTACTTTTTAAAAAATAAAATATTAAGTACATCCTGAATTCATTCTAATACTTCCAAATCCAATTCAGAGATTCATAGTTTTTACTTAAACTCATCACTCTTAACACCATATTCCCTCAATCCTATGCCCCCAAATCTCAGATTTCAAAGAAAGAAACATCAGTACTGATTTGCTGTATCTCACAAGACTCATACACCATTCACAGAATATCAGGAACACTAAGTGCTTACTCTCAGGAGGTACAAGGATAAATAATAGATAACTCCTCCCCTTAAAGACGTTTCAAATATTGTGAGTAATACATCAATTGAGCAATACATAATGACTCCACCATGTGGCTTGTTACATTTCAGATGCTTGAATTCAGCACGAGCAGGACAGAGAAGGTTCCTTCTATCACAGAGTTTATTTTTGACCATAATTATTACAATGGCGTAAATATAGCAGAGCAGGGTGTGGGGTGATAAAAATCGGTTGATTCGGGGTCCATCATGTAATTAAATAAATACATAAATAAAACCTGTTCTAGGACTACGGGATAGAGCACAGCACCAACTAGATTTAACTTTTCTAAATTCCATCCCACATGGCGATGGAGCAACCGTCTCTGTCCCTGGTCTCAAAAGTAGGGAGGCAAGTAGGAAGAGGCCAGTATTAGGTCTTGACCCTGATGTTAGATACACAGTAGCCGAAGATTTTTTTTTTTTCCTTTGGATCAACTAAAATTTTTAACATACAGGAATGTGTTAAATAACATTCAGGAATATCTTAATAAGAAACAAGTGATTCTCTTCTATAAATTTTATTACCTGTATTGATTATGAATTATACACAATAAACTGCACATATTTAAAGCAGAACATTTGATAGGTTTTGACAAATTTAATCCTTCCTTCCTGCCCCCTGCCTGCTCCACTCCTTCCAGGCAGCCACTGATCTGCTTTCTGTCACTATAGACTAACTTGGGTTTTCTAGAATTTTATATAAATAAAATTTACTCTTTTTTTAAACTGGCTTTTTTTACTCAAGTTTAATTATTTTCTCCACGTTGTAGCATGTATCAATGGTTCATTCCTTGTTAAGTGAATTGTATTCCGTGAAATGGATGTATCACAGTTGGATATTCACCTACCTGTTAGTGGCCATTTGGATTGTTTCCACTTTGGGGTATTACAGTGTAAATAAATCTGATACAAATGGTCAATGTACAAATCTTTGTATGGACAGATGTTTTCATTTCTCTTGAGTAAATATCTAGGAGTTTAAGGGGGGTGGGTCATGTGGTAGGTATATGTTTTTTTAAGAAACTGCAAAGCTGTTTTCTAAAGGGTTTCTACCATTTTATGTGTCTAGCAGCAGTGTGTGAGAGGTGGTTGGTCCACATTCTGATAAAACTTGGTCAGTCTTTTTCCTTTCCTTTTTTAAGCCATTCTAATCTGTATATAATGGTATCACATTACATGCTTTTAATGAGCATCTTTTAATGTGTATATCATATTTAGTGAAGTGTCTGTTTATATTTTTTCTTCATATTTTATTTAGATTATAATTTTTACATATGGTACAAGCAGTGGATTGAAGTCCATTCTTTTTGCATATGGATATACAATTATTCCAGCACCATTTCTTGAAAATACCGTAATTTATCCACTGAATTACCTTTGCAAAACTTTTCTAAAAACATCAATTTTATATCTGTGTGCCTTTTCCTGGACTCTCCACTCTGTTTCATTGAACTATTTATATAGTAACACAAAGTCTTAATTACAGTAGCTTTATAATATGGTTTAAAATTAGGTATTGTTAGTTCTCCAACTATATTCTTCTTCAAAGTTCATTTGGCTATTCTAGATCCATTGATTTTCCATATGATTTTTGAATTAGTTTTCCAATTTCTGAAAAAAAAACCTTTCTGTAATTTTGACAAAGATTTAATTGAACATATAGATAATTTGGGGAGAATTAAGATCCTAACAACAGTCTTCATGAACACAATATGTCTCTTCATTTATTCAGGTATTGTTTGATATCTTTCAGCAATGCTTTCTATTTTTTGTTATACAGATTTTGCGCATATTTCATCAAAAATTTCCCCAAGTATTTCATAGGTTTTGCTTCCATTCTAAAAATTCAAATTTTAAGATATTGATTTCTATTTTTTCTTGCCATTATATAAAAATAAAATTGATTTTTGTATGTTGAATTTGTGTCCTATAACTTTGCTAAACACTAGTTTTAGTAAATTTAAAAAATATTTCATAAGATTTTCTATATGGATGATCATACTGTCTGCAAATGAAGACATATTTTTCTACTTCCTTTCAAATATAAATGCTTTTATTTATTTTTCTTGTTTTACTGCACTGGAAAGAACCTCCAGTAAAAAAAAAAAAATTGTGAAGAAATGGTGAGACCTAGAATCCTTGTTTTGTTCCCAATCTCTGGGGAAAGCATTTATACTTTCACTACTAAGTATGATATTAGGTGTAGATTTTTCATAAGTTACTATTATTGGGTTGAGGAAGTTCCTTCCTATTTCTACTTTGCTGGGAGTTTTTCTTAGGAAATGGGTATTGGATTTTGTAAAATGATTTATTTCTGTGTATTTAAATGACCTTATGAACTTTACTTTTTATTTTACTAGGTGAATTACAATAATGGATATTTAGACGTTAAACTAACCTTGTATTCCTGGGGTAAACCCCATATGGTCATAGTGCCTTCTACTTTTATGCAGATGGTACCCAGCTTACAATGTTTCTGTTTACAATTTTTTGACTTTACAGTGGTGCAAAAGCAATGTGCACTCAGTAGAAACTGTCATTGGACTTTTGAATTTTGATGTTTTCTAGGGATAGCAACATGTGGTAAGATAGTCTCATATTAGATATTCATCATTTTATTATAAAATAGGCTTTGTGTTAAATGATTTTGCCCAACGATAAGCTAACAGTGTTCTGAGGTAGGCTAGGCTAAGCTATGATATTCAGTAGGTTACGTGTATTAAATGTATTTTTTTACTTATGATATTTTCAACTTACAGTGGCTTTATCAGGATATAAGGCCATCATAAGTCAGGGAACATATGTATATTGTTGGATTTGTTTTGCTATTTTGTTAAATCATTGCATCTATGTTCATGAGGGATATTGGTACATTCTTTTCTTTTCCTGTTATGTCTTTGTCCGATTTGGTGTCAGGGTAATGCTGGCATCATGAAATAAGTTGGAAATTATTTCCTCCTCTTCAGTTTTCTGGAATAGTTTGGGTAGAGTTACTGTTATTTATTCCTTAAATGTTTTATAGGATGAACAGTGTATTTATCTAAGCTTAGGGTTTCCTATAGTTAAGTTTTTAACTACAAATTCAATTTTCTTAGCATAGAGCTAATCAGATTATCTACTTCTTGAATGAGCATTGATAGTTTGGGTCTTGCATTTTACATTCTAAATTTATCTGAGTTGCTGAACAAATTTGTATACATTTGTTTATATAGTCCCTCATTATCCTTTTAATGTCTGTAGATTTTGTGATGGTGTCACCCTCTCATTCCTGACATTGTTAATTTCCGTTTCTCTCTTTTTCCCTCATCAGTCTGGCTAGAAGTTTATCAATTTTATTGATCTTCTCAAAGAAGCAGTGTTTGAATATAATTTTATTTATTAACCATTGTTTATATATTTTATTTTTTCTTGAGTTTTCTCTCTGATATTTATTATTTCCATTCCTTGGATTAATTTGAATATAATTTGTTCTTCACTTTTTTCTTAAGGTGAAAGTTTTCATCTTTTGTTAATATAAGCATTTGGTTACATGAATTTACTCTATATAAAGCTTTAGTGGCATTTCACAAATTTTGATATGCTGTGTTTTAATTTTCATTTTGTTCTAATTTTCCTTTGGCTTCTTTCTCTGACCCGTTAGTTATTTAGAAGTGTATTATTTATTTTTTATATATCTGGTTTGTCCATATATCTTTTGGTTATTGATTACAACTTAAATTCCAGTTTGGTCATAGAACATATTTTGTGTGATTTGAATATTTTAAAATTTATTGGGATTTGATTTATGATCTAGAAGGTGATTGTTTCCAGTAAATATTCTATGTGCACTGGAAAAGAATGTATGTTCTGCTCTTGTTGAGTGAGATAATATCAGTCAGTTTAAGTTAATTAGAGAGCTTTTTCAAATCTTCTATAGCATTGCTAATATTCTGTCTGTTCTACCAATTATACAGCGAGGGGTCATGAAATCTCCAACTATAATTTTGAATTTGTCTATTTATCCTTGAAGTTCCATTTAGTGATTTTATGTCAAGTATTTTTATTGAAAGTAATAATGTAGAAATATAATCAGAAAATCCAATTGGAAAATACTATATTATATTATGTTGATATTTGTTTTATGTATTTTGAAATTATGTTAAGTACATAAACATTTAGGATTATTATATCCTACATCATAATAATATAATAATCTTTACTCTAAAATATACTTTGATATTAACTTAGCCACTCATCTTTCTTTTTTATTGATGTTCATATGGAATATCATTTCCATTTGTTTTACTTTTAACCATTTGTCTCTTTGTATTTAAGGTGGATTTCTTATAACATATTACTATAATTGAGTCTGTCCATCTCTTCCTTTTAATGGTGTTTCAGTCATTAACATTTAATGTGATTTTTGGTATGGTTGGATTTAAATCTACTGTTTTGCTATTTGGACTCTATTGCGCCATCAATTCTTTTCTCTTCTCTCTTCCCTCTGCCCACCTTTGGCCTTTTTTTGGATGGAGTATTTTTAATGATTCCATTTTATCTCCTTTATTGGTTTGTTACTTATAAATCTTTGATAAGCTATTTTAGTGGTTGCTTTAGGGATTCTATTATACATCTTTAACTTGTCACAGTCTACCCTCGGGTGATAATATACAATTCCATTAAGTACATAAAATCTTACAACTATATGAGAATCTCAGAACAGTATACTTCCATTTTTCTTTTATTATTGTCAGTACTATTGGTATCACATATTTTAATTTGACCCTAAAATATGTTATTATTCTTGCTTTAAACAGTCAATTATTTTTAAAGAGATCAAAATAATAAGAATAAAATTACTTTTGTTTACCAAGGTAGTTAACATTGCCTGTACTCTTCATTTCTTTTTGTCAATCCAGGTATCCACTTGATTCTAGTTTTCTTCTGCATGAAGGATTTCCTTCGACATTTCTTGCAGTTCAGGTCTTCTGGTGGTGAATTCTTTTAGAAAGTTTTTCATGTCTGAAAATTTGTATTTCATCTTTTTTGTGAATGATATTTTCCCTGAAAGTAGAATTCTTGGTTTATAGTGTTATTCTTTTAGTTAAATCAAAGATTTTGTTCCACTCTTGCATGGTTTCTGAGGGAACATTTTTATCTCTATCTTTATTCCTTTGTACTTATTATGATATTTTTTGTCTGGCTGTTTTAAATATTTTTTTCTTTCTCACTGGTTTTAAGCAACTTGAATATGATGTGCCTTGGTATAGTCACATTTACTGTGCTTAGAATTCATTGAGCTTAGATTTTTGGATTTACATTTTTTATTCATTTTGGAAAATTTTTGCTAGCAGTTCTTCCAATCTTTTGTCCTTCTTTGTCTTTGTTGGAATTTCAAATTACATGCATACTTAGCTGCTTGAAATTGATAATTCACTGATACTGTGTTAATGTTTTTCAGTATTTTTCTCTGTATGTTTCACTTTGGATAAATTTTATTATTATGTCTTCAGTTTCACTAATTTATTTTGCAAAGCCTAATCTTTTAATACTCTTCAGTATATTTTTCAACTCATACATTGTTGTTTTCACTTTTGATACAAATTTCTATATAATCTCAATTCACTTCCTCTGAAGAAATTCTTTTAGTATTTTTTTGTTGCATAAGTCTGTTGGTGAAGAATTCTATTTTTGTTTGAGAATGTCTACTTCCTCTTCATTAAAAAATACTTTTTTATTTAGAATTTCATGATTTCAGAAAACATATATGCTATTAAAAATAGTTGTGTACACTTATCAAGATTTACTTGTCAAATTACATTATCATTTGTGCTCTTTCTTTTCTCTTTACTTCTAAATATTTCAGTGTGTATTTCCTAAGATTAAGGTTATTCTCTTATATAAACACAGAATAGTTATCAATTTCAGTAAATTGAACATTGCTACAATGCGTTTATCTAGGGTGTCATCAATGTTCCACTTGCAGTAATGTCTTTTAAAGCATTTTTCTCAAATAGAGGATCTAGTCTAAGATCAAGTATTGTATTTAGTATTCATGTCTTTGGAATATCTTTAATCCGTAAGTGTTTATTAACTTTTTCTTTTTTGTCTTTTAAGATATCAAGTTTGGAGAAGAAAATATTCCTCACTTTGGGCTTGATTATTGTTTCTTTATAATGAATTTAGTTTTTGCATTCCAGGCTACGACATTACACAAGAGGTGTTGTGTCATTTTTAGAATAGTATAGCTGAGGCATGTGATGGCCATTTACCCCTTCCCTGATGATGTCAATTTTGATTACCCAGCCCAAGAATGGTCTGATTTCTCTAGTGTATAGTTTCTATTTTTTTCCTTATAAGAAATCCATAACCTTACAAATTTCCAGACCATCATCATCTCTCACATTAGATTTAGAACCAATTGATGAGTCTTTACTGAATTGCTTGCTCTTTATTTTGACAACTGCACAATATTTTCCAAATCCAGCACTTTTACACATTTACCTTCTATAGTAAAAAAGCATCCCCTTTCTTTTCTTCTTCCTCCTTCCCTCCCTCCTTCTTTTCCTTCCTTTCTTCCTCCTTCCCTCCCTCCTTTCTTCTTTCCTTCCTTCCTTCCTTCTTTCCTTCCTTCTTTTCTCTTTCCTCCATTTTAATTAACTAATTATCACTAGGAGTTCATGAATTCCTGTTTCTTCCTATATTTTATAATTTAATTCTGAATTATTTTGCTTCCTACAATGTCCCAAATTTGACTAGTGAAATCCTATTCAATCTGTGTACTTTATCTTTCTTATTTCACCTTAATATTTGACAACTTTTTTCATTGAATACAAAATTTTGAATAAAAATTTTTATTTTAGTACCTTACAGATGTTTTTTATTGTTTTTTGGCCCCCATTATTTCTGATGAGAAGTCATCCATTATTCATATTGTTAGTCTTTTGTAAGTGAAGTGCTGTTTTCTTCCGTCTTTTTACTGCTTTTTTTATTTTATTTTTGGTTTTCAGTTATTTGACTGGGATATTTTTAGGCGTGGTTTTCTTTATAATTATCTTTCTCTGAGTGTGCTAAACTTATTAGATCTGAAAGTTGATGTTTTTCACACCATTTGAGAAATTTTCAATCTGTTTTGTTCTTCCCAATCTTTTTGTCTTCTAGGATTCTAATTACAGGTTAGCTTGATATTGTCCTATAGGTGACAGAGGCTTTGTTCATGTTTGTTTTTTTTTTTTTAATCTTGGTTGTTCAAATTAGATAATTTCTATTGATCTCTTTTCAAGTTCCTTGACTCTTTGTACTTTAATCACTGATGACTCTTAATCCTATCTAGTGAAAATTTTAATCCAGCTATTCTACTTTTTATTATAAAATTTCTATTTGATTTTTTTCATTCCCATATATTTATTTTTTATTTTATTTTTTAACTATCATTACCATATTGTTATTTAGGCCTTTGAACATATTTATAAAAGTGGCTTTCCAGTCCTTTTTTGCTAATTCCAACATCTGGTTTACTTCAGAATAACTTGCTAATGATTACTTTTTCTATTGATTGTGCGGCATAGTTTCCCACTTCCTCAGATGTCTAGTCATTTCCGTACAGTATCCTGGACAGTAGAGGTGATGATACATTGCAGAGATTCTGGATTCTCTCATAATCCCCTGAAGAGTGTTCATTTTTGTTCTAGCTGGTAATTAGTGCCACAGACTGAATGTTGCCCCTCCCACCATTCATATGTTGAAATCTAATCCCAGTGTGATGATATTTGGAGGTGGGGCCTTTGGAAGGTAGTTTAATCATAAGAGAGGAGTCTTCATAATTGGGTGAGTGCCCTCATAAGAAGAGGCCAGAGAGATAGCTAGTTCTCTTTCCACCATGTCAGAAAACAATGAGAAGTCTGCTCTCTGCAAACTGGGAGAACCCTTCCTAGAACCTGACAATCCTGGCACCATGATATATGACATCCAGCCTCCAGAACTGTGGAAAATAAATTCCTGTTGTTGATAAGCCTCCTAGTCTATAGTACTTTGTTATATAAGCACATACTGATTAGGGCATTTGATTAGACTCTAACACCAAACTCTGTTTCCTACATGATGGGTAGCAGCTGGAATCTCTCCTTAGTTATTTCAATTACCCACCTTTTGCTTTCCTTTGGGTGCATGGTATTTCCCCACATATTTATAGTTGAGGCCCAACCAAGGATTTGGGCAGAGTTTGTAGGCAGATGTTTGGGCTCCCTTTCATGGCTTCTTCCTTTTTCCTCACATTCAAAGCAACTTGGAAGACCCAACCTCCATTATTAGACTTCTCAAGCTAGTAACACTGTGACTTTCTGCCTGAGTTCCTGCAGATTTTTGCTACACTTACTGAGATCTCTTAGGAAAAGGGCCATTGAATGCAAATCTTACCCAGGGTAGTTGTCCTCTTAAGTGAAAGATCAGATCTCTTTCCAGTTGCTGGTGGATTTTTGGCTGCTGTCCTGTACTTTCACAAACTTTACATCTTGTGTAGCATTTGTAATTATTACCTATGGCAGGGTTATCACAATACAAACTACTTTACCATTAGCAGAAGCAGAACTCCTTTTCTGTTATACCCATCCCAGTCAGGCTATTATCCCCTCCACTCTACTAATAATGCTCTCATCAAAGTCTTTAATATCCTTCACGTTGACAAATTCAATAATCAGTTTTCAGTCCTTTCATTACTCGATCTACTTACAACTTGTGACCTTGGTATTTTTTTCTCCCTCTTGACTTTCTTCACTTAGTGTTAGGACACAACACTATTTAATCTACTTCTATTACACTGGTTTCCCCTTTTTGGTGTCTCTTTCTTTACAAAACTCATATCCTTACTACATTATCTTAGAGGTGCCAGGGTTCAGACCTGGTACTTCTCTGTTTCTCTACCTATAGTCACATCTGAGATGACCTCGTCTAGTACTATGACTTTAAATATTGTGTGAAGTTTTATAATTAATATCACTATATCTAACTAGATCTCTCCCTTGAATTTCAGAGTAATAATACTCACTATCTTCTCAAAATCGTCCCTTGGCATTTTAAACTTATTGGGCATCTCAAACTTATTCTGTTGGAGTCTGAACTCTTGGTCTTTTCCCCAAAAGACATTTTCCCTGACTTTCCTCACTAAGAATTAACCTTATTCATGCTATTGTTTGGTCCCCAAACCATAGAATAATTTGTAATTTGTGGCTCCAATTTTTTTTAACTCAAATTCCTTATCAAGTTTCCCTGAGAATTTTCTCTGCTTTACCTTCAGAATGTACCCAGTATCTGACCACTTTGCACCACCTTCTCTGCTACCAGCCTAATTCAAGACACTGTTAGCTTTCACCTGGTTTATTATTAGTTCTTAACTCAACTTTCTTCTTTGTTTATTGCTCCATTATAGTCTTAAACAGCAATTAGAGTAATATTTTAAAAACCTAATTTAGTTCATGTCACTGTTTTTCTCGAAATTATCCAATGAATGGTATCTGTGTCTCTATTTCATTAAAAATGAGATCTGAAATCCTTCCCATTGCCTAAAAGTCCTTCTGTGATTTTGTCTCCCTAACAAGCTCTTTTATTTTCTTATATCCAACTTCTCTACACAACATTCCTTTTACTGCAGCTACTCTGGTTTTCTTTGTTGGGCGTTGGCACTTTAATGTTCTCTCTAATTTGAACATTATTTTCCTAATATCTGAGTGGTTTTCTTCCTTGTTCATTTAGATTTCTGCTTAAGTGTCACTTCAGTAGAGAGGCCTTCCATGTTCTTCCTATTTAAAATAGTACCTTCACCATTCTCTATTCTCTTACCCTGTTCTATAAAACTTCATGGTATTGATCTTAGCAATGGTTTCTTAGATACGACAACAAAAGCACAAGCAACAGAAGCAAAAATAGACAAGTGGGAGTACATCAAACAAAAAATTTCTGTACAGCAAAGGAAACAATCAACAGAGTGAAAAGGCAACCTACAGAAGGGAGAAAATATTTAAAAACCATATATTTGATAAGGGGTTAATATTCAAAATGTTGAAGAAACTCTTACAACTCAATAGCAAAAAAACAAAATAACCTGATTGTTTTAAATGGACAAAGGAATTAAATAGACATTTCTCCAAAGAAGACATACAAATGGCCCACAATATGAAAAGATGTTCAACATCATTAATCATTAGGAAATGTAAATCAAACTCATAGTTAGATTTCACCTGACACCTGTTAAGATGTTATAAAAAACAAACCAAAAAAAGACTACAAGTGTTGGCAAAGATGTGGAGAAATTAGAATGCTTGTATGTTCTTGATAGGAATTATTAATAAACTGGTGCAGCCACTATGGAAAATAGTATGGAAGTTTCTTAAAAAACTAAAAGTTCAACTATGATCCAGCAATTCCCAATTCTGGGTATATATTCATAAGAATTGAAATCAAGATCTTGAAGAGATATATGCATCATCATATGCATTGCAGCATTATTCACAATAGTCAAGATTTGGAAACAACTTAAATGGCCATCAATGTATGAATAGATTTTAAAATAAAGTGCTCTCTCTCTGTGTGTGTGTGTGTGTGTGTGTGTGTGTATAAAATACTATTTTACTAGTCAGCCTTTAAAAAAAGGAAATCTTGTCATATGCAACAACATGAATGAAGCTGAGGACATTATATTAAGCGAGATAAAACAATTACTGAAGGACAAATACTGCATGATTATACTTACATGAAGTATCTAAACTAGTCAAACTCATAGAAACAGAGAGTAGAATGGTGGTTGCCAGGGGCTATGGGGAAGGGGAAATAGTGGGTTCCTTTCCAATAAGTAAAGTGTTTCACTTTTGTAAGATGAATAAGTACAACATTATGCCTAAACATCCATATATATGCACATATATATGTGTACCATATTTGTTTAGTTTATTTAGTTTGTATCTTCCCAGCAACAAAAATGTAAGCTCCATATGCACAGGCACTAGTTCTGTTTTGTTCACTGCTGTATATTCAATACCTCAATCAGTGCCTAGACCATAAGTGGATGTTCAATAATATTTGTGGAATAAATGAATGCAGTGAGCAGGAGCATAGTGCATTTGAGGAAATAAGAGACAACCACAGGAGATGGCAAATTAGGCAGAGGCCAGACTGTACAGAATTTTGTAAACTGCATAAGGTTTGTTTTAAAAGAACAATGTGTAGCCACTGAAGTGCTTTAAGCAGAGGGACTGATGTGATCAAATTTAGATTTTAGAACAAAAAACCACTCTGATCTGCAAAATGTATGACCACTGGGACAATGGTTCTCAGTCTCAGAATAATTAAATCAAGCCCTCTAGGGAAGGAGCAAGCCATCAGTAATTTCCAAAGCTTATCAGGTGATTCCAATGCACAACTAGCACTGGAAACTTGTGGTTTGGGATAAGATTCCTAAGAAAGCAGGACATGAAGGATTCAAAACACAGGTGGAGGGATTTCTCCTTTCAGCTTTGATATGTTGACAATTGAAAGTCATTATTCTTGTCTTTACAATAACAGAAAGCTATATTAGCTGAAAATCATGACCTTCTTGGTCCCACCAGATAGTTAGGAGCTGCTGGGACCACAAGGGGTAGGAATGCTTAAATGATGATTTTGACAAGTTGCTGGAGTCTCAGTCTGGATTAGCATAAGAGTGGGAAGCTCCCAAGAGTATCAGTCATAATGCGGGCCCCACACTTTCCCAGGGTTTCCTCTAGAAACTCTACCATATTCTCCTGGGGAAGATCTGAGAATTCTCCCTTGGACCTGATAGACAGGAGGAGGAGGAAAGAAGAGTACCCATAGGAAACCCTCTCAGACCTTTCTCCCAAACAAAGGCTTAATCTTCAGGGTGAAGGACTTCATTAGAGGGCCATTCTGAAACTATATCCCAGCTGCAGGAAGGGAACTGCCACACTGAAGGCTTCCTGTCTTACCTAAGGGAAAAATAAATAAAATCTTAGAGTTAAAAGGTAAATTGAGGCATGAAAAAGTTTTTAAATAATTTATTTGAGCAAACAATGATTCATGAATTGGGTAGCACCAAACTGAAGGTGGTTTTGAGCACCACCACAGGAATACAAGCAGAAGGCTTTTATAAGGTGAACTCAGGAGCAATGCCAAGAAAATACGTGATTGGTTACAATTATGTAGTTGCCCTGTTTGGTCTTTCCCATTGGGAAGTCCCTAGTTGTATGAGTTAGCTTCTGTTGCAAGTGTAGCAACTTCTGATTAGTTGATCTTAAATTTTATTTATTTTTTTAATGTAAACACTTACAAGACATAGCCCAGTTTAAGTTTTGCTTATGTTTGCAAATCAAGTGAGTCAAGGTGAACACCACTGGCTTTGTCTGCTCAGGAATTCTCAAGACAGTCTCCGTCTTTTTTTATTTTAATAATAGTCAACACGGGAAAGGGCTTCAAGAAAATAGGGAATGTTGTAGCTAGAAAGGGACTTAGGAAGATTGAGGAATCAGATCTACCCCTAGAGGAGGGACAGTTACTTCTCAAGGTCACACCCCTGAGACAGAGGTCAATTAAAATACTGAGCCTGAATTACAAAATTATGGAATGCTTCCTTCCATCACATCTTTCCACTAAACTAACAGACTTACTGTAATAATAACAGGATTACAGGTAGAAAAGCAGCAAGGTACAGACTCTGCCTCAGGAGGAGTACTTGGGAAGCCCCGATGCCAAGAAGGGAGGATAAAACAATACTGCTAGAGGAATGTGAAGCCTCCCTTGCTTCTAGCTACAACCAACTTTAAAGGCAGCCCAACTCCAAGCCAGATTAACACAAATCCTCACACTAAAGGCCTATCTACTTTAGTAGCTATGGTCCTAAACAACCCTGGTTTTCAACGAAAATTACAAGCCCTGTCAGGAAGCAAGATAGTCTGAAGAGACAAATAATTATCAGAACCAGACATAGATACGACAGAGATGTTAGATTTATCAGACAGGAGATTAGAAGTATTATGATTAATTTGCAAGAGGCTCTAATGGAAAAAGTAGATGACATAGAGAACCAGCTGGGCAATGTCAGCAGAGAGATGGCCACTATAAGAAAGAAGCAAAGCATAGGTGGAGATGCCGGCTTTAGGCAGGAATAGGGACAACTCCAATATAACAAGTGAAGAAAGAGATCATCAGTGCAGATACAGACTTATGTCTACAGGTTTGTTCCTGTATGCGGGCTTTGATTTCTCTGTTAATTTCAGTCCTGTATTTTGTGACTGGAGAGGTCACAGGGTAGGTAGAGGCAATAGTAAGAGACCATCTTAGGTGTACTTTCTTATCTTCTTTCTGGAACTGTTAACCAGCCTCACCTGCCCAGGGCACCTGAGTAGGCTACAGGAGAAGAAATACATGGAGAAAATGAAGAAGTGCTTCCTCCAGTATGGTTTCCAGGTGACACTTTGATCACATAGACCAGTGATCATTCAGGTCTTAATTATATCACTTGGCCAATTAAAAAAAATACTCAATAAGGTGTTTTCTGTAACTTAGTTATTGTGCCACAATTCGAAATCAAATTAGATATTTCATTCTGGTGATCAAAGGAAAAAAATAAGAAAGGGTGAGAGGGTTTTCATGGTATTATGCACTACCATTTACCCAGTGTCTATTATGTTTTGAGCTCTATTTTGTGCCAGACCTTGTACAGAGCTCACAATGCCCCTTCAAGGTAGGTTCTTTAAAGTCCTCATTTTATCCTTGAGGAAGCAGAAGCCCAGAGAAGTAAATAAGTACACAGAGCTGGTATGAGGGGCATGTCCCATACAAACCTATGTTTTCTATTGTTTTTTTAACTCCAGTCTGTAAAGCCACTGCTTGTTTCCCTGAGCTATGATTTTTATATAATAGCAAGTGGAGGAGTAAGTTGTGATGATTTTTGGCTTAAATGAAAACTTAGCTCTCTATTGGAGGTAGTTGTTTAACTGATTTGCACTTCTGTAAAATAATTTGCATTGGTAACATTATACTCTGTTGATTTAAATATAAATTTGGACCCCTAATAATGGCTTTTAATGCCTTTGCAAGGTTATATTATGATGCAACCTTGAAAATAAAGTTGTTGTGAATATGGCACATTCTTTACCAAATTCCAGAAAGTGCAATTAAAGGTGATGTAAATTGCTAAATTTACATATAGAAATGTACATAATATAGAAATTATCATATAATTTTGAAAGCTGGAGAGGGTGATTCCATCAAGTGATGCGTCCTGAAAGACACTCACACAGGCCCTGAACTGCTACTTTGCTAAAAACCTTCCAGCCAGCTTGCAAACAAAGCCGTTCAACTTCCAGCCATACATAATAAATAAAAAAAAACCTAAATAAACAACTAAACCAAAAGTTCAACCAGATAGTCAATGTAGATAAAACTTTGTGCTTTACATTTATACTTTCAATTATGATGAAAGCTAAAATGACCCTACTGAAGGAGAATTTATGATGGGGGAAGTGGGGTAGAGAGGGAAATCCCACCTGGGGTACTAAATAGCAACGTAAGATTTCACTAATGCTACATACACATTATAAAAGAGGGGTTCTAGAGATGTTTTCTGTATGCTAGATAATTGTGATGGGCACTAGTTTATGAAAAACTAGAAGAGGGAAAAAAACATATATGATAGTGACCAAGCAAACATCCTAGGAAAGTAAGTATTGGAGGAGGGTAAGAGTCTTAATAGGCAGGAAAGTTAGGGATGGGGGTATCTCATCTATATGTACCTTCCTCTAGTGCAACTATATACAAGACTCCCTGACAGAGTTCTCCATATAGTCACACTAAAGGAAAGTATGAATAATTTGAAAAAAACTGAAGGATAACACCGCTTAATGGATATAGAATGTTTAAGGTCATGGAAGAGCACAAAAAAAGCCCAACAGAGACCATTCTCCTCTTTACATATCCATTTCAGATACATTCTCAGAATCAGCACCATCCTATTTTTAAACATTTCATTTGTCAGCTTTTTATTATTTAAAAAAATGTCCAATTTGCTTAAAGTGCCTCAGGCAGAAGTATGATCAAATTCATTGATGACAGCGACACTGAATCAGAATGGACGGGGACAGAAATACCAGGGCCCATTAAAATGGACCGAGGGACAAAGAGCAGTCTCAGCTCTACACTCACCACATCCAGGGCTTGGCGAAGTAAAACCAAGAATGATCATAGACTGATTCAGAACAGACCTCAGAGGCCATGTTTTATAGCCCAAGGGATGGAACTGCACGATGGTGTGACCAGGAATTCCCATGGTTATCATCTGGATAACCATGTTGTTTCCATGTGCTGTCTCCGATTAAACTGTGACATCCTTATGTCATCTTTATGTGCTTCAAGCACACCTAGGTTTAGATGATTGTCCACCAGTGTTGTGTATATGGAGCATGAGGACAGCTGTGACACATATGGTATATTAGGAAATGAAGAAGGCAAAGCAGGAGCCCACATGATTCCCTGCAGTCTCGTCATCCATTAGTACATAAACAAGTATCTACCCAATGCACTACCCAGATATCAGAGCGTGACATATTCCTTCCTAAGGAGCCAGGGGAGTCTGGTGTGGTGTGAAGTGGGGGAACCAAGACCAGGGAAGATTTTAAATTAAAAATGCTGTTTCCTAAAATGAGTTGTCACATCTAAGCAGGGGTGACATTCCTTTAGTTCTTTGGGATCTGGGTCATTGAAGGGTAAGAAATGTAAGGCAATTGAGCCTGCAGCATAGAGGGCAGCTCTTGCTGAAGTTCCTGAGGGCTTTTCGCTGAAGATTCCCAGTCTGCCCCTGTGGATGTGCTTATCTTCTTCTTGAAGAGGCACTGAGCAGTAGGGAAGCTCCAGGGACTTTGGCCTTGATGGAAGGCCACAGTTAAGGCTTCTGGAGGTCTGGGTGAAAGAGGAGGGAGCAAGACATCACGAAAGCCAGAGAAGGGAGGGCTCAGCTGACAGGGCACTAAGGGAGAAGACCACATGGACAGATGCCCTGGAAAAGTGCCTGCTAAGCCTTTTCAGCAAATGGTGCCAGAACAACCAGGCAAACAGGGGCAGGGAAAAAAGAAACAAAGGCGGGAGGGAAGGAAGGAAGGAAGGTAGGGAGAGAGGGAGAGAGGGAGGGAGGGAGGAAGGGAGGGAGGGAGGAAGGGAGGGAGAGACGGGGGAGAGACAGACGAAGGGAGGGAGAGGACCATTGAACTAAACCTCACACCTTGTAAAACAAGCTTGTAAAACCTTACTAAAACTTTATAAAACCTTATAAAAATTAAGGAAAAATGGATTATAGCCTTCAATGTAAAATGTAAAACTAAAACATTTAGAAAAACAAAACAGGAGAAAATATTTGTGATCAGGACTAGGCAAATATTTGGCACCAAAAACATAATCCTTAAAAGCAAAAGTAGATCAATTGGACCTCATCAAAATTTAAAAAATTGTTGTGTAAAAGACTCTTGAGGCAGTGGTAGTGCTACTTTTTGATGAGTGGGTTGCAGAAAGGCCACTGTGCGTACTGAGGGGCTGCAGGAAGAGGAGTCCAGTCGGGTTGTCTGGGACTTGGTCATCTCACCACCCCATTGTCTTTCTACTGGAGACACTGTGGTCCAGAATGGGGAAGTGGGTCTAGCATAAAAATCTTGGCTTCCTAACTCCACCGACATGAGTTCTCAGAGAAATGGCATACCAATTATCCAGAAATCCCAGCATTCTTGAAAGAGAGCTATTCCTTGACCTATTTGTGGAATTAAATGTCATATTTTTCCATTTGGAAAAAGATATCTAAAGACTATCTTTACCTAGAAACTCTCTATATAACTGTTACTGCACTGTATTTTGGGGAAGAAGTGGGAACATCATATTGTTCATACACCAAAATAGCACAGGGCTCTGTCCCGAGGAGAGGTTTAGGGTGAATGCACCGTGGACTAGGCCTACCTGTATTTATTGAAGCTCTGACTCAGGCAGGCCCTGTCCAGACTGTAGTGGCCATATGCTATCCTCCCTATGGACTCCCAAGAATTTCTGAGGATCTACAGATGCTCTCCTGGGGTTTCTCTGTTAGGGAGAGAAAAAATTATGCCCACATAAACCACCTTTATAGTCCCTTTCAAACAACATTGCCGTCTTGGATAAGGAAAGTCTCAGCTTGTAGATTCTTCCTTTTCAGAAGCTCTCACTATTATTTCCTGAGCAACTCGAGCCCTGCAGGGTCTGCCTTGGCATCAGTGCCCCAGAGCATCTGGCCTCCTGGGCAGGGCTCCCTAGTGCCTGCTGGCTGTGCACATGCACTTGGGAAAGTTTGCTTCTTGCCACGTGAGAGCTGCTGTGCATGAGGGGTAGCTTCTCTTTGTGAAGCCTCATCCACAAGCCCTTTCTATCGGCGCCTTCTTGGGAGGAGGGAGCAACACCATAAACAACACGCCACCCCAGTTGTCATGTGAACACTTCCTTGTGCAGAAGAGACCCGAGGGAGTAATTAAATTTCTCTGATGCCCTATCATCTTTAGAGTTGGGTTTCTTCCCTTCCATAAATACTGAATTACCCTGTGGTGTTTATTCAACATAATACTCGGAAGATCCTGAACGTGCTTTCACATAAGACTTTTATTTTCCCTTTCCCTACATCTGTCTCACTGTTTCCCTAGGTCCACTCTGGGGACTCCGCCGAACCCTGGAAGACGCTTCCTGACAGTGAGAGCTATGCTAAGTTTGGCCATGGGAAATGAAGATCTTTCCAGGGAAATGCTATTTTTGTTTTCGTGTCTGCTTGAATAGACATGGATAAGAAATTAAATCTGGCCGGGGGGTTGATGTTGGAGCTTGTGGGGGGAATGGGGCATATGGAAGGGTCGGGGATGGAGAGAAAAGCCTGGCCAGGATGTAGACCCTCAGGTGATAAAAGAAGGTCTGGAAACCAGCCAGAGCAGATCAGTGTGGCATTAGCAGCAGAAGAGATGTGCTAGTGGCTGATGAAATACGATCTTAAGGGAAAGCTGAAATCCAGTTATTAGTAGAGGGAAAGGACCAGCCTGGGCTAGGGAAGGGATGTGAAGTGGAGGGGCATAAATAGAAACTGTGATTCGATAATGCCACTCACTTCCTGCTGCCCAAGGATGATGTGAAGTAGAACCGGGCTGCATGCTGGGCTCCTGACAGACACCAGCGTCATCATTGTTGCTGCTACATCCAGCATATAAAGAAAAGCCTGTATGCGCAGCCCAGCCCATCTGTGCATAGGCAGATGGGATGGGAGCTGCCCGAGTGAAGAGCACAGTGTGATTTAGGGCTGGAGATGAATGAAATTATACTTAGGATAGCTCAGATACAATTGCATTAATACGGCCATCTCAGATTTTTTAACTGAATGAACAGTTTCTGGATTGATTTTATTGTTTAAAAGTCATGCTAGTTAATGGCTTTTCAAAATAAAATTGCCTTTGGCTGGCTTAAACATCAATAGGAGATTTTAAAAATTAATTTGATTATATTTTAAACCTCAAATCAAGGTTTCTATAAAACTGGACATGTCCCATTTCCTCCTTTGTAAACTGGTTTATTTCTGAACATGCAATGAGCAAAAACAAACCACATTACAAGTAGATTCAAGCAAACCTTAGCTCAAACCTCAGTCATATCCTTTATTTTCTATGATCCATTGGATAAGTTGCTTAATTCCTCAGTTTCCTCAATGGAAAAAAGGGGGATTATAATATCTACTTTGAAAGTCTATTGTGAAGACGTTTATGAAGTGTCTACTATAGTGCTCAGCCTATAGCAGATACTTAGCAATGGTTTGCTGCATAATTACATGTATTTCATATATAGTTCTTATGTCTGTATTGCAATATCGAAAAGACCTGGATAGGAGTACAGGACATTCTGGTTTCATCCAACAGTGAGAAGAGGCGCAGAAAAAATAATAGGCATGATATATTTGGGAATATTTTTTTCTGGAACATTAATCTTGTTCAGTAAGAAAATTAGGAAAAGTTAGATCATGGAAAGTCTTAGATATCAGTAGTTTGGACTTAATTTCCTAGGTCAGAGGTTAGAAAACATTTTCTGTAAAAAAAAAAAAAAAATCCAGATAGTAAATATTTCCAGCGTTGTGGATTGTGACGGTCTGACGGTCTCTGTCACAAACACTCCACTCTGCCACGACAGCATGAGAACAGCCATAGACAATATGTAAACAAATGTATTTCAATAAAACTTTATTTACAAAACCAGACAGTGAGCCTGATTTGGCCTGTAGGCTGTAGTTTGCCAACCCCTGGTCTAGGTGACAGGGAGTGATTCTAGCATTCTGTCATATCATTTCTTCACTTAGAAATATTCACAAATATTTTGCTTTATAAATTGATTAGTTTACAGCTAACCCCAAACTCTATTCTTTGATTAAGTCATTTAATAAATATTCGAGTGTCTGCTGTCCTTAAGCACAGTTCTGGGTGCTGGAGAAACAGCTTTGAGCAAAATACACAAACATTCCTGGCTTTAAGGAGCTAATGCTCCTTAAATCATGAGAGAGCTATATTTGTCACTACCCTTTTGTACAAACCCTGCTCCACATAAAGCACATTTATCAACGTCTGTGGTAGTATGCTTAGATTTTCTGCACCCAGAGTCTCCGTGCAGCATTAAATAAAGAGACGCTCTAGCATAGTGTATCTGGATATCAGCAGGTTGTTTGAAAAAGTCCCCCTGGTATTGCCACGAACTGGATGGAGAGATGTGGCTGGAAGATAATGTGGCTCAGTGGACTGGAACCTGGGTGAAAGGCAGTACTCAGCGATGCTGATTGATGGATCACCGGCGACCTGGAGAGCAATCTCCAGTGACCTAGAGGGCCATGTCCTTGCCTCGGCGCTACCCAACCTTTCCATGGATGAAAACATGGAAAGCATGCTGATCAAATTTGCAGATGACATAAAGCAAGGAGGGAGACAGCTGACAGGGCTGAGATCTAAAATGATTTCGACAGACTGGAACAATAGCCTGAATCTAACAAGATGAAACTTAATAGGGATAAATGGAGGGTCCTGCACTTGGGTTCAAAAGTCAAACTGTACATGAGATGGGGGAGAAGTGGCTAAACCACAATACATGGGAGAAAGCCTTAGAGATTTCGTTGACAGCAGGCACAGTGGGAGTCCGCAGTGTGATGTGAATGTCAAACACGCCAGCGCAGACCAGCTATGTTGCTATAAGGGCAGTGTCCAGGGCGAGGGAGGTGACTGAGCTATGGCACCAGGTAAAGGCCAGATCATACACGTGTGGTTCTGAGTTTCAGATGTTCTGAGGGACGTGGACAGACTCTGTGTCAGTCAAACGGAAAAAACTCAATGAGTAGTGAGGAAACCTAAGAACATGGAGTTGAGTAAGGAAATAAAGGCTATGCACCCATGTAGATGACTTAGGGGTTCCATATCCCTCCACAGAGCACACTGTGGGGGAAACTGGCAGAACTAACTCATTGAAATGGCCTCTGCTTCTCTAGCAACAAAACTCTCATCTTCTCTGAGGGTGAGTAGATATTAGCTGAAATGCACACCCTCTGGGAAAAAAGATGCTGTAGGGAGTCCAGGGGAGCATGTGTTAAATTGCTTTGTTTCGGTGGGTTTGCATACTGATTTCATGCCTCTCTATTCCATGAGCCATTTAAAAAATTCTGCCTTCAATAACTCAAGTGTAACATAGGTGAGCACAACAGTAGCCTCTGGCTGACTGAGAAGCTTAGTACTGAGGGCCAGATACCTGCTCCCCAAGGAACAGATTCAATCTGGATTCTCAGAGAAGCTTCAGGGAGTCATGGGCTCAAGGAAGGGAGAATTTAATTTAATTTTCTGGTTCACTCTGAAAATATGTTTTCATGCAACCCTTGTTGCTGAAAATCTTTTTAAAGCACATTTGTTTACTTTCTTGGTAAAGTGAACGAATGAATGAATAAATATTGAATCTCAAATGTTTTTCTTTTTCTTTTTTTCTGTAAAGTGCTGATGCCACTTAATTACAGATTGTTTACAAATAGGGTAACAGGATGTCCACAAAGAGATCTTCTCACTTTAAAAGCAGCTGAGCAGTTTGGATATGAGAGAAGTGAACCATTGTGGTTAGGAGACAGGGGCCAGCACTCGGTGAGGCCAGCACCACATCGGGGACTTCCCTTCATGACCCCTTGTTGGTTCCCCAGTGGGACGCCCTCCCTGCTGGGCATCCAGGTGCTCCCAGCTCTCCTTCCATCTCCCCGAGAGCACGTGGCCTGTATCTTATCTAAAATCAGAATAAATCAGGTTTCTAGTGGAAAATAAACTGTCAGAGTACTATTAGTCATTTTTTTTTTTTTTTTAGAATAATCAGAAGGCCATTAAGCAAGACATATTCTGGGCTGCTGTGTATCCCTGGCAAGGGAGAGGTAAGGGTTCGCTGCAGCAAGCCCCAGCAGCCTCTCAGCAAGGACAAGGACAAGGGCCCACTCTGCTCTGGGAAGCTGCAGGAGCCAGGGCACCGAGGAAGGCTGGTTTAGTTTCTCAGACATCAGCATGCATACTCGGACTATCCCCTCATGTCACTTGTTCTGCTGCCTGTTCGATCCAGCTGGCTGTGTTTGTGCCAGTCTCTTAGGGTAAGACTTGCTTCGACTTCTTGCCACCTTCTGATGAGGCTGGGAGAGTTGAAGAGAAAGATCTCTGCTGATTTGCAAAGCTGTCCTGCCACTGTACCAGTGCTTGTAACTTATGGGTCCAAACTTGCTGAGTTTTCTTGACAATGAATTTGGTTTAATATTTATTTCATTTCATTTCCTATTATATGGTCACCATGTTAACAGATATATTATTATTAATAATTTAATATTGTCAATTGCTTACCTTGGTGAGGCAATTCCAGGGTCGTACAGATGGAGCCAGCTGTATGACATTTTTAATGATGGCACCAAGCTCTGGGCAGGCAGTTTGGACAACATGGTCAGGTCCCGGGACCTGTGAGAAGGGCACCAGCTATAGCAGCACCACTTCATCTCCCAGATCTTTTCTCTGAGCTGCTGCCAACCAGAGAGTGGCCTGCGCTGGGGATGGAGAACAGTAAGGTGGAAGTATGGCATGTCACCAAGCCAGACAAACACTAGCCACATCTCCATGAAGGTCGTGTGCCGTCGCTTAAGTTTGTCCACTGTGTCAAATGGTTCATAAGCACTGCAGGACAACCTTCTGAATGCCTGGGGATGCCTTGTGGGTCCGTATATTCCAGTCCAAAGAATCCTCATGGGTGCTTAGCTGTAGCATCTCTGTGGACGACAAACACATTGTCACTGGCTCTGGAAATTAGAAGGCCACGGTTTATGAAGTTATTTATTAAGGACAAGTCTTCATGCAAACTGGATTCCTCCTTGTAGCACTTTGCTCTATCATCTCTTTCGTTCACTCTCTACCCTCACATCTAAAACCAAAGATTTCAAATACTCATTACACTTACAGAGTTGAATCCCCTTCCTTGAGCCCACTTCCTACTCACTACTGAATTGTGAATACTCCTAAGAACCTGTGGCACCAAATCTTCAGCTATCTACTTGGAAGAACATGGAAGAAGCATACTTAAGAAGGAATAGAATCTTTAATTATGTATTATATTAATATCTGTAATATATTTACTTTGTTTAAAGAAGGCTTTCTAACAATGGCTGACTAAATAAAGCTGTTTTCCCCTGCACTGAAAAAAAATTGTAGGCTAAATGTCAAATATGGCCTCTGCCTGCTGCAGTCTGACCTGGCCCCTGTACCGTCATCAGCATCATGTCTTCAGTCCAGTTATGGTGACCTCCTCTCCTTTCCTCCTGGCCTCTGATGTTAATGCTGTCCTTTAGGTTTGGGACAATTTATCTTCCTACCTTATCTAACTCATTCTTCAGCATATCTAACTCATTCTTCTGTTCTTGCCACAAAATATTAGAAGTCACAATTTCTGGGGAAACTTCCCTGATTCCCAAAGTCTGTGGGAGGGCCCCATTCGATGCTGTCTAAGGACAGCGTGTCCCTGGTATAGCATAACTCTTACTCTACTCCCTGGTAACTGACTGGCAGTTGCTGTGTCTTCCTTCTAAGCCCCAAGAGGGCAGAAATCATGACTGATTTATTCATTGTGATATCACCAGCATTAGGCTCGTTCTTGGCACAAAACGTGTGATCAATAAATTTGTTAAACTGAATTAATTCATTGGAGGTATTAAGAACTTTAGGGACACCATTTTAGCCATCAATAACAGTGTGCTTAAAAAGATGGCCATAATACTGCAGTAGTGATAGGAACCATCTACTCCAACGTGCTTTTATGACAGAATAAGGAAGCTGAGTTCCAGGGAAGGGGACTGACTTGCCCCAGGCCACGTAGCCATTGAGCAGTTAAGCCAACACTAGACTCCATTTATCTTGCCTAGAACTGTCTTTTTCTGCCTCACCATAACTGCCACTGCCAGACTGTGAAGTCACAAATCTGCCCTGGCAAAATCAAACATAAGAGGAATTTATTACCTCTGAATCCCAGGAAGGCTGCAGAACCAGGTTTGGAAAAAGGGCAAGAACTAAGAATGGAGAGGCATTTGGAACGACAGACTGAGGCATATCCCAATTTGAAACAAGTCACAGCTTGGAACCATCTGGCCAGGAGGTTGTCTTGGCACTGGACACTTGATGCCATTAGACCTTGGCTTCTTCCCAGGAGGTTCACAATTCTGCCACCACTGTGCTCTTCCACAGAATTTCTCGAATGTCCCTGTGTTGCTTTTTCTTTGCTCCTTTACTACCCAAAATCCCAGACAGGAGCATCTGATTAGCTGGGTGAGGTCCTGCACCCTAGGTGCTGGGAGCGGGTTGGGGAGAATATCTGGCCCCATTCTAATTTCTGCCATGTGTGGCAGATGTGACCAGGACTCCTGCAGTGTAGGGAGGGTGTCCAGGTGCTGGGTAGCCATGAAACAAGCAAACAAAACCCTGCCAAGTCACCACTCACTGGGTGGTTTTGTCTTCGGTCCCTCCATTTCCCCACGTGACTTGTGGGTCATGGTAAACGGCTTTCCTCCTGCCAGTGAGGATGCTGATAATAATTAGAGGCACTGCGTTATTTTTTATTTTTTTTTTTTATTTTGGAAGAAAATTTGGTAGCTAATTTTTTCTTTACTTGTGTCTTCATTTCCCTGTCTCTAAGATGACTGCCATGTTTGGATGGACTCTCAGGGCCAGCCTTCCTCTACCACACAATGGTTCCTTCACAGACCCACTCACCATGAGATGTTGGCAACTTTCTGTGGAAAAGTACATTTATTAATTTCTCTGCCTCGGTTAACATCTCTTTCTTCTTAGAGGAAGGTTCGGTGGCTGCTGAATTTAATGTATTGGTTGAAGCTCTTGAAGAATCTCTGTCATTATTCTGCATATACACTTGCCCTTTCTGGAACTTCAGATGAGAGAGGAGATGCCTAGAAGATTGGGCTGATACACAGGTCCCAGGGTGTAGTGAGGAAACTCTATTTCTGGCTAATGCTCTGAGAATAATTATCAACTTTGAACATAAAAATATATGAATGATTTCCAAAATGGACTGGTTCTGAAAGGGAAATAGAAACTCGTCTTAGAAAATGTTTGTCCTCAAGAATTGCACTTATCAGCCTAGAGCTGAGGAAAGTTTTGGATGAGCTGCCACCTTTATCTTTGTCTTGTGTCCGATTGATTAGGAAGTCAACAGCCCTTTAAATTCACTTAGCACACATTAACGTAATTTTACGATGACTTCCAAAACTTTATAGATGGCAACATCCTAAAGTGACAGTGAGAAATTGTTACTAACTGTCACTGATGCCTGTTGCTCTTTAGTAGCTTTGTTGGAACATTAGTATTCATGCCAAGTGTTAGCATCTTCCTGACCTGTTAAATGATTTAAAACCAACTAGCAAACCAAATGGCAACTGAGGAACCTTCTCCACTCCGAGACAATGTGGAGCCATTATTCATTAAATAGTATAAACATTACTCTCTATCCCAGGGTTACTAACTTCTCAGTCTTTAATGGACTTCACATTGTACTTAGGGGATTAACAGAGAAGTTTGTAATTGATTCTCTTTGTTGGGGGAAATAAAGAAGACAAGTATTTACCTGGTCATGGGTTATGTTACTGATGGAATGTAAAAAGGCTCTCAATGTTTACAGCTGGAGAATTGTTTATTTCTTTCTTCTAAGAGGCGCATTGTGGTTAAAATTTAACGAACAAATCTATGAGTGTGTCTTCCTTTAAGAGAGACCTAGATTCCAGATCACAGTTCCCCTAATCTATTCACTTAAACATATTCATTGTACTTTATTGTGCACCTACTATGTGCCAGGAATTTTGTAGTCTACAGGTACACAGCGTATATGATGTTGAACGCATAAAGATGATTCTATCCTTCAGTGGAGTAGCAAGGAAGAACAGACATTAAACTAATAACTGCCCAAGTAAATATAAAATTAAAAAAATTGTAATAAATGCTAAAATGAAAAAGAATGAGTTTTTATAAAAAAGAAAAACCAGGGATGGGGGAGAGATGGGAAAGGAGGATAGTGGGATTCACTTCTTTCAGTTTAGTTCCTGGCTTTCTGTTGTTGAGTGTTTAAATTAGACTCCTGGTACCTGCTTCTGATTCCTGAGCAGGGTTCTCGATACTCAACTCATCATGATTACTCAGCACTCAGGTGTGTCAGTCAGCGTTCAGTCAGGAAAACTGAGCAACCACCAATATTATGGGACTAAGAGATTTAATGTGGGAGTTAGAGCTTATACAAAAGTAGGGAGCTAGGAAGGGGGGGGTCTAGAAGGTGAGAGTCGGAGAGTCAAGCAATAGCTAATACCATCTAAAGCCCTGGCGCACTTGGGCAAGACAGAGATTGCAGGAATACATCAAAAGCCACGCACATCTTATTGTTGAAGTCAAATCACAAAAGGGTGAGGTCTGTGGTAACAGCTCTGCAGAAACTTCTGACTCTAGGGCAATGCCTACCCCTATGGGAATGTCACCTCTGTGAGTTTGCAGCCTAGCATCAGGCACTGGGCTGGTGGCTCCTGTTGGTTAGCAGGGCCAGAGGGTGGTAGACTAGCTGAAGTCAGCGAGGCAGAGGGTGCGGACACCCTGGGGCCTGCTGGACCCCCCTGCGCCTCTTCATCACTGTGTCAAACCCCCATGGTCTTCCAAGAGGAATGACCTTGGCATCACTTCCATTTTCCAAATCTAGCAAACCCATCCTGGTTTGCTCAAAACTTTATATTTTAGTCCTGCAATTCCTGTATCTTGGGTAACCCCTCCATCCTGAGCAAACCAGGGCAGTTGATCACCCTTAAATCTCGTGTGAGTTCATCTCATTGGCCTGCTTTAACCCAAAACCACATAGAGGAAAGATGCAGGGAAACATAATTCCCAGCCTTAAGCAGGGACGGGAAAGCCGGGTTGGCCTGACAAGCCAGCATACCAAGTGTATCTCATTTCAAAGATTCGTGCTGGCCAATATCCGAAGTGGGCTATCTTCTAATCAGTGTGGTGCTATCCAATGTGATGTCCCCCGAAGGTCTATGACACAAGCTTAATTCAAATTTTAAACCATGATTTTTTGGTTGACGATAACAGAAATTTTATAACAATCCCCAAAACTAAAATTAAATGTTTTCTGGGTTATTGTCTATTTGGATTGCTTTTGGTATCACTCTAGTTGGTTAGTTTAGGTAACTGGAAATGAAAGTGATCCAGGCAGGCCCGCTGTCCTGGAACTGGAACAGTAGGAGTGCTCAGGATGGAGTGAAATCTTACATCATTCCGATGGAGAGTTTGCAAGGTATGAAGTAAGAAGTTAGTGGGATGCAGTGGAGGTCCATTATGATTTATTGCTAAGTCTTCCCCAACAGACCATTGTTAATTGCAGGTAACCTGTCTTGACCCCAGGGTGTGTGCCAAGCACTGCAGAACTGTGACCACTGGTGGCCAGAATGAAGGGTGTTGCTGGTAAAGGAAAAAGGGAAAAAAGGTAGTCGGCAAGAAAAGGCAACTTTGAGATTTGAAAAGACAGGAGAAAGGAGAAGTGTGCTGTGTCTGACTGCCAGAACAATTCAATCATGCCTGAGAGGGGCTTGGATTTATTGGGAATGAAGTAGGCACTCCTGGGGCCATTCGTTCAGGCTCAGCCCTTATAAATGACTGGGAGGACTTTGTGGCGTGTTAGTAAGCATAATGGTTTTTGTATTGAACTGTGGCACCCTCAGCCAACTTAAAAGAACCAAGGTTCTCTAGAATTCAATTTACTTTGCATTAACAGGAGATCTGATGCTCATCTGTTCTAACTGCTTCTTTTATCTAAGCTGCTAAAGAGTCACATGGTTTAAGAAGAAAATTAAGAGATTTCACATTTCTTGCTCTAAGCAAAATCATTTTGTTATCTACTTTAATGAGAGCGTGGATGAGTTTTCCTGTTTTAATAATCACTGTGTCTTAAACTTCTCTTCCATGAAGGCAATATCAACAAAAACTCTCTGGAGGCTTTATCTTTATACAATTAGTTTTTCTCTCTCTCTGCCATCTGAAGTCGTTGAAGTTATTTTTAAAATAGCAGGAGTCATGTCCTTTCTCTGAGATCTTGGGGTACATATAAGGAAAATGGTCATTAGAATATTGCTTTGAAGAATTGATTGGCATAATCTGAGGTCTCTATCCTCATGTGAATTCACATTTTATTTGGGCAGTTTTTTTACTTTCTTTTATTTTTCTTTGTACATAAAAGACCTCTGTGGATTTCTGTAGGTCCTGCAGTCACTGAGGGGGAAAGGCATGAATTTATTGTACTCATATCTGTTGGGAATTCCTAAAAACCAGGAAAATGTGTTCCAAAGTATTATGAAACTAGTCTTTTTGGTGTATCTTTCATGCGTGGTTGATGATAGACAAGTATTAATTTCTAGAGTTCTGCATTTTGCACCCACGTTACCTAACAAACCCCATCAAATGGTGCTTTATCAAATTCTTCCAGACTGTCTCAGACTCAAGTTTAACACTACATCTATCCTTAAGGTATTTATGTATACATTATGTTTATTCTCTCTGCTTCTTATGTATTTGAAAGAATTCACAATGAAAGAAAATTTAAAAATAAGGCTGTTGAAATAGGAAAGAAAACATAAGAAGAGGAAATGACATGTCAAACAGAAATTAACAGTGAACTATTTGGAATTATAAAAAAGAACAGAGAGAGTTACACTATTTTAATTGTCTAAAAATGAGACACAATGTCTTTAGGACAGAGAAACACTTCTCTTAGAAATAACTATTAGAATGTAATATTTGTGTCTGAATAAAATATACATTGTCTTCAAGGATGATTTTGCAGATTATGCTGACATACATGGAATTTTTTTAGTTGGCCTTTGATGAAAAGACAAGGATGTAATATTTTAAAATGTTCAGTAAAAAGGTTTCTGTACAAGACTAGGATCCAGGTTATAGGATCCAGGTAAATTCCTTTCAGGTCATATATTAATAAAAGGATCAAATCAAGAATGCTAAGAAGGATAGAACTCCTAGGCCACAGATATACAAGCAATGAAATTTGGGGCCCTGCCATTCCTTGAAAATTCAGTGTAGTTTTATCTTGGTCTTTTTCAAAGGGACGTTATCACTGGCGTTTTGTAATAAGTTAAAATTTTCTGTATAATATTAACCATAAAGATAAGACTAATACATTATCTTTATGTAGTTCTTGCAATCTTCACAATTTTTCATTCCTTTATATGTTGAAAGATTATTGGGAATCCTTGAGACTTTGTATTACTCTGTCCTTAGGACCGTTTCTACAGTTCCACAGGGTTCCCAGTTTCTCTTTTCTTTTCTCCCTGTGTAGACTCTAAGGAGCCAGTCTGTTTCTTCAACACAGTCTCAATTATACAGGATGAATATGTTCTAGAGATCTGCTGTAAGTTATCCCTATAGTTAATAATATTACAGTGTACACTTAAAAATTTGGAATAGATCTCATGTTAACTGTTCTTGCTACATTAAAATTTAATTTAATTTAAAAATATTCCTTTGGTGAAAGAAACATCAATAGAACTAGAAGGATCAGTCACTTAAATGATAATAGGAGAGGGAAAAAAAAGATTTGTGTAGATGCAGATAATAATTCAATGACCTACTTAAAATAAATCTACCTTTAAAGTTTTTGTTTTGATTCTGTAAAATGGGATTTGTTAGTCTCCACAATTTTACCAAAGGCTTTCTAGTTTTAAATCCAGAAATCTGAGGGCTTTGGTAAACTAATGATATCATTTTTTAATTTTGTAGCTTTGATTAATCGTTTCGAGTCATATTAGCCGAAAGCATTATAAAGATCTCTTGTTGGGTCATATGACAGGCATCCAGACCATTGTTTTCTGAAATGATGCCAAAATATCTCATTTTTCTACTCTTTTTCTTCATGACTGTAATTTACAAAACGTCTTCCATAATTGAATAAGGTTACTGATTTTATTTTGAGATTTATGAAGCTATTACTGTTTCCCTGCTTTTATTAGTGTCCAAGAACATGATTTCCTGGGTTATTCATTCTAAGTGGAATCACTACCTTTTTAAATGCCACCGTACTGTTTGTAATATCAAAGAACAAATTATCTGTGTTCTATACGTGAATTTGTTAAATCTTCTGTTAAATTGTAGTAAGACTTGTAGCAGCTCATTTGAATGCATCATATCATATATCATATTGGTTTTATATATATGATGATTTTGATCATGTACTGTAAAGTAGATTGCAGGTTTTCTTTCTAAATCTGCTTATGCTTTCTTCCTGAGCACCTGGCCACCCAGCTAGACACTACATTTTCCAACATCCCTCTACTCAATCCCATCTTTCCCACCCACTGGGTGGACAAGGCAGCAACTGTACCAATCTTAGATATACCTGATGAGTTGGCAAACTGTCCCACTAGCCAGGGGCTGGGATCGTTTCATAGAACAGAGGCTGTTTACCCAGGCGGTTTTGTCTTAGGAAAGTGAAATAAACATACATCTTATTTGAAAAGTTTGATACTGCCACTGAGACGTGACTCTTCCTAGTCACATAATTGGTAGCTGGAATTAGGTTTCTGAAATAATGAAAATTTACACTATATGGCATTGGCTCAGTGGCTAGCTGTTGGGTGGTAAAGAAATAGATATTGCAAGCTAGAAAACTGGCAATTCTGATCATGCTGTATTATTCTATAGCAAACTGTTTGGTGAAACTGTCATTCATGACAACTTAGAAAGAAGACCATGTGCCTATGGCGATTATAACTCTATGGAAAGCAATTGAGTAGAGCCAGAATGTTAAGGTGTATTATCTACTCCTTGCTGCTTTTAGAAAGGCATAACAAGAAAAAGATGAATGCAAGCAAGAATTGGAAAGTTTGTAAGCACTGTTAGAAAACACAAGTGCTTACTTCTGGATCGCAAAGAGTGAGAGATAAGGCTATTTGCCCACAGTCTTTCACAAAAGCCCTGCCATTAACACTTTCAGCAAAACTAAAGGATACAGCTTTGTTCCAGAAAATCAGGTTAATATTTGTATCCAACTAATAAAATCCATAGGGTATTCCCATTAACGTGAGGGAGAGAGATATGGGCTGAATACTGATCCTAATGTCTAAGGCAAACTATAAAAGGTGTCCAGAAAAGAACTCTGGGTGAGGTTACTTGAACATGGACCTGACTGGTATTAAATAGATCAGAAACCTATTAAGTTTTTGAGGGAATTATAGGTCACAAGGCTGGTGAACAAAAGTTTTAAGTTTCTCAAAACTGTTTCAGTGGAAAGTCCAATAAGAAAAAAAAATATGCCCCCCCCCCAACCCCAGGAGGGCATACCCTCCATCACCTGTTTCAGATATAGGCACAAGGATAATGGATCAGGAAGAAGCCCCCGGATGGCAGGGCTGAGAAGCACGGGCTGCAATGGCCAGGGCAGTTCATCCCAGAAAGCAGAGCTGGTCTAACTAACCTACTAACTTGCTCCACTGCCAGGGCAGGGAGAAATTTCCATTTCTGTCCAGCTGTATTTATTCATTGTCACAATCAGTACCTGCTTTGTGCTTGCAACTCTTTCCTTTTCTGAAAGGAAGATTTTACTAGGGTTATTCTGTTTTTGCTCCACAATTGTATATTGTGAAGGGAAGTGTGCAAATTTTTTTTAGATCGTAAAATGATATTTCAATAAGGAATGTCTCTGGACCTGATGAATAGGACTGTAGATCACTTAAGGGTACAAACTTTTGGAATAGATCCAGTAATGGGAGGGGTCCTTGTGTTGTCTCCCCTGGGGCGAAAGGCCGGATTGGGGAAGAGAGTGTAGATTGTTAACATGGTTATGTTGAGTGATAAGCGGTAGCAGATGCCAGGGTGCTGCCCACTTCTAGCTCTGTTCTCCTTTTCTTCTTAATCACATGGTCACCAAGCAAGAAACTACTTCATTTCCCAGCTTTCTTTGAAGTGAGGTGTGGCCATGTGACTGCGTTCTTACTGATGGGATGTGAGGATAAGCACTACTGTATGTAACTTCTGGGTTATCGTTGTCAAAGCCCTTGCCCTGGATTTTCAATCCCAGCTGGAAGTGGGATGACTGGAACAGATGTGGGAGCCTTAAGTTGAGAGTAGCAGAACTGTCTGTATTGCTTAATGGAACAGAGACCACCTATTTGTTCTGGGGAGCTGCACGAGAGAGAAAAAATGTCTGCCTCACCTGAGCCAATAATTTTGGTGTCTCTTTGTATAAAGTCAAAAACATAAAAGCAGCTTAGCTTTTATTGTAATTCAAATGAACATTTCATAAGTCTCTATAATCAATGTCATATCATTTTAAAAGAAATGAATCTACTGAAGTCTATGACCAAAGAGGCATGATGAAAAGGGAATATGCTTAGGTACATATCCCAAGAGGAAAAATAAAAAACTCAGACATAGATATAAAAGGTTTTATAAAGACATGATAAATAATTATGCAGCTATATATATATTTATATATATAGCTATAAAATTATTTGTAATATTGTTTCATTTTTCATGAATAGAAACATAGATACAAACAATCAATGGATACCTTATTGCAAAAGAAGTAAGTTTTTATTATTTATATTTTAATATGATTGTTTGATATCTGGGCACTGAGAGTAACTGGGATTCCCAACATACTTTCTTTGGGAATACTAAAAGGTTATGGCTTGGAAAGATATATTCTGAGATCAAAAAAGTTTGGGGAATACTACATATGCCAAGCTAAATAGGCTTCTTTGTTTTCTGTTTTTAGTTTTTTTAAGACTTTGTTTTAGAACAGTTTTAGGTTTATAAAGAAATTCATCAGAAAGTACATAGGGTACCCATGTGTCCCACCCACCCACCATCACATGTTCCCCTGTTTTAATATCTTCCATTGGTTCTATACATTTGACAACATTGTATAAATAAATGTTGATAAACCAATACCAATGCATCACCATGAAGTTGTGCCCATGGCTATGTTAGGTCTACTTCTTGCATGGTGAAGTTCTATTGGTTTTGCCCAGTGGATATTGTCATCTACCCAACCTTACAGGAACATGCAGGACAGTGTTACTGCCCTCAGCTCCACTGTGCTCCACCTGTTCATCCTTCTTTCCCTACCACCACATCCTGGCAAACGCTGATCTTTTTACCATCTCTATAGCTTTTACTTTTCCAGAATGCCATATTGTTGCAATTACATGGTGTTTACTCCATTCATATTGACTTCTTTCTCTTAAAAATAAACATTTAAGTTTCTTCTAGCATTTTTTCTTTTTTGTGGCCAAATAGCTCATTCATTTTTTTCCAATTTATTTATTTATTTTCCTTTTTTTAGAAAAAATTCAGAATACTATGGGGGTGCAAACATTTTGGTTACATATAATGCCTTTGCATTGCCCAACTACTTAGACTTCTTAAAGGAGGGCTTTTTATAGTTTTCTGTATGTTAATCTAGAAGTGTATGTCTTTGACAGGGAACTCCTTTCTGACCAAATATATAATGGAAACCAATATTCTGCATAATAATAGGTTAAGTAACGCTGCTTTAAACAAAATAGTGAAGCCATGCTGAACTCATGGCTTGCCGTGAGTTGAAAATACCCATCATACTAATCTGGCCCTCTTCTCAGAACTACGCTTATTTTTCTGCCCTTGGGATTCCTTCAAACTCTCTCAGACTGATGTCTGGTGCTGGAAGAAGCAGAGATACCTCATCTGACCCATCTGTGACCACAGCTTACGCTTTCCAGTTTGGTTTCAAAGCCCACCCGTTTCCCCGAGGGATTTCAGCCTGCATGAGACACTTCAAGTAAAAATTACAAATTTATGAAACACATGGAACTGTGTTATTTACATCAATGGAAAAGTTTGTGAATTTTTTTTTTTTTTTTTTTTTTCATATGGGCAACACTGGTTTGGCTTGGGAAGGATCATCAGTCACGCTGCTGGTCTTTGTTTTAGAGTCTGAGGTCCCTGTGACAAAGTTGTAGTTGGAACCTGAAAATGAAGCAACCTGCTGTTCCCAAGAATAAGGGTGTGCAAAAGATGGGTGATGCTGTGAGGACGCTGGCATTTCTTTAGAAATCTCCGAGTTTCCTTAGGGAATAGGGCTTCTGAAATCATGAATGAAATCAAAATGCAAAATCCACTGAGGGTGAAGGAGGGGAGAAAAGTGCACAGTTTTCAGTACAAAAGCAATAGGAAAAGAGACAGAAATAAGGGAAAAAGCTGTAAGAAATTACCAATGCTGAGGGACACAGCAAAGGACAATGAAGCTCCAGATATATCTCTGCTGGTCTTTTTTTTTTTTTTTTTTGGGATCAGTAGCACTTGCATGAAATGAACTAAAATCATAATGAAATAATAAAGATAGCATGCAGAAGAGAAATTCTAAGTGGCACCTCTCAAAGGAAACTTAAATGTGTACAGTAACGCCTGGTATTTTTATAATGCCGTACACTCTGCAAAAGATACAATCTCTTGTTGAGATTTCAAGATAGCAGTTAGATTTGATGTGAATCTCCATTCACCACCAAATGCTGGAAATACTAATAAGGGATTTAATTTGTCAGAGAGCCCATCTGTGAAATGGTGTATTGTTTGTACCAACAACATTTTCATAGGATATTGTGAGGATAAAATTAAGAAGTTCATTTAAAATAAAATGTATCACATAATGATCAATCAGTAAGTGGTTTTGTTGTGTTTACAAATATTTTTATCTTCTAGCACACATTTTTCTTCACAGCACTCCTGTGGTATCATCTTCTCTTGTGTTTAGATAACTACACTGGTGATCAAAAAGGTTAACCTGATCAAAGTCATGCAACCTCCAAAGAGAACACAAATGTGGGTTTCCTAACTGTGTTTGTCTTTCTTTCCTCTGCTACACCATGGCTATTTTAGAATCAAAAGTCTAGAGATCTAATGTGCAGCATAAGGACTATAGTCATAATATTATATTGTATGCCAAAAATTTACTAAGAGATTAAATTTTAGGTGCTCTTAACACACACACACACACACACACACACACACGC